>NW_027507686.1:105018720-105618720 GCF_037356315.1 Lithobates pipiens | reverse complement strand
ATAATAACATAGTAATTAATGCGATCCGACTCTGGACCCCCCAAAAAGGACAGAAAAGGGGGGGCAGAGTGGGATTGGCCCTACAGGCCAAAAGACAGCAGTGCCATGGCAGGCAGGTAGGTAGGAGCGAGTACTCTTGCTCAGACTAGGCTCTGATCTTGTGCCATATATCCACCTCCTCCCGACGAAAGATGACGAGGGGAGGGGCGGAGTAAAGAGGGAGAGAAAGACAAGACAGAAGTAGAGGGGACAGAAGAGGAGGAGGGGGAAGGGGGAGGAGTGGGTCGGGGAGGTACCTATGTCAAGGGGAGCTCCCTAGGGAAGACGGGGATCTCGCTGTGGCGTTGGTTGTCAAAATTACGTCCAGTTCTAGGTCTAGAGGAGAACCCCTACATAGCGAGCCCAGGGATCCCAGATTTTTTTGAATTTTTTAGATTTATCAATGATGAGACTAGAGGTCCTTTCTTGGAACATAATCCAGGAGATTTTTTGTTTAGCTGCTGGGAACGAGACCCTTGGGGACTTCCAAGACCGGGCTATGGTCATCTTGGCACTTATGAGAATGTAGTGGATCAAACATTGTTGGTATTTAGAGATTTTAGGGATTGGCTGGTTCAGGAGTGCTATAGTTGGAATTTGGGGGGCCACAACGTCAGTGACCTTGCGGATCAAGGAGAAGATCTTGTTCCAGTAGCTTCTGACCCGGGGACACTCCCACAGGATATGGAGAAGGGAGCCCAAGTGGCCACAGCCTCAAAAGCATAGAGGCGAGGTTTGAGGGTAGAATTTAGCTAAGCGGGTCGAGACCAGACACCACCTAGTGAGGACCTTAACGTCTGCTTCAATGAGAGAGACATTAAGGATCCCTGCGAAGGCCCTCGTAAAATAGGAGTGCCAAGTGTCCATGTCCCATTCCAAGTCGAGGTCTCGTTCCCAGCTCTGCATATAACTTGTTTTCTCTGAGGGGGTGGACAGAGCTGAGTAGATCAGGGAGATTCCCCCCTTCATGTCCATGGCCGACACACACCACTGTTCATAGGGAGTGACCCCGAGGCGATCTGAATTGGTGGGCAGGAGAGTGCGTAAGAAGTGAGCTATCTGATAAAATCGGAACTGCTCCGTGGGGGGCATGGCAAGTTGAGAGGTGCATTGCTTCAAAGTGACGGGCCATTCATGTTACAAAAGTGCCCAATCCTGTAAAGGCCTTTGTCCAGCCACCATTGAAAAGCTTTAATATTTAAACCGGGGGGGAAGGCGGGATTATTAAAAATGTGGGCTAAGGGGTGCCAGCTGGAAGTAACATTATTTAGCTTATGAAGGGTGTCGCAAATCGCGAAGGAATGTGAGAGGGTAGAGGACATGATCGGGGGTCTGCTTTTCGGGGGGCGCCATAGAAGAAAGTCAATGGTGAAGTTGGGGATTGCCTGTCTCTCCATTTCAATCCAATCTGGTTTGGGTCCTCTCGAGTAAACAATTGAGATTTGGTTTAAGTGAGCAGCATGATAGTACCAACGGAGGTTGGGTAAGCCCAAGCCTCCTTTCCGTCTGGGTCGGAAGAGAGTGTTTTTGGGGAGTCTATGGTTGGAGTTGCCCCAAATAAATCGGTTAATGGACAATTGAAGGTTTTGGATGTGGGATTGGGGAACAAGAATGGGGAGCGAGCGGAACAGGTGAATGAATGAATGAATGAAATACTTGTATAGCGCACAATGCGAACTGAATTGCCTCTAGACGCTGTGGCGAGCTTTGATCATCTGCTAAAAGAGGAAGGTCTTGAGTTTTTTCCTAAAAGCCAGGTGATTTTCTTCCAGGCGGATGCTGATTGGTAGAGCATTCCATAGCCGAGGCCCTTGGACAGCGAATCTCCGATCACCCTTGGATTTATACCGGGCTTTGGGCACGAGGAGGAGGTTTTTGTTGGCTGATCGAAGACTGCGGTTTGGTGTGTAATGATTTATTTTCTCCATTAGGTATTGCGGAGCTTCTCTATGCACGCATTTGTGGGTGAGGCACAGGGTCTTGAACGTGATCCGATTTTTTACGGTTAGCCAATGTAAGCTCCTCAGTGAAGGAGAGATGGATTCCCAGGGTTTTTTTCCTGTTATCAGCCTTGCCGCCGTGTTTTGGATCAGTTGTAATTGCGCAAGTTGATATTGTGGTAATCCTATGTAAAGCAAGTTTGCGTAGTCCAGTCGTGAATTAATGATTGTTCCAACTACCACTGCTTTGTCATTCTTTGGGATAAAAGGGATGAGTCTGCGAAGCATGCGCAGCAGATGGTGAGATCGACTGACTACAGATCCTATTTGCGCATCCATTGACATTTGTGCGTCTAAAATAACCCAGAGACTCTTCGCTTTGGTCTTTGGGGAGATAGTCTGCCCAAAGACGGTTGGTGGAGACCAGGAGGTTTTGGTTGCGGGCTTATGATTTGGGTGTAAGATAAAAAGCTCTGTCTTTGATTCGTTCAGCTGGAGGGAGTTGGTGGTCATCCAGTCCTCTATTGATTTGAGGCAGTTTTCAAGTTGTTGTTGGTGATCTTTTTTTCCATTGATCCGGAAATAAAGTTGTGTGTCGTCAGCGTAAGAGTGGAAGCAGAGATCTGAGCATCTGATGATTTGAAGGAGTGGGCGAATGTAAATGTTGAAGAGAACGGGTGACAAGGGAGAGCCTTGAGGGACTCCACAGGTTACTGCCCGAGTTTCGGAGAGGAATTTTCCTAGTTTCACTGTCTGTGACCGATTTCCTAGGAAGGACGCGAACCATTGGAGATCTATGTCTTGGACTCCGGCTACTTCTGTGAGGCGGACGAGTAGAGTATTGTGATCTACTGTATCAAACGCTGCACTTAGGTCTAGCAGTACAAGGAGACACGTCTCTCCGTCATCTGCTGCTTCGAGGGCGTCATCCCAAATCTTGAGGAGAGCTGTTTCTGTTCCATGACCCGGACGGAAGCCTGATTGCAGCGGGTCCAGGAGTTTGTGAGTATCCAGGTGAAGTTGTAGCTGATGTACTACAGCTTTCTCCATGATCTTAGAAATGGTGTTGATGCTTGTAATTGGCCTACGGTTGTTTGGATCCTGAGGGTCCAGGTTTGGTTTCTTGAGTAGAGGTTTGACGATGCCTTGTTTGAGGATGCTGGGAACAATCCCTTTGTGAAATGATCGGTTTATGAGGTGGGTTATGGTTGGAGCCACGATGTCGGAGCATTCTTTCAGTAGTTTTGTGGGGATGATGTCAATAGGTGAGGTACTGTCACGCAGTTTATTAATGATGTTTTTTGCGGTGTAAAGAATAAGGTAAAGAATCCTAGGGAGAAGGGTCATTTTAACCGCGTTCACCCTACCGATCCATGATAGTTTGTGGAGCGACCAGTGATCTAAATCTGTCTTGAGCTTCTTAAACATAGGGGGATAATTGTGTTTGTAGAGTTGGTCAAATTTGGGAGTGAGGTGAACTCCCAGGTAGGGAATGGAGGAGGTGCTCCAGGAGAAGGGGAAACGTTCTGTGAGCCGGTCTACTATAGCTTGGGGGGAGGAGATATTAAGGGCTAAGGATTTGGACATGTTAACCTGTAAACCTGAGGGCCTGCCCGAATTGAAGAAGAAGTTGGAGGATACTGGGAGTAGATATAAGGGGGTTGGTAACAAAAAGGAGGACATCATCAGCAAATAACGCACACTTATGTACGGATTGGCCGCATTGAACTCCATGGATGTCTGGGTGATTCCTAATGGCGATCGCAAGCGATTCGACGCCCATGGCAAAGAGAAGGGGAGATAGGGGACAACCCTGTCTGGTGCCTTTGGAGATCGGGAACGGGTCAGAGAGGTGTCCCTGAAGTCTGACTTGAGCCCTGGGCTGTGAATATAAGGAACCCAGGAGGGTCCTGAAATGGGAACCGAATCCCCAATTCTCAAGGGTGCGAAATAAAAAGGGCCAAGTGATAGTATCAAAGGCTTTCTGTAAGTCAAGCGAGAGGAGGAAGCCCTCCTGTGGGGGGCTCCCGTCCCACCGAGCCTGAAGCACAGAGATGATGTCTACAGCTCTCCTTATCTGGTCTGGGCCCTGTCTCCCCGGGATAAAGCCTACCTGGTCTTTGTGGACATAGGACCCTATAAAGGAGCCCAATCTGTTAGAATTTTTGTCATTATTTTGAGGTCGTTGTTGATTAAGGAAATGGGTCTGTAGTTGCTCACTAGGCTCTGGTCCTTGCCAGGTTTAGGTATGACAGAGATGTATGCAAGATTGGAAGCTGGGTCGACGGGTGAGTTCTGGCCCAGAGAATTAAAGAATCGGGTCAGAAAGGGGGAGAGGGTTTCCAAGAAGGATTTATAGTAACAATTGGAGAATCCGTCCGGGCCAGGGGCAGAGTTTTTTTTTAGGGACTTGATCACCTCACTAACCTCTTCCTCAGTGAAAGGGGCGTCCATGATTGATCGGTGGGCAGCAGAGATTTTGGGGAGGGGAATGCTGTTAAGAAACGAGTCGATCGTTTGGTTGTTATTTGGGTTAGGGCCCAAGTAGAGGTCGGAATAGAATTTGTGGAAGGCCTCTAAAATTTGTTTGGGATTTTGGGTCAGAGTGCCAGACAGGGATCTGATTTTTGGTAGAGCTCGTACTCTATATTTTGGGGAGAGTTTAGCCGTGAGATGGGGGCCGAATTTGTCAGAATTAAGGTAGAATCTACCGCTTACCCAGCGTACAGTGGTGTGAAAAAGTGTTTGCCTCATTTCCTGTTCCTTTGCATGTTTGTCACACTTAAGTGTTTCGGAACATCAAACCAATTTAAACAATAGTCAAGGACAACACAAGTAAACACAAAATGCAATTTGTAAATGAAGGTGTTTATTATTAAAGGTGAAAAAAAATCCAAACCATCATGGCCCTGTGTGAAAAAGTGATTGCCCCCCTTGTTAAAACATACTATAACTGTGGTTGTCCACACCTGAGTTCAATTTCTCTAGCCACACCCAGGCCTGATTATTGCCACACCTGTTCACAATCAAGGCATCACTTAAATAGGAGCTGCTTGACACAGTAAGGTCCACCAGAAGATCCTTAAAAGCTACACATCATGCCGAGACCCAAAGAAATTCAGGAACAATTGAGAAAGAAAGTAATTGAGATCTATCAGTCTGGAAAGGGTTATAAAGCCATTTCCAAAGCTTTGGGAATCCAGCGAACCACAGTGAGAGCCATTATCCACAAATGGCGAAGACATGGAACAGTGGTGAACCTTCCCAGGAGTGGCCGGCCGCCCAAAATTACCCCAAGAGCGCAGCGACGACTCATCCAAGAGGTCACAAAAGACCCCACAACAACGTCCAAGGAACTGCAGGCCTCACTTGCCTCAGTTAAGGTCAGCGTTCATGCCTCCACCATCAGGAAAAGACTGGGCAAAAATGGCCTGCATGGCATAGTTCCAAGGAGAAAACCACTGCTGAGCAAAAAGAACATCAAAGCTCGTCTCAATTTCTCCACAATACATCTTGATGATCCCCAAGACTTTTGGGACAACATTCTGTGGACCGATGAGACAAAAGTGGAACTCTTTGGAAGGTGTGTGTCCAAGTATATCTGGCGTAGAAGGAACACTGTATTTCATAAAAAGAACATTATACCAACAGTAAAATATGGTGGTGGTAGTGTGATGGTCTGGGGCTGTTTTGCTGCTTCAGGACCTGGAAGACTTGCCGTGATAAAAGGAACTATGAATTCTGCTGTTTACCAAGAGATCCTGAAGGAGAATGTCCGACCATCTGTTCGTGTACTCAAGCTGAAACAAACTTGGGTTCTGCAGCAGGACAATGATCCTAAACACAGCAGCAAGTCCACCACCGAATGGCTGAAGAAAAACAAAATGAAGACTTTGGAGTGGCCTAGCCAAAGTCCTGACCTGAATCCTATTGAGATGTTGTGGTATGACCTTAAAAAGGCAGTTCATGCTCGAAAACCCTCTAATGTAACTGAATTAGGACAATTCTGCAAAGATGAGTGGGCCAAAATTCCTCCAGGACGCTGTAAAAGCCTCATTGCACGTTATCGCAAACGCTTGGTTGCAGTTGTTGCTGCTAAGGGTGGCCCAACCAGTTATTAGGTTTAGGGGGCAATCACTTTTTCACACAGGGCCATGATGGTTTGGATTTTTTTTCACCTTTAATAATAAACACCTTCATTTACAAATTGCATTTTGTGTTTACTTGTGTTGTCCTTGACTATTGTTTAAATTGGTTTGATGTTCCGAAATACTTAAGTGTGACAAACATGCAAAGGAACAGGAAATGAGGAAGGGGGCAAACACTTTTTCACACCACTGTAGGTGTTGTTCCGCGTTGGAGGTAAGAGCTGTATTAAGTGCAAGCCTAGCTGCATCCAGGCATGCGAGAGAAGGAGGGGAAGGGTTAGCTTTGTGGGCTTGGCTAATGGAGCGAAATTCTTTCTCAAGTTTTACGATGTCCACCCGTTTCTCTCACTTTAGGCGTGAAGAAAGTTGTATGATTTTACCCCTCATGACCGCCTTGTGGGCTTCCCATAGAGTACTAGGAGAGATATCAGCAGTGTCATTGTGGCGGAAGTAATCCTTCAGTTCGTATTCAAGCATAGTGAGTCCCCATGGCGCCATTGAGGGGTGCTTGCTTTGTTCAAAAGACCTGAAAGCGTGATAGAAACTAGGGAATGATCAGACCAGGGGACTTCGCGTATGGTAGCCTGAGAGGCCAGTGAGATGTCTGAAGAGTGCAGGAAGATATGGTCAATGCAGGCATACGTGTTATGAGGTGCAGAGAAGTGTGTGTAGTCCCTAGTTGTAGGGTGAAGCTCCCTCCAGGCATCAATCATGCCCATCGAGTGGAGAAGTCGTGCGATAGTGAGGCTCTGTTTGGGTGGCCTTTTAAGGAGGGTTTTGTGGAGGGATGATTTGTCAGAAAGGAGGTCGAAGGCGACATTGGAGTCGCCTCCTAAGACCACTTTACCTTCTATGTGAGGAGAGAGGGAAGTTAACATGGAGGAGAAGAAACGGGTCTGGCCCTTGTTAGGTGCATAGTATGAGATGAAGGTGAACAGAGTCCCATTCACATGGCCTTTGACAAGAAGGAATCTCCCCTCACCATCTCTGACTATATTGGAGAGGGTGAACGGGATGTGTTTAGAGATGAGGATGGCCACTCCTCGCTTCTTATCCTCAGCGTTAGCAAGAAAAAAGGTGGGGTAATTACGATGTAAGAAGGTAGGGTTAAAGCTTTTCGGGAAGTGGGTCTCTTGTAGGATAATAATGTCAATTTTTCTCGATTAAAAGCTATGGAAGGCTTTGCGTCTCTTCATTGGGGAATTCAGGCCCTGCGTGTTGTGTGTCGCTACCCTGAGGGATTGGAGCGTGGGGGGATCATCAGCCATGGACATGGGGATGGAGGAGCAAAAGGCTTAAAGGTCTCACCTGATCCGGCGGAGAAGAGTTCATTGGAGACGACAGGCGGGATCGGTCCCGGGGCCGCTTGGAAGACGGATGGGGAGCTCCCCTTGGAGGTACCTGAGGAAAGAGGGAGAT
Source organism: Lithobates pipiens (assembly GCF_037356315.1). Lineage (NCBI taxonomy): Eukaryota > Metazoa > Chordata > Amphibia > Anura > Ranidae > Lithobates > Lithobates pipiens. The sequence goes on along the minus strand of NW_027507686.1, from coordinate 105,611,174 downwards.
GGGGGCAAAGAAAAGGAGGGAAAGCCAGAAAGGGGGGAGAGAGAGAAAAGGGTGAGGAGAGAACAAGTCCAGGAAAGAAGTTATCCTGGACTGCGTGCCAGCAGGGCTGGGTGGCCAGCACCTGCTCCGATTCCCTAAACAGAACAGGGAATGGTAAGAAGGCATCCCTGCAGTGGGATGAGATCCTGGTGGCGTCCTGAGGGACAATAAGGAACCCTCAAGACTACAACAGGAGGAGCGGCAAGAAGTTCCGCTCCGGCCGCAAGGCATTACACATTTCAAAATAACAGGGGGACCACCAGGGGTCCGATCCATAAAGGTGAACCACCAATAAATTGGGGTTAAACAGACAGACCCAAACAGACAAGACAAACAAAAAAATAAAAATAAATAAGAAAAAGTTCCAAAAAAGTGTTCCAAAAAAAAAACTAAAAAAAAGTTCAGGAAAGCAAGAACCGTCTGGGTATATAAATGGATCATTCCGAAAAAGCCTGCCTAGGCAGAGGATTGGGGCCGTTCCCAGTAGGGAACGCAGGCCGAGGGAGTCATCTTGGAGGGATGGAGTCACGGTGTCTCTTTGACGTTTGTTTCATCCACATCGGGGGAAGCGGGCTGGTTGGAGGGGGCCTCTTAGAGGAGCTGGAATGGGTTTCCATCTGGTCATGGTCGACATCCTGGGAGATGAGTCCAAGCTAAAGAAGTAGGCATTCGCTGTTTTGGAAATTTGTGAAGTTATAGGATTTCTCCTTATACTGGAATTGCAGGCGAAAGGGGAAGGCCCATCTGTATTTAATCATTTTCTGGGAAAGGACTTCCAGGAGTGGTTTGAGGGATCTCCTCTTCTGGATAGTGGCCGGAGAGATGTCATCAAAAATCTGGATTTTATTGCCGTGCAGGGATATGTCGTCTCTATTACTCGATCTCTTCATGATTTCCTCTTTGACCCCATAAAAATGGGGTTTGACAACAATATCCCTGGGGAGGCCATCTTGACGAGGGGCTTGAAGGGCTCTATGCGCCCTATCCAATTCCAGCCTGTGGTCAGGAATATCAGGGATAAGTTCTTTAATCAGGGCTTTGACTGTGTCCTGCACATCTAAAGTGGATTTGGGGATGCCTCTGACACGGAAATTGTATCTTCTGCTTCTGTTTTCCAAATCCTCTAATTTGGAATGGGCAGTTTCAAGTTGGTCCTGAAGTGATTGTATACACAAAGTGTTCTGGTTTGTGCGTGCATTAGAGTCATCAACCGCTTGTTCAATCACATCTATCCTGGCCCCTAGGCTCTGTATGTCTGCTTTAATGGATGTAGTAATCTGTGCAGCATTTTGAGCTAGGCCCGCTGCCAGCATGTCAGAAAAGCTGTGCCATGTCAGGGGAGTGAATAGCCTGCATGACAGAGGCCTGTGGGGAAGCTGGCATACTGCCAGGTGTATTGCTGAGGGGGGAATAAGGCATCCCGGCCTGCAGTCTGCCCAGGAGAGATTCAGTGGATGCCGGGGATGAGAAGGGGACACTGGCAACTACTCACAGGAGGAAGAGGAGTCAGAGGAGGGTCCGTATCGATGGGGCCTGTAGCAGTGTTGCCGCATGGGTTCGGCGCGGCCGCCATCTTGGAAGGCTCAGGGGGAACCGGGCCAAAGTTGAAATGCCGGTTAACATCCCTCTTAGGAAGCCCCTGCGACATACGGGAGGTGTCTCTGCCGTGTCCGGAGTGCGTGGGTGGTCTCGCTGTAAAAATCCGCTAACGATCGCTCGGTCTGGATGCCTTAGACGGCCGGAGCGGAGCTCCCGGTTAGCGTGGCGATCCGGAAGTACCGCGCATGCGCACCTTTTGAAAAGCTTTTTGATCATTAATCCCCACACCTAATAGGTGAGAGACAGTGTGATAGAACCCTTCAAACAAGCCTTAATAAATCCACAATAGCACATGCTATCGAAACAGTGACTTCACCGTTAGAGACACACAACCTTTGTGAACGTATCGGTATAAAATTTATGTTGATAAACATAAAAATTTGTGGGCATGTCAGTGATTTAAAAAATAATTTAGCTGTGCGTTTCACTGGGAAATGTGAACAATTTTATACAGGACACTCAATGGAAGAACGTACAGAATAATAAAATTAAAATTATAAAATAGAAAAAAACTGCCCTAAACCCAAAGAAATATATCAGAAACAAAGCAGCTGAGCACTCAAAGTTCAAAAATTCAAGAGCAAAAAAGTGTAGCGCTAATTACTGCAAACAACATATCATTGAACTCAAACAGTGATGATATGGTAAAGTGGTGAGTGGTACAAAAAAATAATATATATATATATATATATATATATATATATATAAATATATATATATATATATATATATATATATATATATATAAAATTAAGTATCAATGTGCTCAAACAGTGACAATGTGTAAGTAACACAGTATATGCAATGCCTATCCCGAATCGGAAATCAGTGTATTTAGACAAATATACATGCATAAACTATATGGGGGATCACCCACGATAATGATATGATAAAAAGTCCCACACAGTGAATAGTCCAATCAAGTGATCAGTAACTCAATCGCCCAAAAATTGTAGTCAGAGTGAATCTTGAATCAATCTTGATAACTTTACTGGTGAAAATCGGATAGAGTGATAAAACACCCTTACCAGATAAGTTGGATACAAATACCATATGGCAATGTATCATACAGGCTTGAAGTGCTAGAACCACTATCACACAGGGAGAACGAAGCCAGACGATCCAGGCTACAAGGCGGCAATCATGAAAGGTAGCACCTATCCACACCAAACGCCTTGTGATGAGATGTCTTAACAGAAGTTCAGGAATGACTCAGAACAATCCCATGAGGTAAAAAACAAAAAGGCAAAGAATGCCAATAGTGCAGGTCAAAAATTATCTAAAACTTTATTCCATCTTAAAGAAACACAGATGTGACATAAAATGTGATCACATGAAATGTATAAAAGCAATGTGGGAAGTGTCAGATAAGTGATGCCTTCCGACACAATAGGCCATCGACAGGGGCATATCGCAGACCCCCCCCCCCCCCCCACATTGCCAAAATATATATAGACTAAAAATCATGAAACAACCCCTAAGTGGCCACACCTACCGGGTTGTGGCCTAAGGTGGAGACAGCATCATTGTTTAAATCCTACAATGGGATAATAAATATACTCCTCAATATATTCTACAATAATTGTAAAACATAAATAAATAAACACATCAATAAATACGTTCATGAATTCATATAAATACCCGCTGTTAATCATGATATATATATATTTTTTCCCCAAGCAGATGTTGACCATCCAATCATGGGCAAGCAACAATGGAGGTATACATGTGCAAAGTAATTTGAACGACCACCAAATTAAAGTTAATGAAATTAACAATAACTCAAAATGGCGGCCAGAGAAACAATGACTCAAAATGGTGGCTGGGATGTCTGAGACATGTGGGTGTGCCAAGAAACTTGACCAAGATCGCCACCGGGAGAGGCCGACACTCAAAAGGGCACATCACAATCCTATGGTGCATATACACTATCCACCACCAGGGAGCACGGGGGCCTTACTGGACAGCCCCACTGTACGTGTATGCGTTCCACCAATAGAGGACGCAAGACACGCCCACACGTCACTTGCGGTGGCAGTGTCCGCATCATAGCGGCATCACGTCAGTGACGCGTGGCCTCCCGGTGTCATTCCATCATCCCGGCCATGGTGCAATAGTGTCCCGGCGTCATAGAACACATGACCTCCGGGAACCAATCACACAAAAGAAAAAATGGCTGTTTCAAAAGAGTGTCAGCAAGGTATGTCTAACTCGAGCTAAGACAGACATTCACAGCTGAATAGCCATGTAAAGTACTAAACTAAGTGACCCCAAGGCTCAATCACAAGACCGGACCTAAACCGGCAAGATATGGAACCAATATTCAACCGATTCCAAAAGCCTGATCGCATCCTGGGGATATTTCAAATAAGAAGGGATAAGCTGAACTAACGGTTGAAGGTATAAGTCAATATATCTGCCAATCCTCATGGTCACTGAGTCAATATCACTCATTATGGGGCGACCTGGAGGATTGACAGGATCCTTATGGACTTTAGGGAGATAATAAATTATCGGAATATATGTAGGTAGCGGGACCAATTAGGCCTTGCAGCTGTTGAATTTTTTTCTGTCTCAGAATTTGTCACGTTCTAAGATTCAAAGGAACTTCATTATGGAATTATTGAAGTTTGCTACAAAGCACAATTACTTTTAGTTTCAGGGTGTTTTTAACTCCCAAATTAAGGGGATTGCTATGGGGGCTAAATATGCCCCCAGCCTGACCATTTTATTTATGGCCCAATGGGAGGAGGACATCGTCTATGCCTTGAAGCGACCAAATTTGGTCCTTTGGGCTAGGTATATAGATGACGTCGTCCTCCTGTGGAATGGTGACAGACCTTCGCTGGATCACTTAATGTCCATTCTAAATAATAATCATGGCATAGTCCTCAACTATAAGGCCAGCCATACCAATATCCACATATATATATATATATATATATATATATATATATATATATATATATATATATATATATATATATTATATTTCAAGCCTACCGACAGGAATGGATATATTCCTGTTGATAGTTGCCACCATGACCAATGGCTGAAATTGGTCCCGCGTGGGCAGTTTCTCCATCTCAGGAGAAACTGCACCAGTGATAGGGTTTTCCAACATCAGTGTCAGATATTGAGGCAGAGATTTCTCAAGAAGGGATATAGCTCTTCAATGTTTGATGCTGATATTGAGGCTGTGTCAAGGGTCGAAAGGAGTTCTCTCCTAATAGATCGCCCCAAACCATTAAGGGAAAATAAATTCAAGTGGTTGTTTTTCACTTCCTTTACCACTCAGCACAAAGAAGTTAAGAAAATTTTAGCCAGACACTGGAAGGTATTGCGGAGTAATCGGGTCTTGGAACCTTATCTCCCTGAGTGGGCGGGCGTTATATTGTGTGGCGCCCGTTCCATTCAGGGCGACATTGCTCCCAATGCCATTGACCCCCCATCTTTCATCAATGTAAAGGCTACTTTCCATGCAGGAAGTGTAATGTCTGCCTATATAACACTTTGGGCAAACGCATGACCATTACGTTTACTTCCACGGTCGCTTCACGCAACCATGAAATGAAACATTTCATGACTTGCGCTACCAAATGCATGCAAATGACAGTACGTGGGGCATACTATTAGAACCTTTGCAATTAGGGTGAATGAACACCTAGCCAAAATCAAGAAGGGGTGTACCAAGCATAGCGTCCCTCGCCATTACCTAAAATACCATAATAAGGACCCGACTGGTACCCAGTTTCAGGTCATAGATAAATTTGTACCGCATTGGCTTGGAGACTCTTGCTTACGTGGAGTCTCAAGACTTATTGGGTATATGAATTGAAGTACTACTCGGCCCACGGTATGAATGTTGAGTGGGATATCAACAGTTTCTTTAACCGGCATGAGTGGCATCTCCCCCGCCCCCCCTTTTTTTTTGTATATTTAAGATTATTTTCATTGATCCATTTTGGTATTATATCTTGCCGTGTGTCCCCGGTTTAGGTCTGGTCTTGTAATTAAGCCTTGGGGCCACTTAGTTGAATTTAGTACTTTACACGGCTATTCAGCTCTGAATGTCTGTCTCAGCTCGAGTTAAACATACCTTTCTGACACTCTTTTTACACAGCCGTTTTTTTTTTTCTTTTGTGTGATTGGTTCACGGAGGTCATGTGTTCTATGATGCCGGGACCCTGTTGCACCATGGTCGGAATGAAGGAATGACGCCGGGAGGCCGTCGCGTCACTGACGTGATGCCGCTATAACGCGGACCCTGCCACTGGAAGTGATGCGGGACGCGTCTTGCGTCCTCAATTGGTGGAACGCCAGGAGAGACACACCCGCATGCGTGCTTACTTAAGGGAAGCAAACCTGCCTAAATTATTGGAATCTGCCCTTTGTGAAAACACAAACCTGAATTCTCTGTTGAGGAATTCGAAATGGCCCTGGGAGCCTCTCCTTCGGGGAAGGCTCCCGGACCGGACGGGTATACTATCCTCTATAATAAAACGTTCAGTTCCATCCTACTCCCTCATCTTACAGCATATGCTAACTCAATCTCCCTCACCTCAGGGCTTCGCCCAGAATCCCTTACTGCTCACATTACGGTCATTCCTAAGCCAGGAAAGGATCCTGCCCACTGTAGCAGTTACAGATCAATCTCTCTGCTGAATGTGGATGTTAAATTGTTCTCCAAGGTTATGGCTAACCGCCTACTCCCCCTGATGCCTAAATGGTTCTCGCCTGATCAGACAGGCTTTATACCTCTCAAAGAGGCTAAAGACAACTCCCTACAAGTGATATCCCTACTCCAATATGTACGAAGACGGTCCCAGCCCACCCTACTATTATCTACTGATGTTGAGAAAGTGTTTGATAGGGTGGATTGGAACTTTCTCAAACTCACGTTGCGACAATTCGGCCTGGGCCCTCAAATGTTATCCCACATCTCTTCCTTATACACCAACCCTACGGCACAACTCCGCATAAATGGCACTCTCAGTGATTCATTCAGACTTTTCAGTGGGACCAGACATGGGCAGCCCTGTCCCCTCTCCTATTTGCACTCACTCTGGAACCTTTCCTGGCTACCATTAGACAGAACATTAGCATTCATGGCATCCAGGTCGGTACTAAGACCCACAAGTATGCAGCATACGCGTATGACATTCTTTTCTTTATCCAACAACCACACATTTCACTTCCTAACCTGATGTCTGCATTCTCTGCTTACCAATCGCTGTCCAACTTTAAAATCAACCTCTCTAAGTCTGAAATTCTGAATGTCAACTTATCTAGGCGGGAGGAGGTATTAATTCGACCCCTCCTCCCCTTTAGATGGGGGCCACACTGCATGAAATACCTGGGCATATATCTCACTCCTAACATCCGCTCCCTTTTTAAATATAATTATATCCCCTTACTAAAGAGTATTAGAGAAGACTTGAGGAAATGGAACAATCTGTTGCACTCATGGTTAGGTAAAGTGAACATTATCAAAATGATCTTGCCCGGGTCTTATTTTTTTTCCAAATGATACCATTGGGTGTGCCTGTTGGGTTCTTCCCTATTTTACAAATCGTGATCCCCCGCTTTGTCTGGAGGAACCGTCACCCCAGAGTGTCTAGGGATATTTTATTTCGCTCCAAGGACTCTGGGGGTCTGGCCCTTCCCAACTTTAAGACGTATTATCATGCTGTTGTACTGACTAGAATAGTAGAATGGAAATATGCTGTCAACTCAGAGTTATGGGTGCACCTGGAACGCTCATTATGCTCAGCTGACCTCACAGTTGTCCCCTGGCTTCCCCGCTCCCATAGGCATCTCACGGGCTTAGCCTCATCACTCACCATCTCAACCTTGGATATATGGGATGCCCTTCATAGAAAGGTCTCCTGGTCCTATAACTCTCCTCTGCTGCCACTTCTCCAACATGCATATTTCCTACCTGGCTTACTTGATCCTGGCTTTCGGACCTGGTCATTGGAAGGCCCCCTCCTATTGCACCACACTCTCTGCGCTAATACTCTCAAATCCCTGCCTGAAATCCTTGGTCCTCAACCTATCACATTCATGGACAAATGGAGATACCTCCAACTTCAACATTTCCTCCGATCTCTGCCTCAGCCGCTGAGAGGATTACAGGACTTAAACTGCATTGAGGAAGTTTTCAGCCCACAAGATCCTCCCCTCCATTGCATCTCAACCTGCTACAGAGCCCTTATTGCACTCCAAATGGATGTGCCCCCGTCATTCCTGGCTAAATAGGAATCTGACCTTGACCACCATTCTCCCAAAACACCAGCAAGACAAAGTTCTACGATGGACGCACGTATTGTCGCTTGCTTCTAAAATTGCAGCGGTCAACTACAAACTGCTTACCAAATGGCATTATACTCCATCAAAACTACATCAGATGTTACCCACTAATTCCCTGTTATGCTGGAGGAATTGTGGTAACACAGCCACCCACGTGCACATCTGGTGGTCTTGCCCAATTATTTGTCCCTTCTGGTCCTCAGTGCTCCAGCTCCTACAGCGAATCACAGGCGTTAGCCTACCTAATGACCCTTGGACTGTCCTTTTCCATGCTACCAAAGAACCCATTGGCACGTATAAGCGTTCACTCGTACCTCACCTGCTCAACACTGCTAAGGCTCTAATACCCACACTCTGGGGACAACCCAAGATTCCCTCCTTAAAAACCTGGATGGAAAAAATAGCAGAAGTGCACCTCATGGAAGACATCACCCACCGTAATAGGAACACCTCCCAGCGACACACTCTAACCTGGACCCCATGGTTAGAATTCATATCCACCCCCTACTACAAAGAACTCATAACTCAGACACACGGAAATGGTGCCCACCTCCTCTGAGAGACTCGCCTGACAACCCATTACTGTAAGATTAGTTTCCATAGGATTCAAACTTGCCTCTGTTTTTGTGAGATCTATATGATTTAGTCAAAAGTTTTCACTGTGTTATAGCCACGCATGCCAACGCCCCACCCCTCCCTGCTAGACCCTTACTTTTTCTTGCTCTTCTTTCTTTTTCTGGTTCTCCCATGAGCCTCTGCAGTCTTGATTCCCTGTACATATTCTGACCTTTCTAATGTCTCTTGCGCAGTTGAAGGACTTCTCCTGTGCATGGGACCCTGTACATAGCGTATTTGATGTTTGAAGGTTGTACTCTGCTGAGACAGGCCATTATACTTCTTCTGTAACACTGCATGTTGTATGTTACATGTTCATCATCTGTCTGTTACTTTCGTTTTACTTCAATAAAAATGTATTAAACAAAGACTCAATTGGTGGAATGCATACACGTACAGTGGGGCTGTCCAGTAAGGCTTGGGTGCCTCCGCGCTCCTTGGTGATGGATAGTGTATATGCACCATAGGCTTGTGATATGCCCTTTTGAGTGTCAGCCTCTCCCGGTGGCCACCTTGGTGAAGTTTGTCAGCACACCCACGTGTCTCAGACATTCCAGCCGCCATTTTGAGTAATTGTTTGTTTCTCTAGCTGCCATTTTGAGTTATTGTTGATTTCATTAACTTTAATTTGGTGGGCGTTCGAGTGACTTTGCACATGTTGACATCTGCTTGGGAACATTTATTTTTTATTTTTTTATCATGATTAACAGTGGGTATTTATATGTATGAATTCATGAACATATTTATTGATGTGTTTATTTAGTGTTTACAATTATTGTAGAATATATTGAGGAGTATATTTATTATCCCATTGTAGGATTTAAACAATCATGCTGTCTCCACCTTAGGTCATGCCCTGGTGGGTGTGGCCACTTAGGGGTTGTTTCATGATTTTTTAGTCTATATATATATATTTTGGCAATGTGGGGGGTCTGCGATATGCCCCTGTCGATGACCTATTGTGTTGAAACGCGCCGGGCTACGCTTATCTTACGCTTCCCACATTGCTTTTATACATTTTATGTGATTGCATTTTATGTCACATCTGTTTTTCTTTAAGATGTGAATAAAGTTTTAGATAATTTTTGACCTGCACTATGGTGTTCTTTGCCTTTTTTGTTTTTTTTTACCTCATGGGATTGTTCTGAGTCATTCCTGAACTGCTGTTGAGACATCTCATCACAAGATGTATAGTGTGGATAGGCTATCTTCCATGATGGCCGCCTTGTAGCCTGGATCGTCTGGCTCCATCCTCCCTGTGTGTGAGTGGTTCTAGCACTTGAAGCCTGGATAATACATTGCCGTATGGTATTTGTATCCAATTTATTTGGTAAGAGTGTTTTATCTCTCTATCCAATCTCCACCGGTTAAGTTATAGAGATTGATTCAAGATTCACTCTGACTACAATTTTTGGATGATTGAGTTACTGATCACTTGATTGGACCATCCATTGTGTGGGACTTTCTGTCATATCACTATAATTTTGGGCAATGGGTTCACAGATCACTTGATTGGACTATTCACTGTGTGGGACTTTTTCTGATATCATTATTGTGGGTGATCCCCCATATAGTTTATGCATGTATATCTGTCTATATACACTGATTTCCGATTTGAGATAGGCTTTGCATATTGATACCTCTTTATATATTTTTTTTTCTTTGTAGCATTCACTTCTTTCGCTGTTTGAGTATAATGATATATTGTTTGCAGTAATTAGCACTACAATAAAATTAAAATTAACTAGACTAGAAAATGCATTTCCTGGAGAAAATGCATGGGAATGCTGAATAGCATCAAAACTACCACCATCAAAACTGTCCCATCATATTGCCCCATCATATTGCCACCATCAAAACTGCCCCCTTTAAAACAGCCCCCATCAAATTTGCCCCATCATATTGCCACCATTAAAACTGCCCCATCATAATGCCATCATCATTTTGCCCCCATCAAAACTGACCCCATCATATCGCCACCATCAAAACTTCCCCCATCAGAATTGCCCCATCAAAGCTGTCCAATCATATTGCCACCACCAAAACTGTCCCATCAGAATTGCCCTGTCATATTGCCACCATCAAAACTGTCCCATCATAATGCCATCATCATTTTGCCCAAATCAAAACTGACCCCATCATATCTCCACCATCAAAACTGCCCCCATCAGAATTGTCCCATCAAAGCTGTCCAATCATATTGCCGCCACCAAAACTGTCCCATCAGAATTGCCCTGTCATATTGCCACCATAAAAACGGCCCCATCATATTCCTCTATTATAAATCAGTACATGGTGTGTTTGTGCTCTACCCCACCACCCATTCACTGTGTATAAGAAGCTTTGGTATCCATGGCAACAAAATCCTTAAAAATTAGATTTCCTGAAATGATCACTAAACTTAAACAGCTTTTTTCACAAAAACTGTAAAAGATATCAAACTGAAAAGATATAGCCAGATAGCTGAATATTTTGTAAACATTTTAAAGTTTGGTGTCTGTAGGTGTAAGTATGAAGGAGCTGAAACTTTTGGCAACGGAAGAAGATTTTAAGGTTTTTAAGCATGTTCTCATTGACTTAAATGTTAAAAAAAAGTGTTAAAAAGCTTAATATTTAAAAAAAGTATAAATAGTAGAAAAAAAGTTGAAGGAGAGCACACATCAGCTGAAAGAGCTGAACAATTTCAAAGTTGAATGGCTTTAATAGCTGAAAGTATGCAGAAGTTATGCAGCGCCAAAAAACGTATGGAATAATAATAAAATGATGATGATGGTGATGATTATTAAATAAAAAAAAAATGAATAACAATAGTGGGACTGCTAAAGCAGTGACACTAATAACACCTACCCCATCTCACTCACCTCCTTCCCTCTTTACCAACACTAGCTCTCCCTTAACCGTTGGTACCTCTCCGTTTTCCTAAATTCCAGCCATTGCTGCCATATTCATATCCATATATGGCATTTCCCCCCTGTGTCCTCGGTCTTGTGCATCCACTCTTCTATAGTTCTTATCCACTTTACCCTTTTAATACACTCTTTCAAGGTTGGGGCCTCTTGGGTTTTCCACAAACATGGGATCAGGATCTTTGCTGCATTCAATAAGTGAGGGATTAAGGTCAGTTTATATTGTGTCACCCCTTTCTCTGTGTCATGGAACAGACATACCCATGGTTGTTTCTTAATCCTTTAGCCCGTTATGTCAAAAATTGCTTCTATTATTTTATCCCAATACGTTTGTATTTTGGGACACTCCCACCACAAATGTGAGAAGGTTCCCAGTGCAGGGCAGCCTCGCCAACAAGTTGGGGGATCATCTCCTTTATAGGCGTGTGTTCTTTGTGGGGATACATACCACCTCACTAGGAGCTTGTACGACATTTAAACTGTTTGCATATCGTTTGCTACAGCGTGAGTAAGGTATCTTGTTCCTATGCTTGTCGCTGCTTAAGGGGCCTATCTCTCTTTCCCATTTTTCTAGATAGGATGAGTATTCATAGTCCGCCTCCCGCAGCAATATTTTGTATATTTTTTATATCCTTTTCTCAAGGCTTTGGGGGGACTCCACTAGTTTCTCTAAGGGTCTAAACTGTCTCTTTCCTCATAGTGGTTGTGGTAGAGTCTGTGCAAAGTGTTGTAATTGAGTATATCTCCATTTATCTAGTGGTTTCTGTCCCCATTCCCGCGTGATTTCCTTATAAGTGTATATTTTATTCCCTTCCATCACATCCTGCAATCTTATATCCTCCTTATTAGCCTATCTACTAAAATATATCTGTTCCTCCTTCCCTGGTAGGAAGAAATGTGTGTCTAAAAGTGGTATTAATGGTGAGTTATAATCCCATTTGTGTCATTTATTGCATCCCAAATCTGTAGTGAATTGTTTGTCAACCTATTTGTGTATGTGTCATAAATTTCGATATTGTGACAGTATCCATATAATTTTCCCTATGTCTGTTCTACTCGTACTTATTTCTAACTCGACCCAACTCTTCTTCTTATTGTGAATCCAGTCTACTATTCTGGAGATCACAATAGCTTCATAATATTTTTTTTCAAATCTGGTGCTGCTAAACCCCCTCTATCTTTTTTCTCTAACTATTGTATTATTTGCAATGCGTGGACGTTTACGTGCCCAAATAAATTTTGTGATCACTGATTTTAATTTTCTAAAGCACGTCTGTGGGAGAGGGATTGGGATCATTTGCCACGTGTAAATTAATGTTGGCAGTATAAACATTTTGATTGTGTTTATCTTTCCGACCCAGGAAAGTACTTTATATTGCATCCTACTCAGTTGCTGTTTGATTTTATTCAGAAGGGGGATATAGTTAGCATCACAGAGGTCACCCAAGTGTGCTGTCAATTTTATTCCTAAGTAGCCCAATTCTTTCTTGCACCACTTAAACAGTAATTTTGCTTGAATTGCTCTCTGGAGGACAGGACAGGGTGCGATTGACTATTATTCTGGCTGTCAGATGGTAATAGAGGGATTTGATCCATCCCATCATCTTCTCACCCAATCCCAGATATCTCAATGTTTCAAACAGGAACACCCAGTCGACCCTGTCAAAAGCCTTTTCGGCATTTATTGACAAGAGAACCGTGGGGGTGCCCCCCCCCCCCCCCCCGATGACTTCCTGTATCAACATTATGGATTTCAGTGAGTTATCTCTCCCTTTCCTACCCTGAATAAACCCCACCTGGTCATTATGGACCCATTTTGGCAAATATGACTTCAATCTCTCTGCTGTTATTTTTGCAAAAAGCTTTATATCCGAGTTTAATAATGAAATTGGCCTATAGCTTTCTACTGCCGCCGGGTCTTTCCCCTCTTTCAAGATCAATGTGATATGTGCCAAAAATGTCTCCTCTCGAAATTTCTCTCCTTCTCCTACTACATTAAAATAGTTGCAAAGTTTTGGCGCTAACTCCTTGCAGAACTTCTTGTAATACAAGATGGGGCATCCATCGGGGCCTGGGCTTCCTCCTAGGGCGGTTTTATTAATTGCTCTCTCTACTTCCTCTAATGATTTGGGGGCTTCTATTGCCTCCATTTCTTCTTTCCTGCTCCCTGGGAAGTCCAGGTGCCATAGGTACTACCCTATTGCTTCACTCTTCTTTCCCTTATCTTCACCTTCCTGTCTTATATTATATAGGGGGCTGTAATATGAGTGAAATTTCCTTGCTATATCCGGGGAGGAAATTTGCATCCCCTTTCATCTCTAATCATTGGAATAAAAGTCCTATTCTTTTTTTCCTTCACCCTTCTTGCCATCCATTTGCCCAATCTATTTCCCCACTGATATTTTTCCTTGTTTATAGTATGGAACGCAGATTTCCTCTCTTGTTCTAAGCATTCTTCTAAGTCTCTCTTTTTTTGCTATCTGCTCTTGTCTTTCCGGGATCCCTTTAGGCCTTGTTCTTTTCTCCAGCTCATATATTTTCTTATATAGCTGGGTTTTCCTTTTCTCCCTTTCCTTTTTTTCCCTGCTCCAATCACTATCAAGGTCCCCCTTATTACTGCTTTATGAGTTTCCCATAGTATTGGGCTAGATATCCCCAGCGTGTCGTTAAGCCTAAAGAAAGTCGCCAATTCCTGCTAAATCCTACTGATTATTTCTTGATCCTGAATCAATGAATCATTCAACTTCCAATTTATCCCCGGTCTAGAGTCCCCCTTCATCTCCAGTCGGATTTTCACTGGGGCATGGTCTTATAAAGTAATTGTTTTTATTTCTGCCTTTTTAAGGGCTGATACTAATTGGTGCTCTATAAAAATGTAGTCTATCCTGGAGAAGGAACTGTGGAGGAGAACTGCGGGGAGAAATAGGTGTAATTCTGCTCCTTTAAATGGGTAATCCCCCATGAGTCCAATAACTGCCAGTTTGCCAGCACTTTTATGAATATTTCCTGTCTTTGTTCTGTAGATCAATTTCCCCCTCCTGAAGTATCTACCCTTGGGTCAATGCTCCAATTCAGGTCCCCTGCTACAATCAATTTACCGTCCTTAAAACCTTTTTTTCAAAACTTTCTTGAAGAATTTGTCCGGGTTCTTGTTCGGAGCATACACATTCACAATCGTACATTTCATATTGAACTGTTTTCCTTTCATAAACCAATATCTTCCCTCTAGGTCCACGAGACGCTCCTTCATCTCAAACCTTACTGTCTTGCTAATACAAATAGCTATACCTCTTGAATGAGGCGATGGAGTATCCCCATAGTACCATACCGGGAAATGATACAAAGCTAATTTCATCCTGGAGGTATATGTTATATGTGTCTCCTGGAGACACACTACACTTGCTTCCAAGAATTGAAGTTCACTATTTACTTTGTACTTTTTTTTTCTTGTGTTTAAACCCCTTACATTATATGTAATTAAGTTGACCACCACCATAGATTACTTTAAGGTTGATTTTTGGGAGAATCTAGTAGGACCCAGGGGTATCCTGATTTGATAATCTGGAAGGAGTGAGCGAGACACCAAGAAAAAAAAAAAAGGGGGAAAAACCCCCCTCTCCAATTATAATCAACCCCCTCATTCTGAAACGACACACCTCAAAAGGCTGGACAGAACTCCCCTTTTCTTTTGTTTATTCTATGGGCCAGGCTAACCTCTTCCTGGTAGCGCCTTCTAGCCATAGTACCAAGGGGACTCCCACCCTAAGCCGTCTAAGACTCTCCCTAACCCCTCTCCCCCCTCACCCCTCTCCCTCCCACCATGCATTTTTATCCCTGCTTGAGTTAAACATTTCCTTATTGTCCTTAGGAACTGATATTATTTAACATCTCTCCTCCCTTCTCTACTCTCTTTATTCCATTTTAGTTTTTCCTGTGATGGCCAGATACCCTTCCCCTCTCCCCATCCCGACAATGGGGGGGGGGGGTGTATATCTAGTCGATCTGGAAAGTGCAGAACTGCAGAGCGTCGGTCCCTTTTCCCTACCAAACAGGCTGGAAAACCCCATTGATGGGATATCTCTGACGCTACCATTAGTTAGGTTAAAGGCTTTAATCGCCGCCTCCTCCTCAATGTCTCTACCGCTAGGTTGGGATAAATCTGGAATTCTGCACCTTCATAGGTCACTCCAGGAAGTGTCCTAATTGTCCCCATAATTTGAGCTTTCTCTTCTACATAGTGGAACCTCACTATTACGTCTCTCGGAGTCTCCGATCTGTCACCTGGGCTCCGTGACATCCTATGTATTCTATCTGTTTTTAAGGTCTCCGTACCTCCTCTGTCCAGGAGGGGATTGAATAATAACTGTGCTATATTTCTTAGTTCCGCATTACTGTGTGACTCGGGGGGTCCTTTAATACGCACGTTCTTCCTCCTACTCCGATTCTCTTGGTCCTCTAATTTGTACAAGAGTGTTCTATTCACTATCTATAGGGAAATAACCTGTTCAGATATCTTCTCCAACCTTTGGTCATGGGCATCCAACCTGTCCTCCATCTCCTCGACCCTCCCTAGGACCAATCCAATAAATCTTCCCTTACTGCTGCAATTTCCACTTTCAAAGATACTTCCATGTTTGTAAACATCTCTGCAAGCATCTCCCTTATTTGTGTGCCTTCCTCTTGGGGAGGGGCAACCATACTGTTTTCCCCCACTAGCTTTCCCTCTTCTGCCATCCCCTTCTGGGATTTTGCTTGCATTTTGGCACTACCTTGTGGACTATTCTCCTCTCCTCTTTGATCCTGTTGTCTTTATTCCATTTGCTTTCCTTCCTTTATTCTCTTCCAGTACCTTCTGCCTGTTTAAGCCTGATCGGAGGGGCACTCCTAGTCTAGGGCTCCCCTGTCCTTCCTCAGCTATGCTGGTGTTGTTAGCCATGTATCGTTGGATACCTCCAGGACTTGAGACTGGTGGGACACTTTTAGCAGCTTTACTTGTTTTCGCCCCTCATATTAGTTTCCAAACAACTGAGGGTTTCCCTTTACTCAGTCTCTCTCTTTCTCTTCTCCTCTTCTTCCCTGTCTCTAAATAACCCTGGGTTTTCGAATTACAAAAATTCCATTCAAGGTGTATTAAATAATCACAATAAACATCTGTTTCAATCCCCCCTTTTCAAAAAAAAAAAACCAAGGGATACCATAAACTTGACTCCACCAGGTTTACACTATCAATACATCAAAATTGCAAGCTTGCTGTGGTACTTCCTCTTCCTTTTATTACTGAATCCTATCCCAAACCGTATCCCATCCTGAAGACTTCACTTGATGTAAAAGAGGGAACCAGGAAAGAGAAAAAAAAAACGGGAAGGGGATACACGAAAGTCTAGTGCTAAAAAATGCAATTGGAGTCTATCCGCTTTCCTTTGGTCACTCTCCCTTAGGCCGCGTACACACGGGGGGACTGTCTGACGGACTTGGTCCGCTGAAACGTGTTTCAGCGGACAGTTCGCTCGTGTGTGGGCTTCAGCGGACTTTTTCAGCGGACAGTCTGGCGGACTAAGTCTTTCGGAATTTCCGTAATATTGTCCGTCCAACTTTGGTTTCAGCGGACAGTCCGCTCGTGAGTAGGCAAGTTGGACGGACTAAGTATGGCGCATGCTCAGAAAGGATTTACACGGCCGAAGGTTGCATTGCAGTGTATTGGACGTCGTATTTCTAGTCCCGTCGTACGTGCTGTACACGTCATCGCGCAAGCTTTCAGCGGACTGTCTGTTCATCGTGTGTGGTCAAGTCCGTTCTTTCAAAAGTAGGACGGACTGTCTGTCGGATTGTCTGACGGACTTAGTTGGCCAGACAGTCCGCCCGTGTGTACGCGGCCTTATTGTATTGTCCGTAGGAATCTCCCCCCGAGATCATCCTTTTCTGTGGAGGACTTGTGGTAATTGCCAATACTCTAGTAGTGTTATCTGTTGCCAAATTAATGCTGGTGATGGTATAAGCATCAATATCAGTGGCATGCCCAATGTTATTGTCTGCAGTGTTGGTGGCTAGCGTCATGGTGCTAGTGCTGGTGGCAATGTCAGATGCAGTCCCTGCATCAATCAATTGGTTATAAATGCGAGTAGATGTATCAATAGTTGGGCGGTAGTGGTGCCGTTATTACATTTTCAGGTACTATAACCTCAGGATCCACATTAATAATACCATCATGGTGACAGTAGTAGAGTCCTTAATTTTTTTTCTTGTGTTAATGCATGGCTGTTGTTCTGGAAAAAGACAACTTCTCCCAAAATAAGAAAGTACAAGAAAAAGATATCTTTCTCGATCTTTGGGATCTACTATATATATATATATATTTTTTTTAGGTAAGACCTTTGTTATATCACCACTGGCTTTACTTTTATGTGGACATTTATGTGGCTGCTTATCTATCATTTATTATTATTATTATTATTATTATTATTTATTATCTTCATTTTAAAAATATAAGAAAAATATACATCTTTTATTTATGTATTTACTTTTTTATTTAAATATTCATACTATTAATATAATTAGAGGTGATCCATTGACATCTGGAGATGTCATTAGTATAATTCTAATTAATTAATTTTAATTCAAATAAATAAATAAAAATATTATATATATATATATATTATATATATGTATTATATATATAGAATTTTTTATTTTATTTTTTTGCAAATTGAATATTAAATTTAAATTTAAATTAGAACTATAATTAAATCAAATCATATCAAGTGTTTTTTTGGGAGTGTTGTGGGTGGAGCTCAATGGTTCTCTGGACACATGCACTCAGAGACCTATATATGTAACGTTAGCCTCCAGCAAGAAACCATTGCCCGTATTGGCTCTGAGGAAAGGGGTTCTCCCCTGAAACGCGTCAGTCGTTTGTGTTGGGGTACTAATCGATTCATCTGACATCAGATCTGGACGTGTGGATGTTCGGTGTGATGGACCCAATTGTATTGATTATGCCTTTTATCAATACTAGTTTGTGAGTAGCCATTTTGCTATATGTTTTGTTCTTAACCCTTTCATGACTAAGCCTATTTTTGGCATTTGGTGTTTACAAGTTAAAATCCATATTTTTTGCTAGAAAATTACTTGGAATTACTTGGATTTTTTTAGCAGAGACTCTAGAGAATAAAACGGTGATTGTTGCAATATTTTATGTCACACGGTATTTGCGCATCAGTGTTTTGAATGCAACTTTTTGGGAAAATGGACACTTTCATGAATTAAAAAAAAACGAAACAGTAAAATTAGCCCAATTTTTTTGCATAATGTGAAAGATAATTTTACGCCGAGTTAATAGATACCAAACATGTCACACTTTATAATTGCACGCACTTGTGGATTGACGACAATGTACGGTACCTAAAAATCTCAATAGGCGACGCTTAAATTTTTTTTTACGGTTACCAGGTTAGCGTTACAGAGAAGGTCTAGTGCTAGAATTATTGCTTTTGCTCTGAAGATTGCGGCGATACCTCACATGTGTGATTTTAACACCGTTTACATATGCGGGCGCGACTTCTGTATGCGTTTTCTTTGCTTCGTGAGCTCGCGGGGACGGTGGGCGCTTTAAAAAAATTTTTGGGGTTTTATTTATTTTATTTATATTAAAATGACTAAATTGTTTAAAAAAAAAAAATTATCACTTTTATTGCTGTCACAAGGAATGTAAACATCCCTTGTGACAGTGATTGGTGGTGACAGGTACTCTTTATGGAGGGATGGGGGGTCTAAAAGACCCCCCATCCCTCCTTTACACTTCAGTGTATTCAGATCATCGAAAACGGCGAATACCGTATATATTTTTTTAAAACCGGCGCCATTGGCAGCCGAGTAAACGGGAAGCGACGTCATGAAGCATCGGATCTTGAATCGGTGCTCCCGATCGAGCGGGAGCACCGGTAACAGCGGCGGGAGGGGGGTTGTCCCGCTCCTCCGGCATAACAGCCGAGCGGCTTTTAGCCGCTTCGGTTGTTATGGCTGGATAGCCAATCGCCCGCTGGAGAAAACGGTACCGGGATGATGCCTGCAGGTGCGGGCATCATCCCGGTATACCCCCTGGAAGCCGAGTACGCAGATCTGCGTATGCTCGGCGGGAAGGGGTTAATAAAGCTCTATTTATGGTAATGCACTAGGTCAGTGCGCCTTCCTTTTTTGTTTTGGCGGCTGTTCTGCCCATCATTCTGTTTTTAGCAAAAGTTGCTGCTATAATGACCTATCTAATAATGGTGGGGAGGATATGCTACCAATTCTCAGCTCTTCAATTTTTAACATCCACTCCTATCTGGATCATAGCAGTGTTAATAGCTGCAGGGTGCTGGGGCAGTGGTGGTATCTGCTACGGACATTCCTAGCAAAAGAGATACTGCATTAGTGGTGTTGGAGCAGAGGGGATACAGCATTGGTGGTGTTGGAGCAGAAGGGATTCTTCATTGGTGGCATTGGAGCTATACTGGCTGTAAAACCTCAGTGGAAAGATCACTCGCCAATTTAAGCCCCAGATCTGTCAGCGTCTCTTCCGTCCACCTGCTGGCTGCAGTCTGCAGCTGTGCGTTCCCCACGTCTGCTCCTAAGGTTGGATAGGAACCAGCTACACTCCGCCGGCAAACGCCGGCTCACTTCCCCAGCAGCAGACCAGAGAGCTCCCGGTACAGCGGTGAAGGGGGTCAGGGCGATCCACGGTACAAAGGGAAGGGAGAGGGCAAAGTTGTATTACCCGCTCAATATGCACGACGAGGCTACAAGCATCCTCCACACTGAGCGGGTTCGCTTCTCCTCATGCCAGTCTCCTATTGCAGCCAGCGTAGTGGAGGCGGGATAACGTGAAGGAATCCGAGGAGAGCCCTGGATTCCTGGAGAGCGCCTAGAACGCGCCTACGTCAAGATGCTACGCCCTGCTAAAGCACTAACTAGAAATGCATTTCCTGGAGAAAATGTGTGGGAATGCCGAATAGCATCAAAATTCCCCATCAAAACTGCCCCATCAAAATTGCCCATCATATTCATAAATCAGTAAATGGTATGTCTGTGTTCTCCCCCACTGCCTGTCACAGTGTATAAAAAGTGTTGGTAACCATGGAAACAAAAAAAGACAACAAAAGCCTGGCTGCCCTAAATTTAATGACATTTTCTGAAATTATCACTAAACTGATGATTAACTAGAAAATGCATTTCCTAGAGAAAATGTGTGGGTACTGCCCGATCATATTGCCCCCATCAAAACTGCCCGATCATATTGCCACCATCAAAACTGCCCCATCGATATTGCCCCCATCAAAACTGGCCCATCATATTGCCACCATCGAAACGACCCCCATCAAACTGCCCCATCACATTGCCACCATTAAAACTACCCCATCATATTGCCCCCATTAAAACTGCCCAATCATATTGATACAATCATAACTCCCCCATCTTATCGCCACCATCAAAACTGCCCATCATATTCTTCTATGATAAATCAGTACTTGGTGTGTCTGTGCTCTCCCCCACTGCCCATCACAGTGTATAAGAAGTGGTGGTAACCATGGAAACAAAACAGACAAAAGCCTGACTGCCCTAAATTTAATGACATTTTCTGAAATGATCACTAAACTTAAACAGCTTTTTCACAAAAACTGTAAAAGATATCAAACTGAAAAGATATAGCCAGATAGCTGAATATTTTGTGAACATTTTAAAGTTTGTTTGACGTCTGTAGGTGAAAGTATGAAGGAGCTGAAACTTTTGGTAGCGGAAGAAGATTTTAAGGATTTTAAGCATGCTCTCATTGACTTCAATATTAAAAAAGTGCTAAGAAGCTTAATGTTTTAAAAGTATAAATAGTAGAAAAAAGTTGAAGAAATTCACACATCAGCTGAAAGAGCTGAACATTTTAAAAGTTGAATGACTTTAATAGCTGAAAGTATGCAGAAGTTATGCAGAGCCAAAAAACATACGGAATAATAAAATTAAAACGATGATGATAATTAATAAATAAAAAAACTAAGAAAAATAGTGGGACTGCTAAAGCATTCACACTAATAATAAAAAGATGATAATTAACTAAAAAATGCATTTCCTGGAGAAAATGCGTGGGAATGCTGAATAGCATCAAAACTCTCCTATCATATTGCCCATATCAAAACTGTCCCATCATATTGCCACCATCAAAACAGCCCCCATCAAATTGCCCCATCACATTGCCACCATCAAAACTTCCCCCATCAAAACTGCCCCATCATATTGCCACCATCAAAATTGCCCCCAACAAAACTGCCCCATCAAAACTGCCCATAATATTCCTCTATTATAAATCAGTACATGGTGTGTCTGTGCTCTCCCCCACTGCCCATCACAGTGTATAAGAAGTGTTCGTAAACATGGAAACAAAACAGACAACAAAAGCCTGGCTGCCCTAAATTTAATGAAATTTTCTGAAATTATCACTAAACTTAAACAGCCTTTTCACAAAAACTGTAAAAGATATCAAACGGAAAAGATATAGGCAGATAGCTAAATATTTTGTGAATATTTTAAAGTTTGTTTGGCGTCTGTAGGTGAAAGTATGAAGGAGCTGAAACTTTTGGCAGCAGAAGATTTTACGCATTTTAAGCATGCTCTCATTGACTTCAATGTTAAAAAAAAAGTGTAAAAATGTAATATTTTAAAAAGTATAAAATAGTAGAAAAAAAGTTGAAGAAGTCCACATATCAGCTGAAAGAGCTGACAAAAAAAGTTTTAAAAGTCGAATGGCTTTAATAGCTGAAAGTATGCAGAAGTTATGCAGAGCCAAAAAACGTACGGAAGATGATTGAAAATGAAGATGATTAATAAATAAATAAAAAAGAATAAAAAAACAAATAACATTAATGGGACTGCTAAAGCAGTCCCACTAATAATAAAAAGATAATTAATAAATAAAAAACAAACAACAATACTGGGACTGCTAAAGCATTCCCACTAATAAAAAGATGATGATTAATAAATAAAAAAAATAACAATAGTGGGACCGCTGAAGCATCCCCACTAATAAATAAAAGACTGAATAATGCTAAAGCAGTCCCACTAATAAATGAAATTGAATAACAATAGTGGGACTGCTGATGCATTCCCATTAATAACAATAGTGGGACTGCTAAAGCATTCCCACTAATTAACTAGAAAATGCATTTCCTGGAGAAAATGTGTGGAAATGCTAAATAGAATCTCCATATCTGCTAGCTGCCTGTCCCCTGAACATACTGTAAAAAACATCTCCTCACTATCTACTAGCAGCCTGAGTGAGAGACAGTGCGAGAGAATCCTTCAAACAAGCCTTAATAAATCCACAACAGTACATGCTATCAAAACAGCAACTTCACGGTTAGAGACACACGACCTTTGTGAATGTATTGGTATAAAATTTATGTTGATAAACCTAAAAATGTGGGCATTTCAGCAATTTAAAAAAGAAGTTGGCTGTGTGTGTCACTGGGAAATGTGAAGAATGTTATACATCAAAACTTCTCCATCATATTGCCCAATCAAAACGGCCCCCATCATATTGCCACCATGAAAACGGCCCTTATAAAATTTGCCCCATCAAAATTGCCTCATCAAAACTTCCCCCATCATATTGCCCCATCAAAACGGCCCCAATAAAAATCACCCGATCAACATTGCCCCTATCAAACTGCCCCCATCAAAACTCCCCCATCATATTGCCACAGTCATAACTGTCCCATAATATTGCCACCATCAAAACTCCCCCATCAAAATTGCCACCATCAAAACAGCCCCCATCAAAACTGGCCACATCATATTGCCCCATCAAAATAGCCACCATCAAATTTGCCCCATATTGCCACTATCAAAACTGCTCCATCTTATTGCCACCATCGTATTGCCACCATCAAACTGCTCCCATCAAAACTGCCCTATCATATTGCCACCGCCAAACTGCTCCCATCATATTGCCACCATCAAAAGTGTCCCATCATATTGCCACCATCAAAACTGATCCCATCAAAACTGCCTCATCAAAATCGCCCCCATCAAAACTGACCCATCTATTGCCATCATCAAAACTGCCCCATCAAAACGAACTCATCATATTGCCACCATAAAAACTGCCCCATCATATTCCTCTATTATAAATCGGTAAATGGTGTGTCTGTGCTGTCCCCAAAGCCCCCGACCCATCACTGTGTATAAGAAGCTTTGGTAACCATGGCAACAAAAGCCTTTTCCTGAACATTCCTGAAATGATCACTAAACTTAAAAGATATCAAACTCAAAGGATATCGGCAGATAGCTGAATATTCTGTGAACATATTAAAGTTTGTTTGGCATCTGTAGGTGAAAGTAAGAAGGAGCTGAAACTTAAGGATTTGAAGCTGAACATTTTAAAGTTTGAATGGCTTTAATAGCTGAAAGTATGCAGAAGTTATGCAGATCCTGCCTCAGGTGCATACAATGAAAGACCTTGCCCCAGCGAGCCACCCCAATGGGCCACTTAGAGAGGCAAGGGCCAATGGATCTGGTCTGCATAGACTTTATATGTCTGGAATCCGACCTGAGTAGGCAAGGGAACATATTAGTAGTCACAGATCACTTCACCTGCTATGCTCAGGTGTTCCCTACTAAAGACCAGCAACCACAGTAGCAAACACTGTCATGGAGAAGTTCTTAGTCCATTATGGTCTACCTCAACGGATACATTCGGACCAAGGAAGAGACTTTGACAGCATGCATTGGTCCATGCCTACAACAGCACCAAGAGTGACGCTACTGGATATTCACCATACAGGCTAATGTTCGAGGGTGAAGCCAGGCTGCCAGTAGATCTAGCCTTTGGGACCTCTGTGGACCACACATCAGAGACCTCCTATTGAGGATATGTGGATAGACTGCGGAGGAACTTGAAGATAGCTTATGAGCAGGCTCAAGCCACCTCAAGTACCAGAGAAAACAGGTATAGGAGGAATTTTGATCTAAAAGTAAGAGTTCAGGATCTTCAACCAGGTGACCGTGTCCTACTAAGAAATCTGGGCATCCCAGGCAAACATAAGTTGGCTGACCGCTGGAGATCACAGCCATATGTTGTGTGCAGGAAGCTCCCAGGACTCCCAATGTATGAACTCAAGCCAGAAGGAAACACTGGGCCAGTAAAAACCTGGCATTGAAATCATCTCTTACCCCTCACAGAAGCAGTCAGGGTAAATCCAGAAGAGGAATTCCCCTCCACGTCCACTGCTATGCGCAGACCAGCAACTAGGTCTCAGCCTGCACCCTCTAGAGATGAGGAAGAGGAAATGGAGATGAGTTGGCTATGGTTATCTGACACACCAGAAACTGAAGCCTGTGTTTCACCTCAGGCAGAAGGAGCAGACAATGGGACTCTAAGCCCTTGTACACACGATCGGAGATTCCGACGGAATGTGTCCGATCGGAGCGTTTTGTCGGATATTCCGACTGTGTGTGGTCTGCATCAGACTTTTTCCGTCGGAATATCCGTCGGACCAAATTTTCCAACTTGCCGGAAATATTTTGGATTGGACATACTCCGATCATGTGTAGAGAATTCCGATCGGACAAAGTGCCACGCATGCTCAGATCAAATTCCTACATCAAGGCTATTGGCTACTAGCCTGAACATAGTCCCATCGTAACGAAATTACGTCATCACGTTCTGAACGATCGGATTTTCCGACAACTTTATCCGACCGTGTGTATGCAACAGTTTCGGACAAGATCCGTCGGACAAAATCCGACAGATTTGGTTGTCGGAATCTCCGACCGTGTGTACAAGGGCTTAGACTTGAAGCCCCCGAGTTCGTACCTCAAGACAGATCAACAGACAGTTCGGGGGAGTCTCAAGCTTCTATGCTAGAAACTAATTCTGAGAATTATTCTGATGGTGCTGAAATTGTAATACATTGCACAGAACTGAGTGAACAGGAGAGTGAGGAAATTGAGGAAGATGTCAGCCTACCTGAGACACCTAAAGCACAGAGAACCAAAAGAGTGATTCACTCCCCAAAAAGACTGACATATGATACATTGGGTGAATGCTCTGAAGCAGCTCAAATTACCAGTAGAAGAAATCCTGAAACGCGTGGTCCTTCTACTGACAATTCAGGAAGGGACAATCCCAGCTCACTATAGTGACAGCTGTGAGTGCACAGGACAGCCCCCCCCCCCCATCACATGTGAATTGGTGGGAGGCTCCTCTGTCCAACGAATGTTATGGTATGACACACTTGAGTTTAAACTCGAGTTACAGAAATAAAGATTGTTTATTGTCATGTTAACCAATTTTCTCTGCATATAACATGTAACAGGTCAAAATGGGTTGTGAAACAAAGACCCGGATATCTTTGGAGGACCAAAGATGAAAAGTAGGGGGAGTGTGTAGCGCTGACTCTCATGTCTATTAAAGTATGTTAGCATGTTATAACAAAAGTCTATGGACGTTTCTATGACTTAGTGTTTGGCGCCATCTAGCGGCCAAACGCTGAAAGTCGACTTAAGTGATTTTTGCTTCCACAAAGCCACAACCTGATTACAGGAAGGAAGTGACTGTTATTTACCTTGAGAGTTGACTTTTTTACCCAGGATGTCAGGTGACCTACCCATGGACATCCTGACGGTGCATGCTGGGTAGGACATAAAAAGAGCCAGGGCAGCCATTTTAGGTCTCTTGGGAACGCATGGCCTGCCTGTGAGGACTTGTGCGGAGGCCCCCTTGCGGAACGCAACCTTGCTCGGTTGTGTGAGTGACCTGAGGTACCAGAGACACAGTGATCAGATTGAGAGGATCCAGAGACACTCGTTTGAGCATTGGAAGACCAGGTCCATCTGCCGGAGCAGAACGGAGTGACGGAGCTGGCTGGCAGGAAAGCAAGCTGCAACCACCAGACCAGGTTCACCATACCAAGTTCCTATGCAGTTGGTGAGCGGTTTGCTACCCACTGTTTTCTAAACCATTGCACCTAGTCAGACTTATATACAGGCCTCGTTGGGATACTTAGTCCCATGGAGGAGTAGTATAGCAACTGACGCTGGGCAGGCATAAGGCCTACTTACTATCACACTTCAAGCACTGTACTATATTTGCGGAAGCAACACTAAGATCATCCTTAACTCAACCTTGACCTTGGATTACAAATTTGTAAGGAGTTATCATTGCTAGCGAAGAATCAGAAGTTAAAGATATATATTATATATATTTATATTGTTTGTAACTGTTTTACCAAAGTTCATTGTCCTGTCAATCTATGTTGGATGACAGTACAATTGCTGTAATCACATATTTACAAATATATATAGTGAAATATACTTTGGTTAAGTACCTTGTTGTGTGGAGTATTGTTTTCTCCCAGCAGGTGGCGCCAGTGGATCCTGAGAGGACAATATAGGTATATTGTGATATATTATATTGTACTGTATTGTATTGCATCACAGCTGTGTCAAGGGGACTGAGCCAAGTTAGTGGGGTTTAGTAGCAGAGTGCAGGCCCAACTTAAATCAGCAGCTCCTTCAGGGGTCAGCTCTACAGTATTTAAAGAAAACTGCTCAAATTCGTAAGACTAATGTCTTATTTATTCTGCCAGAGGGTCCTAAGAAAGGGCAGGCAGCATCAAAATGCACTGTTGCTAAGTGGATTCGGCAAGTTATAATTCAAGCTTATTATTTAAAGGGTAAGATTCCCCCTTTTCAAGTTAAAGTGCACTCTACCAGAGGAGTTAGTGCTTCTTGGGCAGTGTGTCACCAGGCCTCCTTTGCTTAGATCTGCAAGGCCGCAACATGGGCTGTGGTTCATACATTCACAAAATTCTATCAAGTGGATGTAAGAAGGAATGAGAATATTGCATTTGGGCGCAGTGTGCTGCAGGCAGCAATATAAGTCCTCAGCTCTGGGAGTCTCCCTCCCCTCAAGTAGCATTGCTATGGGACATCCTATTAAGTAATTCCTTAAGGCTCTGTGTCTGATGATGTATGATAAAGAAAATAGGGTTTTTATAACCGCTTACCTGTAAAATCCTTTTCTTGGAGTACATCGTGGGACACAGAGGTCCCTCCCTTCTTTTATGGGGTTTAAGTATATTGCTTGGCTGTCATGTACCTGGTGATGGAGCCTGATATTCAGAGGACAGCCTCTCTTAGAACTCTGACTTGGAGCCCCTGATAGACCTGACAGGAAGCACCGAGATGCAGAGTCGCACAAGTGCCTGGAGGGATCGCTGGATCGGAGCACTCGGCCGGGCTGTAGAGGTGTCTGTAGGAATCCCAGAGCAGCGGTAGGCAGGTAGCAGGAACAAGTAGACAACCGGTCCCCACAGGCAGGGGTGCAGATGCAGCAGAAGGGATGGTGGCACCCTCAAGGCTGAAGAGAAGGCAGGTACAGGCAGGCCCGGGTCATACACAACGGGCACAACAGGGACTGAAGCAGAAGCAGAATCAGATTACATGCTGGGTCATCAAGAGGCTGGCAGCGGAGTGGCAGAAGGAACAGGCAGGTGCAGAGTGGGGGACATGCCGGGGTCGGATGCAGGCAGCAAACAGGAACGTCAGGAAGCAAGCTGGATCACAACAGGAACAGAAGGCGGGTAAGCAATCGCAGGTTACACAAGGAATGCTGTAGAGCAGACAGCACTGTGTCTGGAAACTGGCTGAGTTTAAATGCCTGTTTGGGCAGCAAAAGCTGTCACATGGTGCCCCAATGGCATCCTGACATGGGCAGCGGTAACAGGTCATCTTCTGCAGCCATTTTGGGTGCTGGCATGCCCTTACGGACATAAAGAGGTAACAGGTTGTCTTCTTCGGCAGCCATCTTGGGTGCTGGCATGCCCTTCCTGACATTGGCTAAAAAAATTGAGGTACTCCTGGAAGGAGGAGGGGTTATATAGGGGAGTCAATTTCCTGTATTGGGTATACCAGTGTCAACACCTGAAGGTGGCCCACAACCCATTAAGTAATTACTTAATGCACTGTGTCCCATGATGTACTCCAAGAAAAGGATTGTACATCATGGGACACAGTGCACAGTGTTTTAAAAATACTATTTCTCTTTTGTTCATTGACGGACACAGCTCCTTTAATTCTTGACTGTAGGGTTATCACGCCACCTTCAGGACTAGGCAGAATATGTAACACATGTAAAAACAGCAAGACTGCACAGCACCGCCCAGGGGGCGGTCCCTCTGGCTATAACCCCTCACCCTGCTTCCTGCAGCTCAGTTTTTTTTTCTGCCTAGTGTAGAAGGACCTGGCTCACTGAGGAGACCATTGGTCATATGATTTTTTTATTTTTTTTCTACAAATTTTTTGATCCTGTGATCTACTATCAACAGTCGGCTGGGTGACAGGCTGGATAATATAGATCCTTATAGTCTCCCCAGCCTGGCTATCGAGTGTGAGCAGACCCTAGCTACGCGCTGGGTCAGCCACGACATGCCTCTTCTGCTCCTGGGGTGGCCGGTGAGCTATATGCTCTGGGCACACATATAACCGAGCTACTGCTGTCCATGTCACAGTGTGTCGTGGCCATCAGCCACCCCGTACTGCTCGGGTGATGGGTCTGTGGTGGAATGCGTCCAGCAATCTCGACAGGAAGGGTAAGTACGGCTCTCCCAGCCTCGGCAGGATTGAGCAGCTGGGCATTGCCTGGGAGGTCGACTAGGGAGTCTCTCACTCTCCCTTTCCTCTCTCCCTATCTGTCGTTCTCTCCTCCCCCTGCTGGGGCCACTGTTCGACTGGGCATGAGGTGTGGTGTATGTACCTAGGCCGGGGTCCTCCGGGGGGGGGTCGCTCCGAGCTTTGGCAGGGCTGCACTGGGTCTGCGAACTGGTTTCATCGGGATACAAGATAGAGTTTCTTTCTTGTCCACCAAACAGATTTTTTTCCCTTCAACCTACCTCTACTTCCAGCTTGTTGAGAAGCCCTGTTCAGGGCAGTACAGGACCTGCTCCTGCGCGGGGTGATAGTACCTGTACCGACACTAGAAAGTTTTCAGGGATTCTACTCCAATCTGTTTGTAGTCACCAAAAAGGAATGGGTACATCCAATCCTGGACTTGAAGGCCCTCAACAGCTTTGTGAAAGTGCAAAGGTTCAGGATGGAATCAGTTCACTCTGTGGTCGCTGCACTCCATCAGGGGGACTTCCTGGCGTCCCTGAATATCCAGGATGTGTACTTAAATGTAGACATATGCCTCAGGCATCAGAGGTTTCTGCGATTTGCAGTTGGAGAAGAGCACTACCAGTTTGTGGCTCTCCCTTTTGGCCTGGCGTCAGCACCCTGAGTCTTTACCAAAGTGTTAGCTCCAATCCTGATGCTGTTAAGGCAATGTGGGATCGCAATTGTGGGGTACCTAGACAACCTCCTTCTGAGAGCAGCTTCCGCCTCAGAATTAAGGGAGGATGTAGCGATCACCATGCAGACTCTCCAGGAGTTTGGTTGGGTGCTGAACCTAAAGAAGTCGGTGTTCGTTCCGACTTTATGCCTGGAGTACCTGGGCTTGCTGTTGGACTCCTCAGAAGTGAGAGTTTTTCTCCCTTCAGACAAGCTACAGACTTCAAGCTGTGGTGAAGTTGTTGGTGAACCACAGGTGGTCATCGCTGTGCTTCTGCATGCGCGTTCTGGGCCTCATGGTAGCCACTTTCTAGGCTGTACCGTACGCTCAATTTCACACTCGAGTCTTGCAGAAGGAGATTTTGTCAAAATGGAACACATCTCCATTATCCCTGGATTGTCAAATCCAGGTGAACCAGTTAGTCAGGGATTCCCTTATCTGGTGACAGAGGTCTCCGGCCCTTCGGACCAGGAGATCGTTCCTTCCTCTCCATTGGACAGTGATCACTGGACGCCAGCCTGACTGGTTGCGGGGGAGTGCTGGGAGTACAGTTGGCCCAGGGCCTTTGGTCGCGGGAAGAATCCCAACTTCCAATCAATGTGCTTGAGCTTCAAACAATCAGGCTTTGCCTCTCCACATGGTCAATGAGGCTACAAGTGCATCTGATCAGAATCCAGTCGGACAACGCCACGACGGTGGTGTACGTCAGCCATCAAGGAGGAACAAGGAGCTCAGCCACAGCACAGGAGGTCGCTCACATCCTCCAGTGGGCAGAGTGATACCTGCTGGCCCTGTCCGCCATATGCATCCTTGGCATAGAAAACTGGCAGGCAGACTACCTAAGTCATCAGATGCTGGATCCAGGCGACTGGATCCAGGCGAATGGCTGTTGCATCTGGAGGTATTCAGGCTCCTTTGCCTAAGGTGGGGCACACCAGATGTGGACCTCTGGCCTCTTGGCTCAGTCGGAAGGTGCAGAGGTTTGTGTCCAGGACAAGAGACTCCTGGGCAGACGCGTTGGTGGCTCTATGGGGGCATTATCAGCTGATTTATGCCTTCCCCCACTCAAACTCCTACCGCTTCTGCTGCGCAGAGTGGAGGCTGAGAGGATTCCAGTATTTCGGATTGCCCCAGATTGGCCTCTGCGTCCTTGGTATGCCGACCTAGTATGACTGGTGGCAGATGTTCTGTGGGGGCTACCGCTGCAAGGGGACCTTATATCGCAAGGTCCGATTCTTCATCCGGCTTTACTGCTGCTGGTTTTAATGGCATGACTGTTGAAAACCAGGTGCTAAAGGACCGAGGTTTGTCAGACTCGGTAATTTCCACTATGCTGAGGGCACGGAAGTCTTCTTCTCTTAAGATTTACCATCGTACATGGATGGCTTACATTTCCATGTGTGAGGAGATGGGGTGGCGTCCGTGCACTTATTCAGTTTCCAGGATCCTGCTGTTTTTGAAGGTGTGGATCAGAAACTTGCCTTAAGCACCATCAAGGGACAGATATCAGCTTTGGCTGTCTTTTTCCAATGCCCCTTGGTGACTCATTTATTGGTGGGTACCTTTGTGCAAGGGGTTCGACATGTAGTCCCTCCGGTTCGACCACCGCTACCTCCGTGGGATCTGAATCTGGTGCTATTGGCACTTCAGGAACCGCCATTTGAGAACATTAGGGAGATTCCCTTGTTAACTCTTTTTCAGAAAGTAGTTTTTCTAGTGGCTATTATATCTGCCAGGAGGGTTTCAGAGTTGGCGACCTTGTCATGCAAGTCTCCCTACTTGGTCATCCACAAGGATAAGGCGGTGCTACGTCCGCAGCCCTCTTTCCTTCCGCAGGTGGTTTCGGCATTCCATCTAAATGAGGACATTGTGTTACCAGCCTTATGTCCTAGAAAGAGGTTGCCTTACATTCCCTGGACGTGGAACAGGCTTTACCGGTGTATCTGTCTGTGACGCCTCCCTTTCGGGAAGTCAGACTCTCTGTTTGTCTCGGTGGCTGGTCCGAAAAAAAGTCTGGTGGTCTTGTCGCTCACCATTTCTCGATGGATCAGACAGATTGTGGTTCAGGACTATGCCTTAAAGGGGTGGTGCCCTTTTTCCTGTCACGCCTCATTCCACCAGGGCAATTGGAACCTCCTGGGCTTCTGACATCAAGCGTCTATCTCCCAGGTGTGTGAGGTGGTGACTTAGTCGTCCCTTCACACTTAAACTAAATTCTACAAAGTTGACGTAAGCGCATCTTTGGATGCTTGCTTTGGCCACAAGGTTGTGCAGGCGGCTATGTAAGGTTGCAATTACACTTTCTTTTAGTTACAAGTTTGTTGTAAACACATCTTTTGATGCAGAAGTTGGCCGCTGGTTTCGATGGCGGCCGTTTAAGATGGTGACTCCTCTGTTGAGGTGTTCCTTTTGTTGCGGGTGAAGTTATGTTTTGCTGTTTCCACCCCTTTTTTTTGACACTGCTTGGGGACATCCATAAGGTCAAGAATTAAAGGAGCTGTGTCCGTCAATGAACGAAAGAAAAAATTGGATTTTTGTACTCGCCGTATAAACCTTTTCTCTGAAGTTCATTGATGGACACAGCACCCACCCCTCCTATTTATATTTGTATTGCTTTTTGACGAACTGAAGCAGGGTAAGGGGTTATAGCCAGAGGGACTGCCCCCTGTGCAGTCTTGCTGTTTTTACATGTGTTATATGTTCTACCTAGTCCTCTCCTGAAGGTGGCGTGATAACCCTAAGGTCAAGAATTAAAGGAGCTGTGTCCGTCAATGAACTTCAGAGAAAAGGATTTTACGTTGAGTACAAATCCCATTTTTTTTTGATTCAACACTTGGATCACTTTTCATGGGTCGTTTAGATCTGGGGATATCATCCCAGCTGTATTACAGAATTATCAGTGCTTCTACAACTTGGGTGGATTTGCACCACCTGTCCATAGATGTCGTTTTTTTTTTCATTTTTTTTTTTTTTTTTTTTATATAGCTTTAATGCTATAAAAAAAAGTTATGTATGATGTTTTTTAATGTCTTTTTCTTATCTTTGATATCAATAAATCTTTTTTTTTTTCTAATCATGTTTGTATGGTGAGTGAAGTTCCATAGATATGTGCTACCATAGGGTTGGTTAAGCTAACGCAGGTTTTTATTTCAAGTTTGCTATTCAACTTTCATACCGTAAGCTCTTGTTCCTCTCCTTCTCCCCCTTTTTTTTTCATTTTGTCATTTCTGCTCAATTCTTTTGAAAGTATCCAATCCCCACACTTGAGTATTGTTTAACCGCTTTTCACATACTAATATGGTAGGTGGCACCTTGAGGGTCTGGTAATATTTTTAGTGTATCCATCGTTCAGATATCGTCTCTTAAACCCCGCAATGTCCTATAACGTGTGGTGGGGGGAGAAATGGTTAAAGGAGGAAGGACATCTAGTATGAGGAGAGGAAAGTACTTTCCTCAACTCTACTCTCCTACAGCTTTGTGTTGAATCTGAGGTTGTTAAAGCCAGGGCCTCCAAATGAAACCTATTAAAAAAATTGTTCAGTTCATTTCCCTCTCCACATCACCCCTAGTCCCTCCACCAACCTGCTTAGGACCTGTAATGCTTCTCATGCCACTCCAGACATCTTTAACTTTGTTTTGCTGGAATTTCCACTCCAGCTTTCTCCTATATTTCTACTTAGCCTCTCTAATCTTTATCCTCAGGTCCCTCTGAATCATTGTTACTCCTCCCTATTACCCACTCTAAAAGCAATCTTCTTGGAGTTAAGAACATCTGTCATATCCATAGTTACCAATGGTTTATTATTTTAATAAAAACAAACAATTATTGTTGGAACAATGGAATCTACACAGAAATTAATATGTGTAACCCCTGTTGAAAATCACTGAGATCAGATGTTTCTTGTAGTTGGCCAACAGGTTTGCACACATCTCAGGAGGGATTTTGTCCCACTCTTCTCCAAGTCATTAAGGTTTCAAGGCTGATGTTTGGTAGTGTCAACCTTCAGTTCCCTCCACATATCTCTCTATGGGATTAAGGTCTGGTGACTGTCTAGGCCACTCCAGGACATTCATGTGCTTCTTCTTGAGCCCCTTTTTTGTTTTGTTTTTTGACAATACATTTTTTATTGTAAGATCAAAAATAGAGCATTTGTACAATCATAATAGCATTTGTACATACAGCTTGAACATATTAAATTTAATGATAAGTGTAGTATGTTACAATGTTAGAGCTCTCTTTAATGGTAATCACCCAAACCATAACTGGATTCTTGTCTTCTCCAGTCTTAATGTGAAAACCATGTGTGGTATCCTTTTTTAAGTGGTAAAATAGTGTAATATGATCGGCTGATCATTATTCCAATATCTGTATTTGGTGTGTGCTCTAATTACATGTAAGTTGCACGGGAAGTTAAGGTGAGTAAGAAAAGCGATATCAGACCCAAGAGAGGGTATTGTTTGAGGAAAGAAAGGAGGTGGTAAGACAGAAGTAGTAAGGAAGGTAGTAGCATGCCAAGGTCCCAAGGTTATCTGGGTTTATTTCTGCATCAAGGACTCATGTTTTAGAATATTTGAAAATGACCCAGGCTTGCTAAGTGTTATTAAAGTTTACGGTTGTTTAGAGGGCTGTTGCCCTTATCTCTTCCGTTCTATAGAGGAGGTGTACCCCTTCTAGCCATTCCTTAGTTGTAGGGGTGGTGGTATTTCTCCAGTGTCTGGAAATCACTGCCTTTGTGACTATGAGTAGAAATCTGGTCAGGGATCTCTTGTACTTTCTCATTGAACAATTAGTGATGTTTAATAGGCAGCGTGATGCATTTAATTGAATCATTTTCTCTGTTATAAGTTTTATGATTTCACATTCCTGTCTCCAGAATGGCTGACTCACAGTGCATTCCCACTATATATGCTGTAAAGTGCCTTTCTCCTGGTTGCAACACCAGCAAAGGTCACTAACTGTAGGGTACATCTATGTACTTTGATCGGTGTGTTGTACCAGTTTGTTAGAAGCTTAAATGAGGTTTCCTCTAGTCGTGTACCATTTGCACACTTGTGAGCGAACACATAAGCCTGTAACAATTGGTCTATGAAGGACATGTTTAATACTGCTTCCCAAAACATTTTATGTTTATTAGGTTCCTCAAGATCAGAGGCTTGCAACCAGATGTAGGCTAAGGAAATGTTTTTTTTTTTTTGGGATGTTTGCCATGTAACAAACATTTTCAAATGGTGTTAGGGGTCTTCTGAAATATGTATGCCTCTGGGGGGCTCATAACATAACTATGAATTTGACGGTATTCCCAATGATTTAACCACTTGACCACTGGGCACTTAAACACCCTTAATAACCAGACCAATTTTCAGCTTTCGGTGCTCGCACATTTTGAATGACAATTACTCAGTCATGCAACACTGGACCTATATGAAATGTTTGTCCTTTTTTCACACAAATGGAGCTTTCTTTTGGTGGTATTTAATCACCGCTGGGTTTTTTATTTTTTGTGCTATAAAAGAAAAAATACAGAAAATTCTGTAAAAAAATGAATTTTTCTTCATTTCTGTTATAAAATTTAGCAGATTAGTAATTTTTTCTTCATAAATTTTGGCCAAAATTTATACCACTACATATCTTTGGTAAAAATAAGTACAAATTGGTGGATATTATTTGGTCTTTGTGAAAGTTATAGAGTCCACAAGCTGTGGTGCCAATATCTGAAAATTGATCACACCTGAAGTACTGACGGGCTATTTCAATTCTTGAGACCCTAACATGCCAGAAAAGTCTAAATACCCCCCAAATGACCACTTTTTGGAAAGAAGACATTCCAAGGTATTTAGTAAGAGGCATGATGAGTTTTTTGAAGTTGTCATTTTTTCCCACAATTCTTTGCAAAATCAAGATTTTTTGTACTTTTTTTTTTTTTTCACAAAATTGTCATATTATCAGTTTATTTCTCACACAGCATATGCATACCACAAATTACACCCCAAAACACATTCTGCTATTACTCCCGAGTACGGCGATACCACATGTGTGAGACTTTTACACAGCGTGGCCACATACAGAGGCCCAACATGCAGGGAGCGCCATCAGGCGTTCTGGAGCACCCAGGACAATTCTGACATTTCTCTCCTACATGTAAAAATCATCATTTATTTGCTAGAAAATTACATCGAATCCCAAAACATTATATATATTTTTTTTAGCAAACACCCTGGAGAATACAATGGTGGTTGTTGCAACTTTTTATCTCGCACGGTATTTGCGCAGCAATTTTTCAAATGCTTTTTTTTGGAAAAAAAAACAGTTTTGTGCTTAAAAAAAAAAAACACAGTAAAGTTAGCCCAATTTTTGCATAATGTGAAAGATGAAGTTACACCGAGTAAATCGATACCCAACATGTCACTCTTCAAAATTGCACAGGCTCGTGGAATGGCGCCAAACGTCGCTACTTAAAAATCCCCATAGGCGACGATTTAATTTTTTTTTTACTGGTTATATGTTTTGAGTTACAGAGGAGGTCTAGGGCTAGAATTATTGCTCTCGCTCTAACGTTCGCAGCGATACCTCACATGTGTGGTTTGAACACCGTTTTCATATGTGGGCAGGACTTACGTATGCGTTCGCTTCTGCATGCGAGCACATGGGGACAGGGGCGCTTTAAAAAAATATATATATATTTTATTGTTCATTTTACTTTATTTATTTTAGTTTGACACTTTTATTCCTATTACAAGGAATGTAAACATCCCTTGTAATAGGAATATGGCATGACAGGTCCTCTTTACAGTGAGATATGGGGTCAATAAGACCCACATCTCACCTCTAAGCTGGGAAGCCTGAAAAAAAAAAAAAAGATTCTGGATTTTATCGTATTGGCGAGTCGGTAGAAGCACCGGAGGGCGGCGGGAGGGGGGGGTGTCTATGGCTGGGTATTGCAGGGTATCACCGACTATGGCTGGGTATATCAGAGTATGGCTGGGTATCTCAGAGTATGGCGTTGCAGAGTATTGCGTTGCAGAGCATTGCAGGATATTGGCGGGTGTTGCAGAGCATTGCAGAGTGTTGCACGGTATTGGCGGGTGTTGCAGAGCGTTGCAGAGTGTTGCAGAGCGTTGCAGAGCATTGCAGAGCGTTGCAGAGGATTGCAGAGCGTTGCAGAGCATTGAAGGGTATTGCAGAGCGTTGCAGGGTATTGCAGAGTATTGCAGGGTATTGCAGAGTAATGCAGAGTATTGCACGGTAATGCACGGTAATGCAGAGTATTGCAGGGTAATGCAGAGTATTGCAGAGTTATTGCAGAGTTATTGCAGAGTTATTGCAGGGTATTGCAGAGTTATTGCAGGGTTATTGCAGAGTTATTGCAGGGTTATTGCAGGGTTAATTTTCGGTGAGCAGCGATGTGGGCACTGCAGATGCAGCCCACATCGCTGCTGACACCGATCTCTTCCCCCTCCGCTGTTCCGATCGGTACAGAGAGGGGGAGGGAGGAACCGGCTTCATAACATGACGCCGGTTTGTTTACAAGTGATCACTCCGTCATTTGACGGAGCGATCACGTGGTAAACGGCCGCTATGAGCGGGCGTTTACCATGATCCGTGATGCGCCGGGTCCTGTGGACCCGGCGGTCACGGATGCTCTCGAGTGCGCGCCCCAGGGGGCGCGCGAGAGCAGAATTCTGGGAGGACGTCATATGACGGCCTCCCAGAGTTAAGAAACCGCCCTGAAGCCGTCATTCAGCTATAGGGCGGTTATTAAGTGGTTAAAGATGACAAATCCTTTTCCATTTGCATTTCAGAAATTGATTTGATTGTGCTGCCTTTGAAACAGTGTGTGGCCAAAAGTGCATTATGTCTCTGTCGGTGTGACTAAAGTGATGTATTCATTCCTAGTGTAAAGTCTGGGTTAGCTGTCAGCAGCCAGAGAAATGTCCTGAGTATATTGTGTACTGATTGGAAAAAGTTTGCTGGTAAAAGGATTGGGATGGTCTGAAAATAATACAGGGTTCTAGGTAATATTGACATTTTGATGATGGCTGCTCTGCCAAACCACGAGAAATATTTTAAGGACCATTTCTCTAAGTCCCTATTCATGGCTTGTATAAGAGTTTGGAAGTTTCTCATGTATAATGAATATAATTTTGGTTTCAACCAAATCCCTAGGTATTTGAGAGTTTCTGTTCCCCATTTAAACTTACAGTTGTTTTGTGTTTTCTTGTAGTGTCAGATTGAGTGCTTCAGATTTTTTATAGTAAAAGGGGGCAACCCTGTCGCGTTCCATTCTGGATTATGGCCGTGTCTGATAGTGTCCCATTGATTTTAATTTTCGCTGTTGGATTATGGTACAGGGTCTTAATCCAGGCTAGCATATGGGTTTCAGTCCAATGTGGTTACAAGTGGCACAGGGTAGAGAGGGCGCCAGAGAGCCCTGTTCACTGCCCTTTTCACCCCATCCCACTATCAAGCTTCATTCACCTGGTATCAAGTTTCACTCACCTGGACTGCCATCAGTTACCTTTGATCCCCCTGCTGGTCGCACAGCATGAACCCAGCACATCCCTGCTCAGTATTCACGCTTCTGTTCTGTGAGTAGGTGCACTTGCCATCTGGAGGCGTGGCAGAGACAAGGCCGTTTGCAGCTGTTCGTGGGAAATCAGGGTGCCCCCCCAACGGCTGTGAGGTGCTTGTGAAGGAGGGCACCAGGTGGCTGATAAGGATTGTAATTGCTTTTAGAGTCTATATTTGCTTATTATATTAGGTTGTCACACATTTCAAACTGTCTGTTTTTGTTTTATTGATTCACCACACTGTGTATTATGTAGTATTGTGGCATTGTATAGTATTTTACTATGTTTATGAGCACTCCTGGGTTGGTTTAGCTTTTTTGAGACTTCCTGCTAGCGTAGTGTTTATTGCACTTTTAGATACAACAGTCGCCAACATGGCTTGGTGTGGATCTGACCCTTTGGTTAAGACCATAGCATGATCAGCCTCTGTTTTAAAGGACCCACGTTCCCTATCACTTTTATTATCTGATGCCACTAAGTGTATCTCGCATATTAATGTGATTCCTCAGCTTGAGGCCACTTGTTTTAAGATACACACTTTACTTCCTTACAGATCACTTTCATGGGTCAATGCTTCCAATACCCTCCCTCATTCATTGACCAGCAAATTGGTCCGGTCTGAAAGTGGTTAAAGACCAGACCACTTTTTGCGATTCGGCACTGCGTCGCTTTAACTGACAATTGCGCGGTCGTGCGACGTGGCTCCCAAACAAAATTTACGTTCTTTTTTTCCCACAAATAGAGCTTTCTTTTGGTGGTATTTGATCACCCCTGCGGTTTTTATTTTTTGCGCTATAAACAAAAATAGAGCGACAATTTTGAAAAAAACGCATTATTTTTTACTTTTTGTTATAATAAATATCCCCCAAAAATATATAAAAAAACTTTTTTTTCCCTCAATTTAGGCCGATACGTATTCTTCTACATATTTTTGGTAAAAAAAATCGCAATAAGCGATTATTGATTGGTTTGCGCAAAAGTTATAGCGTTTACAAAATAGGGATAGTTTTATAGCATTTTTATTAATAATTTTTTATTATTTTTTTTTTTTTACTAGTAATGGCGGCGATCTGCGATTTTTATTGTGACTGTGACATTGTCGGGGACCCATCGGACATTTTTGGGACCATTGTCATTTATACAGTAATCACTGCTATATAAATGCAGTGATTCCTGTGTAAATGACACTGGCAGTGAAAGGGTTAACCAGTGGGTGGCAGTGTAGGGGTTAAGTGTTCCTAGGGGTGTGTTACTAACTGTGGGGGGGTTGGGCTTTCATTTAGTGTACACTGATCTCTGCTCCAATCACATGGAGCAGAGATCAGCGTCACTAGTTGCTAGGCAGAATGGAAAAATGTTGTTTATACAGCATTTCCTCCATTCGGCCGCTCCGTGAGACGATCGCGGGGATGCCCACGGCGATCGAGTCCGCGGGTCCCGCGACCGGACTCACGGGGGTCCCGACCAGCGCGGGAGCGCGCCGCCGGCGGCGCGCTCCCGATGGCAGGGCGGCATCGAATATTGGACGTACATGTACGCCAATATGCCTGCCCGTGCCATTCTGTCGACGTACACCGTCGTGCGCTGGTCGGGAAGTGGTTAAGAAACCTTCCTGCATCCTCCTTAACAGGGGGTCTTCTTAACTGCAGGTCGGCAGTGGCCAATGCAGCTAATATTGCGGCCCTTATTATGGATGAGGATCTGGATTTTCTTTGTCTCACCGAGACTTGTCATCAAGATTTTAAAGCCCCAATCTTGGACGAGCTAGTCCCTCCCCAGTATAAAATATTTCAATGTAACCGCCTAACATTGTTTAGTATCAGTTTCAGAGAATTTTAACACTATTCATAAATCTTTTGAGATTTTTTTTTTTTTTTTTCAAGTAGCCAGCAAGCTCATTTATGGGTTTGCCTTGATTTATTTTATTGTTTTTGAATTTCTCAGTTTGGCCTCACAGATGTCTATTGTGTTTAAGGACTCCTGCATCTTGGGTGATTTTAACTTTTGGGCGCAGGATCTAAGTGATTCCCCCACCCAATCCCTTATCCAAGAACTGTTTCTTTTGGGCTATAGGCAACATGTGACAGTGGCTACCCATACTGCTGGTCATGTGTTGGACTGGCTCCTACTCTGCGCATTGTTGGCAACCTGTGCGCTGCCTAGGGAGTTGACCTGGTTGGACCACAGGTTTATTTCCTTTAGTCTGGCCCTACTGGAAGGAAAACCTCCACATATCCCAGATCACTCTGGCCCCAAGGTTTTCGAAAAGAAATCTATCAAAAGTCTGCACAGACAGATTCGGAAATCTTGTGGCTACGGGTATCAACCATCCAACCTTTTTCGAGCTGGGCAACCCGGTAGAGAAGCTGAATATTTTTCAGGAGTCGGTTGAAGTGGTCCTTGATGTGTTAGCACCCCGTAGGATGATATCTAACCCCTGTCCCCTGGGCAAGAGCCGCAATGGTTTACCGAGGAGCTTAAGCTCCTCAAAAGCGGGTTCGGTCCAGGGAGAGATGATGGCGGAAGTTCCTCCTGGAGGCTGACAAAGAGCTGCACCTGGTGGCCCTCTATCTCTATAAGAGGGCCATTAGAGAGGCTAAACAGACCTACTTCCGGGAGCAATTTAAGAAGGCAGCCAACAGCATGGCCAAACTTTTCACGATCTCTTCAGAGCTAACTCATCCCAAAGCTACCAGCTCTGCTCCTAAGGAGTCACAGGACTGGTGCCAGGAGCTCGCTGACTTCTTTGTTTCTAAGGTTCAGCCCATTAGAGATAATGTTTCCAGGCTAGAGACTGTGCAAGAGGACACTGGCCACACAGATATGGCCCCTGGATTAACCGGCTTGCAACCGGTGACGGCTACACAGGTGGTTGAAATAATTGCCTCATTGAAACCATCCTCTTCTCCTTTAGATGTATGTCCTGCCGGGCTGCTTAAAAATCTGCTGCTCTCTTAGCCCCCTTTATTGGGGAGATAATCAACTGCTGCTTCAGGACAGGTATTGTCCCGGGCGTTCTGAAGTGGGCCATGGTCTTGGCCTGCTGAAGAAACCGACCTTGGACCCTGACATACTGGGCAACTACAGGCCGATTTCCATCCTCCCTTTTGTAGCAAAGGTGATGGAGCACTTAATGGTTATCCAACAACAAGCTTACCTTGAGTCTTTCCATCTTTTGGATGAATTCCAGTCCGGATTTCATCCAGGGCACGGAACAGAGACAAGCCTCATCTGTTTATGATGATGTCCTTCACGGCTTGGACAGCGGTGTTCACATGGTCCACGTGCTGAGCCCACCAGGAAGTCGGCTGCAGAGATCGGGCAATGTGTCACTGCCCGTGATTAGCACAGTGCTGCGCCGACTTCCTGGTGGGCTCAGCATGTGAACCATGTGAACACACCTGAGCTCATCCCTACTCAGTAGTTCTGGTTCTCTTGGACCTATCGGCCGCTTTTGATACCATAAATCATGGCATCCTACTGGAGCGGATGAGATCTGTTTTGGGTATGCTTTGGCACGGGTGGCCTCTTTTTTAGAGGGCAGAGTACAGGGAGTCAAGACT
The DNA here is from genome assembly GCF_037356315.1 of Lithobates pipiens. Taxonomy (NCBI): domain Eukaryota; kingdom Metazoa; phylum Chordata; class Amphibia; order Anura; family Ranidae; genus Lithobates; species Lithobates pipiens. The sequence continues at coordinate 105,569,220 of NW_027507686.1, read as the reverse complement.
GACCCCTTCTACTCTAAGTATACCACCCTGGATTGCAGAGTGCCTCAGGGCTCTGCCTTGTTACCCCTGCTGTTTACTATCTATATGAGGCCCCTGCTAAAGTTACACGTCATCCAGTACCATGTTTACGCAGACGACACCCAGGTTTACCTGAAGATTCCTAGGAACCAGATGGCTGATGCCACCCTTGCCAGTTGTTTGGAGGCCATCAATACATGGATGTCTGCCAACTTCCTAAAACTTAATGGGGGCAAAACTGAGGTGATCACCTTCAGCAATCTGGCCACCCGCCCAGATATTCCACCTTGGCCTCCCTCATTTAGTCCTGCTCCGAAGGTGGCCGTCCTAGATTCAGGTTTAACTTTGGCTCCTCGGGTAAAAAAAGGTTGTCAGTGCATGTCACTGGCAGCTAAAACTCCTGAGGGGGGTGAAAACGGTCATCTTTGCCACGATAGGTAGCTACCTAGACTACTGCAACTCTCTTTATTTAGGAATGCCAAAGATGCTAGTGCAGAAGCTTGAACTTATTCAAAATGCTGTGGCTAGGCTGCTCATGGATGTCCCGTTGAGGGAACATATCACCCCTGTCCTCTGCACCTTGCATTGACTGCTGGTCCACTATTGCACCTTATTTAATGTAGGATGTATCATGTTTAAGATTATGACCGGCCTGGCCCCAAGCTGCTCTCGTTTTCATAAACGAGCTCTTGTCAGATCCAACGGCAGAGATCTCCTCTACATTTCGGTGCCTGGTGGTCGGGCCTTCTCCCACGGGGTACCGTACTATGGAATAGCCTCCCTGTTGAGTTCCAAGAGGCCCCCACTATTCTGGTCTTCCGCAGGTTACTGAAGACTTGGCTTTTCACACAGGCATTTCCTGTGTAGTCTTTGTTTTTTCTACCCTTCTGCCGTTCTGTGCTGCTTCTGGTCCCTGGGCCCTTTCTTTCCAGGATCTTTGCTATGCACGTCGGGACCCTTTGGGGTAAGTCGTCTGGGATCTCCTGTGGGTATTTTAGTTAGTTGAAGGTCTTCAGCATTGTGGCATTAGACGTGTGGAAAAGGCCTTATAGTAGTTGGCTGTGAGGCCGTTTGGGCTGGGGCTTTTCCCAGTTTTAAGGAATTGAATGGCCATTATTAGTTCTGTTTCCATGGTTGGGTCTTCTAGTGATTGGGAGTCAGTACCGTTTAATGTGGGAAGGCCACTGTCAGTGAGAAATTTGTGGATTGTTTCCGTCCATGTCCCAGGATGGTCTTTTGGTTTGTGTGTATTTGGTAAATTGTATAAGTCGGTGTAGTAGTCGTGGAATCTTTGTGCTATCTTTTTAATGTCTTGTATTGTTTGATTATTTTTATTTTTAATGGCAGCTATGTTTGTTAATAATAGCGTTTCTTTAAGTGCTCTCATGAGGAATTTCCCCGTTTTATCTCCATGTTCGTAAAAGAACCCTTTTTAGAAAAGAGTATCTTCTGCACCTTAAGGGTCAAGATGGATTGTAATTTATTTCGCAAATCGAGTAGGGCTGTGGCCACTTCTATCGCTAAGTATTGTTTGTGTTTTGATTCCAGTTTACCTATGGCCCGTGTTAAATCAATAAGTTCCTTTTCTGCATCTCTCTTTCTTGCTGCATGTATTCTGATAAATTCTCCCCAAAGCACGCATTCATGGGCTGCCCGTATTGTTAATGCTGACAGCTCATCTGTGTTGTTTTCGGTGAGGTACATTTTTATTGCTTCCGTTATTTTGCCTGTATCTGACATGTCTGTGAGCAAGGATGGATTCAATCTCCAATTGATAGTTCCACGCTGTCTGGTAGGTTTTTGTAGTGTCAGTGAGATGGGTGCATGGTCTGAAAAAGTTTTAATGCCTATCTTGGCTGATTGCAAGAGAGGTAAATCCCTTTGAGAGAGGAAGATGTAGTCGATGCATGTAAACTTATTGTGCAGGGCAGAGTAATATGTGAAGTCTCTGCCTGAGGGGTTAGTCTAGCTCCATGTGTCTACTAATGTAAGTGAGGTTAGTAGTGTTTTAATTTTGCATAATTTTTTTGTATGGTAGGCTAAATTTGCCATTTGATGTGTCTTGTAGAGGTTTCAACGCTGCATTAAAGTCCCCTCTCTGTACGATACATCCTGAAGCAAAGCTCTTCAACTCAATAACTATATGTTGGCAAAAGGTGACTTGTGCGGAGCTGGGGAAGTATAAGTTTGCCAATGTGATTAGGGTCTCCGCTCAATGACCTTTAAGAAATAGATATCTCCCCTCTGTGTCTGCCTGCTGCTAAGAGATGTCAAAATAATCAAAATTTTTATGGAGTAGGCTAGAGACTCCTTTTGACTTGGATGTGGGGTTTGTGGAATGGTAAACATTTGGGTAGTGTTTGCCGTGTAGTTTTGGTACAGTACCTGTTTTGAAGTGTCTCTCCTGGAGAAATACCACGGCTGGTTTCGTTTTATGTAGTTCTCTGAGTATCGAGATCTGTTCTTTCTGGTGTGTTTAAACCCCTGACATTATGAGGAATCACAAAAGGATGTTTATCAATCAACGAATAGAACATGGTTAACACAGAAAATGATATACCTTAAAGAGGAGAGCCAGAAAAAAAAAAAAAAATTTAAAGTCAGCAGCTGCAAACACTGTAGCTGCTGACTTTTAATAAGCAGACTTACCTGTCCAGTGCGCCCGCGATGTCGGCCGCCCGAGGCTGACTTGGCTCTCGGGTCCCGGCGCCGCCATTTTAGCTAAGGGAAACAGGCAGTGGGGCCTTGTGGCTTCACTGCCTGTTTCCTACTGTGCATGCACGAGTCACGCAGCGCTTTGTGAATGGGGCACGCTGTGTTCTGGGGGACACAGTTCCCAGAACACAGCACGACCCATTACCCAGAAGACGCCGCACGGAGGAGAGAAGACAGAAGATCACCGCTGAGGAGGAAGAGGCAGATTATTTCTCGTAAGTTAAAAAAAAAAAAAATAATTTTCAGATTTCTTTCTAAATTTTAACCACTTAAGGACCGCCGCATGGCAATGTACGTCGGCAGAATGGCACCGACAGGCACAAGCATGTACATGTACGTGCTTGCCTTCCAGCGGGTGGGGGGTCCGATCGGACCCCTTCCCGCTGGATGCGGCGGTCCGTTTAGCTTCAGGAGCGATCCGGGATGAGGGGTTGGCCATCCCCTCTCGATCGCTCCTGGCGAATGAGAAGCTTCCCCCGTCTGTGTAGTGTAAACACAGGCAGGGAGGAAGTGATGTCATTCTCCTTGGGGCGGTCTTTTTGACCGGACTGCGAGGAGAACAGAGAAAGTAAGTGCACCAACACATAGGCACACAAATCCCCCCTCGCCCCCCCCCCCCCCCCAAGTCACAGTGTCACTGATTGCAGTGATCGATTTATTTACTGATCACTGCATTTAGTGTCAGTTGTGACAGTAAAAACTGTCAGGGCAGTTAGTGTTAGGTCCAGGGTAGCCCCCTACCCCCCCAATAAAGGTTTAACCCCCTGATTGCCCCTAGAGTTAACCCTTTCACCCCCTTTTGCCAGTGTCACTAAGCGATCATTTTTCTGATCGCTGCATTAGTGTCACTAGTGCCGCTAGGTAGCTAGTTATTTTTTTTAGGTTCACCGCCAGGTTTTTATAGCGCTAGGTACCCTGATATACTACCCAATAATGGTTTTAACCCCCTGATTGCCCCTAGTTAACCCTTTCACCCCCTTTTGCCAGTGTCACTAAGCGATCGTTTTTCTGATCGCTGCATTCGTGTCACTAGTGCCGCTAGGTAGCTAGTTCTTTTTTTTTAGGTTCACCGCCAGGTTTTTATAGCGCTAGGTACCCCCATATACTACCCAATAATATAATGTATAAGTGCCACTGGTGATGCTGGTTAGCCAGTTAGTTATTTAGGTTCCCCGTCAGGTTTTTATATAGCATCAGGGACCCCCATATACTACCTAATAAAGATTTTAACCCCCTGATTGCCCCTAGTTAACCCTTTCATCAGTGATCACTGTATAAGTGTTACGGGTGACTCTGGTTAGTTAGTTTGCTTTTTATAGCATCAGGGCACCCACCATTTATTACCCAATAAAGGTTTAACCCCCTGATCACCCGTGATATCAATTAGGTTTTAGGGTCGGGGTCTGAGTCGCCCCAGGCAGCGCTAGGTTAGTGCCAGTACCGCTAACACCCACGCGCAAAGCATAAACCTCCCGTAGTGGTATAGAATCTGAACAGATCAATATCTGATCTGATCAGATCTATACTAGCGTCCCCAGCAGTTTAGGGTTCCAAAAAAACGCATTGTTAGCGGGATCAGCCCAGATACCTGCTAGCACCTGCGTTTTGCCCCTCCGCCCAGCCCACCCAAGTGCAGTATCGATCGATCACTTTCACTTACAAAACGCTAAACACATAACTGCAGCGTTCGCAGAGTCAGGCCTGATCCCTGCGATCGCTAACAGTTTTTTTTGCTAGCGTTTTATATTTAAATCCTGAAGGCAGTGCTTGGTTTTTGGGGTCCCATATGTGGCTAGGCTCCCAAAAAGTCCCCCACATGTGGTATCCCCGTACTCGGGAGAAGCAGCAGAATTTATTTTGGGGTGTAATTTCACTTATGCCCATAGCATGTGTGAGCAATATATAATTTAGTGACAACTTTGTGCAAAAAAAAAATTGTATTATTCCTGCAACTTGTGGCAAAATATAAAATATTTCATGGACTCAACATTCCTCTCAGTAAATAGCTTGGGGTGTCTACTTTCCAAAATGGGGTCATTTGGGGGGGGTTTGTGCTATTTTGGCATTTTATGGCCTTCAAAACTGTGATAGGTAGTGAGGAATTAAATCAAAAATTTGCACCCTTAGAAATCCTGAAGGCGGTGATTGGTTTTCGGGATGCCGTACATGGCTAGACCCCCAAAAAGTCCCACATATGTGGTATCCCCATACTCAGGAGAAGCAGCAGAATATATTTTGGGGTGCAATTCCACATAGAACTATGGCATGTGTGAGCAATATATCATTTATTGACAACTTTTTTTAAACTTTTTTTTTTGTGTCATTATTCAATCACTTGGGACAAAAAAAAATATTCAATGGGCTCAACATGCCCCTCAGCAATTTCCTTGGGGTGTCTACTTTCCAAAATGGGGTCATTTGGGGGGGTTTGTACTGCCCTGCCATTTTAGCACCTCAAGAAATTAGATAGGCAGTCATTAAATAAAAGCTGTGTAAATTCCAGAAAATGTACTCTAGTTTGTAGACGCTATAACTTTTGCGCAAACCAATAAATATACGCTTATTGACATTTTTTTTACTAAAGACATGTGGCTGAATACGTTTTGCCCTAAATGTATGAGTAAAATTTAGTTCATTCGATTTTTCTTATAACAAAAAGTAGAAAATATCTTTTTTTTATTTATTTTTTTCAGTCTTTTTCCTTTTAAATCGTAAAAAATTAATGTTGCAGAGGCAATCAAATACCATCAAAAGAAAGCTCTATTTGTGGGAAGAAAAGGACGCAAATTTAGTTTGGGTACAACATTGCATGACCGCGCAATTACCAGTTGAAGCAGTGCAGTGCGAATTTGTAAAAAGACCTCTGATCCTTAGGCTGACAATTGGTCCGGGGCTGAAGTGGTTAATGTATTTTTGTTTTTCAGGGTGGCCCTCCACTTTAAGTGTATAGCTTCAGCAAGTTCCTTGACAATTAGAAAGAGAAAATAGGAATGAAAGTATATTGAAAGAAATAGAGATGCAACCCTCAAGTGCCAGATAGCCTATCCCGCCAGATGCAACACCCTTGGTCTTCCCGGAACCTCTTCCATCTGGGGACTCTAGTGGACCCCAGATCAAGGAGACTACTGACTAAGGGCCGGTTCACACTGCGACGCGAGGCGAGGCGACACGGCTCGCCTCGCTCCCGCAAGTCGCCCCCATACAGTGCTATGGAACCGTTCTGAGAGGAGCGACTCGAGTCGCTCCGACTCAGAAAAAAGGTTCCTGTACTACTTCGGGGGCGACTTGCATTGACTTCTATGCAGAAGTCCTCTGCAAGTCGCCGCTGACCCCCCCTGCAAGTCGCGGCGAGGAAGTCGGAGACGCCTCGCCGCGGCTCGCAGTGTGAACCGGCCCTTACGCTGAACTCCAATCTCGGTTCGACCTCCCCCGGCAGAGCTTTTATAGTTATTTACAAATCCGTCACTTTGCCCAGACCATCTCCTCAGACCTCCGCTTCTCTCCGCCTACCTCATTTGAAAATGTTGTTTCAGCAGGTACGGCCCAGAGAGGGATGATCTCAGATATTTATAAAATACTTAACACTTTTCCTATGGGTCTTAAAGGCAAACATGCATACATGCTTAAATGGGAGGAGGCTCTGGGTGAAGTGTTCACGGAGGAGCAATGGCAGGTGATTTGGTCACAGGTATCCAAGAGCTCCATGTGTACACTCTACCGGGAAAACGCATACAAAATTTTATTTTTCTGGTATATGACCCCGGATGTTCTACACGCTATTTACCCTTCCACAATGGACAGGTGCTGGCGCTGTTTGGAGCATAAGGGCACCCTCTTGCACATTTACTGGCAATGCCCCCGCATAGTCCCCTTCTGGACAGAAGTCCATACTCTCCTGGCCAGTATCCTGGACCGACCCCTGGACTTGAACCCCAAACACTTTTTACTGGGAGTCCCTTTCCCCAAACTGTCAAGATCCCTACAGAAACTATCCCGACATATCCTGACTGCAGCGCGGTGTCTTGTTGCATTTCATTGGAAAAGGACGCACCCTCCTACTCCAGACGCACTATACGCTAGAATTAGAGACGTGGAGCAAATGGAAAAGATGACCGCCAGGATACAGGACCGGCTGGAAGCGCATTATGTGGTTTGGAACCCCTGGAATCTCAAGGGTGATCGGCCCTGACAGACAAGCGGAATACTTAGGATGACAACCCACCTCTATTCCCTCCTTTTCCTTCTCTTCTTTTCTTTACATCCTTTTTGGTATCCCCCTCTCTTCGCTCCCTCTTCCCCTTTTTTTTTTCTTTTTTCTCCTCTCTTATTTCCGTCTTTCTTCCAAACTCCCCCAAGGGAGGGTGTTTGAATAGGTTAGTTATTAGTACAAGTATCTCACACATTTAGTCGATACCTGTAACTTCGGAATGCCACTCTTTACTAGAAGTAGAGTTTTGAGGACTAGCTTACTGTTGGTTGGACTTTATCCCTGACTTACTTATGTTGATGAACATACTGCCTGTGGATAGCTCTGCCTGGCCTGGTTTGTACCTGTTCCAAGTGGCTATACTCCGCAGGCCGATAAGCTCTTACTGTACGTTCCCTTTCCACCTTTGGCTCCGCCACTGCTGCATTGAAGTGTATGATATGTAACGTTTCCTCCTATAATAATAAAAAGTTAGTTGACAAAAAAGAAAGAAATAGAGAAGTGTTCTAGTGACTCTCTAGAGGAGTGTCACGTGAGTTGAGGAAATAAGAAATATGTCTCCTGGTTTCAACCTTAAGGAGAAAAAAAAGTGGATTTGTGTTTGGTTATACCCCAACCAGAATTCACTATTGGGAGCAGTGGGAGGTTATTACCACAGGAATGTTTATAATGTATATAACAGAAACCTGTTGTAACAAAATAGAATGAGCATAGTTTCCCGTGGCTTTTGAGTGGAGCATTTGTAATTAAAATTATTCATGCACCCCTTCCAGCCATTTAGGTGGTAGCATGAGTCTAACATGAAGATAGCTTTAATAGCAAGCAATAGTGGAGCAATATGTCTGTGAAATTCAGTCATAGGCAGACTCCAACATGACAAATCTTTGTAGAACGTAAAACAATTTAAACTGCATAAACTGTATAAACTTGGTATCCATTAGCGTCGCCTTTTTAAGTGTATTCAAATTATTTCTATGTGTCATTACTAAATGAGTCGCTACCTCGCGGACAACAACCTTCTCGACCCCCTGCAGTCTGGCTTCCGCCCACAACATTCTACTGAAACTGCCCTTCTAAACTCACCAATGACCTACTAACTAGAGGTGCACATCTTCACTGGTCTCATGATTCAATTTGATTACGATTATCTGGTCAACGATTTGATTTGATTCCACGATGGATCGCGATTACCGACGAACTCCCACTTCTGCTTGGGCCACCTCGGTGGTCCTTCCACCCTGCAATCTTCTGGGACACGTCACAGGTCCCAAAAGATTGTGCGGCCATTCAGGACAGCGCAGTGAGACATGTGCACCCAGCTGTGAAGCTGCAAGCTTGCACATCCGGATGCCCACAGTAGTATTGCCAGCACCGCGGACAGGCGGGGGAGAGAATGGAGGGTTTGGGTGGCTACGTCGCTGGATTGTGGGACAGGTGAGGGACTTTTTATTAAAAGAAGATACACTTTTTTTGTAGCTGCTGACTTTTTTTTGTAGCTGCTGACTTTTAACAAACAAAGAAATTCACTGGAACTTTGAATTAGAAATAACCTCACTCCCTTAACCACTTGAGCCCTGGAAGATTTGGCTGCTGAATGACCAGGCCATTTTTTGCGATTCTGCACTGTTAATTTAACTGACAATTGCGCAGTTGTGCGGCGTTGTACCCAAACAAAATTGACGTCCTTTTTTATGTACTTTTTTTCCCCACAAATAGAGCTTTCTTTTGTGCGTATTTGATCATCTCTGCAGTTTTTATTTTTTGCACTATAAACAAAAAAAAAAACACTTTTGAAAAAAAACACATTTTTTTTTTACTTTTTGCTATAACAAATATCCCCATTTTTTCAAGGAGCACAAAAGGGATCACTGGTGCTCAATTAGGGGAGATGGGGGGGTCCTGGAGCTTAGTGGGGAGAGATGGGGCGATTAGTGGGGAGAGATGGGGGGTCCTGACGCTTAGTGACGAGAGATGGGGCGTGATTAGTGGGGAGGGATGGGGGGGTCCTGGTGCTTAGTGAGGGGAGATTGGAGGGTTCCTGGGGCCTAGTGGGGAGAGATAGGAGTCTAAAGTGTTTAGTGAGGGGAGATAGGGGCCCTGGTGCCTAATGGGGGCAGATTGGAGGCACTGCCAGTCAGTGGGGGAGGGGGGCACTTGTGCTCCTTACCTGGCTGCTTGATCCATATGGAATCCTGTAGAAGAATCATCCCCCTCTCACTTTTCTTGTCTGTTGATTTTTCTCATGTGAAGGGATGCTGGGGATGCCAGTGCAGTGATAGCTCAGACATTTCACAAAAGAAAACTTCCTCTGCTCACTTGTCTGCCAGGCTCTGACTGATGACATCATCTATTGCAGAGCCCAGCAGAGGAAGTCAGGAAGATCACAGTACAAAGAATGTGATGGACAGGCCTCCCTGTGCACCCATTGGCTGAGGAGGTACGGGAGGGCTGTCTGTACTCCCTTATTAGCGGCCCTGACTAAGCATAGGCACCTCTGATTTAACTGCCTGTGCCTGGCTTGCCTCTTTGCTCTCAAGTCTCGTCTCTCCTGATGTCAGCAGGAATTCTCAGCCCCGCCCGCCTCTTCTGATTTGATAGTGACAGTCAGCGGGCGGGGCTGAGAATTTTCTGCTGACATGAGGAGAGCTGGAAGTGAGCGGAGAGAGGCAGGCATTTTACACAACAGGGAGGGGTGGGGCAATGACGTCACCGGCAATCTATTTCTACAGTTGCATGCATTGATGCTGCATCGGGGACACCCAAATCACGATGCAGTGATTAATTTCAGCACCCCTACTACTAACTGCTAAAACCAATGGGCACTACTCCATACTTATACATTTAGACCTCTCTGCTGCCTTTGACACAGTTGCTCTTCCTCAGCAAATTATATTCCCTTGGCCTTCGTGATTCTGGTTTATCCTGGTCCTCCTCCTACCTACATAGTTGCATAGTTAGTCAGGTTGGAAAAAAGACACAAGTCCATCCAGTTCAACCACAAAAAAAATAATAATAATAATAATATCATACAATCCCATATACCCAATTCTATACCCACAGTTGATCCAGAGGAAGGCAAAAAAAAAAACAGCAGAGCATGATCCAATTTGCTAAAGCAGGGGAAAAAATTAATTCCTGATCCCCCGAGAGGCAATCGGATTTTCCCCGGATCAACTTTAACTATAAATGTTAATAGCCAGTTATATTATGTAAACATAGGAAATAATCCAGGCCCTTCTTAAAGCAATCCACTGAGCTGGCCAGAACCACCTCTGCAGGGAGTCTATGCCACATTTTCACAGCTCTTACTGTGAAGAAACCTTTCCGTATTTGGAGATGAAATCTCTTTTCCTCTAGACGTAAAGAGTGCCCCTGTCAGAGAACTCACCATGTGAAGATCCGTCCCCGTATAGCAGCAGTTCACCTTTGTCCCAAGGATCATGCGCGGTGTCCCCGTCAGAGGCATGCGAGTTCCGGTACGAACGGACGCACGCCAATACGAACACGTGGACGCACTCGCGCCAACCAAATGTTTGCACGTAATTATGCACGCACGGCCACGTCCACCAATCCGGGCACATCTCGCCCTATATAAACAGGATCCTGACTTGATACCAGTGCTGGATCGTCTTCAGCTTGTCCCTGGAATACATGATCGTTCTTGTACCTGTGACCTGGACCATTTCTGACCTCGGCTTGGACTTCCTACTTCGGCTTGCTTCCTGATTTTGTACCTCATTGCCAGCACGTTACCAGACCCCTTGCTCGCCCCTGACTACGCACCTGCCTTTCGTTTGTATACCTCGTTGCCTGCCAGTTGCCAACCTAGCCTGTTCCTGACGTGCAGTGTCTTCCTCACACCTGCTTGGCTTCTGCTGTATTCCACCAGTGACCGGCCTACGCCTCTTCATCCGGAAGGACCCAGTATCTTCAGGTCTTCATCTCCAAGCCGCAGGCACCTGCACCCTTTCGCTGCCTCCACACTTCCTGTTCCCACTTCCAGGGGTGTGAAGAACGGAACCGTGCTAGAGGCCACCCCCAGCAGTCTGACTCCGCTGTAAGGTACATGACAGTACGATCCAGCCAAAATGGAGTCCGACAGGGGGGCCTCACCTTTGGAAGCCTTGTGCCAACAAATTTCTGCCCTCACCCAAGCAGTCCAGGGCCTGCAAGATGGTTATCACCAACTTGAGCAGAGAGTGGAGTCAGTAACACCAAGCACCGCTGCTCTCCAAGGGGCCACAGCATCCCGATCCTCCGTTCCGGCAACATCAGCATCTGCACATGCAGTAGTGGTGCTACCCCCAGAACCTTGAGTTCCTACCCCAGAGAGGTTTTCCGGGGATCGCAGCAAATTTCGCACCTTCAAGAACGCTTGCCAGTTATATTTTTTGCTGCAGCCTCGTACTTTTTCCCTGGAAAACACAAAGGTGGGAATCATTGTTTCCCCAAACCTGGGCTCAACGCCTATTGGAACAGGCCAGCCCTCTGCTTGATACCATGGACTCTTTTTTAAATGATGGCTAAGTTATATGATGACCCTCAACGTGCCACAATTGCAGAGGCCAGTCTCCATGCCCTTCAGCAGGGTCGCAGACCTGTAGAGGACTACGTAAGGGACTTCAGGAGGTGGAGTTCTGATACTCAGTGGAACGACGCCGCCCTCCGTTATCAGTTCCACATTGGACCGTCCGAGGCTCTAAAAGATGAGTTGGCCCGTGTCGGAGTTCCCAATTCTTTGGAGGACCTAATACAAGTGTCAGTTCAAATTGATTGTCGTCTCAGGGAACAGAGATCTGAGAGAATCGGCCAAATTCGTCCCACATGGATGTTGCCTAAAGTCCCGAATCATCCTCCCATTCCTTCATCTCATACACCTGTTACCACTTCTGAAGCTCCAGAACCAATGCAAATAGGCTTGCTTTGTTCACCGTTATCTACAGAAGAAAAACAGCGCCGTCGTCGGAACAATCTCTGTCTCTATTGTGGAGAAGCTGGTCATTGTGCAAATATGTGCCCAAACAAGACCCGTAAATTCCATCCTTCATCTCTTGAACCCAACGCATTGCCTTTGACAAAATCTATTCACATTGCTGTTTCAATTTCCTTACAGCTTCCAGAAGGAACACTCCAGGTCCAAGCTATAGTTGACTCTGGCGCATGCAGCTGCTTCATTGATCATGCTCTTGTTCTTCAACATAATATACCTCTGATACCCAAGCAACGTCAACTCTCCATACGGTTAGCAGATGGATCAAACATTAAATCTGGCCCCATCACCCATGAGACTCAACCACTATCCGCCTACATACTACCCGACCATCAGGAATTACTCCGCCTGGACGTTATTTCTTCACCTCTATTTCCAATCATTCTGGGAATGCCCTGGCTACAAGCCCATAATCCCCAAATAAACTGGGTGACTGGTGAAGTGGTTTTTCAATCCATCTACTGCCTTCAGAACTGCCTCAAGATCTCCCACCACTTGGTCCTAGTTATTTCCTGCTCAGAGCCCACATCTGAGGCTCAAAGACTGGTCCCAGCTACATATCACAGTTTCCTAGACGTTTTTGACAAACAAAAGGCTGACACTCTTCCTCCACATCGGGTTTAGGATTGCCCAATTGAATTATTGCCAGGAGCTGAAATTCCCTTCGGAAGGATATTTCCCTTATCGGAACCTGAACTTCTGGTCCTCAAAGAATATATTGATGACAATCTCAAGAAGGGGTTAATCCGACATTCCTCTTCTCCAGCTGGTGCTGGAATATTCTTTGTTGAGAAAAAAGATCATTCCCTCCGCCCATGTGTGGACTACAGGGACTTGAACAAGGTAATGATTAAAAATCGCTATCCCCTTCCATTGATCCCGTAATTATTCCAGAGACTTTGGTTTGCAAGAATATTTACAAAACTAGATTTGCGAGGGGCCTATAATTTGATCAGAATCCGTGAAGGGGATGAGTGGAAAATGGCTTTCCGGACCCACTTTGGCCACTTTGAGTATTTGGTCATGCCATTCGGACTCTGCAACGCACCAGCTACTTTCCAGCATTTTGTTAAGGATATTTTCAGGGACTTTTTGGATTTGTTTGTGATCGTTTATTTGGACGATATTTTGATATTTTCAGACTCCCTAGAAACACATCGTAAACCATGTAAAACAGGTTCTTCTCAGACTGAGGCAAAACAGACTCTATGCCAAAGCCGAGAAATGTGAGTTTGAGCGCCAGACCATTCACTTTCTCTGCCTGGTGATATCGATTGAGAGTGTGGAAATGGATCCTCAGAAGGTTTCAGCCATCTTATTCTGGCCACCTCCAACCAACAAGAAAGGGGTACAACGTTTTATTGGGTTTTCTAATTTCTATAGAAAATTTATCAAGAATTTCTCCAGCATTATAGCACCTATCACACAACTCACAAGAAAACAAAGTCGGTTTCAATGGACTGCTGCAGCTCAAGCTGCGTTTGATAAATTAAAAGGACTGTTCACATCTGCCCCAATACTAAAAAATCCTGACCCTGCTCTGCCTTATACCCTGGAAGTGGATGCATCAGAAAATGCTGTAGGAGCCATTTTGTCCCAACGCTCAGTCCTTAATGCACCCTGCAGCTTTCTTTAACAAAAAACTAGGTGCATCGGAAAAGAACTATGATGTGGGGGATCAGGAACTTTTGGCAATAAAATCAGCTTTAGAGGAATGGCGGTACCTCCTGGAAGGGGCAACACACCCAATATTGATCTTCACAGATCATAAAAATTTGGAGTACCTCAGAACGGCCAAACATCTCAGGCCTCGGCAGGCAAAATGGGCCCTTTTCTTTTCTCGTTTTAATTTTCATATAACTTACAGACCAGGATCCAAAAACAGTAAACCTGATGCGTTATCCCGTATGTTCACAGAAACTGAAGTCTCATCTCCTCCGGACACTGTCCTGCAAGCTGGAAATTTCTTATTAACACAACCTAGTTTCTTATGACAGGTTTGTCAGTCCTCCCAAGGAACATTAATCCCTTCAGATACAAACCTCCAAGAGAAGGATGGTCTCTTCTGGCAGAAAGACAAACTTTTCATCCCTCAAGATCTCCGCACTTCTGTTCTACAGGTTTGCCATGACTATCCTCTGGCTGGTCACTTTGGGGGTCACAAGACTATGAATCTAGTTCAAAGACACTTCTGGTGGCCAAATCTTGCAAAGGACTGTAGGGACTATGTCAACTCTTGTCCAACCTGCCTCAGGAATAAAAATAACAAGAATAAAGCGTGGGGACTGTTGAAACTACTACCCATTCCCGAAAGACCATGGGATAAAATCGCAATGGATTTCATTGTTGAACTTCCTCCATCTGAAGGGTTTTCTTACATTTTTGTGGTGGTGGATCTTTTTCTAAAATGTCACACTTCATTCCCATGAGAGGAACTCCATCTGCGACTGAAACAGCCAAAATATTCATTAAAGAAATTGTTAGGCTCCATGGAATTCCCAGTGATATTGTCTCTGACCGTTGAGTTCAGTTCACGTCAAAATTCTGGAAGTCATTGCGTGAGGCACTAGGTATCAAATTGAATTTTTCTTCAGCCTATCATCCCCAAACCAACGGACAAACGGAACGTACTAATCAGATGTTGGAGAAGTATTTACGTTGTTTCACTTCCTTTTCCCAGGAGGATTGGGCTTCATTATTACCCTTGGCAGAATTTGCATTCAATAATTCTACTCACTCTGCCACGAACCAGTCACCATTCTTTTCTAATTATGGTTTTCATCCTTCTTTTCTGCCAACATTTGTAGTGGATTCTCCTGTACCAGCTGTCCAGGATAGGCTAAATTTCTTTGTTACCAACAATCAGGTACTTAAGGAAACCATTACCAAAGCACAAGAAGACAATAAAAGATTCTTCGATAAGAAGAAAGGGGGAGAATTGGATTTAAAGGTTGGTGATCGTGCATGGCTTTCAACCGCGAACCTAAAACTGTCATGTCCCTCTAGAAAATTGGGACCCAGATATTTGGGACCTTTCCCAATTAAAAAGAAAATCAATTCAGTGGCATATGAACTTGAACATCCTGACTCATTCAGGATCCATCCTGTGTTCCATGCTTCTTTACTTAAACCTGATGTACCCAATTCCTTTCCAGGTCGTGAGATAGGCCCTCCAGAAGCTGTGTTGGTAGATGGGTAGGAGGAGTTTGAAATCTAAGCCATTTTGGATTACAGGAAACGGGCAAAACCAATATTTAATTAAATGGAAAGGCTTTGGTCCTGAGGAGAATTCCTGGGAACCCAAAGCAAACCTCCATGCCCAGAGGCTCATACGGGCCTTTCATCGCTCTCAAAGTTTGGTTTGAAGAGGCATCCGGAGGCTGCCCTTAAGGGGGGGGCACTGTCAGAGAACTCACCATGTGAAGATCCGTCCCCGTGTAGCAGCAGTTCACCTTCGTCCCAAGGATCATGCGCGGTGTCCCCGTCAGAGGCATGCGAGTTCTGGTACGAACGGACGCACGCCAATACAAACACGTGGACGCACTCGTGCCAACCGAACGTTTGCACGTAATTACGCACGCACGGCCACGTCCACCAATCCGGGCACATCTTGCCCTATATAAACAGGATCCTGACTTGATACCAGTGCTGGATCGTCTTCAGCATGTCCCTGGAATACCTGATTGTTCTTGTACCTGTGACCTTGTTCCTGACTACCGGCTTGCTCGATCATCCCTGTTTACTGTTTCCTGAACTATTTCTGACCTCGGCTTGGACTTCCTACTTCGGCTTGCTTCCTGATTTTGTACCTCATTGCCAGCACGTTACCAGACCCCTTGCTCGCCCCTGACTATGCACCTGCCTTTCGTTTGTGTACCTCGTTGCCTGCCAGTTGCCAACCTAGTCTGTTCCTGACGTGCAGTGTCTTCCTCACACCTGCTTGGCTCCCGCTGTATTCCACCAGTGACCGGCCTACGCCTCTTCATCCGGGAGGACCCAGTATCTTCAGGTCTTCATCTCCAAGCCGCAGGCACCTGCACCCTTTCACTGCCTCCACACTTCCTGTTCCCACTTCCATGCGTGCAGAACCGTGCTAGAGGCCACCCTCAGCAGTCTGACTCCGCTGTAAGGTACGTGGCAGCCCCCTTGTCCTCTTTGTTGACTATAAAGTGAATAACTCGACATCAAGTTCACTATATGGACCCCTTATATATTTGTACATGTTGATCATATCCCCCTTAATCTCCTCTTATCAAGAGTGAATAAATTCAGTTCCTCTAATCTTTCCTCATAGCTGAGTTCCTCCATGCCTCCTATCAGTTTGGTTGCCCTTCTCTGCACTTTGTCCAGTTCCCGATATCCTTTTTGAGAACTGGTGTGCAAAACTGAACTGCATATTCCAGATGAGGTCTTACTAATGATTTGAACAGGGGCAAAATGATCTCTCTCTCTCTGGAGTCCATACCTCTCAATACAGGAAAGGACTTTGCTCGCTTTGGAAACTGCAGCTTGGCATTGCATGCTATTATTGAGCTTATGATCTACCAAAACCCCCAGATCCTTCTCCACTATGGATTCCCCCAGTTGTACTCCCCCTAGCATGTATGATGCATGCATATTTTTAGCCCCCAAGTGCATAGCTTTACATTTATCAACATTAAACCTCATCTGCCACATAGTCACCCAATTAGACAGAGCATTGAGGTTGGCTTGTAAATTGGAGACATCCTGTAAGGACGTTATTCCACTGCATATCTTAGTGTCATCTGCAAAGATGGAAATGTTACCTTTGATCCCAGACCCAATATCATTTATAAAGATATTAAAAAGTAAGGGTCCCGGCACTGAACCTCGGGGTACACCACTGATAACCTTAGACCATTCAGAGTAAGAATCATTAACCACTACTCTCTGAATTCTGTCTTTTAGCCAGTTTTCTATCCATTTACAAACTGATATTTCCAAATCTGTAGACTTTACCTTACACATGAGCCGTGTGTGCGGAACTGTATCAAACGCTTTTGCAAAATCCAAGTACCACCACCCCTCTGTCCAAGGTTTTACTTACCACCTCATAAAAAGAAATCAGGTTTGTCTGACAACTTCTGTCTTTCATGAATCCATGCTGTCTGTTGCTTAAAATATTTGTTTCCTGCACAAACTCGTCTATGTGGTATTTTATTAATCCCTCCAGTATCTTCCCAACTATAGAAGTTAAACTAACAGGTCTATAGTTACTTGGTAAAGACTTTGTTCCCTTTTTAAATATAGTTACCACATTGGCCCTGCGCCAATCCAGTGGTACTATTCCTGTCATTAATGAGTCCCTAAAAATTATATACAATGGCTTTGAAATTACAGAGCTCAATTCTTTTAGGATCCGTGGGTGGATGCCATCAGGTCCAGGGGCTTTATCCACCTTTATGCTGTCCAAATATTTCTGGACCATACCTATCTCAGCGCAATTTCAGTGTCACTTACAACTCCATCTCCTCCACTCCCCTTCCTCTTTCTGTTGGGGTGCTCCAAGGCTCTGTCCTTGGGCCTCTCCTATTCTCACTCTATACCTCTTACCTGGGCCAGTTGATAACCCCCCCATGGCTTCCAATATCACCTCTATGCCGTCAACACCCAGATCTATCTCTCCACTCCTCAACTCACCCACTCAATCTACTCACAGATATCAAACGTACTGAATGACATCGATATGGATGTCACACCACTTCCTCAAACTGTCTTTCTAAAACAGAGCTTGTTATATTTCCTCCTTCGTGGTTCCCCACCCCCCCCCCCCCTCCATGACTTCACCATTAATATCAACAACACAACCTTTGGTCCCTCCACACATGTCAGGATCCTGGGTGTAATCCTTGACTCTGACCTCTCCTTCGGCCCCCATATCCAATCACTGACTAAATCCTGCCGCCTTAACCCCCGCAACATCTTCAGAATTCGACCCTTACTGACTAATGACACCACAAAGCAACTTATTCACTCCTTGATTATTTCCCGCCTTGACTACTGCAACTCTCTCCTTAATGGCCTCCCCTTAAAGTGGTTGTAAACCCTTACAAACCACTTTGACCTACAGGTCAGCCTAGATTAAGGCTGACCTGTAGGTCCAAGAAATATCTCCTAAACCTATACGGTTTAGGAGATAATAACCTGAAGACAGCCACCGCTGTCTACGGTGCATGTGCCATAGACAGCGGCGCGCAGGCGCACTGGATATGCCACGAGTGTCGGCTCCCGTGCCCATGCGCGGGAGTGACGTCATCGCTGCTCCGGCGAATCACAGCGCCGGAGCAGCGAGACCCACGGAGGCCCACCAAGAAGATTGACGCTCGGAACTACAAGGGACAGCGTTGACTTTGCTGGCTCCTGTGTCAGGTAAGTGACACATAATGGACTACTCTGCGATGCATAGTAGTCTATTATGCTTTACCTTTGCAGGGAATCAAAGAGGAAGTAAACCCATTAGGGTTTACTTCCTCTTTAAGCAGGCTATCCCCCCTTCAGTCTATTATGAATTCTGCTGCTAGACTAATACACCTCACTAACCGATCCGTGACTGCTGCTCCTCTCTGCCAATCCCTTCACTGGCTTCCCCTACCTCACCGTGTAAAATTCAAAATTCTAACCATAACATACAAGGCCATTCACAGCTTTGCTCCATCTACATCACCAACCTCATTTGCAGATATCGCCCAAATCATCCCCTCCGCTCCTCCCAGGACCTCCTGCTCTGTAGTTCCCTTGTTACTTTCTCCCATGCTCACCTTCAGGACTTCTCCAGAGCCTCTTACGTCCTCTGGAACTCCCTGCCCCGGTATATCCGATCAGACCCTACCCTGTCCACTTATAGGAGATTCCTGAAAACTCATTTATTCAGGGAAGCAAATCCCACACCCACCTAACAACTGTCCCCGAGCCACCCCATCAAATCATTATCTGCAGCTATTACCTTTTGTACCACCACCCCCTCCTTTTAGAATGTTATCTCTATGAGCAGGGCCCTCCTGTACCTTTTGTATTGAACTTTACTGTCATTGTGTTGCCCCCCCTGTGCATTGTAAAGCGCTGTGTAAACTGGCGCTATACAATATATATTTCTATCTCTAAGGTGTAGCGACTAATCTCATATCAGCTGTTATGGCTAATTTGCCTAGCTCACTTATATACTTACCTATACATAAAATAAGTGATTAAAAACCTTTTATCTATAGGAATCAAACCATGAAATTAAGAACGAATGATACATGTGTGAAAAGGATAACAATCTAATTTATTTAAACATACTATAGTACAGAAAAGAAACGTTACAGAGTACCCCATATAATGTGGAGGATACAACCTTAAAAACAACTATGTTACCAAATATTGCTATAATGGTCATACACATCCTTTCACGAGATTAATATTATATTAAGGCAAAGTCCTATGGTAGACAGTTTTACAGAAAAGAAAAGAGACATAATAATAATACAGACACAGTATCTAGTTTTTCCCTACGTTACCATTTTTGCAAAAGTGCAGCCCAGCGAGATGAAGAGAGATAAGGAAAATACATTACAGAGGAATCTTGTGTGTCCAGTCCATGAGAGTTTGAGAGAGAGAGAGAGAGAGAGAGATTTAGCATCTCTAGGGACTAGATTTATGTGGTTAGAAAACCTCATGCCTACCAATCAGAACTCAGGGTCACCTCATTGGTTCAAAGTTGCCTCCAATTCTGATTGGTTATAATTTCAAGCCCAGTTAAGCATCAAACTTCTGATGCCTTTATGAGCAACTTCCTTTGATCTCTGCCCCTGCCTGTTCCGACATAAGACCGGTTTAATTATGTCTTGATTTACAACCGTCAGCCCTCTTTGATACAACATAAATTAGCATTTCAAGGACTTGTGGCACAGGAAGAGGCACTATATCTGAAATGGCCATCTCTATGAACAATAGGGTAACTTAGATACTATGCAAACAGCAGACCAACAGGTTTGTGTGTGTGTTTGAGATACCAAGAACAGTAAATATTCTAGTATACATGTTACACATTATATATATATATATATATATATATATATATATATATGTGTGTATGTATGTCCAAACAGGGCATAGTAAGTTAATTAGTCCTCACAATGGCTCCCTTGGAGCTCCTTGCTATAAATATTATATTTCAAAATCTCCACCACAGGTGTTCCTGTATCTGACTTTTATTTTGACAAGTTCATTTACAAGGAATGGGATCGCCTGCAATGGATCTTTTCGGTCCCCAAATACATGGCAGTATGTTAGCCTTTTGAGGAGAGTCTTCTCAAGAAGTGGTTGGCTCCTCCAGTCGTGGACCCCCCAGTATCCAGGTTAAACAAAGTAACCAGGATCCCAGTAGAGGAGACTCCACCACAGTTCCCCTGAAGTTCATTCTTGAACTTATATCCTCCTTCAGTGATTTTGTACCCACCCACAACAGCCCAGAAGTCCCAACCCTTCCCCACCACCACCATGGCCTCCTCTTCCTTTCTTGAACACGCCGGAACTCCTCCATGTAGGCTAGAGACAGCAAAGAAACCTTGGTGCCTTTGAGACTGCACATCCAAACCATGAGTGTCTGTACTGCAATGTTTCATCGCCCCTCTGCCTTGGAAGAGCAGAACTCCAACATTGATGGCGGGATCCTGGCATAACTAGTCCTTTAACTTGGTAAGACCGTGTAATGGTTGCTCCGATTGGATTGGAGCAGTTCAGGAGAGTCTTATGTGTTGCTCTTGTCTCAAGAGATGACTTGGTTGTCTTCCGGTGGTGGTTGGGCGGGCCTCCGGACAGTCATGCATGAATACAAAAAAACAACAAAAAAGGAGAATGTCAGTGTACAGATAGTGGAGAAATGCCAGACAGGAGCAGTGGGTTGGCCATTGAGACTTAATACTCATAAGGGGTGCAATCTGGATGAGTATAGTGGGTTCCCCACAGGGAACAGAGTCCAGGCAACAGCAAGTATCATCCATGGCCCTTGATGGTAGGGATAGTCAACACTGCCTGTTATTGCCAGGTCCCTGGGTTCACCACACCTGCTCGCAGGGCTCAGGTTAAAGCAGGAGGTAGAATTACATTAAGTAAGGCAGAAACGGTAAAGCCTTCCAATTTACAGCTCATCTCTGCTATTCAAACAAGAGTTCCAGAAGACTAATACATTTAAAGATATAGAAGAACATTATCAGCTAATGGACTGGTACCATCACTTAAAGTAATTAAAGATAAGAATATGAAATAAAGAAAGTAGGAACAAGAAAGAAGAGGAAAAAAATCAAATAAGATAATGCTACTTCAACCCAGATGTCAAAGAACATTGAATCTGCATTCATAAAAAAACGAACAAAGTGCCTTGAAAAATGATACATTGCCACTGTTACCGCAGCAACTTGGCAAAAATAAAGAGGAACAAAAGAATAAAAATAAGTAACTCCTCTCCCATATTAGTGATCAACAGGTGAACCGGTTCACTGTCACTAAAAATGTTCAAGTCGGGTGCAAAAAAATATTAAAAAGGGAGAGAATAAAACAATGGTTGCCAAAAAACTTTTAGAATTTAGTCAAATCCGACTGCACTTTGTTGCTCAAATTTTATTTGAGGCTTTTTCCCAAAATAACAAAAAGAGAAAAGTCTCTTATTAGCTACCCACATCAGGACAGCAACAGGGTGGAGTTTACTAAAAGCTGTGGCCCTGAGACGGTACCTGAATAAACTTTTCCTATCAAGAAACCTTAGTTGGAGATATTTAGATTTATTTTTCTTGATTGTGAGCTCACCCAAATCGTCCACTTCACTCCTCCTCCAGTTTCGGACAAGATCCGATGGACAAAATCTGACGGGAAAAATCCGACGGATTTGGTTGTGGAAATCTCCGACCGTGTGTACAGGGGCTAAGACATCCTGATTTCCAGCTCTCTTGTTACCTCCTCCCATGCTCAACATCAGGACCGCTCCACAACCTCTGGAACTCCACCATCCCCATATGTACAGCCAGCTCCTACCCTGACCACCACTAGGTGATCCCTAAAAAAAAAAAAACTTTTATTGCGAGAAGCCCTACCCCGCCTCCACCTAAAATGTTACCTCAGTCAGCTCCATATTCCCAGCTGCTATTATTTATTTATTTATTTTTTGTACCACCCTCTTCTCCTTGGATCATAAACCCCTTGAGCAGGGCCCTTCTATTTACGCCCTGCACAGACTGTTGGCACTATCTAAATTCTGTTGCCCAGGGGCGTGGCCTGGCATCGAGGCAGGATGGCAGCCTAGTGGAATAGCTCCGCTGTCTGAAGTTCCAGAAAGCCCTAGCATTAGCGGATTTCCACAGCAGAACTCTCTGGAGATGGCTGGGAGAAGTCGCTTTGCCTCCCTGTCCCAGCCGGAGCCGTCCTCCCAACTCGGTAAGCACATCCCGGCGATGTTCCTTACACAACCGAGTGACTCACAGGCCGCATCTCAAGCCGCGGGCTGGAGTATGAGTCATGCAGCTGCCGCGGACCGCACGGAGCCCCTGTCCCCTGGCGCAGGCTCCTCGCACAACTCGCCCCTTCTGTGCTTAGCTGATCTGCAACAGGTAGCGTTGGATATTAAAAACACCCTGTTTGCAGCCATCTCGGACCTGAAATCTGACATCCGGGCGGTAGCAACCAGGCTAGAGCATGTAGAAACGGCCGCCATGACGCATGGGGCGGCCATCCAGCAAGTGCAGCGTGCACCTAACATACAATCCCACCATCTGATGGACATGCACAGACACTTAGAAGACCTGGATAACAGGGGCCGAAGGCGCAACCTGCGTATCAGGGGGATCCCAGAGTCAGTAGAAGGTCCCCAACTACAGGCTACAGTGTGGGCAATCTTCAACACTCTCCTGGGCAGGCCACTTGATGCGCCAGTTGAAATGGAAAGTTGTCACAGGGCGCTGAGACCTAGGGGCAGAGATGCAGACCCGCCAAGGGACACAGTATGTTGTCTAGTTAACTTTATTCAGAAAGAGGAAATACTGCATCTCTCCCGCAACCACGCTAATCTGGATCATGAGGGAGCGCGCATTCAGATCTTTCAAGATCTGTCCTCCATCACCCTCCAACACAGGAGAGATCTGCACCCCCTACTCCAGGTCTTACGCGAACACCGTATCCCCTATAGATGGAAGTTTCCCTTTTGTCTCCAAGCTTCCTCTGGAAACCGCACAGCGTTACTGAGAACGCCAGCAGACCTCCAACAATTTTGTGACACCCTTAACATTCCGGTGACAAGAGTTCCTGATTGGTACGGCACATTTCTCCAGCCTGAACCTTGGATCCCTACCCAGCAGGACGACACACCCAGGACCCACAGGAGCAGGCACAGACGCCGCAGATCATCAGCTGCTACCCCGCCGAGACCTCGCGGAGATATGGAAACAGACGGGAGCCCACGAGTATCGCCATCCTCTGTTCGGCGCAGGACCGAACAGCCTTAACGCAAGTCATGGTGTGGTAAGCTGGCCCGTTGGATTTTCCTCATAGCGTACTAATGCCGAGACTGTTAGTTAGCACTGGACAATCGTGCTGCCCGTTTTTTTTTCCCCTTTTTTCTCTTTATTTTTTGTTTGTTTTTGCCCTCTGTTGACGCATGTGACTGGAATCCCGAATCCCGTGTTCAGGAATGGGAGCCTTCTGTTGATCCTCCTAACCCCAAGCAAATGCATTCTAAACTCCTTTTTCCCTGCTCTCAATTAGGATTCAGAGACCCTTTACTCGGGAATAAAATAACGCAGCATAGGGCTGGGGATCTCTCTTGGGGGATAGTGACTCTATCATGGACACGTGCAATAGATACCTGAAACGCGTGACTTAGTCCCCATGAGCATAGGAAGTATGCTCATACTTCCCTGGCTCTTGCGCCCCACCATGCTACAGGACTGAAGTTTGGTTTACACCTTTGGAGCATGGTATCGCGCAGAGCTGTCATTACTTATTTGGCAGGGGGAAAGCTAGCTTCCCCCCTTTATGCTCCCTAAGGTATCTGCACACTACAGGACTAGCTATGGAAACCATACAGGAAGACGGACGAACTCCCCACCCTAGTTGCCTGCTACAGTACAGTTAGTGGTGACTCTCTAATGCTGATGCTGTGCCTATGGGTACCTAATATTATAGCTCCCCCCCCCTTTTTTTTTTTTTTTTTTTTTTTTTTTAAGACGCATAGGAAGATCCAAGGACTGGGGCTTCCTGTTCCAAGCCGCAAGGATGCATCTTTGCAGAGGCCTTGAGTGGAACTGGGCGAATGGAACGGCCTCGAAGAAGGTGACCATTTTCCCTAACAGTCTCATGCACAACCGAATGGGGGAAGATCTTCTGCCCAGAATTAGGCGCACCAGATCCCCAATGGCCAAGGCTTTTGGCCTTGGTAGAAACACCTTGCCCTGAGCGGTGTCGATAACCATACCCAGGTATTCCAACCTGGTAGCAGGCTGTAGGGACGACTTTTCTAGGTTTATAATCCAACCTAGGCATTCCAGGTGTTCTAGCGTTCTGGTAACACTGTGGTTCAGGAGCGCTACTGTTTTCTCTATGAGAAGCAAATCGTCTAGATAAGCTATGACGGCTATACCCTGAGCTCTTAGGTTTGCCAAGAGAGGGTCCAGAATCTTTGTGAAGACTCGAGGGGCCGTAGCGAGCCCGAACGGCAAGGCCACAAATTGAAAATGGTGCCGCTCTACCGCGAACCTTAGATACTTTTGGTGTGCGGAAAAAATTGGCACATGGAGATATGCATCCTTGATGTCTATTGATGCCATAAACTCTCCCCCTTGCAGGGAGGAGACCACAGTGCGAATTGACTGCATTCAGAAGGACCGGATGCGTAAAAACCGGTTCAGATCCTTCAGATCCAGGATCGGTCTGACACTTCCATTTGGCTTTGGAACGGTGAAGAGATTCGAGTAAAACCCTGAACCCTGTTCTTTTGGGTCCACTTCTACTATCACCCCCTGGGATAGTAAGTGATATAAGGCCAGAAATAGCAGTCTTTGCTTTACTGGGTCCCTGGGGATCCTTGACCTTAGAAAGCGAGAAGGTGGAAGCTCCTGAAACTCTAGCTTGTAGCCCAGAGATACCGAAGAGACCACCCACTTGTCCCATATCTCTTCCCGCCAGGCTTCTGCAAACTGCAGGAGCCTTCCCCCCACTCGGCCAAGCGGGGGCGCCCCTTCACAAGGAAGCTTTTGGGCTCTGCTTGGCAGGCTTTCGCCCCCAAAATTTCTTCTGCCCCTGGGCCCGGTCTTGAGCCTTTCCTGTAGAGGGGGGTTGGGAAGGCCGTCGCCACTGCTTAGAGCTTGATGCTCCGGGAGAGAGAGAACGCCTAAATGATGGACGTTTGCTCCTTTTGACTGGAAGGAGAGTAGATTTACCCCCTGAAATTTTTTGGACGAATTTGTCTAATTCTTCTCCAAACAAACGTTCCCCTTTAAACGGGAACACAATCAAATGCTTCTTGCATGATAGCTCCGCTGCCCAATTTTTTAGCCATAGGGCCCTTCGCATGTGTACCAACAGGAGAGACAAACGAGATGCTTGTTGGACAGAATCCAAAATCGCATTCAATCATGAAACACAGAATTTGAGGTATTTCTGCATAATTCTCCACTTCCTCACTGGGAAGGAGGCCAAGCATCTGCTTAACCTGTTCCTTGAGGAACTGACACAACCCCACAGCTGTGACTGTAGGTTGCACTACAGCGCCAGTCATGGAAAAGGAGGCTTTCAATAATGTTTGGATCTTTAAATACCTGAGCATTATCCAAAGGACAGGTCAGGTTTCTATTCACGCAAGAAACAGCCGCATCGACAGATGGGACCCCCCCCATTTCTTGGTGAAACTTTCCTCCAGAGGATAAAGCATAGAAAACCTGTTAGGAGGAGCAAACAGTTTATCGGGATGTCCCCAATCCTCATACAACAATTTATCCATTAAGGGATGAATTGGAAAGGAAAAGGCAGTCTGTGCGATTTTCCTGACCCCCAGGGAAGAAACAGAGGACGTAGCGACCTCAGCAGCAGGCATTCAGAATGTGGTACGCACCAATTCAGTATAATATTGCACCTGTTTTCTGAGCGCCTGGGAGGAGGGGACTCTCTCCTCTTACTCTGATTCATCCGACTGCTCAAGATCCCTGTCCCAAGATAGGGATCTCTCCTCATTGTCAGAAGTGTCACCTGAAAGAGGAATCTCAGCAGAGGGAGGGGATCTACCCCTTTTCCTGCTATCTTTCAGGGAAGCTGAAATAAAATTCATGATTCTCCCTTCAAAACCTTCCAATGTAGCCCTAAGGGAGTCCTCAGTGATGTATACCGGGGCTGAAATATTAGGAGAGGCTGCAAAACCTGACAGGGGCACTGACTCATCCTGTGAGGCTGGCTCCAGTCTTGCAGGGGGGGATGGTAACCTACAGGCATTTTTAGAACCCCTAGACCTAGACAGTGATTTGCCAGTGCCCTTGTTGCCTCCCACTGAGACTCTCTTACGAGGAGACATAGTCCTAAGCTACAAAGCAGAGCTACTAGTACAAAGTGCAATCACTGTTGTGCTTAAAGTCTCACAATAAATATATATGCTTAAACTGCACAACCTGATGCTGAGTAGGTGTCTTAGGTTTGCCTTAATCCAATCCCTTGGGATGCTTACTGCCCACGGCTCCTTTGTCTCCACTTACAGCCCCCTGACGCTCTGGGCTTTTTAAAACTGCCGCCTGGCGCCTGCGCAGTACAGCGCTGTGCACACCGACGTGCACGGCTCGCAAACACACTCCCCCCTCCTCCATTAGCACGGGAGCGCGCTCGGCACGCTGCACGAGGACCGCCAGTATCCAGGGGAGAAGGGAATCGCCATTGGAGCTGCGTGGGGCCCCTGTATTACCTTCATTGTGGCAGAGATTGCAGTGGAGACGTGAGTCATCTGGGAGAACCAGGCTTCACTGAGCGTGTGTATCTGAAAGGCATGTAAGTATGCATCAGGCTGCTCTTACTCCCTCTAGTGGTGGAAACCAGGTAAGACATACAACTACTCAATGAAGAAATCCATAATATAATTTATATAGGATTAACTTCCCTTACCTGTCCTCGCTGCAGGAATTGCTGAAAACAGACAGATTCCAGCCTTCACCCATCACAGCGGGCAGAGTTGTGCCAACCTTCAGGATTTTTTGGGTTCCTTCTCAGAGCAACCTCTTACCTGGACCTTGTAAAAGACTCTGCCAGAAACTTTCATGCCACTAAGTAAATAGTACACCAAGTCTGGTTTTCCCAGAGCCCAGTCTTCCAATAGGAGAGGACTTACAGGCAAAACCTTGTTTCTTCGGATGACGAGGCCCGGGTACCATATCATTTTGGGAGTCAAAATATCGGCCCGAGATATGGATCCAGTTATTGTAGCCCTTAGGCCCCCGCAGGGACCTGCACAGAGCTTTCTTCATAGCACATGTTTTACGTGACCAACCACCATAGACACTGGCGAAAAAACTGAGGTGCCTCCCATATGGGAGGGGTTATATAAGGGAGGAATTCTCCTTAATTGGAGGTTAACCAGTGTCCAATCACCAGAGGTGCCTATATAACCCACTATGTAATGAAGCTCCTGTGTCCCGTGATGTATGATCAAGAAAAGTATTTTCATATACATATATATATATATAAATACACATGCACACATGGCATGAGCATGATGAATACAAATGTTTCAGCTTGGCAGCACATGAGAAGTATTTGAATATTGATAAAAAGGTATAAATACAAATATGTAATATGTCATGGAAACAAAATTTGGCTGGGCATCTGTTGTTCTATATGACTTTATCCACACTGAGGATGGGCTGGGTTAGGGATGGGGGGGGAGGGGGTGCCTTTTTCTGGTCTTGATTCTGGAGCTGTGATGCATGCCAGTGCTCTCTTTTGTGTCTCTCAAGATATTGATGGGGTGCCCTCCTACGCATCGGCGGCATACCAAGACCTGTGTGTGGCGATTTTTGATGTTCCGATGCAGGGATGTCCTTTGTCCATCACATGCCGGAGATAGGGTTGGCGTGGCTCCACTTTGGTGCATGCACCGGTGGTGGATCTCAATGTCAACTCCTATTCTCATTTGACATTGTATATGATGTTGGTTAGGGACCCGCCCACACCTGGATTGCATAAGCAGGTGAGCTTGATTGCCTTACCATTTCACTATGTGTTTTACACCAGGGAGGTAGCACACACACATCATCCACTGGATACACAGACATAAGTCATGCACCTTTTTCCTAGCCTTTTTTCTTTTTATTATTATTTTTATTTTCACACATTCAATATACCCATTTTTATTTGAAAAAAAAAATATATATATATATATTAAAAACACTTTTTACAACATTGTATTTATTTATTTATTTCTTCATGTTTTTTCACTTTCCACATGTTTTTCCCTTTTTACATATTTTTAACATATCTATACATATTGTTTTCAGAACACTATATTTTCTGTTTCAATATGTTTATTGAAAATTTTGAATAAACAGGAATAAACAAGAGACTACAATCTGCTCCTTGTGTGCCCTCGCAGGGGCTACAAAGCATGAATATGAAACCGAAGGGCAAACCATCACATTATACTTATAAAAACACAAGAAAGGAAGGAAAAAGTGTAGGGAATGGTATCGAGACTGGCTCCAGTACCAAGCAACTCGTTCCGTTATCGTTTCCGGAGGGCAAGCCCTTCTCCCACTACCCCCTCCTGCGGGGGGCAGCAGTATTTGTTAGCAATGAGAGAGATTACAAAGAAGAGTGAAAAGAGATAGGGAACAGAAGAAGAAAAGGTAGGGAGAAAAGAGGGGGAAGAGAGGAGGGGGAAAGTTCGGGTGTGGACGCCTCGCCAAGAGGAGTTAGACCAAGCCCAGGCATGCAGCTTGGAGCCCGGGGAACTCATAGGAGATCCACGGCTCCCAGATTTTTAGAAACTTAGCATGAGAATTATGGACAATACTGGACATACGTTCCTGAAGTAACATAGCAGTCATGCGGGTTTTAACCCCTTGAAAATCTACCCGTTGGGACTTCCAGGCTTGGGCAATGGTCCGCTTGGCCGCTATAAATAAATAAGTAGCCAGCTTCTGTTGAGGGCCTCGCAAAACCAGGTACCGGGCAATGTAGAAGAGCTAGCTTAGCGTCCTTTCTGATCGTAAGGTGGAAGAGTGTCTGCAGCAAACCAAAAATCCTAGACCAGAATCCCACCAGCCTTGGGCAAGCCCACCATGTGTGCAGAACATCACCTCGCTGTCCACAGTTGCGGAAGCATCTGTCAGTACTCCCAGGGAAAGACCGAGCTGTGCGGGCAGGTACCCAATACCATCGGAACATTACTTTATATGCAGCCTCTAGGGTATTTGTGTTGAACGAGCATTTGGCAACCATTTTCCAGGCCCTGCTCCAGTCCTCTGGGTCTACTGGGGCCTGAAGGTCCTTTTCCCATTGAGTCATATAAGAGAGGGGTGCTGATGGCGGGCGACCATTCAGAGAGGCATAAATGGCCGAAATAAGACCTGGGGACCCTGGGGCGTGCTGGCATGAATGTTCAAAAAAAGTTTTTTGGAAGGGGTAGGTGGACATGCGGCGCAACGTTGCAATCCAGTGCTTTAATTGGATAAAGTGATGATGCTCGTTAGCCGGCGCCCCATGTGTTTCCCGGATACTCTCCCAGGAGGGGAGTAATCGTGAGGAAAGAAAATTTTGGACTCGTGGGTAGCCATGTGAGGACCACCAGGAGAATGCCTGGGGCTCCTCCAGACCCGGGGGGGAAAAGAGGGTTATGAGTGATGGGGAGTAGGGGTAGAAAGGGGGACATCAGATTACTGGAAAAGCGAACTGAGTCCCACACCCGCAGACCATGGAGCAGCATGGGGCTTGGGGAGGGAGGGCGCAGATTCCTGGGGAGCCAGAGGAGTGCCTGAAGTGCACAAGGGTCACAGCCAGGCACCTCCAGGAGCACCCACAGAGGGACATCCGCGGTTGCATGGAGCATAGTCAACGAAGAGATCTGGGCTGCTGTGTATTATTTAGAGATATTGGGGACCCCCAAGCCTCCCCGGAGCCTATGGGTATAAAGGGTCGCTCTAGGTACCCTGGGGCGTTTGCGCGCCCATATAAATTGGAGGATTTTATTCTGCATGAGTCTAAGGAAAAAAGTGGGTACCCGGACAGGCAAAGTACGAAAATAATAAAGGACTTTAGGAAGAATCGTCATCTTTACCGCCGAGATCTTGCCTACCCATGAGAGAGTGGAGAATTGCCAGGCATGCATAAGGGTGGACACCGTTCGCAACAGGGGATAATAATTGGTCGAGAAAAGGGAAGAATAAGACGGCGTTAATTTGACACCTAAATAATCAATCGAGTGGGATGCCCAACTGTATGGAAAATGGTCCTGGAGACGCTGCACCAGTTCCAGAGGGAGGGTAACGTTCAGCGCTGTGGTCTTGGCGGGGTTAATTTGAAGACCCGAGAAGGCTGAACGTCGGTCTAATACTAGTTGCAGGTTGGGCAGGGAGATAAGTGGGTTTGATATGGTCAAAAGGGCGTCGTCCGCAAAGAGGTTCACTTTGTATTGAGTGCCCGCGTAAGGGATTCCCGAGATATCGCTATTGGCCCTGATCGCCGCCGCCAGCGGCTCCAATGCCAGGATAAATAGTGCCGGGGACAGGGGGCATCCCTGTCTAGTCCCCCGGAGTATCGGGAAAGGGTCAGAAAGGAAGCCCGCATATTTTACCGACGCCGACGGTGCGGAATAGAGGGCCTGGATCCATTGCAGAAAATGTGGTCCAAATCCCCATTTGGTTAGAACAAATTAAAGGTAGTCCCAGGAGAGCGAATCAAACGCTTTATAAATATCTAGGGAGAGCAAAAGTCCAGGTATTTTACGCTGATGAAGTATATGAAGGAGATGGACCACCTTGCGGACATTGTCCCCCGCCTGGCGACCGGGCACAAAGCCCACCTGATCCCTGTGAATGAGGGCCTGAAGATATCTGTTGACTCTTGTGCTCAGAACCTTTCCCAGAACCTTCAGGTCAACATTCAACAGGGATATGGGACGAAAGGACTGCGGGTCTGTGGCTTCCTCGGGTGACTTAGGAATCATAGAGATATAGGCTTTCAGCGAGTCTGGCGAGGGTCTTGCACCTTCCCGCCAGGCGTTGAAATAAGACGTTAGATGGGGCGTGAGCAGGGACGCAAATGTCCTATAGTAAAGACCGGTAAAGCCGTCCGGGCCCGGGGCTTTGGATGGCTTAAGGGACTTTAGGGCTTGGGCGACCTCCATTTACGTTATAGGAGCATTCAAATTGGCCTGTGCCGCCGAGGACAATGAAGGGAGACTAATCGATTGGAAGAATCTCTCGGCCTTGTCCCGGTCGAAGGCAGCTGGCCCACTATAGAGGGAGGAGAGGAAGGAGGCAAAGCCAGCCGCTACCTTGGATGGATTTGACGTGAATCCCCCACCTGTAATCGAACCGGCCTGCCCGAACGTCCCACTGAATTAAGTTTCCTAGCTAACATAGGACCAGGTTTGTTCGAGCAACTGTAGAATTTATACTTGGACCAGCGCAGGGCTTTCTCCGCCTGAGCAGAGGCGAGCAGGTCCAACTCAGTGGCAAAGTTGTCACGTGTCCGCCTATGGGCTACCGTAGGACGCGCCTTCCACGTCGCATCTGCCGCTTCTAACAAGGAAGTCATCTCCCGTATCCGCTGCTCCCTGGCCCGCTTTGTACGGGAAGCGATCTGGATTAGATGTCCCCTGACCGTCGCCTTGTGGGCTTCCCACAAGGCAACTGGAGAATCAACTGAGCCTACATTTTCTGTGAAATAGGTTTGGATATGTGTTTCTATCTGAGATGATGTTGCTTGCATACTCAGGAGGGATTCATTAATCCGCCAGAGAAAGGCCGGGCGGGAGAATCCCGCCAAGGAGATTCCGAGGATCAGGGGATCATGATCAGACCATGGAGAAGTGGCGATAATGATCTTATGTACCAACGGCAGGGAGTTAAGTTGCAGAAACACGTGATCTATCCTACAAAAACTCTGGTGGGGGTTAAAGAAAAAGGTAAATTCCTGTGACAACGGATATTGCTCGCGCCACACGTCCACCATGCCATATGACTGAAAGAGATCACGCAATATTTGTTCTTGGGAGGCATCACAGGATGGAGACACTTCCCTGAGACTACGCCTGTCCAAAGCGGATTTTAAAAACAGAGTTGGAGTCTCCCATCATAATCAGGAGGCCTTTTTGGTGCCTAGTGATCACCTGAAGCAAATGGGAGAAAAACCTCTGTTGAAATTAGTTAGGAGCATAGTATCCAACCAAAGTGACCTCCTGGTCCCACAGGGTGCCCTGCAAGATCAAATATCTACCCGTAGGGTCCGCGATGTCCTTAGAACAGGTGAATTGGAGGTTACGCCTAAAGGCCATCAGCACCCCTCTTTGCTTCTCAGAAGCGGAAGCCGTATAAAACACTGGATAATGGGAGGACAAATATTTGGGGGTTGAGGATAGGGAGAACCTGGTTTCCTGCAGACACACCACATCAATAGATTGAGATTTTAGATGACGGAAAACCTTTGACCTCTTAATGGGGGAATTAAACCCATGGATGTTCTGCGAGAATATTTTCAGCACATTCTGAGCCATCTGGAGGGCAAAGGAAGGTCCATATCATTATCGAGCGGCCAACAAGGTACGTACTTACCCTGGCCCCATGGCGAGGCAATCTGAACCCGAATAGGGGAGTGGGAGGGAGGGAAACACAAGGAGAAAGAGAGAGAAAAGGAAACACAGAGTAGACAAGTGAAACACATAAACACCACAATTGGTGGGCATTGCATCCTGCTACAGGACACTAAAAGGTGTGGCTCTACCACCAACCACAAAGCTAGCAAATAGCAAAACATAACAGCAATAATACTACAATATTACTAGAATATTACTACATTATTACCTTATTACCGCCCCTGCACAGGGCAATTATAACTAGAACAAAAACAGGTGAGACGAGCTAAGCCCATCTCGTAGTACTGCTACCGGGTAGCAGTGGATAAAACTAACAATGGGATTAAAGGTTCTCCCCAGCCGGCGGCGCCCCGCAGGAAGCGCCCGAGGGGAGAACAGAACCTCGGTCCCCGAACGTGACCCCCGCGCCAAAGCGCCGTCAGGCCCCCAGGAGTCCATCAATAAGAGGGGACCCCGTAAGGCCTAGGCAGGAGGCCACCAGTGCTGATTATGACCCGCCCCCTTAAGGGGGGGTAGACCTGAAATAAACCATGGCTTGACCCGAGCAAGGAAGGGAGGATAGGAAGGAAGTGGGGGGATCAGGGAAAGAAAGAAAATAAGGAAAAAATTTATAGGAGGGAGGGAGTGGTAAGGGAAGGGAATTAAGAGGAGGGGAATGGGGAAGTAAGAGGGGGAGCAGGGGGGAGGAGGGAATGGCAGGAAGGGGGGAAGAGAGGTGCAGGGTGTGTTGAGCAGGGGAATGGAAGGGAAACGGGGAGGGAGCATGGATGAGGAGAGGAGGGAGTGGGGAGAAGGAGGTAAGGCAGGGTAAAAGATGGAAAGATTAAAGGATTAGAGCCCTTTATAGTTCCTAGGGTCCAGAAACCAACCAGTACACATAGAAAATTAGACTTTATATACATTAAGCCCCGGAATCGGCCCCCCCAGACTGCCCCTATCCCACCAGGAGTATGGTCCCACTTTCCTTTCCTCCCTTAAAATAAAATAAAAAAAAAATAATAAAAAAATATTATGTCCCGAGCGAAGGCCCCCAGGTTAGCTGGGGGGTTTGGGCAAAACTAGGCAGTCTTAGTAGCGCTGGATCACAGACAAAAGCCTAAAGTCTAAGGTGAAGGCGCATAAGGCCTTTATATTAAGTAAAAACTGAAAGTAACTATAAATTTATAAAATAAAAACAGTGAAGGGGGGGGAGGCATGGGCCAGGAGAGCATGGTCACATCGTCTGGTATGAGTCAAGAACCAGCACCAGGCAGAAACAAACAGTGCTTCAAAGGTCCGGGGAAGGCAACCGAGCAGAAAGCAAGGGATCATGGACAGGCACACCCTTGTGGTCGTCATCCCGGATCTGAAAAGGGGGATCGGGCATGCGGCTGGGCATCAGGGGAGGGCTGTTTCCGGTTGCTGACTGATTCCCACACACGACCCAAGCGCCCAGAGGGGGGCCTAGGACCTGAAGCCCTCTCACGGAGGCTGGGGTCATCCGAAGAGGGGAGCAAATGTAGTGCTTCAAAAGTCGCCTGGGCTTCCTCCACGGTGCGTACAGTGTAGCCCCGGCCCTGGTAGGTGAAAGCGAGGCGAAAAGGAAAGCCCCATGTGTATTTGACATGGCGTTCCATCAGAGCTGAAGTATAAGGTTTCAGTTGTCGTCTCTTTTGCACTGTGGAGGGGGCCAAATCAGTAAAGAGCTGGTACTTGTGGCCTTGGAAACGGAGTTCAGGCTTGCCCCGTGCTGCCTTAAGGAGCGTTTCCTTAGTGCGTTAGTACGTGAACTTGATGATGATGTCCCGAGGAGGCCCCCCCCCCTCCTTCTTCGGCCCCAGGGCCCGGTGGATCCAGTCAAATTCCATGCGATCAATGGGGATGCCTGGGACCAGTTCCTGGAATAGGGCTGTGGCAGTGGAGGTTAAGTCCTTAATAGTTTCAGGGAGTCCCCTAAGCCGGAGGTTCCCACGTCTAGACCTGTTCTCATAGTCCTCTAATTTTAGGAGGGCTGCATCCAGCTCCCTGCGGATGTCCTGCAAGTCCTGCTCATGGTGATCAATGATCGTTGCTGCAGCCTCCATTCTATCTTCCAGCGCATTTGTACGGTTACCCAGCTCACGGATTTCCTTTGTGAGATGCGTGGCCAGTTTGGAAGTGGCTGCTGACAGTTCCCCCTGCAGCATGGTTTTAAAGCGAGACAGCAGGTCTGCATCCCACAATGAAGGCACTACATAGGGTTTCTGGACTCCTGGTATGCTTTCTGCATCTGAGCAGGCTGTGAGCAAGGGAGGGGTGAAGTCCATGTCTGAGGCCTGTGAGTTCAGCAGGCCGTCCGGTGGAAAGGCCTCAAGGCTAGCTCGCACAGCCTGTCTCTTTGTGGTGCTCCGCGCTGTGCCTGATTTGCGCCCCATAATGTCAGTCTCGATGCCGGGATATAGCAAGCCCAGATTAATGTGCAGGAGCGGTTATATCACAGCTGGTGTGGTCGGTGGTGGAGAAGCGCCATTAGCTTGCGGTCATCCTGGCTCTTAGCTCACAAACGCCCTTGGTATATAGTGATTTCCGATAATGCCAAGTAATTACATTCTCCCCTCACACCAGCAGGCTGTAGTAAGAAGAGTTTTTTTGGTTGGGTGTAGCAAGATGGCCACCGTCATCCAGTGTAGGCCGGAGCCAGGGCCTTTCCTGGGAAGAAGGGCTGCAGCAGGCTGGTATTGGTGTAAATTCAGGGGCTGTTAGCAGGGCCACCTCTAGCCTCGGCCTCCTCACTGCCCAAGGAGACAGCACCCACCCGATAGGGAGAGAGAAGCAGGGAAGGCTAAGAGTAACCCCCCAGGGGACTCACCAGGCCAAGGGAAGTCTGTTTCTGATGGCCGAGAGGCGGCTCCGGTCTGGGAGGTTCAACGTGTAGAGGGACCTCTCCCGATGGCCGAGGGACCTCTCCCGATGGCCGGCCGTCCCGGCAGGCGAGCGCGGTGGTTCCGGAGGCCGATTAGGCCGCAAGATGGCGGCCCGCGGATGGGATCCGCGGCGGGCCGGATCGCGCTGTCCACGGACTATGGAAAGAGGCCAAAGTCGTTCCGAGCCGTAGGGGAGAGCCCCGCAGAGCGGATGGGGGATTTCTGCGGCCGTGTAAGCAATCCACAGCGGAGGATGGCTGTGGATTGTCGGGAGGCCTCAGGTCTTCAAGATGGCGGCGGCCGTGGGTGTCTGAAGGCTGCAGTACACGGGAGTCCAGGGAGTAAATCGAAGTGCAATATCAGCCCAGGACTCTGCAGTGGGCCAAGCTGATGCGGCTGGTATGTTTTTTAAGCCCGTTAAGGCGATCAGATGCGCGGATGGCTGCGGATTAGATGCAGAGTATCCAGAGCACTCTGAAAGGACGTCCGACGCCGTTCACAGCAGACCACGCCCCCCAGAACACTATATTTTCAATCAGCCTCACACATGTGGAATGTGTTGTGGCAGTCGAGTATGCTATGTGGATGTTTTCTTGGCAGGGGCGGGGTCCCCTGCCTCAGCTCCAGAATAGACAACCATTTTGGGGCCCCATCTCTCTTAATGCTAGCCTAGCCTAGTGATTTAGCCGACCTGTGATCTTTGTCCCTTTACGGGTAGACTATATTATTAATACTACATATCTATCTGAATTTACAGGTTTTTTTCTGTACCCAACTCCTGATGAATGGCATATAGCATATAACATGAGTTTCCATGGGGTGCTCAGTCAAGTCTGGCTCACAATCTAGTTACTGGCCCATATATACCTTCCATACATTCAAAATTCATTGAGAACTATGTATGTGTATCTTTATTTTTATAGCAGCTCTGTTGCATATGGTGTACCAGTGCCTGTCTATAGGAAACATCCTGTATTATATCTACAGTTAATCATGCTCAAGATTGATATTGCTCACCTTATTGCCAAATGCTGTTTCCATGGCATGTTACATGTTTGTAGTTATACCATTTTACCAATATTCAAATACTTCTCGTGTGCTGCCAAGCTGAAACATTTGTATCCCTCATGCTCATGCCATGTGTGCATGTGTATGTATGTATATGAAAATACTTTTTTACTTGTTTAATACTATTATCACTAAATAAACTATGTTTATCAACTACTGTACGTCCACAAGTCCCAATTGCCTCATTTAAATTCCAAGGTTCCTTTCTTATTTACCTGAATCAGGGATGGAGGTACATTTATTGTGCCTCATTTAACCACTTCCCGACCGGCGCATGACGATGTACATCGGCAGAATGGCACGGGCAGGCATGTCCATTTGGAATTGACGCCGTGCTATCGCGTGCACTCTGGTCGGGACCACCGTGAGTCTGGTCGCGGGTTCTGCGGACTCGATCGCCACGGGAATACCCGCAATCGTCTCACGGGGAGGCTGAATGGGGAGATGCGGAAATAAACAACATCTCCCCGTTCTGCCTAGCAACAAGTGACACTGATCTCTGCTCCCTGTGATTGGAGCAGAGATCAGTCTTCACTAACACACAGCCATGCCCCCCCACAATTAGTAACACGCCCCTAGGACACACTTAACCCCTACACTGCCACCCCCTGTTTAATCCCTTCACTGCCAGTGTCATTTACACAGGAATCAGTGCATTTGTATAGCACTGATTGCTTTATAAATGACAATGGTCCCAAAAATGTCCGATGTGTCTGCCATAATGTCGCAGTCACAATAAAAATCATGGATCGCCGCCATTACTAGTAAAAAAAATGAATAAAAATGCCATAAAACTATACCCTATCACACGCTATAAAACGCTATAAATTTTGCGCAAACCAATCAATAATCGCTAATTGCGATTTTTATTTTTTTTACCAAAAATATGTAGAATACACATCGGCCTAAACTGAGGAAAAAAAAGTTTTTTTTATATATATTTTTAGGGGATATTTATTATAGCAAAAAGTAAAAAATAACAAGTTTTTTTCAAAATTGTCGCAATACCACCAAAAGAAAGCTCTATTTGTGGGAAAAACGTACGTCAATTTTGTTTGGGAGCCACATCGCACGACCGCGCAATTGTCAGTTAAAGCGGCACAGTGCGAATCGCAAAAAGTGGTCTGGTCTTAAGCCAGCAAAATGGTCCGGTCTGAAAGTGGTTAAAGTCCAAACCCCCCCCCCCCCCCTTTTTATTGATAAGCACATAGCAGTTGGAGACAAAAAGTTCCAATTTGTCACACTGCCGCTTGACCTATCCTCTGCACCCAGAGTATTCACAAATGTCCTTGCACCCCTTCTTGCCTTCATAAGAACTTGAGGCATCCAGGTTGTGGGGTACCTACACCAAGGCTTTTCAACCAGGGTTCCGCTGCAAAGTGCCATTTAGCCCATTACAGTCGTATCATGAAAGGATTACTCTTTTAACATCTGAGTACAGAGAGGAGGTGGAGAGTTCACCTCACACCTCCTCCCAATTCTCTCCTCCTCTACGCTGTTACCTGTACTCTTGCTGGCAAAACTGTAAGCTGTGCAAGTCGCTCTCCCATATCCTGCCAACCGATAATGTCATCCTTTGTTAAAGGGCTTGGTTACCTTCCCTTATCTCCTCTCCCGATTGATAATGTCCCATGGGTGGGGCAGTAATTTAACCCTACACAGTCCTGCACATGATGGGGGCAATTTGTGCTAGCAGGGGGGATTTGGTGGCAGAGGGAGGGAATTTACAATGTACAGACCACTTAACTCTGCCTTCCAACCTACGTTTTTAGGAATTTTTCACAGTGCATGAATGAAATCATGCGTTTTCCTGCACCGCACAAAAAGGAGATGCCTTATGCAGATGCATGGGGAGTGCCATTAATTTTTAATGGCACCCCCCACACATCCACCAATTGCATGTACCTTTGTGCCCACTAACAAGCCTTTAGACTGGTGTGCCTCAGGGTTGTGCGAAATTCTAAACGGTGCCTTGACTCAAAAAAGGTTTAAAAAACACTGACCGGAAAACCCCCATGGTTCCCTTTCAGGGGTTCAAGAGGAAAGTCTCCTGGGTTATGGCGCAGGAAAACATTGTAGCAAAATATTACAAGATAAAATAGATAGGATCAATGTTGTTTGGGAACCCTGGGCAACCTATTGTAATAATTATATTAGTTGGAGGTAGTCAGACTTCTTATAAGTGTGTCAGGGCTGTCTGTGTTAGAGACATGTCAGGAGGTGTTCTTTGGATGCAGGTGTTTTGCTGTGCCTGACCATTGTAGCCATTGTTGCCACGAGGAGAGCGTTTTTGTGGTAGTTACCTCTGCTAGAGGCCATCATGAGTTTGTAGCTACAATGTGTGTGTACCATTTCAAGGGTGTTTTCAATAGTGGGAGTTGTGACTGATTTCCACAAGCAAGTAATGTTGAATCTGGATGCTAAAGGAATGTGAGTGATTGCTATTCCTAGGGGATAGAGATGACTTAAATTGTTAGATTTAGGAGCGCCAGTGCGGGAGAGAAGGGGATGTGACAATTGGACACATTTCGTAAGATTTGGAATATAGTGGACCAATAAGGCTGTATTTTGGGACATGCCCATAAGATATGGATTAGATCTCCTCTTGCTGTTTGGCATCTCCAGCATGAATCAGATGCCTGGGAGTCAAAAGAGGATAACCTGGTAGGAGTCAGGTATCATCGTTGAGAAATCTTTTGGGATAGTTCCCATAGGGCTGAGCAGCTGGTAGATTGGTATATCAATTTGAATACCTTTTTGCCATTGTTCCTCTGTGAAGGGTTCTCCCAGGTCCGATCCCCAGTGCAGATGTGAGGTATGTTTAATAAAGTCCTTTTTTAATGTAAGATATTGTAGAGCAATGAGATACCTTTTCGTGTACGGGATGGGTGGGTCACAAAAGACCTTATGGTGGATGGTAAGGAGTATATTGGTTTTGATTTAGGTAGGGAGGATAAGCAATGGGTTACCCGTATGTGAGTAAAATATTCAGAGGGTAGGAGGGCAAACTTTTTTCTCAGTTGGGTGAAGGTCTTTCATTTGGAATCAATTCGTTTTCCATAGATGCGCAGAGGCTTTCATTGTAGGGGATAGAGCGTTCGATATAGTAATGCCTGGAGGGATCCCTAAAATCCAAATTTTTTTAAGTCTGATAAAATAAGTGAAGAGGATTCTATTTGACTCCAGTGTTTGTTAGGGGTCGGGCTGAACCATCCTTGTATTTAAATAAATTTAAAAGAGCAAGCAAAAGTTTTGGATGGCTTAACTCAAATGTAAAAATGCATTACAGAAAGCACCTCCATGGTTAACGGAGGACAGAATTAAAATTAGACTTGGGAATCTTAACATTAATAAATTACCAGGACCAGATGGCTTGCACCCGAGGGTACTTAGGGAACTCGGTCAAGTATTTGCCAGACCATTGTTCCTAATT
Organism: Lithobates pipiens; assembly: GCF_037356315.1. Lineage (NCBI taxonomy): Eukaryota > Metazoa > Chordata > Amphibia > Anura > Ranidae > Lithobates > Lithobates pipiens. The sequence continues at coordinate 105,529,077 of NW_027507686.1, read as the reverse complement.
TTTACTGACAGTCTACTTACTGGAATTAATAAATTGAAATAATCAGCACCACGAGTACAAAATATTGTGATGTTTAAATAAGATAACCTAATAATAAACGTGCACAGCTGCTAAACATTCCAAGTGGTACACCGCACTAATTTCAAAATAGATAGTAAATGTAGCGCAATGTGTAAAAATATATATAAATATAAAGTGCAAATCTCTGAAATAAATAAATCCTACATATAAATGAATAGTACATGAAATGAAAAAATTAAGAAATTAAACATGAAAAACTCTTCTTGTGATCAGCGTATCCACACAATTCCACCACAGTGATTGTTCATCCTCAAAAGGAGTGCACACCACCACCAGTAAAAATGTGTGCTCACCTCCTAGATGAGTCAAAACTCATATGCGGATCTCCCCACAAGCTCTTTGCTCTCACTTCCTCTTCCCAACCAGTGGGGGGCAATCAAGATGGCTCTTTTCTTAATGGTAACTCCGCTCATTAAAATCCAAAGAATCAAATTTCCCCCCAGCTTGGCTCAAGATTCCATGAGTTCAGGACATGTAAATAATAAGTATAGAGACCATAGTGTTCTCCGTATACAAATTTATTCAAAGCCCCCAAACAGACAAGTTGCACTTACAAGATAAAAACTTTTAAAATCACATATAAACCTCCAGAGTAGCACCGCCATGTCCACATACACAGTGCCTGGCTGAAAGTCACTATCAGCTTCTCCCTTCTAGATGCGTATCTGCGAATCACAGGCATTCCTTCTACTGAGGAAACTTTCCTGTCTAATTGACTACAACCAGTGTCCAGCACCTGATGGTGAGATATAACCCATTAAGTAATTGACAAGGCTCTGTGTTCCGTGATGTACGATAAAGAAAACTCCTTGGGGAATTTTCCATTTTGTATAACTTCTGGGGTGCTGTCACGTACCTGGTGGGTGAGCCTGACGTGTGGAGGAAGGCCCTTGTACAGCTCCGGTTTGTGAACCGCTGATGGTAAGACAGCAGGCTCAAGAGCACGGCAGGGTAAGGATGCCTTTGATCAGTCCAGAAGTCTGTACCAGTAGAGGCCGGGAACTCACAAACAGGAAGCTGGAACACAGCAGGTAGCAGGCTGAAGAGTCACCAGATGGCTGGCAGACTGGCAGAAGACAGGCTGATATGCACCACCGGGAACCGGAGCTTGAAGCAGGCTGGCGGCAGGGAGCAGGGTCAGACAGGCAGAGACAGCAGACAGGAGCGTAGTCGGGTCACAGGCAGGCTTCAGCAACAGATGGGCAGGTCGGGAATAAACAGCAGGCAGAGGCGTAATCGGGTCACAAGCAAGTTCGGCAACAGATGTAGGTACCTGGAGGCAGGGATCAGTCCGTGGGAAGCCAGAAATCAGGGCAGGAGGCAGGCAGAGGTACTCAGGAGCAAGCCGGTTCGATATCAGGAGTCACACACACAGGAATCAGGGTTCAGGTAACGCTATAGACCAAGCAGCAGCTTGTCACTCTTGAAGCTCAGTTTAAATAGACTAACTGGCGCCAGTTCTAACAGCAGGTGCGAGTGCACGCATGCACGCGCTGATGCGTGTTCACAGAAGCACCAGTGGCCATTCTGAGTATGCACCCAGGGGCGGCAGCTGTAGACTGCAGATGTCTTCCCTAACATCACCCCCCCCCTTACGGGCAGCCTCCGGATTCCCAGTTGGTTCTTTTTCTGAGGGTGACTGGGGAAAAAGCATGTACCTGGTCCATAGTGTGTAAATTCTGCTTGGGTTCCCAGCCAGGCATTCCCCTCTGGTCCGTAGCCCTTCCATTTGACTAGGTATTGCAGCTAACCCCTTCTCCTCCTGCAGTCTACAATTGCCTTCACCTTGAACTCCTCATCCCCGTTGACGATCACTGGTTCGGGTGGTCTAGTCTCTCGGTTAGGAAAAAGATCTGGCACCTTTTTACAGGAAATGGTCTCAAAAACTTTGCAGCAAGCTTCTCTGATGGGCAAGCCAATCTCAGGTTAGTTGTGGCCAACCAGACCCGATCTCCTGGCTGCAGGTTTAGCTCCCCCCTCCTTTTTCTGTCGAAGGCCCTCTTGTTGTTCTTTTGTTACAGCTTCTTGCAACAATTTATTATTGCGATTGAAAAAGTCCACTGTATTCTGAATGGCTGGCACTGAGGACTCAGGAACAAGGTCAGGCAAGAAGGTGGGCTGAAAGCCATAGTTTGTGAAGAACGGAGACTGTTTGGTAGCTGAATAACATGAATTGTTATAAGCAAACTCGGCTAATGTTTGGAGGGATACCCAGTCATCCTGGAAAAATGACGTGAAGCAACGGACATATTGTTCTAACGTCTGATTAGTCCATTCGGTTTGTCCGTTGGAATGTGGGTGCTATGGGGATGACATTGAGAGTTTAATCTTCAGGGTCTCGCAGAGTGATTTCCAGAACCTGAACATAAATTGGAATCCTCGGTCTGAAACTATATCAACAGGTACTCCATGGAGTCTTACAACTTCCCTGATGAACACTCAGGCAGTTTCTGCAGCAGTAGGTGTGCCATTCAAGGGTAAAAAGTGGACAGACGTTCAATGAATAACAAAGATGGCCGTACAATCTTCAGAAGGTGGTAACTCTACTATAAAGTCCATAGAGATCATGGACCCAGGCCTGTCAGGCACAGGCAGAGGCCTGAGAAAGCCCCATGCCCTGTTTCGGGTGCTTTTTACAGATGGTGCATGTACCCACGTAGCTCTTACAGTCCCTTTCAAGTTTAGGCCACCAGAAAGTGCGTTGCACCAGCTCCATAGTCTTAAAAACCCAAAAGTGCCCCGCTAAGGGGTGGTCATGGCAGAAACTCAAAATCTACATTCGAACTTCTTCCGGACTGAAAACTCTGTCCCTTTTCCAAAGAAGACCTTCTCTTGCCTGGAGGGTATCCCCGATAGGGGCAGGGATGGCTGTAGATGCCCGCTTCAGTTGTGACATGAGATCAGTCTGTAGTAACAAGAAGTTCCCTGCTGGCAGGATGGGGTCTGGCACTGGTAAGTCTTTTGGATCCTCAAACATGCGCCACAGCGTGTCGGGCTTGACATTCTTAGAGCCAGGTCTGTACGTGATGTGGAATAGGAACCTTGAGAAGAAAAGTGCCTGTCGGGCCTTGTGAGTTTTCAGCCGTTTAGCAGTCTGTAAGTACTCGAGGTTCTTATGATCTGTGTAAATCAAAATTGGATGAGCAGCTCCCTCTAGCAAATATCTCCATTCCTCAAGGGCGGCTTTTATGGCACGGAGTTCACGATCACCGACATCGTAGTTCCTCTCAGAGGGGGCAAGCTTCCGAGAGAAAAAGGCTACCGGGTGAATCAAGTTCTTGAGACCCTGGCGTTGGAACAGGACCCCACCAACGGCACTTTTGGAAGCGTCTACCTCCAGGATGTAAGGATGGCATAGTACAGGAGCAGAAGAAAACAGTCTTTTAAGAGTCTAAAAGGCAGCTTGGGCTTCAGAGGACCAGTGGAAACGAACATGCTGCTTGTTAAATTGTGTAATGGGTGTAATGATGGCCGAGAAGTTCTTGATGAATCTGCGGTAAAGATTTGCAAACCCCACAAACCGCTGGATCCCCTTCTTATCAGAGGGAGCTGGCCAGGACACAATTGCTGAGACCTTCTGAGGATCCATTTCAATTCCACCGGGGGAAATGATTAACCCCAAGAACTGGATACTTCGCTGCTCAAACTCACACTTCTCCAGTTTGGCATAGAGTCCATGTAAGTGGAGACGGTGAAGAACACTCTTGACATGTTCACGATGACTCTCGAGGGAAGTGGAGAACACAAGTATGTTGTCTAAGTAGACGATAACAAAAATGTCTAAATAGTCCTTAAAAACCTCATTAATGAAGTGCTGAAAAGTGGCTGGCACATTGCACAGACCAAAGGTGGTATTTGTAATTCATAGTTTCATAGTTAGTAAAGTTGAATAAAGACACCAGTCCATCCAGTTCAACCTGGCCAAAACGGGTACGAAAGGCGGTCTTCCACTCATCTCTCTTTCGTATACGGATGAGAATGTAGGCTCCTCTTAGGTCTAATTTTGTGAAGATAGAAGCTGAACGGAGTCTTTGGAAGAGTTCTGGAACTAAGGGAAGAGGGTAGCGATTCTTCACTGCGATCTTGTTTAACTTGCGGTAATCTACGCACGGCCGTAGCGAATGGTCCTTCTTCTCCATGAAGAATATTCCTGCCCTGGCAGGTGAAGTAGAAGGGTGGATGAACCCCTTTTGAAGACTCTCGTCAATGTAATCCTTCAGAGCACCCAGTTGCTTTTCAGATAGCGAGAATATTTGGCCGAATGGAATCGCAGTCCCGGACAGTCATAGGCTCTCTGCGAGGGTAAGGTGTCTGCTCCCCGCTTACTAAAAATGTCCATAAATTCATGATAAGCCCTAGGCACCCTTTGGTAAAGTTCAACTTTGACGTCCATACAAAGTAGGGCAGTGGGTGGCATAGTAGATTCGGGCAGACAATGTTCCTGACAGTATAAGGACTGGTAATTGATGCTGCCAGAACTCCAGTTAATCAATAGGTTATGGGCCTGGAGCCATGGTAGGCCCAAAATGGCAGGATACAAGGGAGAGGAGTTTGTGTCTAAACGTAAAAGTTCCTTGTGTTTGGCAAGAGTCACAGTTAGCAATGGAGGGGTTTCCTTAGTCACCAGTCCAGACTTTACACAGGAGCCATCGGCTAAGAATACAGTAAGTCCCTGCTTTTTGGATTGAAGAGGTATATGTTGTAGGTCTGCAAATGCCAAATCAATGAAGCAGCTGCATGCCCCGGGGTCCACAATTACTGTGGTGGACACGCTTCTTCCTGGGAGCTGGAACGTGATGGGCAATGCCAGGTGAGCAGAAGTTGCAGGCAGGACCGCCTGGGTAACTGAGGAGGCGGTCAGACCTTTATGTTGCTAATCTGGGCAATTCTGCACCACAATAGAGGCAGAGGTTGGCCTGGTAGCATCATGAGCATTCTTCATGGGAGAGAGGAGGACGGATCAGGCCCAGTTGTGTAGAAGTTCCTGTTACTGGTTCAGAAGAGGGTGAATTAGCAGATGTTGCCTGGGTGCGAACAGAGAACTCCGGCAAGGTCCCCACAGGCCAAGAAAACCCTGCTAACCTCTCTCACCTGCGTTCCCGAAGGCATCGGTCGATCTGGATCGACAATGAAATGAAACCCACCAGAGAACTTGGTACCCCCACACAAGCTAGTTCATACTTTAGATCCCCCGCTAATCCTAGGTGGAACTGATGTCGCAATGCTGAATTGTTCCAAATCCAGCATCGGAAGTCCGTAACATTGTCCTCGACCACTCTGCGGCCTTGCTGGAGTGCACGGACAGAGGACTCAGCAGTAACAGTCCGAAGGGTGTCCTCATATAATTGGGACATAGCCTGGAGGACATTGTATCAAGTTGTGCGTCCTTTACCTCCAACAGATGATGAGCTCAGGCTTGGGGTTCACCCTGGAGCAGAGAAATGATGAACCCCACCTTGGTAGTCTCGGCAGAAAACGTCTGTGGTTGGAGAGAAAAGTAGAGTTGGCAGGCGTAACAAAAGACTCTAAAACTGGACTGGTCTCCGTAGAACTCCTCAGGACAGGGTACACGTGGTTTGGGAGCAGACATCACCATGGCAGGTGCAGCAGCAGGAGTGGTAGGGGAAGGCAGAACTGGTACACGTTCCTCAAGATGACCGAACTTCTCCTGTAGGATCTTAATTGCTTGTATCAGGCTGGTGATGCTCTGGCAGACTTTAGATGTAAGAGAGGTTCCTCCTGCAGACTCAATCATGGCTGCTTGGTACTGTTGCATACCTGGCGGGTGAGCCTGACGTGCGGAGGAAGGCCCTCGTACAGCTCCGGTTTGTGAACCTCCTGATGGTGAGACAGCAGGCTCAAGAGCACGGTGGGGTAAGGGTGCCTTTGATGTGTCCAGAAGTCTGCACCAGTAGAGGCCGGGAACTCAGGAACAGGCAGCTGAAACACAGCAGGTAACAGGCTGAAGAGTCGGCAGATGGCTGGCAGAAGACAAGCCGAGATGCACCACTGGGAACCAGAGCTTGAAGCAGGCTGACGGCAGGGAGTAGGCTCAGATAGGCCAGGTAAACAACAGACAGGCAGAGACAGCAGACAGGAGCGTAGTCGGGTCACAGGCAGGCTTCGGCAACAGACGGGCAGATTGGACATAAACAGCAGGCAGAGGTGTAATCGGGTCACAAACAAGTTCGGCAACAGATGTACGTAACCGGAGGCAGGGATCAGTCCGTGGGAAGCCAGAGATCAGGGCAGGAAGCAGGTAGAGGTAGTCAGAAGCAAGCTGGTTCGGTATCAGAAGTCACACCCACAGGAATCAGGGTTTAAGTAAAGCTGTAGACCAAGCAGCAGCTTGTCACTCTTGAAACTGTTTAAATAGACTAACTGGCGCCAGTTCTAATGACAGCTGCGCATGCGTGAGCGCGGTTGTGCACACGCATGCACGTTCACAGAAGCACCAGCTCTGGGCACTCCTGGTGGGTGCCCGCAAACAGGTATGCGCCCGGGCCGGCAGCTGTAGACTGCAGATGTCTTCCCTGACAGGTGTGCAGCCTCATCGACTCCTTTATGTGTTATTTAGATTCTAGCTAGATAGAGCTTTCCTTTGTTAGTATTTAATCACCACTCAGGTTTTCTTTGCTATATATACTGTAGCTATAAAAAAAAAGACAGAATATTTTGTAAAAAAAAAAAAAAAAAAAAAAAGTCTTTGTTTCTGTTACAAAATGCTACAAAGGAGCACCTTCAGGCATTCTAGAGCTATGAATGATGCATCTAATTTCCTGACTAGCGATCACATTTTTGGAGGCCCAGGGCAGTAGAAACACCCACAAAATAACCCCATTTTGGAAAGCAAACACCCCAAGGTATTTTCTGAAAGGCATAGTAAATCTTTTGCAAATGTAATTTTTTTTACCACAGGTTTTTCGAAAATGTAGACAAAAAAAATGTTTTTTTTTTTTTTTTTTTACACAAAATTGTCAATAAATAAGATCTTTCTAACACTCAGCTTAGACATACTAATGCCGCGTACACACGATCAGACTATCCGGCGGACTTAGTCTGGCGGACAAACCGCTGGACTGTCCAAAAGAGTGGACATGCCCACACACGGGACTTTTTCAGCAGACTAGGTATGGACTTAAAGGGGAATCCCTACGCCGAAAAAAAACACGTGGGGGTCCCCCCTAAGTCAATATCGGACCCTCATCCGAGCGCGCTACCCGGCCGGCCAGGAAAGGGGGTGGGAACGATCGAGCGCCCCTCCTGAGCTGTACCAGGCCACATGCCCTCAACATGGGGGGTGCTTTGGGGGAAGGGGGGGCCGCGCACCCCCCCACCCCAAAGCACCTTGCCCCCATGTTGATGAGGACAAGGGCCTCTTCCCGACAACCCTGGCCGTTGGTTGTCGGAGTCTGCGGGCGGGGGGCTGATCGGAATCTGGGAGCCCCCTTTAATAAGGGGGCCCCCGGAAACCGGCCCCCCACCATATGTGAATGAGTATGGAGTACAATGTACCCCTACCCATTCACCTGTGAAAAAAATGTAAAAAAAAACACAACACACAAGGGTTAAAATAGTTTATTGCACAGCTCCGGGGGTCTTCTTCTGTCTTCGGGGGTCTTCTTGCCGGACTCTTCTATCTTTTGCTAGCTCTTTTACTAGCGGAGGAGCCATCTTTCTTCTTCACTGCCACCGCCCTCTTCTTCCGACTTCGGGGGTCTTGTCCCCCTCTTCTGTTCTTCTTGCTGTGCCACCGCGCCTTCTTCTAGCTCTTTTACAAGCGGTGGCCCGGTCTTCTGTTGCCGCATTGTCAACGCCTTCTATTCTTCTCTTCTTGAGCTGTTGCCTCGTCGCTGTCTCCAGTCACAATGACAGGCACGCGGCATGCGGCGACTTATATAGGGACATTGCTGGATGATGTCCCCGCCCATTATGATGTCACAGTCCCAGCATCTTCTTCGTCCATACCAGGTGACGGGGCCAGCGGTGCTTCCTTCCCGGCTACCTGGAGCTGCGCTCAAAATGAGCGGACTTTTCTCTGGGGCAGGAAAAGTCCATTCATTTCAAAAGTACGGTGGACTAGCACACACACAGTCGTATTGTCTGCCGAAATGCGAGTCCGGCGGACAGATTCATGTACAAAACTACAATCTTAGTCCGCCGGAGCCCACACACGGGCGTATTGTCCGCCGGACTTTTCCACCGGATTGTTTGAGCGTGTGTACGCGGCTTTAGAATTACATCCCAGAACACTGTTAAGTCTCCTGAGTATGGCAATACCACATATGTGAGACTTTTCACAACCTATCCACACAGAGGGGCCCAAAATTCAAGGATCACCTTTAGGCTATCTAGGGGTATAAATTAGGGATACTGTAACTGGTGTGGCATCGGTCATAGACACTAACAATTGTGTAACTGGTAGGGACAACATGATTGGTGTGGCAGTGCTCAGGGACACTGAGTGATGACAGTATGTAAAAATAAACACATACATTTTAAAAAATTTATATTTTTTGTATACAATTTTCTTACATACTGTCACCAGAGCAGCGCAGTGACAATGTAGTGCTCTAAGGAGATGATCAGGATATTTTTTTTTTGCTTACAAACATTGTGATTGCTTATTACAGTGATGATAAGACTGTTCAAAGGTTTCATTCATGAAACCTTGTTTACTGCTGTGATGATGTGATTGGTCACAGCTATCACATGGTGCAGGGCTGTTGTGGTTGGCCCCCTTACCATGTGATTGCTGTGACCAATCACAGAGATCACACATTAGTAAACAATGACAGCCTTGTTTATTACTGTAACTGTGATTTCTGCAGTTAGTCACAGCAATCACACGGTACCAGGGCCACTCTTAGCAGCCCAGTGCAATGATCAGTGATATGCTGTGTCCATCACAGATCCCACCGATGCATGCTGTAGATACATCCACCTGCATTGGCGCTGCTGCCGTCCAGTCGTATATATACACCAACTATATGAGTCCTGCATTTAAACCACACATCTAAAACATGCATATGCATCTTAGTGGTCCCTGTAGAAGTCTGCATGCGGACATCTGTGTATCACTAATTAAAAGTTAAACCAACCTGGAGACTTGGTGATACTGCACCAACTATTTATATGTGGTCTTGTTGGTCCCTGGTAAAGTGCATATGTTTTTCTATCTGACAGGCCAAAGGTTAAACCCACCTTGAGCCTTTCTCCATGTTTGATGTATTCTTGGATAACAGCACTGTAAGAAGTCTTCACAGAGCCCTCCCAGAAATGCAATCTGGATAATATGTTGTTATAATTTCTGTGAAAAAAGAGGGTGACCTAGCACCTGCTATCCTACACGGACAGAGGTTTCTCTCCATTCATAAACTGAAACATTGTAAATGCAGTCTACGATGCTCAGTTATAAATGGACAATCAGTGATCACTGACTGTGCATTCAGAAAAGGAAGTAGCCAGTAAATTGCATATATACTGGCTCCTTCCTCCGCTCTGCATCCTGACAGATCCAGGATGACGGGGGGACCAGAGCAGGACCAGGAGAGAGCAAGGAGCTTCAGGGGGACCCAGACAGAACAAGGAGCACATGGGGGAGCTAGAGGGGGACCCGGACAGAACTAGAAGCACTTGGGGGAACCAGGGGAGGACATAAGGGGATGATTGGTGTGTGTGTGGGGGGGGGGGGGGTATAGCATTCAATATAACATCTGACAGCTGTGGGATGGAGATGAGAAGCGTCTGTCCGCTGATTTATGGAAAGCTATACAGAGAGATTGGTGCTTGTACCTCCCCCCACCGCTGCACCGATCATCTGTGAGGCTGCCCGTTATGCTGAGGATGCCTGGCCCCATACAACAGGTATCGGATTAGGCATTGGGGCATTTGCACAAGTTCCGATACTTGTGCAAATGCTTGGTATCGGCACTGATACTAGTATAGATAACGGAGCAACTTTAGTTTTAAACTCCTGATATTTCAGCAAAGTCCCCCCACCCCCACCCCCCATCAGGATTTTTAAAAAAAAGTAATATTAAAAAAATAAAAATGTAATAAAAAAATTAAATTGTAAAAAATATAAATCAAAAACTAATTTCTGGCCATGGCAATGCACATGTAACCACACATACTGGATGCAAACTGAGCCCCTCATACATCATACCCATGTAACAACATGGATGTACAGTTACCTGCATACAGCTGTGGCATCTTTGGTTTGTACAGGCTGCTGCCAATGATGTATGCAAACACCTGTGTCTTCTATGTGCACACATATTCTCCTTTTAATATTATATCTTAATCATGTGATTAAGAAGGACTATAAATATTGGGGTATGTTCCTGTAACTCATTTGAGCTGAGGAAACTATGTGGACGAGTGGCTAGGTGTTTTCAACATTAGAAATTAAAGTGGTTGTAAACCCTTTTTTTAAACTTTATGCTACAGGTAAGCCTATATTAAGGCTTACCTGTAGCTAACCAGGATATCTCCTAAACCTGCATAGTTTAGGAGATATCCCCTGTCCCTGATGACATTGGCACATGTGCACTAGAGCAAACTGACGCAATGGCACCTATGTGCCGCTGCATTAGTCTGCATGCCGTTACAGGTGTCTCCTGCGCGCATTCACGAGAGTGACGTCATCGCGGCTCCGGACAATCACAGCGCTGGAGCCGCCATACCCGGAAGTAATTCCGGGGCGACATGTCAGCAGCCGGAGGGGGAGACAAGGATGGCTTCAATCTGAGCTAAGTAATACGTATTAAGCTAGTATGCTATGCATACTAGCTCATTATGCTTTAGTCTTGCAGGTTGTCTTTTTGTTTTGTTTTTTTATTTTTTAAAGGGTTTATTGAGGGTTTACCTCCTCTTTAAGTCTAGCTAAATGTGACTTAACTTCTGCTAGTCTGATTCTGTTGTTTTTTATGTTTTCTTTAATCAGGCAGTGCGCTATGATAACCATTACACCAATACAAAATACTGCTTGTGTCAAATGTTACGGGACCAGCTAGAATCTTCTTTGGGCAAAAAGCTTCATGCTGCACAATCTACCAAGGAAATTTGGTAAGTACAGTGTTTTAAAAGTATTATACTTTACAAAATAGCAGATGGAATATGCCTTTGTAATGTTCATCAACACACCAGCATCATTTTCATATCTGTCTGGAACAACTAATTGATAGCTCTTCAATTGTTAACACATTAGCTACTTTTTTTTATTGATTACGGTCTTTCCCTTTAGATTTTTTTAAACCCGGGTAATTGAAGTACATCGAGTAGTTGTTGCTAACCATCAGTTCAAGAGCTGCCTTTTCTTCGCATTACCACACTGCATTATTTGAAAAGAAAAATGTAGAAGCACAGTGCACCCAAAACACTGTACAGCTTCACCTTAGATCCACTGCAATCCCCTGCTGTATCCCAGTATACAGAGTTTTTCAAAAATAATATCAGATCTATAACCTTTGGGTATAGTTTTGTAAGAAATTGGCCATCTGAAATGTACACATAAATGTTTTCTAGCAATGAGAGCTTCAACACTTTTTTGGATTTTTTGGGGTAATTCCTTTTTATGTTAAAGGGAAGGAGGGAAAGGAAAGGTATCAGGAGGCAGAAATGCTGCCAGCATCAACAGTAACCACAGAACAAGACATGCAACTGTTTAGTCTTTTTCTTAGTTTATCAGATATAAAATGAATTATTTTATTTTATTTTGTTCTGGTAGTCCTTTTGATCCAGGCCTGAATCGGGTTAATAAAAGCCAGCTGGTCAATAGAGTCTGCAGACATGCAAATCCTCTTCTCGGTCACAAATCACAAATTATATTGGCAAGAGGGCACGCCAGTACTTAGAGCACATAATAGGCCAGCAGCAGTCAGGGGTACATCCTAGGAACCCAGTAGTCCATAGTATCATCACCTGTAAGCATTTTTGGTGACAGCTTTGCCATCCCTGCCCATGTTTGCATGACCAGGAAAGGGACATCTTTAGCAGGGAAAAAAGTATGTAGAAAGTATTAGGCTACAGTCATATGAGCAATTAGAACACCCTGTGATTTCCAGCAGAAAGAATCTGTGAAAATCTGCAAATGGAATGACAGGTGTGTGCGAAGAGCTGCAGTGGAATGAGAAACTGATGGTGGCCGCATCTACTCCTGACTTGTTTGCACAGCTAGTGATTACCTACAGTGATCATGACTGGATGCACACAGAATGTGTCTAGCCATGATCGCCACAAGTTATCACTGGCTGTGCAAACAGCTTTGCATAGCTGTGGCCACCATCAGCCTGTGATTGCATTGTGTGGGCTAAGTGGCCCTTTGCACACATCTGTTATTTGAAACGCAGGATGTACACAAGTAGAGAGAAAAACAGGTGCAGTGGCCCCAATACTGTACAGTAGTATTAAAATCAAACACTTTATTTAAAAAATTGTATGTTGCACTCACAAAAGCAAGTAGGAGACAGGCAGAAGGAACCAGATTCACATCATCGGGGCTCAGCGTCCAAACATGAGGGAAGCCATTAGGGGAAAGCCAAATTGCTGGTGAAGGGTGCCGGTTGTCGTTGTATAGAAGCCAAGACTCATCAATCCAATCGGAAAATGGCCACGGTGACCGGGAACGTCCTCCTCCACCTGGTGCTGATGTCACTCAGGAGCATGTGCAGTCAGTGAATGTGTGTTCAGGCGTATCTGCCTCTTCATCAGCATGATTGGCTATGGCTACCTACTCATAAATAAGGGAAAAGTAACTTGCCAATACAAGGCCTCAAGTGGCTGGGAGTGCAATAGCAGCACACTCAGAAGCTCCAAGGACTCGTTGGCAAGTTAACCATATGTATACCAAAATGTTTACCTGATGGCATATGTAACAAGGCCTTATACCAAAATATAAAATGTGTAAGATAATACAGAAGCTTTTATAGGTGTCCCTTAAGAGTTTCACTGCCAAGTCCGTCTGAACAAAAACATAGCTCTGATTAGCGGCTAACAAGCCACTGAGTTATTCAGCTAAAATGACAACCCCACCCTCCACCGCTGAGGCCTCTCCACTTGTCACCTGCTGCTTCCTTCCCTCTTGCACTGCCTAAATTTATTGCTCTGTCCTGTCGTGGAAAAATTCCCTTTGGCTTTGTACGCAAATCCACACCGTGCCAAAATATGCACTTCCAGCATCTAGATGCACACAAAACAATTCCTTTGTGCTTAAAAGCACATTTGTATCAACTCTTTGGTACAAGAAAATTGAAGTAATTCATAGCACCAGGTAGAATTGGGAACAATGCTGCTTCAAGCTGCAATCTCAAGCTTCTGTCCCTGGAATACAGACCCTTGGGCTTTTTATTTATCAGAAAACAAAAGAATGGCAAACAGGAAGTGATTGGCTACAGCCAATCACTTCCTCAGTACAAAATGACATCACAGGAAAAGACAAACAGTAAAGGGGAGGGCACTCACAGGCGGGAAAGGAGGAGGAAGTGCACATGCCCCCTCTTAGTCAGCATGCAGCCCACCCAGTACTGTTCAAAGTAAGCAGTATCTAGTAAGCTCAATCTACTGGTTCTTACAGGCTTGAGACATTCTGCTGTGACATTGCTACTGCTGTTGTCAATATACGGTACAAGTTCACTGACAAGGCAGATATCAATGTCCTCTTATTAAAGATGATATGTATCCAAAAGGGATAGCGTAGCCACACAGAGATAAAATAATAGGTTTCTCTCATTATGCAGACTTTACATCTCTAATGCTCATAGTCATTTGAAGGCAAGAAGCCCAGTGCATTGCGCTTGGTACCTACAAACCAACAAACAGACACAGAGAACGCGTCTCAAATCCCATGAGAAGGTTTTCATACTGACCGTTTTTACCACTGGTCTCGATTCAACCCAAGTGCACTCTGCTAGAGCGCTCCTCGATTAAATCAGACACAGGGAGACAGATGAGAATCTATAAAACACACATCTTAGAATAAAATGTCCACTGGTCGCATGCGCAAAGCTCGACATGACGGACGTTCCTCACTAGAGCTCCGTATTCTCCACCGCGATTCCAGGACATAATCAGCCACTCACAGCGGGATCACTGCCTCACACTTGTTGGGACTGCCTCCCGGGATGGTTCTCACGGGCCACCGCAACAAAACCAAGCCAAAACCCATCAAGGAGGCACTCGCACAAGCCTCATCCAAGATGGCGGTGAAAGCTCAAGCCTTGTCCCAGGGACACAGCACTCCTCCGGGTATAGCAGAACCACACAGCGGTGACGAGGAGGACAGCGAATCTAACCTGGAGGACTCACCGACTCTGCCACTCTCAGGTATGTCACAGACTGACTTTCTTACACACATGGAGTCCATACTCAAGAAAGCCCTGAAAATTACCTCTGACCAAATCACCAATAAGCTGACATGCGAAATACACAAACTCAGACAGCGTACTGCTGACCTAGAAACACGGGCAGATGATATGGAGCTTACACTTCGGGAACATGCCCAGGAACAAGCAGCCCTTCGTGAGGAGAACGTCACGCTGCTTTTGCACCTGGAGGACGTGGAGAATCGATCCCGCAGTTCAAACCTGCGTCTCCGCGGCGTCCCGGAATCTGTAGTTGACTTACAATCATTTACAACTGCTTTATTTCAAGAGCTCTCTTCATCGATTCCAATCGAGCGCCTTGAGTTTGATAGAATTCACAGGGCACTCACCGGCCGACAAACTGCTGATCCACCACGTGACATCATTGTTAAACTCCATTTCTTTAAAACAAAAGAGCAGCTCCTCTTAGCAGTCCGCAATAAAGACACTCTCAATTTTCAGGGCCACTCATACCAACTGTTTACAGATCTGGCGCCCCTCACAATTGCAAAGTGCCGTGCCATGAATCTGCAACTGCAAGTCCTTATGCAGCACCAAATTAAATATATGTGGCATTTCCCGTTCGCTCTTCAATTCACCTACACAACAACACTCATGCACATCCTCAGAAGCCCTGCAACGTCTCCTTGAAGCTCTTCACCCGGCCCCCCCAGCCCAGCAATCAGAGACTGCACTACCTCCCACCCCGGCTCGCCTAACCTCGTATCCCTATGTGGTTACACCTAAACGAGATCTCCGCGAGCAACAGACCCCAGCCTCCACCCGGAAAGGCACCCCATCGCGAGCCCTTGCAGTGAGCTATGTTAGCCCTAAGGTATTTGTACCTCGCTGAACTGTCCAAGATTCGTCCCCATCTTTTCTCACTTCTCGGTTGTCCCCAGGAAACTTGTTACACCAATACGACTAACTCACCCCATCTCAAAGTTTTTTCCATTTGCTTTTTTTGTTGTTGTTGTGCTGTAGCTTATTCTGAAGCTATGCATTGCTACTAAGGTGGTAACAATACTTGTCTACTTTAGGTTATCTTGCTTAACGGTTGTAGTTCGTGAGCATCTAATACCTAGATGCTAGTCTTCTCCAAAGTTATGAGACTTTTCGAAATTGAATGTTACCACCAAGTGTTTTCTGGACACTATAGTCCAAAGTTGTGAAGCCTATAGCCATTTTGTTTGTGCTCTGTCTGCACTTCCACCCTCATCATTGCTATTTACGTGTAAATGTCTGCTTTTGAACATTGATTAGCTACATTTCAAACCCCCCTTCTACTCCTTCCCACATCCTTCCCTACTTTCTTTCCCCTCTTTCAGTCCCCCCCTTTTCCCCACCCTTTTCTCTCTTCCTCCCCCCCCTTCCCCCCTTCCTCCCCTCTTACCCTTACTTTCCTGCTCTCTCCCCCCTACCCCCATCATTCCTCCTCCCTCACCCCCCTTCCCCTTCCCTACTTCCCTCTCCCCTTTCCCTCCCCTTCCCCCTTTTTTTGTTTTGTTAAGAGGGTCATGCAGACTTCATACATACTGTTAAATGTTATTAAGTTAATGCTCTCTAACATTTGGGTCATTTCATATTGTATTGTTTTATAAGCTGATCCCAACGAAGATAGTTTATTTTCCCTGGTGTGTGGCAGGGAACAGTCACTGCTCCCCCCCTAAAACAGTGCACCTTCTCTTTGGCTGGTTTTCTGGCTATGGAGTCTGTGCACTTAAAGGTCGGGTGATTCAGTTTAACCTGTCTCGCAACAACTGCACTCTGCCTCGCTTTACGTGAATTCTTCTTCTCTCTCTTTTTCTTTTCTTCCCTCTTCTACTTCTGCTCCGCTGTCACCCCCACTCTCCTTCTTGGTCGGTTGGCCCGGGCGGGTCCTGGATTCGGTAATAATGACCTACCTCAAACTAACATATGGCCCCCCTGAACGTTTTATCGCTAAATGTTAAGGGGCTCAACTCCCCTAATAAACGTGTCAAGGCATTTCGCTCATTTGTATCCTTAAAAGCCAGCAGTGGCTTTGCAGGAGACCCACTTTTCCTCCCATAGTACCCCTAATTGTTTTCAGCAATAAATATCCCCTAGTATATACCGCCTCTGCAGCTATAAAGCAAAGGGGTATCCTTCTGGCTTTCCACCGCTTTTTCCCATTTACCCTCACCTCCGAAATTAAGGACCCAGAAGGCCACTACATAATCTTAGTAGGCTTTCTTCAGGAAACAGAAACCACCACATCACTATCCCATTTTTCTCCCACCTCTTTCAAGTAATCAGAACCCATTTGAAAGGTACTTTGCTCATGTGTGGTGACTTAGTGATCCATCCACATCTTGATAAATCCCCTTAATCCCTGGAACACTGCGCAATTTCAGCCCAATTCCGATCCCAGCTGCAGCAGGCTTCATTATATACCTGGAGGGAATGTAACCCCCTGAAGAAAAATTACTCCTTTTACTCTAACCCCCACAAGTCATTTTCCGGAATCGACCATATCTTCATCCCCATTGCATCCTCCCGAATACTAATTCAATCCCACATACACCCTATTTCCTGGTCTGACCACTGCGTAGTGATCACCACTATTTCCTCACTTATACCCCAATCTAAAGACAGATCTTGGTGTATGAATGATAAATATTTACTAACCAATCATTCTGCTTTGACATAGAGCTAGCGTTAAAGGATTACCTCCAGCATAACAATATACCAGAGATCTCCCCTATCCTCCTATGGGAGGCTTATAAACATGTAATCCATAGCGAAAATGTATTTCTACCGCCACATATCTCAAAAAAGGTAGAACAGAGAGACTACAGCAACTAGAAGCAGAATTTCAGCACCAATTTTTGCAGTTCCAATCTGCCCCGTCTGAAGCCAATAAAACAGCCATGGAGAAGTCTAAATTAGAATTAGACCTCCTATTAGCAGAAGCAGCAGACAAGACCATCCATAGAGCTAGCCATACTATCTATACGAAAGCTAATAAGCCTGACAATTTTCTGGCATTGCGCCTCAGGCACCCCTAACGAGCCTAGAAACCAATTAGACTTTAGCTAGATAAAGATATCCTCACAAGTAATCTAGTCAAAGTGGATACGAATTCAGTAAAAGGTTGGCTAAACTATATGAATCTGCAACTCCCTTTCCCCAGGAAATAGCTGAAACACTGTTTCATGATCTTCTGATTCCCACGCTATCCGCCGCAAACCGTAAATCAATTGAAGCCCAGATTTTGCCCCAAGAGGTGCTGCAAGCCATCAAGATTTTGAAACCCCATAAGAGACCTGGCCCCCGATGGACTAACCAGCTTATATTATAAAAAAAATTTGCCCCTCTCCTAGCGAGCTCATTTAATACTCTACTAAAAGGTGGGTCCTTTGGCGGAGACACGTTGATGGCCATTGTATCTATGAATGAATGAATGAATGAAATACTTGTATAGCGCACAATGCGAACTGAATCGCCTCTAGGCGCTGTGGCGAGCTTTGATCATCTGCTAAAAGAGGAAGGTCTTGAGTTTTTTCCTAAAAGCCAGGTGATTTTCTTCCAGGCAGATGTTGATTGGTAGAGCATTCCATAGCCGAGGCCCTTGGACAGTGAATCTCCGATCACCCTTGGATTTATACCGGGCTTTGGGCACGTGGAGGAGGTTTTTGTTGGCTGATCGAAGACTGCGGTTTGGTGTGTAATGTTTTATTTTCTCCATTAGGTATTGCGGAGCTTCTCTATGCACGCATTTGTTTGTGAGGCAAAGGGTCTTGAACGTAATCCGATTTTTTACGGTTAGCCAATGTAAGCTCCTCAGCGAAGGAGAGATGGATTCCCAGGGTTTTTTTACTGTTATCAGTCTTGCCGCCGTGTTTTGGATCAGTTGTAATCGCGCAAGTTGATATTGTGGTAATCCTATGTAAAGCGAGTTTGCGTAGTCTAGTCGTGAATTAATGATTGTTCCAACTACCACTGCTTTGTCATTCTTTGGGATAAAAGGGATGAGTCTGCGAAGCATGCGCAGCAGATGGTGAGATCCACTGACTACAGATCCTATTTGCGCATCCATTGACATTTGTGCGTCTAAAATAACCCCGAGACTCTTCGCTTTGGTCTTTGGGGAGATAGTCTGCCCAAAGACGGTTGGTGGAGACCAGGAGGTTTTGGTTGCGGGCTTATGATTTGGGTGTAAGATAAAAAGCTCTGTCTTTGGTTCAGCTAGAGGGAGTTGGTGGTCATCCAGTCCTCTATTGATTTGAGGCAGTTTTCAAGTTGTTGTTGGTGATCTTTTTTTCCATTGATCCGGAAATAAAGTTGCGTGTCATCAGCGTAAGAGTGGAAGCAGAGATCTGAGCATCTGATGATTTGAAGGAGTGGGCGAATGTAAATGTTGAAGAGAACGGGTGACAACGGAGAGCCTTGAGGGACTCCGCAGGTGACTGCCCGAGTTTCGGAGAGGAATTTTCCTAGTTTCACTGTCTGTGACCGATTTCCTAGGAAGGACGCGAACCATTGGAGATCTATGTCTTGGACTCCGGCTACTTCTGTGAGGCGGACGAGTAGAGTATTGTGATCTACTGTATCAAACGCTGCACTTAGGTCTAGCAGTACGAGGAGACACGGCTCTCCGTCATCTGCTGCTTCGAGGGTGTCATCCCAAATCTTGAGGAGAGCTGTTTCTGTTCCATGACCCGGGCGGAAGCCTGATTGCAACGGGTCCAGGAGTTTGTGAGTATCCAGGTGAAGTTGTAGCTGATGTACTACAGCTTTCTCCATGATCTTAGAAATGGTGTTGAGGCTTGTAATCGGCCTACGGTTGTTTGGATCCTGAGGGTCCAGGTTTGGTTTCTTGAGTAGAGGTTTGACGATGCCTTGTTTGAGGATGCTGGGAACAATCCCTTTGTGGAATGATCGGTTTATGAGGTGGGTTATGGTTGGAGCCACGATGTCGGAGCATTCTTTCAGTAGTTTTGTGGGGATGATGTCAATAGGTGAGGTACTGTCACGCAGTTTATTAATGATGTTTTTTGCGGTGTCTACGGTAATTGGGGATAGTGAAAATTTTGGCGGTTGCGGTATGTTGGTGCAGACATCCTCTTTATGTATTTGCTGGCTGAGGTTGGATGTTTTCTTCTGACAAATTGTTTCCCTGATGGTTTTGACTTTATCGATGAAAAAATCCGACAGTTTGTCACAGTAATCCTGGGATTCGCTTTCTGGGGGTTCTAGGCACACCGGATTCATTGATTGATTAACCAGTTTAAACAGTTCCCGTGGTTGGTTTGTGGCCGTTGAGATTGTATATGAGAAGTGGTCCTTTTTGGCTTTGAAGATTGCTTTCCGATAATTCTCTGTGAGACCTTTGTAGTTAAATAGGTTTTCCTCGGTGGGATTTCTTCTCCATGTTCTTTCCGCTCTTTTGCGTTCTTGCTTTAGTACGGAGAGGGAGCTATTAAACCATCCAGCATTTTTCTTCCTGATGAGTGCCCTGCATTTTGGTGCTACCGAGTCTGCTGATTGCAGTAATGCCTTGTTCAGGGAGTTGAGTGTTTCCTCCGTAGAGTGGTTTAAGGTTATTGTAGATATCTTTTTGGACAGAGTGGTTTTAAAGGCTTCGGAGTACAGTTTTTTATGCGATCTGGTCCAGTGCGTTGTTACAGGTTTCCGTTTTGCGTTGGTGATCTATGATTCCCAAGCCCAACACTGACAACACACTCTGGTCCATTTATAGACCCATTTCATTGTTAAATGTCGACATTAAAATTCTAGCAAAAATTTTAGCTCTACGTTTGAATCCATTTATCAGCGGGTTGATCCATAAAGCTCAGATGGGCTTTATTCCCAAGCGACAAGCCAGTGACAACATACGCTGTGTTATTCTTCTGCAGCATTTGGCCAGATCACGAAACATACCTATGCACCTTCTATCTCTTTATATACGTAAGGCTTTTGATACGGTATCCTGGCCATATTACAACGCTGGGGATTCAGCCCACATTTCCTTCAGTGGATAGACACTTTATATACCCACCCAAAAGCATACGTTAGATACTCTGGTTTTTGTTCAGATAAATTCCCAATTGAACGTGGAACCAGGCAGGGGTGTCCCCTACCCCCTCTAATTTTTGTGCTCGCTATTGAGCCCCTCACGGCCCTGATTAGATCGAACCCGGATATGTGCGGACTGGAAATAGCCTCAACATCGCATAAACTATGTCTCTTCGCTGATGACGCCCTTCTATTTATTACCTCACCCCACACCACTTTACCGAACCTCTTTCAAGTGCTAGACAAATGTGCTAGAGTCATAGGCCTTGAAGTGAACCAAACCAAATCTAAGGCCCTCGATGTGTCTCTGCCAGAGGATCTACTCAAACAACTACATGAACATTTTCCCTTCCAGTGGTCCACATCCTCCATACCATACCTAGGAATAAAGTTGACTAGCAACCCAGCCCAACTATTTCAAGCAAATTACCTCCCCATGTTACGTAGTCTCTCATCCCTCCTTGCTTTCTGGCAGCCCCTATGTGTTTCCTGGTTGGGACGGGTGGCGGCCGTGAAAATGTTTTTATTACCCAAACTGCTATACCTATATAGAGTACTCCCAGTAGTGATCCCATCATACTTTCATAGGGTCATACAGAACCAAACCTTCATATATCTGGGGAAAGACAAAGCCTAGAGTCTCTAGACAAATTATTTTCCGCCACAATACAAGAGGGGGCCTGGGAGTGCCAAATTTTAGGAACTACTTTTACGCTGTCCAGCTGTCCTAAATTGCTCTTTATCATGTGAAGACAGAAATCCCCATATGGGTTAGCCTGGAAGCTGTGGAAGCCCATCCCATAACTGTTTCAAATCTACTTTGGTTGCCCCCCCCCCCCCCAGGCGCGTAGATCACTAACCAATCCTATTATCCAACATTCCCTCAAAATCTGGGATAAAGTATGCGTTCCTTTTAAATTAAAATCTCCACACTTACCCCTACTTTCATTCTTAGGCCACCCTTACTTCTACCCAGCCTTTGTGGAACCCACTGCATTTTCAGCCTGGTCTCGTGTGGGCCTGGTTCGCATGTGCGACCTGACCTTGAGCAAATCCTTTATTACGTTTACAGCCCTACAAGCTCAGGCACAGCTGCCCCACAAGGAGTGTTTCCGCTACCTCCAAATAACCCACTTCCTCCAGCCCATGATAAAAACCTGTACGGATTTCAATCAATTATCCCAGTTTGAAAGCATATGCACCTCTGACCCACATGCCCCAGGAATTATTTCACGTCTTTACATCCACTTATCTTCTACATCAGATGATCCCCCACGATATGCCATGCAATGGTCTAAAGACCTATCGGTAGACCTGGACGAATATCTGGATTAATACTAAAAACTCCACTCAGAATGTTGTCGCCTCAGAAGCTAATTATAAGGTTTTAATGTGTTGGTACCTGGTCCCAACCAGGATCACCAAGTTTGTACCCGGATGCCCCCCAAATTGTTTGAGGTTGCAAAGACCGAGGCAACCATGTCCATATATGGTGGACATGCCCGGTAGTGAAATGCTTCTGGGCGACAATCTTTCAAATGCTTTCTGTATTGATGCAGAGCCCAATAGAACCTGACCCAGCAATTGCTTTGTTGAACCTGATACCCCGCAAATTCACTAGATCCCAAACCTGTGTTCTAATCCAAACAACTACGGGAGCCAAGCAAACCATCGCAAAAGCCTGGAAGTCCCCGTCCCTACAAATTATTGAAGTGAAAAATAGAGTCCCCCAAGCTATGATCCATAGTAGGATAGAGGCAGTAATTCTTGACAAAGTACCCCAACATAGTAAGATATGGCAACCTTGGCTAGAACACTTTTTACCCCCCAATTTTGACAGACACATGCTAGAACCTTAGTACACTGTCTGAATATAACATTCACTACCCTGGGCCCGCGTGGGCTTTCCGACCACCTTCTCTCCTCTTGTTGGGTTTCTCTTTCCCTTACTTCCTCCCCTTTTTCATGCGTCTTACTTTCTTCTCCGTCAATTTTTCTATTTCTCTCTTCCTCATGTATGTAAAATAAGTTGAATGGAACAAGACCTTTACGGGATGTCCCCAAGATCGATGTCAACTAGATGACAATAGACGATTGCTCTTTCCTCTCTCGGGACATTATGATTGAACATTTCCAGTTTTTTTATTTTTTTCGATATACCTGCAATCAGCACGTACTATGCCTATTTTGACTCTGGAATTAGCCTGGAAATCTCTTCTCCATTTTTTCGCTGTATCGTCAATGTGCAGTTTACTACTTTGTAACCCTGTGACCGATACTGAAGTGTACTGTTCTTTCTGTTCCTGTTTCTAATTTTGTTTTTCAATAAAATTATTTGAAAAGAGAATAAAATGTCCACATAAATTTGATATAATAAAATGTACACAACAGTCCGCCCCCCAACACTGTCCTCTGCCCACTACATCTGACACCCCAGCTTCAGTGCCCCCCCCCCCCCGGTAGCACAGATCCCTGTGGATCAGTTGCAATTGCCAGCTCCCTCCACTGCTACTCCCGCCGGCAATCAGTTGCAGTGTTAAACTTTTCTTTTTTTTTTCTACGTTTACTATGCCACCGTATATGAGAGCTGCTATTCAGAGGCTTCCATCCATTCATAAGTATTGCAGCTGAGTCTGCAGAGAAAGGGACTCTTCAGTCCCTTTCTCTGTCTAAAAAAAAAAAAAAAAAAAGAAATTAGAGGTTTGTTTAGACCCCTGATGTCTCTCCAAAGACCCCCCCCCCCCCCCCAATTAAAAAAAAAATGTGGAAAAAATAAAGAGAAAAAAAAGTGTGGAAAAAAAATAAATAACAATCATACCAAGGCCCCTTTCACACAGGAACCTCCATGGGACAGATTCTGCCTGTTCAGCGGGGGATCGCTCTGCTAATCCCCTGTGGATGACAGGTCTGTCTCCGGTCCACTGAGCAGAGTTGCACACAGTCCCGCTCTCCTCTCCTCTATGGGTAGATGGGGTAAAAACGGACCGCCTGTCCATTTTCATTTGATCCGTCAGACAGATGGAAAATAGGACCTCCATCCATCTGTTTTTTGAGGCAAGATCGGATAGCGGCGGATGTCAATGGACTTGTTACCACTGACATCCTCCGCACCATAAAAGAGACTGTGGGGTCCTATCAAGTCCGCCTGAAAAACCGACAGGTGGAACTGATCGAACAGCCTGTGTGAAAGGGCCATAAGGGTAAATTTAGACATGCGTCTAAATCACCCTTGCCTCTACCACCCAAGGCTACACTCCAGAATCTACTGACAGTCAGCGAGGGAGCGATGTGATGTCTCCTCACCACCTGTGTTATTCCTATTTTTGCAAACAAATGCACCCCAAACTGCATGCCACCCCCCCAACCATAAGTCTGAACAAAGCCTAAGGCCTTGTTCACACTGGGCATACCACTACAGGACCACCTTTAGCTACAGAGGGATGCACAGATGATCCGTACATCCCCATGCAAGAAGTCCTATTGATGTCAATTTGGACACAGCAGCTGCACGGGAATGCATAGGTGTTCTGTTCATTCCTGTGCAGGCAGTCCCATTCATGTCAGCTGGGATGCAGCAGCTACAAGGACACAGCCACTGCTCCCAACTTGACATCCGTGTGGGTGCATGTCCCTGAACTCACACTATCTGCATTTGGGTCCATGCACCTACACCCACATGGATGCCAGATCTGTCCTTGCAGCTGCTGTGTCCCATTTGACATGAATAGGACTGCCTGCACAGGGATGCACAGAATACCTGTGTATCCCCGTACAGTTAAGCACAGCCCTCCATGGTCGTATGCTTTAGCACACCCCACTGAATGATGCCTTAGTAGGAATTTAGCAGGAATTACGTAAGTTATATTGTGTTTATGTGTGCAAATAAGGATTTTAGTGGGGGTTTTTTGGTGAAAATAGTGATTTGATAAACATTTGCGCAACATTTTTGAATGCCCAAAAATCAGTTGCACCTTCTTTTTATTCTACCTGTCGCATGTTTTCTGAAAATGTATGGTTGGGGGGGGGTCTTTCACAAATTCAGAATACTGTAAGGTGTAGCGGTACCCCTGTAAGGGCTGCTGATTGACTCTATACCCCACTGGCTAACCCTCGACTCTGCAGATCCTTGCTTACCGCTGACATCTCGGGTTCCATGGTGTAATTTGATATCATAAGGAAAACCACACACAGAGTTACTGAAACACTTAAGTAGTTTACTGAAATAGATGTTGAACATAAAAGAAAGTGCAATTACGTGTAATCAATAAGTGGCAATGGATAACATCAAATCTAAACTTGAGAATTATAGATCAAATAGTTACCGTAATGAATGTATGCAGACAGGTGCACAATGGGATAAACATCCAATATACTCCAACACTTATATTAAGCACCTTCCCACTGCAACCTCAAAGCACACCAAATCTGCAATACAGTGCTATGAACATGCAACAATACAATATGTGTGTGTATATATATATATATAATCTCCTGTACTCAAGGGCTCCCCCTATGTTGCAATGCAATGTTCCAAATGCACAGCAACCTGTAATGCTTTGTAGAAGATAATAAAGAAAAGTTCCTTGTCCTCTTGCGATCTTCAGCTAGCTTATGGTGTTTTAGACTGCAGTATTTGTAAATCCAAACAGGGAAACAAGTAGAGAGTGAATTGTAGAATTATTGATGCACTAGTAATCGTGTACTTGCACCTATAAGGCACTTGTAATACTTTCTCCTTAGCAGCGACACAACTTAGCATTAACTTTATAGCACAGGGTTCACAGATCCTAAAGTTCCACTGTAGGTAGCCTATGAATAAGCAAGATTACTCCTGTGGGACTACAAGTCCCACCAGCAGCCTGTAACTATATCACACAGCAACGGCACATTATATTGATCTGGGCAAGTGCCTGCTCACCACAACAGACCCGGGTGTTTGTAAGGCTCCTTTCCTGATATCTCAGTCCAATCCAACACTGGCACCATCACACCACACCATCTGATGGCTGATGACTGTAATGCTGAAGATCCCCAGAAACCTTGGATCCTCCGGGCCATCTGCATGCTGGTCCAGCTGGCTGTGCTCTGGAACACCTCAGAAGCCAATCGATTCTGCTCCACGCCTCACAAGCCGCAGTCTCCTGGTCAACACACACAGACCTCACTACAGGCAGGTATTGAATGGTGTTCTAAGAGTTATATCAAAGAGGGAAATAGGAGGGAGCAAGGGGGAAGGGAAAGGAAAAGGGAAGGGGGGATGGGAGAATCATAGCACCAATGCTATGATTTTCACAATCCCACTCCCTTTTCCTCCCCCCCTCTTGCTCCCTCCTATTTCCCTCTTTGATATAACTGATAGGGATGGAGACAACGGCCTATTGTTACCGTTGCCTCATTTAAAGCTCCAATACATTTTTTTTATTTTATTTTATTTATTTTTTTAATAATCCAAATTATTATACATTTTTTAAAACAAACACAACAATTCAAAACAATATACCGTTTCCAGCTTTTCATTTACATATACCATATTATATCTTCCCCCGAAAAAGAAAAAAAATATTTACTCCTCTCCTCTATTCCTGTCGCTCCCCCCATCCCCTTTCCTCCACCCCCACTCCTAAGGCAAAGGAGGAAACTCCCTTTAATCCATCTCTGGTGAGTACAGCTTTTGTCAATTTTTCCCGCTTAGATCTCTCTATGGTGGATCAGTTCTACTTGGAAAGTATCAGACAAGGTACGATAGAGTCAATAACAATTTCAGACCATGCTCCCATAACTATGACCATATACCCAATTTCAAAAGATTATTTAGAGCGAACATGGCGGTTAAACGAGAATTTGCTAGACGACAGTCATACAATCGAAGCAATAACACTTAAAATGAAAACATATTTTGAGCTGAATGTGCCTGGAGAAACCTCTGAACAGGCGGTGTGGAAAGCCCACAAATCTGTGATTAGGGGAGACTTGATAGCTCTGGGGTCTAGGATTAAAAAAGAAAAACAGAAAGAAATCACTGATTTTTGGAAGAAATTAACGATTTAGAGACAAAACATAAAAGATCTCTGGGCTTAGTAGACGCTGAAAGACTGATAACTTTGCGAGAAAGACTGACACAGTATATGGACCGTAAAATTCAGAATAACTCTAGATTTTATGCCCATCGGTTCTATAAACAAGGTAATAAGTGTGGACGCCTATTAGCCAGACAGCTTAAAAAACAACAGGACTCCAGGCATGTTCATAGTTTAATAGTACAAAATAGGAAAATTATGGAAGCTATAGCGACAGAGTTTCATAGATTTTATGAATCTCTTTATAATATCCAGTCTAGTTTACCGAACGTCACCGAGGAACAACGATCGATGGAGATTAAAGATTATATTATGTCTTCAGGAATACCCTCCTTATCGACGGAAGTAACAGAGGAAATAAATAGGCCAATTACGGTTGAAGAGGTGAATGGTGTAATAGCGAATCTGGCAATGGGGAAAAGCCCAGGGCCAGACGGCTTCACAAACTTATATTATAAGAAGTTTGTGTCAGTTCTGGGTGCTCCAATGTGTAAATAATTTAATGCAATCAACACATCAAATCCATTACCCCCTGAAGCCCTATTGGCCTATATTACAGTACTTCCAAAAGCAGGGAAAGACCCACAATATTGTTCCAACTATAGAACAATATCCCCGCTAAACTCGGATACCAAAGTTTTGGCAAGATTTTGGCACAGAGGCTACAAGACCATGTTGCAAGACTAGTTCACCCTGATCGAACAGGTTTCATGAAGGGCCGAGAGGCCAGAGACAATACTATAAGGACCTTAAATATTCTTTCATAGATGGAAAATGGACCGGATAAGACACCCAAAGTAATGATTTCAATGGACGCCGGAAACACATTTGACAGGGTGAGCTGGGGCTTTATGACTGAAGTCTTGAAACTAATGAGGGTGGGGAGCGTATGATGGGCTGGATATTGGCATTGTATGTAGCACCAAGGGCTAGAGTTAAAGTAAATGATACCCTGTCAAAATACTTTCAGATACATAACGGAACAAGACAGGGGTGCCCCCTGTCCCCATTATTGTTTGATATGATATTAGAACCTTTCTTATGTAAAATAAGAAGAAATTTAGACATATACGAGGGACAGTTATAGGGACACAGGAGCATAAGGTATCCGCATATGCGGGTGACTTACTATTCTATCTATCCTCACCACAGGCCTCCTTAACAGCATTAATGGTAGAAGTGACTAAGTTTGGAGCATTATCCAACTTTAAGATTAATTTTGAAAAGTCGGTAATCCTGCCAAGTCGTGTGCCTTTTGACATGACCAGGACTTTGCAGAATTCCTACCCTTTTGTATGGAACAAAAAGTCTTTGATGTACCTGGGAATACATATTCAGCAGACCCTAAGCTCTTGTATGATCTAAATTACAATACCTTAATGGAAGGGGTAATAAAGGAACTGAATGGATGGAAAGGATGGTTTATAACTTGGTTCGGAAGGGTGAACGCAATAAAAATGAATATACAGCCTAAAATAATTTACACTT
The DNA here is from genome assembly GCF_037356315.1 of Lithobates pipiens. Classification (NCBI taxonomy): domain Eukaryota; kingdom Metazoa; phylum Chordata; class Amphibia; order Anura; family Ranidae; genus Lithobates; species Lithobates pipiens. The sequence continues at coordinate 105,501,029 of NW_027507686.1, read as the reverse complement.
TATATACAGTGCCAATCCAACTCCCAGAGAGTTTTTTTTTTTTTTTTTTATATAAGGAGGGCCTTTGTCGCTTTTGCATGGAATAATAAGCGATCAAGACTCGCATACAAAATTATATGCAAAGGGAGGCCGGAAGGTGGTATGGGGTTACCTGATATTAGGCCATACTACAGGGCAATGGCCTTAGTTTGTATTTTAAATTGGTATCACGATCAACCCAATAAAATTTGGATAACATTAGAACAAATAATGGCAGGAAGGAAATTGACAGGACTACCCTGGATTCCGAAGCCAAATCGAGGGCTCTCAAAATGGACATCATCATTAACTCGTAACACATTAAAAATTTGGGATAAACTTAACCAATCAGGTGAATATGCCCCTTGGATATCCCCCTTGGCCCCGTTGGAAGGGTTCCCTTGGTTTATGCTGGAGGAAGGTGAGGGATCAATGGGTCCATGGGGGAAAGATTGAGATACGCCATAGGGCAAATTTGCCCCATACGGAACATTATTGCCATTAGAAGTACTAGTACAGAAACTAGGACCAAGATCAATGGCTGAATGGAGGCATCATCAACTGGTATGTTTTTATAATAAAATCAAAGACATGATAAGGCCTATGAACACGCTGACTATATTTGAATCAAGATGCGCAAAGATAGTAAGGGCCAGCCATCTACTATCACAAATGCATACACTAGTACTTGGGACCAAGAAAAATATAAAATTATACTACATTAGAGAATGGGAAAATGAATTAAATGAATTGAAATTAAATCCAGGAAATGTCATATACATTTCTAACTAGGTGGTATCGAACCCCAGTAAGAATGGCACAGATCTATCCAACAATAGACGCTAATTTTTGGAGAGGGTGTGGGCAGAGGGGCACCCCTCTTCATATATGGTGGCTGTGCCCTTTGATCAAGAGCTTCTGGCAGGAAATTGCCCCGTGGGTAGAGAAGTTATCCCCTGTAAGAATTGAACTAACGCCCTTAAACTTTCTATTCCATGGGACAATGACATCAGCTAGAACATATAAGGAGAGTATAAGACCACACTTATTAAATGCGGCAAAACTACTAATACCCAGATTTTGGAGACAGATTATATGACCAACTTTGATAGAATGGAAGAAAGAAGTGGATAGGATAAAGGAGGCTGCAAGATGGAGATATACGGTACAAAATAGAAAGGAGGAATTTAGGGAAAAATTTACAAAATGGGAGCTCTACTCATCGATTTTTTGATTTCATCTCCCACAATGCTTTGTAACACTGCTTTATAGAAACTAAACAAATTCGTAATAGCATACAAAGGACACCAGAGGGAGCCAAACTCATTTGTAACCAGCACAACTGTAATGCCCATTTTAGCAAAGCAAGGCTACACACTCCCTCGACTTAAACTCCTAGGTCCCCAAAGATATGAAAATTAACACTTGTTCTTGCTGAAAGGAAAAGGTAAGTTATTAATTCCTAATCCCACTCTAAATTCAACAAATGCTGATACATTTCAGTATGTTCTTGAAACCACTTGTACACACCATCAGCAAATTCAGAAACAATCTTTGAACAGGCCAGGACAAATGCCATGTCCCACCCATTGGTGCCAGAGGTTAGAGCAGAGTCGCCCCCTACCCAATTAACGGTGGGAGGTAGAGCTTTGGGAGCTGGCCTACAGATGGTATGAATATGCTCTTCAGAACTCTCCCCCAGCGTATCATACGTGACTCTTGGGAGGTTGTACATCCCGCCTTAACTGCATAGGTGAAAAGGTCTTAGCAGGCTGTTCTGAGTCTTTGACTGTTTCTTTGAATTCATTTTGGACACTCAAGTCAATAGAAGGGTCTGGTGTTTCAGTTACAGGAACTTGTAACGACTCCTTAGTTTCAGAAACGGACAATACTTCACTAGAGAAGTCCATCAAATCTTCAGTCTTTTGCTCAGGAACAAGTGTTACATCCTTGGTCCCTTCCATATCCTTAAACTCTAGCTCAAGGGACCTACGTACCATCTTTTCCTTCTCCAGTGGCCGTGGAAGTATCACATTGCCAGTATCCTTTCAACCTTGAGGCTCCACTCTGACTGGTTCTTTTAGCCGTGGTGGCAAAGCTCCAAGAGTTTCCATCTCTCTGATTCTCTCTATCATCCTTTTCAGGGGACTGGCTATTGAACCTTCTTCCTCAGGCCAATACCAGGTAGGCACCTTCACCATATCACCTTCTTCATACACCTCTTTTTCCTCTGACAAAGGCTCTGGACTAAAAGTTTGGGAGCACCCATAATCTTCTCAAACTCGTCATCTTCCTCATCTAGCACCTCAGCTTCAATTGGTATTTCCTCCTGTGAGTGCATATGAGGTGGAGTTGCCTTTTTAGGGGGTAATTGAGGTGCTTGAGGCACCCTCACTGCATCTGACAATGTTAATAAGTGATTCTGGTGCCACATCTTTCTTGGTCCTATCTCCCCTTCAGGTCTAATCTGATACACCGGCAAACCAGCAATTTGTTTACACAAACTATAAGGTTGCGGCCTCCACCTATCTGCCAATTTGTGCTTTCCAGGTACTCCCAGATTTTTCAGTAGTACCTGATCTCCTGGTTGCAAATCTTGAATTTTTACTCTGGAATCAACGTTTCTCTTGTTTCAGGATTCCCTAGTAGCAGCATGTCCCACTGCTTTCTCATAGGCCTGTCACAGATTCTTTCACAATCTATTCACATATCCTCTATGCGAGGTCAATGGAGTGTCATCCAGGGAAGAGCCAAAAGCCAAGTCAGCAGGAAGTCTGGCCTCTCTCCCGAACATAAGACGGTAAGGGGAGTAACCGGTGGCATCACTCTCTGTCCAATTATAAGCATGTACTAGTGCTGCTATGTGATTCCCCCAATGTTGCTTCTTGTCTGGAGTCAAGGTTCCCAACATGTTCAACAGCATTCGATTAAATTGTTCTGGTTGAGGGTCCCCTTGAGGGTGATAGGGCATGGTATGTGATTTCTTGATGCCCAGCAAAGCACACAACTGATGTATTAGGCGACTCTCAAAGTATTTTCCTTGATCGTAATGAAGTCACACAGGAAGTTCATAGTGCACGAAAAACTTCTCCACAAGCACCTTAGCTACTGTACTGGCCTTCTGATCCTTAGTAAGGTAGGCCTGTGCATCGCGGGTGAAATGATCAGTCACGACCAGAATTTCTTCCACCTGTATCAGGTTCCAGACACAGAAAGTCAATGTATACCGAATCTAAGGGCTCCTGACTTTGAAAATGGCCCATTGGGGCTGCCCTAACTGGCAGAGTTTTCCCCTGAATACAAGTTAGACAAGAGCGATAGTAAATCTCCACTTCTCCTCTTAAATTGGGCAAGTAGAACCTATCTCTGTGAACTCCCCTACAGGTGGGACTTTAATGGCACTACCAATACACATATTCCAAAGAAATAATAGAATTTTATTATACACAATAGAAAATACATGTAAAAAATTATATACAAATACACGGATGCATTATATACAAACAAAGCAAGTGAACCGGACAAAGTAAAGTTGCCTGAACCCAATGATGGTTTGGAGTTACAATATATTCTGCTTCATCAGGGGTTGTTTGCAGGGAAGAATGGTCTATGAAATTCAAATATGCAGTAATTAGGCAAAAAATTATTTATACACATATATTATTATTGCATGATCATTCAAATGACCCACATGACTATACTTACATCACAATCACTTAGCAGAGTGTATCTAAGCATCTGAGAAATATTAAAAACAAAGGTATGGGATTCATGCAGCATGGAGTCATCCCCAGGTCACATCAGCCAGATGTCTAAACAGCAGATAATTTGAAAAATATATAAAAATATATGTGTATAAAGAATTTTTGGGCTAATTACTGCATATTTGAATTTCATAGACCGTTCTTCCCTGCAAACAACCCCTTATGAAGCAGAATATATTGTATCTCCGAAACATCGTTGGGTTCAGGCAACTGTACTTAGTCCGGTTCACTCTTTGTGTATGATGCATCCGCGTATTTTGTATATATTTTTTTACATGTATTTTCTATTGTGTATAATACAATTCTATTATTTCTTTGCAACATGTGTATTGGTAGTGCCGTTAAAGTCCCACCTGTAGGGGGGTTCTTATTGTCATTTTGATTTTGAGATGTGGCACACCTAGTTCTGCGCAATCCATATTGGAACCTTTTTTCGTAGAACCTATCTCTGATCAATCAGAAAGTTCTGTCTGTTCCCAGGTGACCATGCTCTTTATGTAATGCCACTAGAATTGTAGAACAGTGTTTTTCCAGGAGAAACAGCTGCCATCTTTCTTCCTGTTTTCAGGTGGGCAACACCTGTACAGAACCCCATCCCTGGTTTTCAACCAATCCAATTTTCGATGCATGATCTTTGATCCCTTTATCTTTAACAACAGTCCAGGATCCTGCTTGTTCAAGGCCTGTAATGCTAACTGACCCAATGGGTCCTGTTCCTTCTTCAAATCCCTTTTGAACAATTTGGGTAAGCCCTCTCCTCTTACTTGGGTTAGTTCACAGTAATGCCTTGGTATACCAGATGGATGAACTCCCAGATATTCAGCAACCACTCCTCCTTTCATCTTCTGGTCCAATCCCTGACACAAAGCCTGTACTCCTTCTGTCACACAAGCTCATTCTTCTGGTTTGTCTTCTTGTCTATAAGGTCTGCGAAATAATGCATCTGCATCTCTGTTCCCAACTCCAGGCCGGTACTTTAGACTGAACCGAAATCCTGCCAACGCTGCTAGCCAGAGGTGTCCTGCAGCATCCAACTTTGCCATGCTCAGAACATAAGTTAATGGATTGTTGTCTGTCTTAAAAACTCAGCCCCATATAAATAGCCTCTTAATTTATCCACCACTGTGCACTTGAGGGCCAAAAATTCCAGTTTTATGTACAGGATAGTTCTTCTCTGATGGAGTGAGGCTTCTACTCACATAGGCCATGGGTCTCAATCCACCATTCTGTTTCTGATACAACAATCCTCCAAGACCTTCTCTACTGGCATCCACATGTAACTCATAAGGCAGGATAGAATCAGCGTAGGCCAAAACTGGAGCCTCTGTGAGACGTTTCTTCAATTTCCAAAATGCCTTTTCCAGGGCCGGTGCTTAACTATTTTGCACCCTAGGCAAGACCAGCTACTTGCGCACCCCCCCCCCCCCCCCAAAAAAAGTATAAAATATTTGCCCATATACTATCTACATGAGAGAGAGGGATTGGGGATATGAGAGAGGTGGGAGGATGAGGGGGAGTTGGGGATGGGGGGTGAGAGAGGGTGGGATTTGGGATGAGAGGGGGGGAGGATGGGGGGGGGATGATAGAGAGGGGGAGGATGAGAGAGGGGAGGAGGATGATAGAGAGAGTGTGGATTGGGGATAAGAGAGGGAGGAGAATGATGGGGGGAAGATAGAGTGTGCATGGGGGATGAGAGAGGGGGAGGATGATAGAGTGTGGATTGGGGATGAGAAGGGGGGGTGAGGGGGGGGAGGAGGAGAGAGAGAGAGTGGATTGGGGATGAGAGGGGGAGGATGAGAAAGGATGGAGGATGATAGAGAGCGTGTGGATTGGGGATGAGAGAGGGGGGAGGATGAGAGGGGAGGGGGATGATAGAGGAGGGTGAGAGAGGGGGAGGAGGATGATAGAGTGTGGATTGGGAATGAGAGGGAGAGAGGATGAGAGGGGGTAGGATGATAGAAAGAGTGTGGACTGGGAATGAGAGAGGGGGGAGCATGGGAGGGGGAGGGTGATGATAGAGGACGGGGTGAGAGAGGGGGAGGTGGATGATAGAGAGATTATGGATTGGGTATGAGAGATGGGGTAGGATGAGAGAGGGGGACCCTTAGCAGTGTCTGCAGTCCCTTATGTGCACCCCTTGTCCCAGTCTGTGGGTAAGTGTGTACCTCCTTCCATAGATGTTCACGCTGGCCAGCAGCAAGCCATTCTTCTGGCTGGTGAGGATAGGGTGCTCTGTTCTATGCCATTAGACCGTGGACTGCTTGTCATTCGTCCACTGTCGGAGCTGGAAGTGGAGACCGGAGAGGAGGTTTTGAGGAATCCAGCCTCTTGGTGGAAGCACCGGCCCTGGCCTTTTCACATAGAGGAGTCCATTGGCTCTGGGCAGACTCTCCCTTCTTACGAACGCCACTCTTCTTGGGCTTCATTCCTCCTTCTTCCTCTCCGGTAACCACTTGCAATAGCTCGTTAAGAGGCCTGGCAATCTTGGCAAAATTTTCTACAAACTTTCGGTAGTAAGAGCAGAACCCCAAAAACAATCTGAACTCAGTTACAGTTCTTGGCCTAGGCCAGGTAATGACAGCCTCCAGCTTCTGAGGGTCTGTGGCAACTGCTCCTGTGGAAACGACATGACTCAAATAGGTAACTGACGTTCTGTAGAACTGGCATTTCTCTAGTGAAAGCTTCAGTCCTTCTTCGAGAAGGTGGCAAAATACCTTTTGCAATTGGGTCTCATGCTCTTCTAGGGTCTTCCCGAACATGATGATGTCATCCAGGTACACCAAGACTTCTACAAGATTCATGTCCCCAACCGTTCTTTCCATCAAACGTTGGAATGTACTAGGAGCCCCTGACAGGCCCTAAAGCCTCCGACTGAACTCGTAGAATCCCAATGGGCATGTTAGGTACCTGGGTGGTGAGCCTGACTTGACGGAAGAAGACCTCTCTTATGGCTCTGGTTCAAGTCCCACTGGAGTGAGAACAGTGGTACGTGAGCGCAGCGGGGTAGGAGCATCTGGCTGGATGCAGCAGCTGATGCAGGCTGAGTAGAGTATCCTCCAGATGCTGGAACCGCAGGAGCTGGTGGAAGCAGGAGACGGCTGGCAGAGCTGGCAGCAGAGGCAGGGCAGGCAGACCAGTGGAGATCAGAGTAAGAGAAGGCCCTGGATGGCAGCAGCGGATCCTGGAAGGACTCAGAACGTAGGTACAGACAAGGTAGGTCAGGCAGGCTGGGACAAGCAGACAGGTGGTAGGCAGTGCACAGTCACAGGTTCAGCAGCGGTAAACAGTCCGTAGCAAAGTCAGGCAAGCCGGGGTCGGGGCAGGAGAAATCAGCAGAGTCAAATGGAAGCCTGGTCGATAACAGGAATCAGCAGACAGGTAACAGGGTTTTTCAGGTACTAGCTGCAGACAAACAGCACAGAACATCTGCAGCTGTACCTTTTAAATAGGGCGTTCGCGTGTGCGCCTGGGGTGCACAGTGGCGCGCACACACGCGCCGATGCCCAGGCTGCCTAACGGCGCATGTGCGCATGCGTGCACAGCGGTTCGCTTGCACAGCGCGAGCGGAGCCCTGACATTGCCCCCCCACAAGGGGCATCCTCCGGGTGCCCCTAACGTCTCTTTTTTCTGGATGTGCAGAGAAAAAGACCTGAATTAATCTCTCAGCATGCAGATTATCATCAGGCTCCCAAGAGTTACTCTCCGGGCCGTAACCCTTCCATTTAATCAAGAACTGACTTTGCCCTTGCCGTCTTCTAAAGTCCAGAATAGCCTCTACCTCGTACTCCTCATTCCCATCGACTAAAACAGGCTCAGACGGTCTCGTTTCTCTATTAGGAAAGGGGTCGGGTAACGAAGGTTTAAGCAGGGATACATGAAAAACCGGGTGTACTTTCATAGACTCAGGTAAAGACAGTTCGTAAGATACCTCATTAATCCTCCTTTTCACTGGAAAGGGGCCCAAAAACTTGGGTGCCAGCTTCTTGCAAGAGACAGGCTAACTTAAGATTAGAAGTTGAAAGCCATACCTGATCCCCGATTTGAAGAACCAATTCTCCCCTTCTCTTCCGGTCGAAGGTCTTTTTACTATCCGCCTGAGCCTTGGATATAGCTTTCTGCAGAATCTGGTTGTTGCGGTGGAGAAAGGTCACGGTGTCTTGGACTGCTGGAGCTGAAGATTCTGAAAGGAGATCAGGAAGAAATTATAAATGAAACCCATAATTGGCAAAAAACTGAGACTGTCCTGTGGTTGAATGACTGCCATTATTGTAGGCGAACTCTGCTAGGGGCAAAAGGGATACCCAATCGTTCTATACAAAAGACGTGAAACATCTGATATATTGCTCAAGAGTCTGATTTGTACGTTCAGTCTGTCCGTTAGTCTGGGGATGGTAAGCAGAAAACAAGGCCAGTTCTATACTCAGACTCTCACACACAGCTCTCCAGAACCGGGAAGTAAACTAGACCCCCCTGTCAGACACAATATTAGCTGGTACTTCGTGTAATCTAATGATTTCCTTAATGATAATACGGGCTGTCTCAGATGCCGAAGGAGTCCCTTTCAAAGGTAGAAAATGAGCCATCTTGGACAGTCGATCCACGACTACAAAGATGGCCTTACAGCCCTCGGAGGGTGGGAGTTCGACTATAAAGTCCATGGTGATCATTCGCCAGGGCCGATCAGGTGCATGGTAGCGGTTTCAGCAGCCCCCAGGCTCGGTTCCTAGTTGCCTTACTCCGGATGCACATGGGGCAGGAATTAACGTATTTCTTGCAGAATTCTTTAATGCCAGGCCACCAGAAGGTACGCAGCACAAGTTCCAGAGTCTTGCGAGCCCCACAGTGCCCTGCTAAAGGATGATTGTGAAGAAGGGCAAGGACCCTTACTCGGATGCTCTCAGGGACAAAGATTTGGCTGTCCTTCCACAGCAGGCCTTCCCTGGTTATCAATGCAGTTCCCGGAGGAGAAGTAGAATTAAGAGATGCTTCTCTTATCTGGGACAGCAGATCCAGTTGAACGAGCAAAAAGGTGCTTGCAGGAAGAATAGTATCTGGAGGCGCAGCATCCTTAGAACAGTCATACATGCTCGAGAGCACGTCTGGTTTCACATTCTTCGAACCAGGGCAGTATGTAATATGGAAGCAGAATCGAGAAAAGAACAGGGCCCAGCGGGTCTGCCGGGGCTTCAGGCGCTTGGTGGTTCGGAGATATTTGAGGTTCTTGTGGTCGGTGTAAATCAATACAGGATGGACAGCACCTTCCAGCAAGTACCTCCATTCTTCCAATGCTGACTTGATGGCAAGCAGCTCTCGGTCTCCAACGTCATAGTTCTTTTCAGCGGGAGAAAGTTTCCGGGAGAAAAATCCTACAGGGTGCATCAGGTCATTACTGCCTTGACGTTGCGAAACCACCGCCCCCACAGCCACTTCGGAGGCATCGACTTCAAGGATGTAGGGCCAAGATGGGTCAGGATGGCTGAGAATGGGGGCAGAAGTGAACAGGCCTTTCAGCCTCTCAAAGGCCTCCTGAGCCTCAGAGCCCCAATGGCTTAGTGAGTTGAGTGATGGGCGTGATGATGGCAGAAAACCCCTTAATGAACTTCCTATAGAAGTTTTCAAAACCCACGAAACGCTGTATCCCCTTCTTGTCCGTGGGTGCCGGCCAGTCCAGTACAGCGGATACCTTCTGTGGATCCATTCTGATGCCTGCCGGGGAAATCTCAAGACCCAGAAATTGAATGTTCCGCTGCTCAAACTTGCATTTCTCGGCCTTGGCATACAATCCGTGCTGGTGGAGCTGGAGCAGCACCCTGCCAACGTGCCCTCGATGTTGCTCCAGAGACCCGAAGAAAATCAAGATATCGTCCAAATAAACAATAACAAAAAATATCCAAAAAGTCCCGGAACACATCGTTTATAAGATGTTGGAAGGTGGCAGGGGCGTTGCAGAGCCCAAAGGGCATCACAAGGTATTCATAGTGCCCAAAACGAGTTCGGAAAGCTGTCTTCCATTCATCACCGGCCCATATGCAGACCAGATTGTACGCCCCTCTTAAGTCCAGTTTAGTAAAAATTGTGGCCGACCTCAACTTCTGGAAAAGCTCTGGTATCAGGGGCAGAGGGTAGCGGTTCTTGACCGTAATCTTATTCAACTCTCGGTAATCCACACAGGGCCGAATCGACTGATCTTTCTTGGTGACAAAGAATATTCCGGCGCCTGCGGCAGAGGTGGAATGACGAATGAACATCTTCTTTAGATTCTCCGTAATATAAACTTTCAGGGCCTCCTGCTCCTTCTCCGGAAAGATGCGTCCGAACGGGATCTCAGCCCCCGGAAGGACCTCGATGGAACAGTCATATGGACGATGCGGAGGAAGGGAGTCTGCCCCTCATTTACTGAAGACGTCCAGGAACTCATGATACGTTTCAGGCACGGATTGGCATAAGTCCTGATCAGAGTCCAGGCAGAGAAGTGTACCAGGCCGGTCAGACGTTTCATGAATACAGTGGTCTGAGCAATAGGGGGACAGGAACTTCACCTCCCCAGTGGATCAGTTAATGGTGGGGTTATGGGCCTGAAGCCAAGGTATGCCCAGGATCACAGGAAACAAGGGTGATGAGATCACATCAAAGGTTAACAGTTCCTTGTGCTGACAAGGGGAAATAGCCAGTAAGGGAAGTGTCTCCTGGGTTACCAGGCCCGACTTGATGCGAGAGCCGTCTGCCAGAAAAATGGATAGTCCATTGGTCTTCCTCCGAAGGGGTATGGTATGCATACTGGTGAAGGTGGAATCGATAAAGCAACTGCAAGCCCCAGAATCAATGATGGCGTTGATGAAGACCGTCTTTTCCTGAAGCTGTAACGAAAGAGGAAGAGCAATGTGGGTGGTGTTGGCTGGCAAAGATACAGGGCTGGCAGACACAGAAGAGAGACACTTACGTGTCTTAGCAGGGCAGATAATTACATAATGTCCGGATCCACCACAATAAAAGCATAGGTTCAACTGCCGGGGCCGGGCTCGCTCCTCTGGTGACAAGGTGGGTCACATCAGTCTGAGCTGCATGGGTTCATCAGTGACCGAGGCGGAGCTGGCAGTACCCCCTTGTGGGACAGGTGAGAAAAGGGGAGCAGGGGTCAGAACTCTCGCAGTCATCCAAGCAGGGCGGTGGGGTTTGCGAGGTACGTTCAGCTCTACATTCCCGAAGCCGTCGGTCGATTTGGATGGCAAGTGCGATCAGACCCTCCAGAGAGTCCGGAATACCGACACAGGCAAGTTCATCCTTGAGTCCTTCAGAAAGGCCCATGCAGAACTGGTGCCTCAGGGCTGACTCGTTCCACTGGGTGTCTGTGCTCCAGCGTCTGAAGTCCGTAACATAGTCCGTTCTGAGGCCTTGCTGGAGTGCAGATAGAGCAGATTCAGCTTTGGCAGTTCGTTGAGGGTCGTCGTATAGCTGAGCCATACCCTCAAAGAGAGAAGAAAGCGTCTGAGTCAGTGTATTGTCATTCTCCAGGAGATGATGGGCCCAGGTCTGAGGCTCCCCTTGCAATAGGGAGATGACAAATCCCACCTTGGTTGCTTCCAAGGAAAAAGTTCTGGGCTGAAGGGCAAAGTACAGCTGGCAAGCATTGCGGAAGGCCCGGAACTTGGAGCGATCCCCTGAGAATCTCTCAGGAATAGGCACCCTTGCTTCTGGTGGAGGCATCATAACAGCAGGCTGGGAGACGGGTTGAGCAGGAAGAGACGGAGGTACTGCGACCGCGGGACTGGAACTGGACAGATGTTGAACCAGCTCCTCCAATCTGGTATACCCCTCCTGAAGAGACTTTACGGCCTGAGTGAGAGCCGCAAGGTGTGAACAGATCTCCTTTAAAGCAGAGGCTCCTTCCGCAGGCTCAGTGATGGCTGTTTGTACTGTTAGGTACCTGGGTGGTGAGCCTGACTTTACGGAAGAAGACCTCTCTTACGGCTCTGGTTCAAGTCCCACTGGAGTGAGAACAGTGGTACGTTAGCACAGCGGGGTAGGAGCGTCTGGCTGGATGCAGCAGCTGATGCAGGCTTAGTAGAGGATCCTCCAGATGCTGGAACCGTAGGAGCTGGTGGAAGCAGGAGACGGCTGGCAGAGCTGGCAGCAGAGGCAGGGCAGGCAGACCGGTGGCGATCAGAGTAAGAGAAGGCCCTGGGTGGCAGCAGCAGATCCTGGAAGGACTCAGAACGTAGGTACAGACAAGGTAGGTCAGGCAGGCTGGGACAAGCAGACAGGTGGTAGAGAGTGCACAGTCAAAAACAGGCAGAGGTTCAGCAGCAGTAAACAGTCCGTAGCAAAGTCAGGCAAGCCGGGGTCGGGGAAGGAGAAATCAGCAGAGTCAAACGGAAGCCGGGTCGATAACAAGAATCAGCAGACAGGTAACAGGGTTTTTCAGGTACTAGCTGCAGACAAACAGCACAAAACATCTGCAGCTGTACCTTTAAATAGGGCCACTGGCGCCAATCGCGCTAGCGTGCACACGCGAACGCCGCGCGTGCGCCTGGGATGCCCAGGCTGCCTAACGGCGCGTCTGCGCATGCGCGCACGGCGATTCGCACGGCGCGAGCGGAGCCCTGACAGGGCATATGAAAGCTGTCTTCTGGATGCATGGGAATCTGTTAGTATCCACTCTTCAAGTCTAACACACTAAACCACTTGGCTCCACTAAGACACTGCAGAGCATCTTCAATGCGGGGTGTGGTGTACTGGTCAGGATGGTGTATCGATACACATGCATAATGATCCGTTTTTTTTTCTAACCACCACAATGGGAGATGCATAAGGGCTTCGATATTCCTGGATGACCCCTGACCTTGTATAGCTCGGTAAGCTGCTCTCTTAAGTCTTCCGGGTCACTGAGAGGTACCCTTCTAGCCTGTTCTCGGAAGGGTTTGTTTTCCTGAAGGCAAATTCTGTGTTTGGCACTTCTTGCACATCCCACATCAAAATCGTCTTTAGCAAACAACTTCTCCCATCTCATCAGCTGAGTCTTCATCCGATTCTGCCAGACAGGAGACAGGACTTCCACACATCGCTGAAACTCCTCCTGTAGTTTTCGGCCATTCTTTGAACTCTTAACTTCTTCAGGGATTACCAGAGTGGCTCTCCTGTCCCACTAACATACGGCCTCCCAAATTGATGGGCTGTTCAGTCACATTCTTCAATTGAATGGGCACTTTCCTTCCTGTTCTGTGCAAATCTCGGGTAGGAACCAGCTCAGGAACCATCTCCAAACCAGCTGCTCTGGTTTGTTCATCTGTCTCCAACACCACAAATGGGCCTGGCTGATCGCAAGTAAGCTTGATGGTGGCCTTCAACTTAGCATCCTCCTCCGGCTGTAGTACCCACTTTTGAGTTTCCAACTTCCACAGCCGCCCTACTCCTCCTTTCGGGGGCCTTCTTCTCTCTTGCTACTCACTGGCAAGCTTGCAGTAACTGCGGGTGAATCTTATTGGCGGTAGACCCATCTTCATTCAGCACGGAGGACAGCAGCCTTCTGACTAAGTAGATGTTGGTTCCCACCAGTATGGAATTTGGCCCAGCCCCAGGTGGGGTATACGACAGCCAAAGTGTCAAAAGCTTTTTCTCTCCCGACAGCTGCCGGCCCAAAGGATATCTGGATATGAATGTAGCCATCATATGGGTATCTGGTGGTTCCAACCCCCACATCTCAGGCTCTTCCAGTTTATGGATGGGGATATGACTCAGATTTTTGTCATAAAAGTCCTGGTATAACAGTGTGACTTGCCCCCTGTGTCCAGTAAAGCTTTGGTGTTGACTCCCTCAATTTGCACTGGCACAATCGGGGATTGCCCCACTAGATTTTTTGTGAAATCTGCAGAAGCACCCCAACAGCCGTTAGAGCCACCATTCTTATTCTTGATATTCTGTGAAACCCTAACAGTAACCCTAGGTGGTGTTGCTAGACCTCTTTGAATTGGGCCAATCTGACAAACTTTCTCAGGGGTGCTCTGATAGGACCTAACTATGGCCCTAGGGGATGGTAAATCATTGATCCTGTGCGTCTGGCTCCCTGACCACGGTGAATAGGGAATGGAAATACTCTGGACAGCCGCACTCCGGATTGAATAAAAAGAAAATTGTGCCTTTATTTTCTCAAATAAAAACTTCACATCACACAAGTCACAGCAGCAAAGGAGAAAGATAGAACAAAATCCTGACGCGTTCCACGCTAAAACTAGCGCTTACTCATAGCTTGGGTGCTGGGTTACTTGACCGTCGGTATGGCCCAGGTGTTTGGGCCACTCTCCCCTTCTTGTTTGGTTTCCTGGAGCTCTGCTTTCAACTGGCTTCTCAGTTGGCTCCCTCACTGAGACCCCCTGGAATTTTCTGCCGGTTTAACTTTCAATAATGTCCTCAGCATCTTCATCAACTCCTCCAGTAGCTCAAAATTCACTTCCTTCTGTAGGCACTGTACCTTGAAGTGTCTGGGATCCCTGCATTTATAGCACTTCCGAGTACCTGTCCATTCAGTCTGGCATTTGGCTTGTGCCTCCAGCACTTGTGACAAAACTTGCTGCATCTGCTCCTAAACTTGAGCTCCATTCCCTGGTGACTTGGTCGGAGTAACCTGTGGGGTGGACTGCACAATAGGAATCTTAGGGTATTCCCCCCACTCAAATTCCTCCTCATGCTCTTCCACATTGCTTCCGCATGTACTGATTGTGCAGCAATCTTCCCATTCTTCTGAAAGGTCCTTGCAGCGAGTTTAACCCCTTGATCCTTCTCATCTAGCATAACTTCCTCTTCTCTCACCAACCCCATCAACTCTGGGTAGGAAGGGGCCTCTTTAGTGCCTTTCAAGAGTAATCAGAGAACAATGGGATGGTTTGGCCTAGCTGCTTGTAGAGTCTGGGCTAACCAAAATGTATTCACCTTTCCAGGATCAACACCCTTCTTCAAAACGATCTGGTGTAGAATCTGGTCTATGAGGACAATGTATGCCGACAACTTCTCTCCCTTCCTCTGATGGGTATGCACAAACTGGTGCATCAGATCAGATAACTTTTCCACCCTTCCATAAACAGCATAGAGAACTTCAGTGTAATCCCTGGCTTCACAATCTGGCTTTGCCCTCCTAAAATTCCTGATTACATCTGCTGCTGGACTCAACAGGCTCTTGCTAATTCGCTGTCTTCCCACTGATCCCGGCACATTCCAGTCTTCTAGGGCTTGCGTAGCCTGACCCATCCAACTCTGAAATTCGTCCTCCCCATTAGGCCTAGGGATTTTACCTGAGAAGGTCGGCAGCTTCCGATATTTCTCATTGGTAGATGTCTGATGACTCTGTATCAGACTATCCACTAGGCGACTCATGTCCACATAGAATGATGCAGATGGCATCCCGGTCCCGGAGCTTCCCACTGCAGTACTGGGGGTATTGGTATTGTCCCCTGTTCAATTTCTTGCAATAGGGCTCTGGTGGTGTCCCCGGTGACAACTGTACTGAGACCACCTGTCCATGTAGGCCTTCTGCTAGGCTCACCATCCCCTATTTAACCACTACAATACAGGGCACTTTTGCCCCCTTCCTTCCTAGCCCAATTTTCAGCTTTCATCGCTCTCGCACTTCCAATGACAATTGCGCGGTCATGGTACGCTGTACCCAAATGAATTTTTTATCATTTTGTTCGCACAAATAGAGCTTTTATTTGGTGGTATTTATTCACGACTCGTTTTTTTATTTTTTGCGATATAAGCGCAAAAAAAGCGGGAATTTGGAAAAAAAAACAATATTTTATTTTTTCTATTTTAAAAGAAATCCAATAAAATCTAATTTAGTCATAAATTTAAGCCAAAATGTATTCTGCTACATGTTTTTGTTAAAAAAAATTCCGTTAAGTGTATAATAATTGGTTTGTGTGATCACAGGCATATGTACACAAATGATCATGTACATATGTGTGCAGGTGATCACGTACATATGTGTGCAGATAATCATTGGAACATGTGATTTTAGTGGGACATATGTGGGGGACATGTCTTTTTATTATTTGGGGACATGTCTTTTTATTATTTGGGGACATGTCTTTTTATTATTTGGGGACATGTGTGGTGACATGTGTATTGTGGTGACATGTGTGTTTACACTGTAGGTGTATACTAGACTAGTGATCAGTGAGTAAAAAGTTGTAAAAACAGCTCATACTCACTGATCACCAGCCGGCTGCAGCGATCTGCTCTCCTCAGGGACAACTTCCATGTGAGGAGAGGAGAGCCAATTGCCTAGCAACCGGCTGTTTGTTTACATCACATGACGGCCGTCGTGTGATCAGGAGGGCCAATCACAGAGCCCTCCTGCCGATCCAAGATGCGCCGTGTCTGGGTGACACGAGCATATCGGGATCGCGCCGCTGCACGGGCGCGCAGCGATCCCCCTCCTTCTGAAGGACATTCCTGAATGTCCAGTCAGAAGGAGGCGGCTCCCACCCGGCCAATGTACATATACGGTAGTGGTTAAACCTTGCTGGAACATACTCTCTCCATTCTACAAGGGCATAAGTGAAGTCCTCCTGCACATCATGTTTCAGGTCCAAGAGGTAGGACCCCTGTTCCGGGACAGTTTTCTTCATCAACTGCCGCATCTCTCTATCAAACCATTGGTCCCCTGGTAACCTCAAAACTGTGGTTTTCTCCAACTGGCTCCCATACTCTTGGCTCCATTAGGTAGCCATAGACGAGTCCATGGCCTCTTCTATTCTGGACTCCTCTACTGATCTTCTCAAGCACTCCAGATGGGATATCTCAGTGGGATCGGTACCCCCATAAGGGCTGCTGATTGACTCTATAGCCCACTGGCTACCCTGACTCTGCAGATCCTTTCTTACCTCTGACACCTGGAGTTCCATGATGTAATGTGATGTCATAAGTAAAACTATACACAGAGTTACTGAAACACTTAAGTAAAATTGACCCAGTGACGTTACGTTCGGAGCGTCTTGAGAATCTAGCAAGCAAGGTGGCTTGTCTGGGAAACGCCTCCCACCTTATCCAGCTGATTGTTTCAAGCGATACGTATAGGCTTGGGTTATGTGAGTGCAATTGGTGTGGCTGTAGCTCGCAGAATCTATAATCACTGTGCAATGAAAGTTTTTTATCATTTAGTGCCATGATCGGATCGGATTGGATCTGAAGCTATTCAATCGTGAGTGATAGTGTCCCGGAAAGTTTTCTCTCCTTTCTACTGTGGGAAACGTTCGCAAACCAAACTATCTTATGTTAGTGGTGGGACTTTGTTTTTCCTATGAATCAGAGACTGCACCTTAAAAGTGATACAGTATTCAGCACATGTAGTGTTATTTTTCACCACCTTGGTCTGGAGTACGCTCAGTAGGTGGTGTTTATAATCACACTATCTAATATATATATATATATATATATTTTTTTTTTTTTTCTCTAGGATATTTATCTTTCTGTGATAAATATGTATTAACTTTCATCGGATTGTTTTCTACATGTGTTTTACATGTTCCTGATACTTGTTTAATTTTGGGATGCTATAGGCTGGAAACAGGTTGAATAGCAAGAAGCACCACAGCACTTTCTATTGTTTTTCTTGTTTTTGAGCATTTATTGTTTATTTGCACATCATTTGTGATAAGTGTATCATTTGGTTTGCACTTTGTTATAATTGTCTACACTACATTTTATGCACTTTAATTCTTTACTTATTTATATATGGCACTATTGTAATTTTGCACAGTATCCCATTCCCAAAGTAGCTTTGGGATTGGTAGTTTTGCTGTTCATGAGTCAGGTGGAACAGTAATTAGCACAATAGCACTTTGTATTGGATGTGGAGTTTTTTTGCTACTACATCTATTATTGCCCATTTGCACATGCTTTGTGATAAGTGCATAGTATTTTTTGCACTCTTGCTTAGTGCACTTAAATTAATTTTGCACATGATATTATTGTATTTTTGCACAGTACTGTGTTCAACATATATCCTCATAACAGCCTCGGGATTGTTAGCCTCGCATTTTTCCTTCTTAGATTGTGTAATAGGAAGTTGACCGAAGCGCACCATTATATATAAATAATCTTTATGGTGACAGAACACTGACATGGTTGCAGCCTAGTCATTTGGGTCGTTTCCTATACATGAATGTTATTCCTACATATTAATATCAGCGATAAGGTTTCCCTTTATTAAGAAACACTTAAGTAGTTTACTGCAATAGATGTTGAACATAAAAAGTGTAATTCAGTGTAATCAATAAGTGACAATGGATAACATCAAATATAAACTTGAGAATTGTAGGTCAAATAGTTACCGTAATGAATGTATGCAGAGAGGTGCAATGGGATAAACGTCAAATATACTCCAACACTTGTATTAAAGAGGAAGTAAACCCTGGTGGGTTTACTTCTTCTTTGTCTTCCTGCAAAGGTAAAGCATAATGGGCTACTATGCACCGCATAGTAGCCCATTATGTGTCACTTACCTGACACAGGAGCCAGCGATGTCACCTTGTCCCCTTGTAGTACGGAGCGTCCATCTTCTTCCGGTTATGGCTGCTGCAGTCACTCACAGCTCCGGAGCAGAGATGACATCACTCCCGCACATGAGCATGGGAGCAGCCACTAACGGCACATCGGCGTTAGCAGCGGCATGCTGCTAAGGGCGATAGTGCGCCTGCGCGCCACTGTCTACAGCACATTCGCCGTAGACAGCAGTGCCTGTCTTTTAGTAAATATCTCCTAAACCGTGTAGGTTTACGAGATATTTCTTGGACCTACAGGTAAGCCTTAATCTAATTACCTGTAGCTCAAAGTGGTTTGTAAGGGTTTACAACCACTTTAAGCTCCTTTCTACTGCAACCTCAAAGCACACACACCAAAACTGCAGTACAGTGCAATGAACATGCAACAATACAATACATACATATATCCTGTACTCAAGGCCTCCCCCTATGTTCCAATGCAATATTCCAAATGCACAGCGAACCGTGATGCTTTGTAGAAGATAATAAAGAAAAGTTCCTTGTCCTCTTGCGATCTTCAACTAGCTTATGGTATTTAGACTGCAGTATTTGTAAATCCAAACAGGGAAACAAGTAGAGAGCGAATTGTAGAATAATTGATGCACTATAATTGTGTACTTGCACTTACAAGGCGCTTATAATACTTTCTTCTTAGCAGCGGGTACAACTCAGTGTTAACTTTATAGCACAGGGCCAGCAGACCCTAAAGTTTCATTGTCAGTAGCCTATGAATAAGTGAGATTACTTCTGTGGGACTACAAGTCCCACCAGCAGCCTGTAACTATATCACACAGCAACAGTGTGTTATATTGATCTGGGCAGGTGCCTGCTCACCACAACAGGCCAAGGTGTTTGTAAGGCTCCTTTCCTGATATCTCAGTCCGATCCAACACTGGCGCCGTCGCACCGCACCGTCTGATGGCTGATGACTCTAATGCTGGAGACCTCCAGAAACCTTAGATCCTATGGGCCATCTTCACACTGGTCCAGCTGGCTGTGCTCTGGAACACCTCAGAGGCTGATCGATTCTACGTGCCTCACAGGCCGCAGTCTCTCAGTCAACACACACAGACCTCAGTGCAGGTGGGTATTGAATGGTGTCCCAACAGGCCGAAATATGACTTTGTGGTTCCTTTTATCACTGCTCCCAGCATGCAGTGCAGTAATTTAGCCTTGTGGGTCTGTGATTTGGCACTGTGGGTTTAGTAGTTCCAAAAAGTAAGTTAACACTTGAGTCAATCCCTCATTGAACTACATCTCCTGCAATGCTTTGTAACACTGCTTCACAGAAACTAAACAAAGTCTTAATAGCATAAAAAGGACACCAGAGGGAGCCAAACTCATTTGTAACCAGCACAACTGTAATGCCAAAGCAAAGCATGGCTGCAAAGGGAAAAATGAAAACGTTCAGATTTCTTGAAAAGTTTGTACATTTACATTTTGGCGTACGTTCGATTTTAACCATTTTGCAAACAGGCACAATGTAAAAATGACAAATATTTGTTATTTATTAACCCAATACAGGTTAAGCCTTTATATTTAGTTGGAATTTAGCAGGATGTTTGTGAAAATAGCTGTATTTTCAGCTGAACAAATTATGAACAGTTCCAAATACCAGTCAATAGTGGCATAAAACCTTCAGGCTTCGGCTAGAAAGCTGAACATGAAGAGGAACTTAATCTTTCAGCATGACAACGACCCAAAGCATACATTCAAATCAACAAAGAAATGGCTTCACCAGAATAAGATTAACGTTTTGAAATGGCCCAGCCAGACCTCAGACCTGAATCTGATTGAAAATCTGTGGGTTGATCTGAAGAGGGCTGTGCACAGGAGATGCCCTCACAATCTGACAGATTTGGAGTGTTTTTTTTTTTACAAAGAATAGTGGGCAAATATTGCCAATATATTCCATGCTGATAGACTCATACCCAAAAAGACTGAGTGCTGTAATAAAATCAAAAGATGCTTCAATAAAGTATTAGTTTAAGGGTGTGCACACTTATGCAACTATATTCATTTTATTTTATTTTTTACTTCCCTCCAGCTAAAAGATTTCAATTTGTTGTTTAAGTGAATTGTACAGTTTATAGGTCCCATTAAAGGTGGGAAACGTTGCAAAATTATTTATCTTTGTCTCATATTTTTACATCACAGAAATCTGATGTTTTAACAGGGGTGTGTAGATTTTTTATATCCACTGTAGGTATTTGCCCCCCCCCCCCCCAAAAAAAGTGCCATGTCAGGGGGTCACGAGTACCATTCTTGGGTGGAACTACACTTTAAATCCTTTCTCTTGGGTCTTGGATGCTAAAGAGAGCTTGAATGAAGCATTTTTGCCAGCCTATGCGCGATATTGGATGTCGCAATTCTGATTCCCAAGTCCGCATGTATGATGGGAGATCAGGAGAGGAGACGTTGAGTAGTAATAAATAAAGTTGGGAAACTACATGGGTCGGGGGGGTCGACCTGAAGGGGCATTTCTTCGAATCCCGATGGGGCAAGATAGGATGTCCGACAGGGAGGGAAAACTACAAATATATGATAGGATTTGTCTCCTCTGAAGCCAATGTGTTGGAGAATGAGGGAAGATTGGGGTGTGGAATCTGTCCTCAGGGATGGATCTGCACGAAGGACCTGGGATAGTCTCCTACATTCCACCTTACACCGAGGGCCAAATTCTGACTTACTCACGGCTGGTGGAACAGCAAGGGTCCCAAAAATAGAGTCATGGGGCCTAACTTTTTAGACATGGTACCAGTTGAAATCAGTCGGTTCCAGATTTGACATGTCTGGCAGGCAATATCAGCCAAAAGAGATGGATCTTTATGACAAACCAAGGGAGTCCACGACATTGCACAAAGCTCAATCGAGTTTAAGTGACCACCTAGCTGGACCCAGAGTTTGGATGCAGTATGGTGGAACCGTTCCACCGTACATATGAGTACCATTGCTTTGTGGCACAAAGAAGCAACTGGAACGCCAGCCCCCCCCCCCCCAGTTTTTGGGAGAGATAGGGTGTCATATTGTATCCTGGGATGAGCAGCTCCCCAAATAAAACTGGAGAACAACCGACAAAGCTTCCTGAAGTACGAGGTCAGTATGTGGATAGGTAAGTTTTGCAATAAATATAAGAACCAGGGGAGGACATCCATTTTCCATTAAACAGGTAATGTTTATTGAACATTATTGCAGAGATTACAATCACAGTGGCATACACCGAACATTCAAAAGGTGTTGCGTCATAACCATAACAGTAGATAAGAGACATTTCTCCATTACAGTAGCCATTATGTATCACAGCCAAGGAAAGTCCTAACATTGACATGTTATTTACTGTAACATTACATCAAATTCCCTCATCACACGTGGCAGCCTCCTGCAGCCATCTATCCCATATTCTATGATATTTAGCTGGGCAACCCCTATTTTTATATAAGAATTTTTTGTATGGGAGCGTAAAATTAACTTCCCGTTTCCAGTCCTCAACCCGGGGTGGAAGGGGCCTCATCCACTGTCTAGCTATCACTTTTCGAACAGAAAACAAGGTTTCCTGCAGGAAAGTGTTAGTAATTTTATCTAATACGTCAGGAAATATTCCAAGTAGACAGGGTTTGGGGTCGAGAGCCAAGGGCGAGCCCATAACATCATGTAGAAATGATACTACTTGTTTCCAAAGTTCCTGCAGTTTGGGGCAAGACCAGATAAGATGGAAGAACGTCCCAGTCTCAAGAGTACACATCGGGCAGAGCACAGATTGATTCGTATTATATTTGGCGGTCCTGAGGGGGGTGAGGTATGCTTTATGCACTGTAAATCTGAGAAAGCCTGTCTTGGAGCCTAGGGGACACCAACTTGCACGTCTCCAGAGCCTCCTCCTATTCCTCGTCTGTCAGTTCACCCACATCACCCTCCCAGTGGGACTTCAGAGCATACGCTAGTCTCGCCGAGACGGGGGCCGTAAGCATACTATTAAAGCACGAGATAAGCTTTTTGGGATCAGTATCCTTCACTATGGCGACAATAGGATTGGGAGCAGGCCGAGGCAATGACTGCGGAAATTGTGCTCTAAGTGCATGCTGAACCTGTAGGTACTGAAATAGCATAGTGTTTGGAATACCAAATTCCTCCTGCAGCGCCTGAAACGTTTTAATAGTACCATGGTGAATCAGGTGATGGAGGTAGTATATTCCCCTCGATACCCATAACTGAACACCCTGGATCTTTTGAAGTTCCGGCAATTGTTTGTTATGCCAAAGTGGGGTATAGTCATTTGGTGATGTAACATTCCGTTTAGTGGATGCCAGATCCCAAATCCTTCTGTAATGAAAAAGCATGGAGTGTTTACCTGGCTCCACGACAGAGCTCCCCGCCCCCGTCGAGATAGCAGCTATCGGATCATCTGCAATTTGTGCCCAAGTAGGGCAGAGAAGGGTAAGAAAACGTTGTTTATCAGTCTTGTCTACATGAAAAAGCTGAGACAGTTGTGAGGCAACATAGTAGTGATTTAGATCTGGAAGAGCCATGCCCCCCATATCAGTCGGGCTTTTCAAAGCCTGCCAAGCAAGCTTGTGTCTATTATTCCCCCATACAAAGGGCCTAAGGAGACTTTCAAGGGATTTAAAATATTTCAGCGGCAAATATACCGGGGCATGCCACAACACATACAGTATTTTAGGTAATAGGACCATTTTAATCAGATTAACGCGCCCCCAAACCCCAAGGGGGAGGCGAGACCAGGCCTGAATCTTGGTACGCACCAGGGAGAATAATGGTTCTACATTCAGCGCAATGTAATCTGCTGGATTCCTAGAGACATATACACCCAGATACTTAATAGTGCCAACTCGCTGAAGAGGCAGACTGGCCTGAGATTCTGACTGTGGAAAACTGTCAATAGGTAAAATTTGGGATTTTTCCCAGTTTATACGAAGACCGGAAAAGCTACCAAACCACTCTATCATGTGCAGGGCCTTTGCGAGGGAAGGGCCAGAGTCCGCCAGGTATAACAGCGTGTCATCAGCGTATTGACTGATTTTTTCGGTTAGTTGACCCATCGTCAGTCCCCTGATCGCAGGGTCCGCACGAATCGACACCGCTAAAGGTTCAGCAGCCAAGGCATATAGTAGCGGGGACAGTGGGCACCCCTGTCTGGTACCCCTACTAAGACCAAACGCCCGGGAGGACCACCCATTCGCCACCACCTTAGCCGTTGGGTGATGATACAGCAGCCTCACCCACCGGATAAAGTTCGGGCCAAAGCCGTATCCCGCTAGACACTTCCACAAATACTCCCATTCCACTGAGTCAAATGCCTTAGCCGTGTCAAGTGTCACTACCATACGCTCACCCACCGCCTCATGCGTTGCCTGTAGATTTATATAAAGCCTGCGTAGATTGAATGACGTATTCCGCCCCGGCATAAAGCCCGCCTGGTCAGCCTGAATCAGGCTAAGGATCACTCCGTTCAATCTAGTAGCGAGTATTTTAGCTAAAATCTTAATATCTACCTGCAATAGGGAGATTGGGCGGTATGATTCCGGGAAACCCGGATCTTTTCCAGGTTTGGGAATCAAAACTATCGTTGCCTCCCTCATGGACGGAGGCAATGTCAGTGTATCAAAAAGACTCCCGTAGAGGGCGAGAAGCCTAGGCGCCAGCACGTCTTGGTAACGGGAATAAAATTCAATGGGAAGACCATCTGACCCCGGCGACTTGGATTTTGCAAATTCCGCAATAGCACCCACTATTTCATCGGTGGTCAGGGGAGCCTCCAGAGCCTGCACCTGTTCCTCCGTAACTTGGGGGAGGGAAACCTGAGCCAAAAAGCTGTCCATCGGAGTGGTGTCGTCTGAGACTGTAGTGGTGTATAAGTCCGCAAAAAAGTCCCAAAATCTAGCTGTCACCTCAGAAGGGTCCGTGATCATTGTATCACCCTGACCCCGCAAAGAAATAACAACCGGGGGCCTGTCTTCCCTGTGCACCAAATATGCTAGAAACTTACCAGCTCTTTCCCCGGATTCAAAATATTTTTGTTTGGTAAAAAAAAGTTTCTGTCGGGCCTTGTCCTGGTGCAGCTGGGAAACCACTCTCGACTGTAGTCTAAGTGCATCAGCGTTTGCCGTAGACGGGTCATCTATGTAGGTGCGTTCCATGGAGCTCAAATCTGCCTCAGCCTCAATAATGACAGTAGCCGAGTCAGCTTTGAGCCTATTAATGTGGGCAGTCAGCACCGATCGAGCGTGTAATTTAAATGTATCCCACACTGCTGGAACTGAGGCCGTGTGGTCATTATCCTCAAAAAATGTTATCCACTCCGCCTCAATAGTGTCATCTTCAGGTAATAATGTCAGCCAGAACGGATTTAGCCGCCACGCCCGCGGAGGCCTACCCAGGGGTACGTCAAGCACTACAGAGTAGGGGCTGTGGTCCGAAAGTAGTCTGGGGCAGAACAATACTTCCCTGAGTCTGGGAGTGAGTTGTTTAGATATTAGTATAAAGTCAATACGGGAGAGAGAACCATGTGTGGGTGAGAAGCATGAATACTCCTTCTTTTGAGGGAATTTGTGTCTCCAAGTGTCCACAAGGTGAATGGTGGTTATAAGCCTGGACAACCTAGTGGTCCCAGCTTGCCCCATCATCAACTCGGGGGGTTTGAGCCTATCCAGGGAAGGGTTAAGCGTAGTGTTGAAATCCCCCAGCCAGATAACAGGAACCGCCGGATGTCTGGACATAAAAGACAGTCCCTCAACAACCAGCGTCATGGTAAATGGAGGGGGGATATAAAAGGCCATAATAAGGTAGGGTTCCCCATACAATTTAGCATGTAGAAAAACAAACCTGCCCTGTGGGTCAGTAAGAATTTCGCAAAGTTCAAATTGGACAGACTTAGCTACAAGTACCGAAACCCCCCTCGAATGAGACGTGTAGGTGGAAGGAAATGCCCACCCAATCCAAGGGCGTTTAAGGGCCATCTGCAGTCCACCCTCCACATGCGTCTCAACTAGCACCATCACTTCCGCCCTTTGCTTTTTGAGGAACGTGAAGGCTGCCGCGCGCTTAATTTTATCACGCAGGCCCCTCACGTTCCAGGTAAGAAACCGTATAGATGCCATATAGAGTCATATAAAGTAATAAGTGCAGTCGGCTTACCCCCTAACAGCCCTCCTATAAACGCACCCCAATACAGTTGTGCTTGATCAAGCCCAAACAGGGGCTGCATAGGCAGTAGTAGTAAAAAACATTCAGTAAAAGCAACACTTAGTCCAGATACATACTTCAACTTATTTATAGTAATCTTCTGCATGGAAACCCTAACCAAACCACCCCCCCCCCCCACCCTACCCTGCACCAACCCCAACTTGTGCGGGCATATTCCCTGAAAAACCAAACATGTCTGGCTGGGAAAACCAGTTTCATTAAATCAATAAGAAAATTTAGAACAATAAGTCTGAAAGAGGGTCGCGGCCACCGGTACCAGAGGGCAAGGCAAAGCAGAGCCCCCTGTATAACAGCACACAGTGGTGACCCAGGTAAATAGGCAAAAGTGTCAGTTGCTGTCCAGTCCCAGTGACCAACTCCCTCATAACAAGAAGAAGTCCCAGCAGACAATGGAGCAGTTTTCCGCTGCACCGTGCAATTAGACCGTAGGTCTAACATGTCTCCCCTTGCTCCGGGAGAAAAAAGAAGAAAGAAAAAAAGGAAAACCAAAATTGTTGAAACAAAACAAACAGGTATGTATTGCAGAAATGGTCCCTCAACAGGGACACTAATAAAAAAGGGAAAAAGTTGATCCATAAACGTTGACACCATCAGCAGGCGCAAATGTCCCAGAATCGGAGAGTTCAGCAGATCTCAAAGTAGAAAGGGCATAAAGGTAACATACGCCTCAGATGCAAGCACCCTAGCGATAATAGAGCAGCAAAGAGAGATCAGGCAACCTGCCACAGTTCCAGGACACCAGGGGAGAAACAAAAAAAGTGTTAGCTCACACGTCCCAAAGGATCTCAAGCAGCTCCATCTTGAGGCACTCTGCGTTCCAGCCATGCTATGACCTCTCTGGGTTGTTCAAAGAAGAGCGCCCGGTCTCCTGCCTCCACCCTGAGGCGTGCTGGGAATAGCATAGAGTATTTCACTTGCTGTGCACATAGTAATCTTTTGGCCTCCATGAAACTCTGTCGGCGTTTCTGGACGTCCACGGAAAAATCAGGAAAGATTGCAACTTTAGTATTGCCCACAGGGATATTACCCTTTTCCCGGGCCATGCGGAGGGCAGCATCTCTGTCCTTATAGTTCAGGAGTTTTGCAATAAAGGTGCGTGGAGGTGCACCCTGAGGTGGAGGCCTGGCAGGCATACGATGCGCGCGTTCAACCGCCAGCATGGGGGAAAAAGACTCTCGGCCATAGGTACTTATCAGCAATTGTTCCAGAAAAGTTGTGGGGTCCTTACCTTCAGCCCCCTCCAGAAGACCAATCAATCGGGTGTTGCATCTGCATATGCGATTTTCCATTTCGTCCTGTTTAGCAATCAGGAGGTCTATTTGCTTCTGCATGTGGTCAGCATCATTTTGCAGTGGTGGTAGAGCATCTTCCACATTGCTAATACGGGTCTCAGTGTCCCTTACCCGGTCACGCAGTTTCTGAAAGTCCTGCCTCAATAAAGATATGTCCATTTGCACTTCCTCAATTTGGGATGTAAGGGACGTGCGGCATAATGTAATGGCTTCAAGAAGCCTGTCCGTGTCTCCCGCCACACGCGGCCCTCCCGGCTCCTCCGCGCCGCCATTTTCCTCCCCCTCCTCACTCACATGTCGGCGGTATTGTGACAACCGCGCCGCCGCCGATCGTTGGGATTTCGAGGGAGACATATGCGCCGGAGTGGAGGGACGCCTGCCAGACGTGTTCAGGTGAGTATCGGTGCTGTGGTGTCACAGGATCAGCGTGGGAGACAGGATTCCTCGGCGGAGCTCCGGAGACACGCGTCCTACTCCATGCAAGGTCAGGCCACGCCCCCCGAGGACATCCATTTTCAATGCATTTATCCTTCCCAACCAAGAGAGCCATTTGGTTGCATAGGATGACAGATCCACCTGAGTTTTAAGGAGGAGGTGTGTGAAGTTCACAGAGAAAATCCGGGATGCATCCTTTGGGATGTGTATTCCCAAATATCGGCTAGAGGTGAAGCCAGTCTTGAAAGGGAATGAGGAAGAAAGTTGTTGTAAAGTTGCCCCTGACAATGTGATATTGAGTATTTCTGACTTACTGTGGTTCACCTTAAAGTTACTCATTGCCCCAAATTCCTTAAACTCCTGCAGGGCAGAGACATATGGGGCTGGGTCACAAACATTAGCACGTCATCTGCAAAGAGGGCGAGTTTAAAATAAACACAGCCTATCATAATACCCTTAATATTGGGGTTATTTTGCAGGGCTACAGCTAAGTGTAAGGGCTAAGAGGCCATCCTTGTTGCGTCCCATTTTGGATATGGAATGCGGGGGGACAACGAACCATTAATTCAGATTCTGGAAGATGAAGAGGAATAGAGGGACATAATCCTGGATAGCATGTGGGGGCCTAGACCTATCTTCTGCATGGACAATCTAAGCAATTGCCAGTCCACTTGGTTGAATGCTTTCTCAGCATCAACCATCAAAAGATAAAGGGTGACATTAGGTGAGCAGGCGTAGTTGGCTAGGAGACGGGTTTTCAGGGTATTATCCCTGGTTTTGCGTCCACTCACAAAACCAACCTGGTCTAAGCCCTTGTACACACGGTCAGACGCTCCGACAGAAAATGTCCGATCGGATAATCCGACCGTGTGTGGGCTGTTTCCGTCGGAATATCCAACCGACAAAGTTTTAGAGCTGGGCTATAAAATTTTCCGACAACATGGTCCGATGGGACTTTGTCCTATCGTTTGTAGAGAATTCCGATCGGACAAAGTGCCATGCATGCTCAGATCAAATTCCTAGACCAAAGCTATTGGCTACTAGCCTGAACGTAGTCCTGTCGTAACAAAATAACATCACCACGTTCTGAACGATCGGATTTTCCGACAACTTTGTCCGACCGTGTGTATGCAACACAAGTTTCAGACAAAATCTGACGGATTTTGTTGTCGGAATGTCCGACCGTGTGTACAAGGGCTAAGTGTATCAAATTGGGTAATAGAGGCTGCAATCTATTAGGCTGCTTTCACACTGCAGCGGGAGCGGCGTCGGCGGTAAAGTGGCGCTATTTTTAGCGGCGCTTTACCGTCGTTTTAGCGGCAGTGTGCGGGCGCTAGCGGGGTGGTTTTAACCCCCGCTAGCGGCCGAAAAGGGGTTAAACCCGCCCGCAAAGCGCCGCTGCAGCGGCGCTTTGCCGGCGGTATTGCCGCGGTGTCCCATTGATTTCAATGGGTAGGAGCGGTTTAAGAGCGGTGAATACACCGCTCCTTCACCGCTGCAAAGATGCGGCTAGCAGGACTTTTTTCACCGTCCTGCCAGCGCATCGTTAAAGGGGCCGGTTTTTTCAGGCGTTACACAGGCGCTATTTTTAGCGCTGTAACACCTGAATACCGCCCCAGTGTGAAAGCAGCCTTAGCCAACACCTTGGCAAACGCTTTCAGGTCAATTCCTATCAGTGAAATAGGCCTATAATTTGCACATAATGTTATATCTTTATCTGGCTTTGGAATGCAGAGCCTTCAGACAAGAAATTTGTTAAGAAGGGAGTAAGGAGGGAGCCAAAGTGTTTATAGAATTTAGAGGTGAAGCCATCTGGGCCCGGGCTCTTGCCCGATGGGGTGGCAGCTAGGGCTCTTGTGACTTTGTCTTCAGTGATTAGTTCTTCAAGATCACTGATAAAATCAGTATCTACGGTCAGGGTTGCCATCGGGGGGGGTACGGGCAGTACTGAAGTAAGGGGTCCGAGCGCGTCAAGGGGCCCGGCTGGCCAGAGCCCACTCTACTTACAATCAACTGTGCCTCTATAGCACCCGGCCGCTATAGAGAAAGTAGCCTCCTTTCACTACTCGCACACAACCCCCCCCCCCTCCCCATGTCGCCGCCTTTCTAACTAGCCCCTCGGCAGGTGATTGCGGACAGCACTAGCTCACCTTCCTTCCCTGGAAGCCGGCCAGCTGCTGCTGGGTTAGTTTACGCAGTGATTGGTCGGGACAAGGTCAGGGGGTGTGGTCAGCTTGTCAGCGCGGTGGCCCTAGCCCTATCTGGTGCATGCATTGCAGATAGATACCAGAGAGCAGCATGGAAGGTACGTTACAGAAGTTGTGGGTGTGCTGCTGTGCCCCATGTGCGGACAAGCTGGCATGATTGAGTTGAATTGTGGAAATTAGTTACATTGTTTAGAGCCTCTTCATTATGTAACCCATCCCCACCCAGAGTCATCCTCATCCATTCCCCCAATGCAACTCAATCATCTTCATCCTCACCCAGCACCATTCATCCATCCCACCCAGCATCATCCATTCCTCTCCACCATGCATCCCCATCCACACCCAGCATCATCCATCCCTCTCCACCATGCACCCCCATCCCCACCTAACACCACCCATTCATCTCTCTCCACCATGCATCCTCATCCATGTCTAGCACCATCCATCCATCCCTCTCCACCATGCATCCTCATCCACATCTAGCTCCATCCCTCTCCACCATGCATCCTCATCCATGTCTAGCACCATCCATCCATCCCTCTCCACCATGCATATCCAGCACCATCTTTACCTCTCCACCATGCATCCACATCCCCACCCAGCGCCATCCATCCCTCTCCACCATGTACCCCCATCCCCACCTAGCACCATCCATCCATATATACCTCTCCACCATGCACCATCCATCCCTCTCCACCAAGCATCCCTACCCAGCATCATGCATCCCTCTCCACCATGCACCCCCATCCCCACCCAGCACCATCCATCCATCCCTCCCCACCATGCACCCCTATCCCCACCCATCACCACCCATCCATCCCTCTCCACCATGCATCCCTATCCATGTCCAGCACCATCCATCCATCCCGCATCCCCACTCAGCACCATCCATCCATCCCTCTCCACCATGCATCCCCATCCACGTCCAGCACCATCCATCCATCCCTCTCCACCGCGCATCCCCACTGAGCACCATCCATCCATCCCTCTCCACCATGCATCCTCATCCACGTCTAACACCATCCTTTCACCCATCCCTCTCCACCATGCATCCCCATTCCCACCCAGCACATCCATCCATCCCTCTCCACCATGTATCCCCATCCCCACCCAGCACATCCACCCATCCCTCTCCACCATGTATCCCCATCCCCATCCAGCACCATCCATCCATCCCTCTGCACCATGCATACCCATCCCAACCCAACACCACCCATCCCTCTATACCATGCATCCCCACCCAGCACCATCCATCCATCCATCCCTCTCGACCATGCATCCTCATCCACGTCCAGCGCCATCCATTCCTCTCCATCATGCATCCCCATCCCCACCAAGCACCATCCATCCATCCCTCTCCACAATGCATCCACACCCAGCACCATCCATCCATCCCTCTCCACCATGCATCTCCATCCCCATCCAGCACCATCCATCCATTCCTCTCCACAATGCATCCCCATCCACGTCCAGCACCATCCATCTATCCCTCTCCCACAATGCATCCCCATCCACACCCAGCACCATCCATCCATCCCTCTCCACAATGCATCCCCATCCATGCCCAGCACCATCCATACATCCCTCTCCAGAAAGGGGGTGGCCAGTGGGTGGATTTGTGGGACGGCAAGTGGGCGGGCCCTGAGGAATGTTGGTGGTCAGGCCCCAGGGTCTCAGGCCTAAGGCTGTGTAAGGTAAATTTTTGATGGCTGCCCTGTCTACGGTAGGCAATGCTGTCTTCACAACATAATATGCCTTACTCTCTTCTGACTTGAAAGGGGATCTGGGGGGTACAGAAGCAGGGATATTGTATAAATATTGATAGTAATCCATAAACGCCTGAGCTATCTCGGAAGGTGAGGAAACAGAGTTACCAGACTTGTCCCAAATGTGAGATATAAATGTAGATGTCGTTTTTGGATGTAAAGAGTGGGCCAGTGGTCTACCACATTTGTCTTGCAGTTCATATTGGTGTAAAGCAAATTTATCTGCATACGTGCGTGCGAACGCTTCATATAAGTCTCAGAGTTGTGACCGGGCTACAGAAACCTCTGTGAGTTTTTCCACGGTAGGAAAACACTTGTGAATAAGTTCTCAAGGTTTTGAATCACAGCCACTATAGCAGCTGAGAGCTGAGCTGAGAGAGGCGGGGACAGACATCCAAACCCCCTGTGGGCACCAGGCGATCTCCCGGCTGGGCAGCCTGACACTGCCCCTGACAGGATAGAATAACATCAGGTAAGTCTGCATTATAGGCAATGGTCACTCTGCATTTATGGGCAATGGTCACTCTGTGTTTATGGGCAATGGTCACTCTGCGTTTATGGGCAATGTTCACTCTGTGTTTATGGGCAATGGTCACTCTGTGTTTATGGGCAATGGTCACTCTGCGTTTATGGCAATGGTCACTCTGCGTTTATGGCAATGGTCAGGCTGCGTTTATGGCAATGGTCACTCTATGTTTATAGGCAATGGTCACTTTGCATTTATGGCAATGGTCACTCTGCGTTTATGGCAATGGCCACTGTGCGTTTATGGCAATGGTCACTCTGCGTTTGTGGCAATGGTCACTCTGCTTCTATGGCAATGGTCAGGCTGTGTTCAGGCTGCATTTATGGCAATGGTCAGGCTGCGTTTATGGCAATGGTCACTCTGCGTTTATGGCAATGGTCACTCTGCGTTTATGGCAATAGTCAGGCTGCGTTTATGGCAATGGTCAGGCTGCGTTTATGGCAATGGTCACTCTGCGTTTATGGCAATGGTCAGGCTGCGTTTATGGCAATGGTCAGGCTGCATTTATGGTAATGGTCAGGCTGCATTTCTTTGGCACTGCTCAGGCTGCATTTCATGGGAAAAATATTTTAGTACACCATTTGGTTCAGAATATTTTTTTCTTGTTTTGCTCTTCTAAAACCTAGGTACGTCTTATGGTCAGGTGAGTCTTATGGAGTGAAAAATACAGTATATTTATATGTTTGCTTTTGTTCTTCTGTTTTCTTTTTGCAGAGTTCTTGTTATTACTTGCACCTTTATGTTTTAAGCTGGGGCGGAGGGGATGGTCGGGACCTCATTATTTGAGCCCTGTCCAACCTCTCCCCCACTTAGGATAAGACTATCCCCCTGGAAGACCTTTTTGTTGCCCCCGAGGATTAAATACCACACACATATAAATAGAAGCTAGGGCTATAGACCCTACTTTCTCTAGCCTCTTTCCCCAATCTCTACTTAACCCTCAGCTACACTCTATTCTTTAACTTTTCTCTTTACTCTCTCATTCTCTACCTCTCTCTAAGTACTCCCCCCTCCTTCCCTACCCATCTTTCCCTCCCCCACACTATGGGCCTAAATACACTTGAGAAAAGGCGCATGCTGTTAACTGACCTAAAACGGTCCTATACAGATATTGCTTTTATCCAAGAGACCCACTTTAAAAACTACAAGCTCCCCTTCCTCCTAAATAGATTATTCCCCCTTACTTATAATTCCACTAACCCAACAGCCATGTCAAAAGGGGTTTCTATATTGTTGTCAAGCAAACTCCCCTGGAAACATCAGGACTCTGTTATAGACCAGGCGGAATATAACATCTTTCTTAACCACTTAAGGACCGCCTCACGCCGATATACGTCGGCGGAATGGCATGGCTGGGCACAAGCACGTACAGGTACGTTGCTCTTTAAGAGCCAGCGGCACACTCGCGACCCAGTCCTGAGCTCCGTGGCCGCGGGACCCGCGGACCTGATCGCCGATCGGGTCACAGAGCTGAAGAACGGGGAGAGGTAAGTGTAAACAAACTTCTCCCCGTGCTTCCTAGTGAGCCTGTCACTGATCGTCTGTTCCCTGTAATAGGAAACGAAGATCAGTGACCTTACATGCCAAGCCACGCCCCCTACAGTTAAAAAAAACACACAGTAGGCTACACTGCCCCCTAGTGTTAACCCCTTCACTACCAGTGACATTTTTACAGTAATCAGTGCATTTCTAATCGCACTGATCGCTGTATTAATGCCAATGGTCCCAAAAATGTGTCAGAATTGTCCGACGTGTCCGCCATAATGTCGCAGTCACAATAAAAATCGCTGATCGCCGCCATTACTAGTAAAAAAAATTATAATAAAAATGACCTTAAAACTATCCCCTATTTTGTAGACGCTATAACTTTTGCGCAAACCAATCAGTAAACCTTTATTGCGATTTTTTTTTTAACAAAAATATGTAGAAGAATACCTATCAGCCTAAACTGAGGTTTTTTTTTATATATATATATATATATATATATATATATTTTTTTTTTTTTTTTTTTTTTTTTTGAGGATATTTATTATAGCAAAAAGTAACCAAATATTTCTTTTTTTTTTTTTTTAATTGTCGCTTTATTTTTGTTTATATAGCAAAAAATAAAAACCTTAGAGGGGATCAAATACCACCAAAAGAAAGCTCTATTTGTGGGGAAAAAAAGGACGCAAATTTTGTTTAGTAGCCACGTTGCACAACCGCGCAATTGTCAGTTAAAGCGACGCAGTGCAGAATCGCAAAAAGGGGCCTGGTCTTTTAGCTGGAAAATGGTCCGGGGCTTAAGTGGTTAAGGGACTACTAGGCGAAAACCAAGTAACCTTGGCAAATGTCTATGCCACTAATGACCACCTAGATACTTTTCTTTAAGGAATACTAGACAAACTCCTAGAATTTAAAGAGGGACAATTAATCTTTGGATGAGACTTCAATGCACCTCTAATCCCAACAACGGATACTTTCTCGGGCTCCTCATCTATCCCAACAGGCCCCCTGAAAAGAATAGCTAAATCACTACACAGAGCCCAACTAATAAATGTGTGGCATCTACAGCATTCGGGTTAATGTCATTACACATTCTATTCTACCCCCCACAAAATTTACACAAGAATAGACTATTTTTTGATCCCCCATGCCCAACTACACGCGGTCCGAGACTCATCGATAGGAAATATAACATGGTCTGACCACGCACCAATTTTCCTGACATACACACTATCTGAGACTTTGTCGCCTAAACAACACTTCTGGCATCTTAATGAAAGTCTATTTCAAACCCCTGAAGTATTAGCAAACGCGACTAAAGAGTTGCATTTTTACTTCCAAACAAACGACCAGCCAGACTGCGACCCGGACAATTTATGGGACATGCATAAGTTGGTCATTAGAGAGATCTTCATTAAGCATGGTTCATGTATTAAACGTGAGCGCAATGAACAACTCTCCAAGCTACTATGGGCGTTAGCTAACACAGAAGCCAGCCATAAAAATGCTCCCCCCCCCACTTCTGAGACCAAACTTAAGCTCTTACGTAAACAGATTACAGATTTACTGCATTATAAAGCTAAAGCGGCTATACAAATATGCCGCAAGTCCAGTTATGAATCAAGGGACAAATGTGGGAAACTGCTGGCTAGGTTGGTCAGAGACCATAAACTCTCCACGTGTATCCCTCAAATTGTCACAACCGGGGGACAAAAGGTAGTTCACAAATTACAAAAGAGTTTAAAGAGTTCTACTCCCACCTATATTGCCGCCTCAAATATACATAGAGGAATACCTCACAGCCTCTCAACTCGCTTCCCTCTCCCCCCAAATCCAGGAAGATTTAGAGTCCCCAATAACACTAATAGAACTTCAACAAGCCATAGCCATCGCGAAACTGGGGAAAAGCCCCAGGCTCTGATAGCTATACTTTACAATATTATCAGACATTCCTTCCAACATTAGGTCCCCAAATAGTGAAGCTATTCAATGCGATCGGCCCAGACACCAATTTTACCAGGGTCACCCTGCAAGCACATATCTCTGTCATACACAAAGAAGGGAAAGAACTCTCTTCATGTGGTAGCTACAGGCCCATATCTCTGCTAAATATTGATCTTAAGTTATTCACTAAGATCCTGGCTACCTGACTGGCACAACACCTCCAGAAACTGATTTGCCTTGATCAGGTTGGCTTTATTCCCACCAGAGAGGCGAGGGACAACACAACTAAGGTCCTGAATCTTTTACATGTAGCACAGTTCACAAAAACCCCATGTGTCTTTTTGAACACTGATGCCAAAAAGACATTTGACCAGGTTAACTGGACGTTTATGTTCTCAGTGCTCCGTCATCTTGTTCTGGGGGAGACGATGTTCGGTTGGATAGCCGGGATTCACTCAAACCCAACTGAGCAAGTAAAAGTGAACGGAGTCCTCTCGAACCCCGTACAGATATGGAATGGAACAAGACAGGGATGCCCTTTATCCCCGCTCCTGTTTGCCCTTTCCCTGGAACCATTTCTGTCCACCATTAGCTCAAACCCAGATATTCAGGGACTAGAAATAGGAGAGTGGAAGATATCAGCAAAATGCAAGATGTGATTCTTACATCACAAAACAGACAAGAGGTTACTCAAAGACCTGGAGTCTATGGAATATGTTCATACTTTCAGAGGAAGGAAAAGCCATATACGGTACATAAGCCCCCCAACTGATCACAGGTGACAGACCAACCCTGGAGTCCTGAGCCATAGCTATACCTGCCCCCCTCCAATCCCCATCCTTCCTCTAATCTCCCTCTTCTTAACCAGTACTATCTTCCCCCTTCTACCTACTCTAGCTTTACACCCCCTCCTTTCCCTTTATCAATGTTTCCTCT
The DNA here is from genome assembly GCF_037356315.1 of Lithobates pipiens. NCBI lineage: Eukaryota > Metazoa > Chordata > Amphibia > Anura > Ranidae > Lithobates > Lithobates pipiens. Next base: position 105,464,901 of record NW_027507686.1, on the reverse strand, counting down.
TTTTTGTTAAAAGAAAATTGGAAAACAAGACTATTTCATAGAATATAAGAGGATTTCATTATAGAAAACAGATAGTTTCATAGTTAGTTAGGTTGAATAAAGACACCAGTCCAACCTGAGTGAGTGTCTACAATTGTCCCTATCCCTGTACATTGCACACTCACATTGGTCCCTACCCTCAAGGAGACCACAATCCAAGGTCCCCATTCATATACTAGGGCCAATTTTGGACAGAAGCCAATTAACCTACCTGCATGTCTTTGGAGTGTGGGAGGAAACCGGAGGAAACCCACGCAGACACAGGAAGAACATGCAAACTCCAGGCAGGTGGTGTCGTGGTTGGGATTTGAACCAGCAACCTTCTTACTGCTAGGTGAGAGTGCTAACCACTACACCACTGTGCTGCCCAGATAGAGATGATACATGAGAGAACATAAGTTTATGTAATAGAATGCTTTTGGTTGTATCCTCATCTGGCGGAAAATGTTGACATGAGGCTGCGACCTCGTCTTTTTATGTGGTGTTACTGTTTTACTTGGGCTATGCCCTTTCTTGAAGTTAAAATTAGATAAAAATTTATATTTGAAAAAAAAAAAAAGAAAGTAGTCTATACAACTGTAGGACTGATGTGCATGAGAGAAGTGAGTATGATTTTGTGATGCAGGGTACAATATCCTCCACACATCAATCAGATGGTGATTATAGATAGCATGCTTTAGAGCCTGGAGTTTAGGGAAAGATATTGAAGATCGTGAAGTTGAGGAATCGAGGAGTGGGTCTAATGGGGTAATGAATTCCCCACTAAGGATGAGCTTACCTTCCATGAAACCAGCTAAAATCTTAAGGCATTGCAAAGCTGATGGGATTTGGATAACGTTTGGCAGGTAAATGTTAGCAACCGTTTAATTTAGACCCCCAACAATGAAAATCTTACAAAAATATACCTTCTTTTTTGAGTGGACATATGGTCAAGTATTTCTATAGGAAACTATTTGTGGAAAGAAACAGAGACTCCACTGGTCTTCTGTGAAGGATGGGTACTATGGATCCACCTGTTGAAGAATCTGGTGGAGCACGAGGAAGTAGAGTCAGATTGGAAGTGTAGTAGGAGCACCTGGACCTGATGTTTATGCATTTGACAAAAGGATTTGTCCTTGTTTGAAGGCAATATTGAGACCATTCACATTGTATGAGCAAAATTTTAGCCGGGGGTCGAGCGCTCACCGTATGGGCCATGATGGAGTGTGAGGGGGAAGTAGAATAGAGAGAAAGGAGAAATGGGGAAAACGGAGAGGAAAGAAGAATGGAGGGGGGTTAGGGAAGTTGGGAAGGCAGGGAGTAACGCAGAAGGAAGGAAGGAAATAAAATTACTGAGAGGGGTGTCTGGAAAAAACGAAAGTGCTTGCAGAAGCATGGCACTATGTGAAATATCATGTTTGTGGCACAAACTGTGCCAATTCTCTTTTTTTTGTTTACAAACTTTTTTTTATTAACGTAAATAAAATATACATTCTTGGGACAATATACAAAAAATTTCACAAGGATATAAAATAAAGAACAATTTAGAAGCATTCAGAAGAGTCATTAAAAAATATGGATCAATCACTGTCAAGAATTTCAAATAGATAAACAATTGGGGGGTATACCCAAGAGAATTGTTCTTACAAAGCATGGCAACTTAGACTGGTAATATACCATTTTAGGATTTTAGCATAGCAGAATATGCCTATGAGTTTTCCAAGCGTCCCACGTATGATCAAACAGGTGCATTTTATCCTGTAGGGTATACAAAATCCTCTCCATTAGCAGTATAGCATCAATCCTATCTAGTATGAAGGAAAGGGGTACTAGTCTTTCTGTCATGCGGAAGACACCTAGGATTGGCGTTCCAATGAGACACATTGAAATTGTGGGCTGTAGGGGAGTACCTGATATTGCTGAAGCTATAGAGGTCATTTTATTCCATAATGAAAAAAGTAGTCCACACTCACAAAAAATGTGTTATAAGGTACCCGGGAGCTGGCATCCCCGCAAACAAAGTCCAGATGTTCCTGGGAATATGGCTTTGAGTCTGGAGGGTATATAATACAATCTGGTCAATACCTTATAGGCCGTTTCTCTGATTGCTAGGGACTTTGTACATTTGCGTAGGTTATCCAGCATTATAGCCCAATCCCCCGGAGCAAACTGTGCAGCACAATCAGTTTCCCAATTATTCCAATATGGAAGCTCACTAGAGAAATAGGAAGCTAATGCAGTTTTATAGAGAACTGAAATTAGGCCTTTGCCTCTGGGAGAGTTACGGCAGATTTGTTCAAAGGATGTTGAGGGGGAGGATGGGGTAAGACTATAATGATAGATATAAAAGTGCCTTATTTGCATATAGTGATAATGTTTCCGAAGTGGGATTTGTTTTTGTAAGTGGAGGAGATCAAAAGTTGCAAATGTACCACCTAATTGGAGAAGTCAAAAGCTGTGGCGAATGAAGGTCCCCCTAGGAAGGACGAACCTTGGGCTGCAGATGAGATCAGACTAAGTTTACTTTTAGAGAAGTTCCAGAGGGTTAAAGATTGTGTTACAATAGAATTAAGGGAGGTAAGTTTACAGTCAGAGTTGGAGGGTGACCATTATTATTATGATTAGTGATGGACGAACTTCCGATGGGACGTTTTGCGAACCGCGAACGCAGCCAAAAGTTCGCGAACCGCAAAGTTTGCGGCGTACCTCATTGACTTTAATGGTAGGTGAACCTTAAAAACCTACAGGTCATATTTTCAGCCACAAAATACTTACTAGCTGTGCACACATAGTCCCACCACATGGACACTGACAGAGCCATGTGCTGGCGTCCTGGGAGCACCAGATGTGACCGTACATGGTTGATGCCTCGCTCCTGATACATTAGCAGTCTGCTTTGTCCCTCCTGTGCAATGTAAGTTCCGCCTGCTTCTCCTCCCTATCTGCTGGTCCATATCTCCCTCTGAACTCCCCTCCTCTTCCTCTCTTGTGGGCACCCACGTGACATCACTAGACACGTCATCATCGACGTCACCTTCCCCACCGCTATAATTAGAGATCTCGGAGTAGGCAGCAACACCGGGGACCAACCTCCTTGGGCTGATCTGGGTATTGTCAACAGACTGCTGAGTGGCGGTTGTTGCTACCTCCTCTTCCTGATCCAATGCCGAGAATGGCTGCGCATCGGAAATGTCTTGTGATGGATTGGAAAATAATTCCTGTGACTCAAGCAGAAAGTATATAGTGGCGATGGTGTTGGTGGTAGTGTCTTTGGGGGTGCACACAGCAGAGAGTGAAGAGGGTGCAGAAGAGTAAGGCTGAGTGAGCCACTCAACCAAGTCTGGTGAGTCCTTTGACGTAATCGCACGCACCTTCTGCAATTTGGCACTTTGGCTCAAGTCTGTTGCTCCTGCCCTACCCCTACCACCCCTGCAGAAGGGCCTGCCTCTTCCTCTGCCTGTCATTTTTTAAACCCTGACCCTGTGACAAAAGTCTCTAGAGAAGTGCAGTATGTATGTAGAAGAAGGTATATACAGTAACACCCCGCTACAATCTGTCGTTTTTGGGGGCCACTGGTCTATCACACCAGCTATAATACTTTTTTTTTAATTGTGTTTGTCACTCTTTGTGGTATCTCTGCAGAACCGCTCAGCAGTCACAATGCTGCAAAGTGGAAATGCACTATACTATGCTTTCTATATGTGCAAGTATTTTATATGTGTATTACACCCCTATATACTGCACACGAAATAGTACACCTATACCAGTCCTTAAAAGGACCTTTGTGGACCTAGTAGCTAGTGATTTGCAGACTGTCCCTCAGTCCCTACACTGATAAAAGACAGCTGCAGAATCGTCAGCAGTCAAGTATAAAAGGCTTTCTAGATTTGAAAGAAAGTATATTATACGTGTACAACCTTATATACTGTACACCTATACCAGTCCTTAAAAGGACCTTTGTGGACCTAATAGTAATAGCTAGTGATTAAACTGACTGTCCCTGCTCTTCACAGCGTTCTGTCTCTACACTGACAAAAGACAGTTGCAGAATTGGTCAGCAGTGCACTCAGCAATCAACAGCACAGCAGTCAGCAGCAGTGCACCAGAACCCTATATACTGTACACCTATACCAGTCCTTAAAAGGACTTTTGTGGACCTAATAGCTAGTGATTTGTGTCACTACAGTCTGTCCCTTCTCCACAAAGCAACCTCTCCCTACACTGACAAAAGACAGAATGTAAAATGGCCGCCAGATCAGGTCTATTTATAAGGTAGGGGGAATGTCCAATTGTCCATGTGATGAAATGTTTCAATTGGCTGTCCTGTACCCCATGATGGATGTGTCATCATGGGTCAAAGTTCTTTCACAATGTAAACGTATATGTCCGCTGCACGAACAGTGCCAGAAGTCCGCCGGTTTGGTGAATCGCAAACATGCAAAATTCGCTGCGAACTGACCGCCGGGTAAACTGCAAGGCCATCCCTAATTATGATACAGGTTTTATATAGTGCCAACAGTTTGCGCAGCGCTTTACAACATGAGGGCAGACATTACAGTTACATTACAATTTGGTACAATATAATATATATAAGAGGCAATAAGGGTGGATGGAGTTGGATTCAAATTTCACCCAGGGCACCTTTTGAGTTTGGAATATTCCATCGGGCAATCTGAGAAAAGCGGGCTGCTAGAAAGGAAAACCATAGATTAGGCAATCCTAGGCCACCAATGGATTAAGATTTATCTAAAACGTGTCTAGAAAATCTAGGTCTTTTGTCCAGATAAATCTATTAACATCTTTTTGTAGATGGTCAATAAAGGTTTTTGAGATAGTGATGGTAGGGCTCTAAACAGATATAAGAGTTTTGGTAGCAGGGTCATTTTGACAGCCAGGACTCTTCCCAAAAATGAAATGCAAAAGGAACTCCAGACTTTAAGCAAGTTCCGAAGTCGGGATACACATGGTGGATAGTTTGCAGAGAAGATGGAAGACAACTATGGTATGATGTAGCTGCTGGGTATTTTGTCAATCCACCATTGGAATGGAAAAGACCCTCGGAGTGTCTCTCACACTGAGCAGTGCATACATTAATTGGGAGATCAGTAGATTTTGTTATATTCACTGAAAAAGAGGGGCAAATTTAGATAATATGGAAAATAAATTGGCTTGGGAGATTTGGGGTTGAGTCAAAAAAAAGCATAACGTCATACATGGAGAATTGAAATTGAGAAGAATCAATAGGGTACCCGGATATATCCGGGTGTTTAATAGTGATTGCTAGGGGTTCAAAGGCTAGAACGAATAATAAAGGTGACGGGACCCTGTCAAGAACCCCTGCCTAGTGTGAAAAAGAGTTGCAACATGGTAATTTGATTATAGTTTTGGGATGATGGTAAAGTGCCTGTAGACCCAGTAGAAATTCATCTTTGAAACCCATCTGTTCTCAATAAAAAAGGCTCCATAGAGGGACCTGCTTTTTATGGAGGTTAGCGTCTTGAAGAAAATTCATAGTCAGATGAATATTATCTGTGATAAGTCTATTCGGAATGAATCCTGATTGATCAAAAGAGGTCCGAGTTTCAATGATGTTATACAGTCTATCAGCCAAAGCACAACTAAAAATTTTAAGATCATTGTTAATGACCGATATCGGTATGTACTTTTGTGGGATTGAGTGGTCTTTAAGGGGTTTGGGCAATAGGGACATGTTAGCCAAGGCCATTTCGCTCGGGAAGTGATTACCATTAAGAATTTTGTTAAACATAGTGGTTAAACCGGGGGTTAAAATAGAGGCATAGTGTTTGTAGTAACTGGCGGTAAACCCATCTGGGCTCAGAGCTACCGAACATTTTAAGGATTTGATTTACTCCAAGTAATTCCTCCTCTGTAAAGGGAGCATTGAGAAATTGGAATTGAAAAGATGACAAGGAAGGCAGAGGAAGGGAGGTTAGCCAAGGACATCCTTAGGAAATAATACCATATTACCTTTGGCATTACAGAGTTTATATAGATGGGGGGGATGCAAGGTATGGTTAAGTTTACAGGTGAACATGGAGGTTGCCGTGTTGCTATGTAGGAGATATTTGGCTTTGGACCATCAGAGGGACTTTTCCACTTTGGCTGATAACACGGTATTTAACTCTAACCGTTTCTGAGCTATTAGTTGTCGATGAGATAATGTTGGGTTTCCAATTTGTAGTCTGTGTAATTTATCTAGTTATGTGGTTAACGTATACATTTGTTGTCAATGCTCTTTATTTTTCCTTGAGGAGATACTAATGAGATGGCCTATTAAAACTGCCTTGTGAGTGAGCCACTCACAGAGTACTAGGGGATATAGCTGGTGTGATCTCAGTATGGTCTGATAGCAGTAGAAATTTCATGGATTTGTGGTAATGGGATCCATAAGTGGAGAGTCAAGTGTAGGGAGTGTCTGACAAACCAATTAGAATAGAAGATAGGGTTACAATGTTGTGGTCAGACCATGGGCAGAAATGGATTTCAGAGTTAGTGGAGTTAGCTAAAATTATGGGGTTAAAAAAAAAGTCCAACTTGGCAAATCAATCATAAGGGTTGGAATAAAAGGTGTAGTCCTTAGCTCCTGAGGTATGTGAACGCAAGACATTGGTTAATTTTAAGGACTGTAGTGTTCTGGTCAGTGATTTGGGGAATGCTTTAGTGAAAAGTGAGGCAGTGCTCCTGTGTGAGGGTGGACCACAAGGTTAAAGTGCAGCCCACAAACATATGCGCTGAAGAATATCTTTCAAGGATTTTAAAGAAGGCCGCAAAAAAAGAAGCCTGTGCTATATTGGGAGCATGCACATTCGCAACCATCACCACCGCAATCACCTGCCACCAAACTCTTAATTATAAGGAATCTGTTGTCTGAGTCTTTATAAATGTGTTGTACCTCAAAGGGGAATGTGTTTTGTAACAATTTAGCTACCTCTCCAGATGTTGATGAGTACAGGGTATAAAAAGCCTGTTTGTACGTTCTGTAAAAGTAGGAAGGATGATTATTAGAGGCAAAATTAGTCTCTTGTAGTAATATAATTTGTGTGTCCAACCTTTTATAATTTGTAATGGCTTTCTTACACTTGTGGGGAGCATTAAAGCCTTGCACATTATGCGTAATGCATGGAATTACCATTGATAAAATTAAATCCCGTTAGGCTCATCTGAGGGATATAGTAGTAGAGGCAGTAATCTGCAAGAATTCTACACCACAAGGGCAATGCCCACCAAGGGATACCCTATAAAGTAAACTGCATTATGACCATAACAATTTAGGCTTTGAGGTATATGCTTCAGTAATTGAAGGAACATGAACATAAACTGTACCAAAAAAAATCCAGCATTCTGGCTTTGTGCTGGTACAACTTAGGGTAAGGTTGCAAATAGCCTAAACCTCAAACAGAGAAACTAAATATGTAAGGGTCGTACAGGCCGCTAACTCCAGGAGTCATATCCAAAGTTCCAAAAGAAGTTAAGATATGAGTGGAGTGGGGTGGCATAGTGTTGACATCTGCCAGCCTGGCCTACTGAGCCTAAAATTTTTGCAATATATGTGCATGTCAAGAGAGCAAATTACTTGAGACAGCAAAATATTGCAATATTGAGGGCCAAATGAAAACATCTTAGAAAGAGTGGAGGGAGTCCAAGTATAACCCCATTATTGACCGGTTGATGAGGGTCTTACCAGCCTTAAAAAAAAAAAGAAAAAAGGGGGTTTGTGTGGCATCAGTAAGTCTTTAGGCAGCAATGTAGGGGGATATTCAGGTGTCCTGACGCCGTTGGAGATGGAGAGATCCTGTCTTCTGTATATTCCGGATGTTTGCAGCTCTAGGAAGCAAGAATGGATATAGTCCACAGACTGTGGTATTCTGCAGGGAGGAACTTACAGGAACAGGCAATAGGTGGAGCACTGCCATCAGGAAACACAAGTGTATGGCAAACAGTTATAGTGCGCGCAGATGGAATATGATCCATCTTAGTGTGTAGGCTCCGGCGGACTTTTTTTACTCAAAAGTCCGGCGGCCTAAGAAAGTAGTTTTGCACACCAATCTGTCCACTGGACTTGCATTTCAGTGGACAGTATGGCCGTGTGTGTGCCAGTCCGCCGTACTTTTGAAATGAACGGACTTTTCCCGCCCAGAGAAAAGTCCTCTCATTTTCACTGCGGCTCCAGGTAGTCGGGGCCAGCGAAGGAGGCGTCGCTGGCCCCGTCACCTGGTATGGACTTAAAGGGGAATCCTTACGCTGAAAAATCGGCGTGGGGTCCCCCCTAGGTCCATATCAGACCCTTATCCGAGCACGCTACCCGGCCGGCCAGGAAAGGGGGTGGGGACGAGCGATTCATGTTCTCTGGACAGATCATTGTGGGCTATATTGAGTTCATCATGTCTTGTCTCCAAGCGGTCAGTATGGCCCCCAGAGCAGCAATCTTTTGTGTGAGGGTATTTGTCCTTTTATGCAATTCCGTTTGGAATTTGGCAGCTATTTTGCTATGGATGGACTCTAGACTTTTATCTAAGTCCTCTTTTGTGAGGGGGCTGTGTACTCACGGTCCTGCAGAGAAGCGGAGGCATCCTGTGAGAGCTATGATGAGGGAGAGGCATGGCTGCCGGCGCCATCTTGTGACATGCTGAATCTCTCCTGTGTCCGCAGCAGGTAGTTAGTAATAGACATCTGCGTGGTCTGTGGCGACATGCACAGCGTGATCCTGGGGCTGTTCGGGGTATTTGTGGTGAATTTTGTAGAGTCCTGGCCCCAGGAAGCAGGGTAAATGGTACTAGTAGTGTGGAGCTACTCAAACATGCAGCCGTTCCTGTGGAATTCGCACATTCACCCCCCTGTGCCAATTCTATTGTGGGAGAGAGATTGAAAGGAAATAATCTGAGTTGTGATCCCGACAGCATAGCAGGGATAAATAAGTAAATATGCAGTAGAAGGGTGGCAGTAAACGGACAGTCTTGTAAAGGACATCCAAACCGAAAATGCACCTAATCCAGGGACGTGAGTCTCCCAATTCGTAGGAGAACAACCCACTCCCCAGATAGTAGTACAGTTATATTAAGAAGGCAACACATTAACTATCGAGGTAAAAACATAGCAACCATAAAACCAGAAAGAGCTGAGCGGGTAAGCCGGCATCCATAACAGAGTCAGGGTTACTGCTGTTCAATCCAATCCAATAGCAGAACTCAGCAATGACAACTACATTGACATTAACCTTGATAGCCCTGTAGAGTAAATAGTACTGAGTCGAACTGTAAATCACCAATGGGCTGACTCATAGAAGTCGGCACCATCCCAGCTGTCAGGAGAAACAGATAGAGATCTAAGATGGATCCAGGAGGTCCATACCTATATCGAGTAAGCAACTTGGAGAAGAAAAAGTAAATCTGTCATATGAACATCCCACATCAAGGTGAGGTCAGTAGCATCAGAGAAGAACCTTGCCTGTAATACCGCTTAGGGACGAATTCTTCTCTCCTAGGAGATCAATAATTATATATACAAGTAACCAAAGAGAGAAGACAGGTGCCCCCACACACAAGTACAGTAACAGTGTTGATGTGCATGTAAAACTATAAAAGGAAGTAGGCATTAACTTAAGTAAAGGCAGTTGTCTTACTTGGATAAAAAAAACCTGAGAAAGAAGATGGATCATTAAATTTCTTCTGATCTTCCCAAACCCAAGCTAGACGAGTCGTACCAGCAAAGAGTAGGAATAGGTCCTATATGGCTAGTAGATTTGTGGATCAGTTTATGGCAAACAAAGTAATGCGGTTAATTGTGTCCACCAGGGGCTGAGACAGATGATGAAGCAATTTGTGATGCAAACCCGGCAGGCACCAGGAAAAGCAGGTGTGACCCCTTTATAGAATGTTCAGTGGGCAAACCAGGGGTCTATTCAGAGCTCATTAGGAGAAGACCAGATCAATCCTCAGGAGAGGTAGGCCGTCGGTCCCTGTAGTCAGTAGATGCTGATCTGGACCTTGGGTGTCTGAGACGCAGAGAAAGAGGGCCAGATCCCGAAGGCCACATACGGTCATCAGGAGGGTCCAACCAGTTCAGAACATCAACCGGGTCTTGCTCGAGGAAAAGGAAAAAAATCAGGCAGTTGATCTGGAACTGACAATATAAATTTCTGGTCCTCTCAAGTCACCTTGATGCTAAAGGGATGACCCCAGATATAGGAAGCACCAGCCTGGCATTGGGGTGGGGGGGCGCAGGGGCCCCAAAGCACCAAACCCCCATGTTGAGGGCATATGGCCTGGTATGGTCCAGGAGGAGGGGGGCACTCGCTCGCCCCCCCCCCTTCCTGACCTGCAAGGCTGCATGCTCGGATAAGGGTCTGGTATGGATCGTGGGGAAAACCTCACACAAAATTTTGTCAGGGTTCCTCTTCACGATTCTCAGCACACAAGTCGGATCATCTTGATCCGACTTCTGGTGCAACTTCTATTCAAATTAATAGGCTCCCATATGGAACCATTGATTTTGAATTGAGACAGAGAAACACGACTGAAAGCTAGCGTGGCTAAATACGAATCGATGCCAATGCAAAATGCGAACAAAATTGCGTTTTTAACAATGCTTTTTTTTCCTATTGCCGGTCCTAGCTTTGCAGCTCGTTTTTTAAAATGCCTGTGGGCATGAGGCCTAAGACTGTTCTCTGTTCAGAACTTTCAGTCTGTGTAGGCAGTAATTCCAAAACTTGTTAGATGCGCTAAAAAAGTGCCCCTGGAAGACGTCATCTGTGTAGGCAGTAATACTTTACTTACTGGGTGCATATTATGCATCTTATTTAATAAGACCTAGGCTGTATCCTTTTTGAGTGATATGACTGAATAAGCAATGTAAAGGGAAAAAGCTATTTAAAAGATGCACAGACATTTTACAGGTGTTATGAACTACAAATGCATCTGCCTCTTTACATTTCTATTATATGGGGGCAGGGGAATGATTCATTTACAGAATATATCATCATAGAAGTGCTGTATACAATATTTGTGCTTTCAGTTCAGGTAACAGAATGCTACAAGGACATTGCATTTCTGACGAGATCAACATTTCTGTACTTGCTGAAAATGTTATTAGCCCAAAAAATGAAGCTTAATGCAGCCACCACATCTAATGACTGGTAAGCTGCAATAAACTATAAAAAATAATGCATTTTTGTTCTTGTTGTTCTTAGGTACAGTAAATATCATTTAATCCATTTTTGTGTAGTTTAAGCCCTTGTACACACGGTCGGACATTCCGACAACAAAATCCCTCAGATTTTATCCGACGGATTTTGTCCGAAACTTGTGTTGCATACACACGGTCAGACAACGTTGTCGGAAAATCCGATCGTACGTAACGTGACGGCGTTATTTCGTTACGACGGGACTACGTTCAGGCTAGTAGCCAATAGCTTTGGTCTAGGAATTTGATCTGAGCATGCGTGGCACTTTGTCCAATCGGAATTCTCTACACTCAATCGGACAAAGCCTGATCGGATCATGTTGTCGGAAAGTTTTATAGCCCAGCTCTAAAACTTTGTCCGTCGGATATTCCGACGGAAACAGTCCGATGGAGCCCACACATAGTCGGATTATCCGACAACACGGTCCGATCGGACATTTTCGTGTGTACAAGGGCTAAGACTACTTTCTCACTGAAAGCAGTTTTCAGGTGTTTTATCGCTACAAATAGTGCCTGTAGACTGCCTGAAAGCTGCCTCTAATGCCTCCTCAGTGTGAATGCTTGCAGGACGGGAAAAAAAGTGCGGCAAGCAGCATATTTGGGGTAGTTTACAGTGCTCCTAATCCGCGCCTGAAAAGTGCTTCGGAAGAGCTTCAACACGGGCAGTTTTAACCCCTTCTTTGGCCACTAGCGGAGGTTAAAGTGCCCCGCTAGCAGCCGAAAAGCGCCGCTAAAAGCTTTACCACTAGTGCGGCTACAGTGTGAGAGTAGCCTTATGCCTGGGGCCATTGTTTAACTGGGAGAATTTTTTTTTCCCAAGACCAAGGTTTTGTCCTATCAAGGTTTTGTGTTTTTTTACAACACTTTATAAGTAAACACAGTATTTTGTGTTATTGATCGCTGTTTACCTAATATCATGGTACTAGGCTAATAGGCCGAAAGTTTCTCAGATGCTAAAATGCTATTTTTGCTCAGCTGTAGTAGTCTAATTGGGGTCCTTACATTAAAGCTGAGAATAGAAGGGTAGGCCTGCTTTAAAGGTTGTCTCTTATATAGGTCTAAGTGTAGGTACAGCACTTTAAGACCCCATATATGATTAATGTTTTTTTTTTTTTTTTCTAAATATAGTGAAATATTTGGAATGACTACATTTTATGAAAGTTGTACATTATCTCGAGAGGCCAGGAGAGAATCTTTAAATATCATAAGTCAAGGGACGTTAAAGGTTGATGATAAAAATGAAGAAATTGTTGATGCAACACAGTTACCTGTCAAGTTTGAAAAGTAAGTGTCTTTCTCAAGGCAGAATTTTGCACGTTGTCATATTCAAATTATTATATGACCTGTCAGGTTTTGTTACAGTATATATTTTTCATTGACTATCCAAGAAAATAGCAAAGCTTCCTGTGCCAGAAAATTGGAGTGCCATGCATCACATTAGCACAATAGACCTTTTTTAGACCTGTGCCACAGCAATGCATTACTTTTAACTGTCAATTCTGCGGTCTTGCAATGCTGTACCAAAATAATATGTATGCCCTTTTTTCTGTGCTATAAACAAAAAAAGACAGACAATTTTGAAAAAAATGTATTGTTTGCTTTTTGTTATAATACCTATTCCATAAAAAAAATGTAAAAAAAAACAAATGTCTTCATGACGTCAATTTAGGCCAATATGTATTTTGCTACATATTTTTGGTAAAAGAAATCCCAATACACATATATTGATTGGTTTGCACAAAAGTTTTGTCTTCAAGCGATGGGATATTTTTATCTTTTTTTACTAGTACTGGCAGCGATCAGAGATTTATAGTGGGACTACGATATTGCGTCAGACATTCTGATACTAACTGACACTTTTGACACTTTTTGGGCACCAGTGATATATGCACTATCGCTGTACTAATGGCATCGGCTGGGAAGGGGTTAAACATCAGGGGCGATCAAAGGGTTAACTGTGCTTTGCTAGGGGGAATGTAATTATAGTCTTCTGCCTCTTTTGTTAATTCATAACAGTATTTGCTCCATTTTTAGAATGAAGCAAACACTGTTTTATCTCTGACTGTTACTGTGCAAAACTGAGCTATGTTTGTAATGTATCACTTAACAGTGTAAATGTTTCAAAGTTGGTGCTAAAATTCCACCACTTACAGCTCAGTCTCAGGTGGGTGACTAGGTGTTACATCACATCACATCAGCAGTCGCACACTTAAAACCACTTCGACCTAGAGCCTTTATAAGGTACTCAGGCACTTCCTCCTGCCCGTTACAAGGATTAATTATTTGCAGGACAGTGTACATCTGGATTACCACATCTCCCATTACCCTTTCTCCCAAACTCCACTTAATAAGTACCCCACCGGGGAATATCCTCACTTGTAGCTTTGGTGGAGACCAGGAAAAACAGGTGTTAACTCTAAACAGCTGGCAAACATTTAGCCCTGGTTCACACCAGTACGTCTTGTCATGCGACTTGACAGTTCAAAGTTGCACGACAAGTGGCACCTCATTTGCGGCAATGGAACCGTTCAAATTGCTGTGACTCAAGGTGCAGCAACTTTGAAAAAGGTTCCTGCACTATTTCTGTACGATTTCAGTGCAACTTGCATTGATATCTGTTAAATGAAGTTGCACAGTTATCAGCAAGCTGCACATGATATCGCACTGCTTTGAAGCTGTGCTGAAGTAGCGTGAGTTCAAAACTGCACTGGTGTGAACCGGGGCTTGCTCTGCCAAAAGCCTATATAACACTTAGCCTTTAGAGTGACAATGTATACCTTGCACCAGAGCAGGAACTGTTCTTAACAACAGTTTCTGTATGCGATTCTAGCTCTTTTTTGGGCACACAACAGGTGGTCTATTTGGCAAAAATATGATTCTCTATATCTGTCACAATTCCTCAAACAGATTATGACCTTAATCTGTCGGTTGGGGAGGAGTCTTTCAGTCATTGGCAGGTCAGGGAACATGGTCAAAGGAAGAAGCCAAAATCCCCATCAACATCTTGGAAATCAGAGTTGTCAAGCACTCTTCAAAAGGGATACCTATGACAGACCCAACCAGGACAGGGACTTTTCGAGAGGATTAGGGGCAAGCTTCCTACCCACTGATTATGGCCCATGGAGAGAGCAGATCATTCTCCAATGACAGACAACAGTGTAATGAACCCCGAGAGCAAGGCTTGGATTAATTCTCTAAATAAGCTTCCCTTCTGGAGTGGATGGACAGGTGTAATATTAATCCTGTACAGGATAAAGGTCAGAGGGAATATGGTGGCCCTCCTGCAGGCTGGATTGGAGAGGTTTCTTCACTTTGGGACAGAAATATTTATCACCAATATCCCTTAAGAAATATATGAAGATAAATGAATTCCACTTTTTCAGACTGCTGGAATATTGTAGGAGTTTGTCTCATAGACTGTTGCCAGATAGTCTGAGGTGGGGTTTGTTATGTGTTTATTGTCAAGTAGTTATTTCCCATTGTTCTATTGTTTGTCTGTCTGATCATCTCTTGGAGATGAGATTAATCATGTGACAACTTTAACTTGTTACCAAATTATTGTGAGATGTTGTTTGTTGATTAACTTACTGTTTAATTAATTTACTGTTTTGGTGTTTGAAGTTTGCATAATGCTAATATCCTCAAGAGAGGAATGTCCTTCTGTAGGGTAAAGTATGTGTCTGAGTTTCAATAAACAGTCATTTCTTTTGGTTCTATCCCAATGTCTTGTCTGTGTATGATGCTTGGGGTAACAGTGCTGGTATTAGCTCTCGGTCTGCTGGAACGACTTGGAGGGCAGGAGGCACTGTTTTGCAAAAGGAAGCACCTAATCAGAGTGCCAAAGCAGTTCCCTCACAATACCCTTTTTCAGGTAGTCAGAAAATGCCACCTCAATGGCATATATCAACCATCAGACTCAGTTCAGGCTATGAACCGCATGGGAATCACATTGGAACTGCACCACATTCCTGTTCAATTCACATGTGATTCAGTGTGGTGAAGTTTGAGCCCATTCATTCTGAATGTGCTCAAATTGCAATGCATCACACCAAAGCATGCAGCCATTTTGGAACCGCACTGCAACTAGATTGCATGGTTGTTTTGTACTATGTGATCCAAGGCCATTAAAACGCATTGCATTTGCAACCTGTGTTTGAGGTGTTAAGATTGCAATGACACCCAATGCGGGTCACAAAGGCAGTGAGATTTGAATGTGGTGCTGGAAATGCACACAGATCACGCCATTTCCCGCACCGCATTAGTGTGAACCTAGCCTCAAGGGAACATGAGGAGCCTGACTGCCTTGGAGGAAGCAAACCAGATCCTTCTCCTGGACAGAAACTCACTGTCCAGAGATTTCTGCGATCTACATCCCAGGAGTGGACAATTGGCAGTCGGATTATATCAGTCGCCACAGCTTGGACAAAGGGGAATGGTCACTTCATCCAGATGTGTTCAATCGAATATGTTAAAAATGGGGTACTCCATACGTGGACATCCTAGCCTCCAGATACAATAACAAACTACCTCTGTATCCATAACCGGGGATCCTCTAGCTCTAGCCTCAAATGCCCTATTTATCTCCTGTCTCACTAATTTATGCCTTTCTTCCAACGAGTATTCTCCCTTGCTTGCTCCACAAAATAAAGCAAGAAAGGAAGACAGTGATTCTTCTGGCACCAGACTGGTCCAGAACAACCTGGTTCACACACATACTCAGACTTCTGGCAGACAACCCATGGCCACCTTCTAACAGACCAGATCTTAATCCCCCTACTCCACTGTGCTTCAAAGTCTCCAACTTTAATGGCATGGCTGTTGAAACCCAGGTCCTAACATATAAAAGGGTTCTCACCCTGGGATTCCTACTTTGCTAAAAAGCAAGAAAATCTACTTATAGTAAGAATTTATTATCATACCTGGAATCTTATTTCACCTGCTGTGAACATAGTCTTTTTTTTGGTACAATCTTTTTTTATTGAAATTTTTGTGAAATGAGAACAACTGTAATAATCCCACGCAGGGGATGTAAACAGTAAACATGACATGGCTCAGCTTAATAGTGCGCATTATGCCACGTACACGCGACCGGACTTTCTGGCAGACTAGGTCCGACGGTCTTCCCAAATGACTTTTCAGCAGAGTTCCAACGGACTTCAGAACGGACGCTCTTGGCCACACATGATCACTCCAAAAGTCCAACCTTTTAGAACGCTGTGACGTACAGCACGTACGACGGGACTAGAAAAAGGAAGTTCAAGACCCAGTACGCCACCCTTTGGGCTCCTTCTGCTGATTGCGTGTTTATCTCGTGTTAGTAGAAGTTTGTTTACAGACGATTCCTGCTTTTCAGACTCCAGTTTATTCCAATTGTTTTACTGAGGTTCAGTTTGTGCTTGTGGTGTTTGTACCTGGTTTTCAGTGCGTGTTGGTCAGTTTGTACCTGTATATCAGAGTATGCTGGTCCACTTGTTCCTGTTCTTCAGCTTGCTCTTTACAGGCCTTGCTGTTCTTCAGTGTGTTTGTTTAAGTTCGTTCTGACCAGCCGACCGTTTTGAAACCATGGTGCATGGACATACTCGTTCTCGAGTTCGTGCTGTGTGGGGACTTGGTGTTGGGGTTAATACTTTGGCCCGAGCCTGGTCCATGAACAGGGCAAGTAGGAGTTCATGGACCAAGAACTGGTTACTCCAGCGTGACCAATTCTCGCTCATGCCTTTGCTTCGTGAGATCCAGGAGAATAATCAGGAATTATCTCAGGATGACGGACCCCATTTTCTCCGCTTTGATGACCCCTTATATCAGCAGGCAGGATACCTGCATGTGAAAAGCCATCACTCCGGAGCAGAGGCTAGTAGTCATGTTGCTGTACTTGGTGACTGCGAGAAGCCTGCAGGACCTCAAGTTCTTGACAGGCATCTCCCCCCAGGCTCTGGGGATCATTATCCCAGAGACCTGTTCTGCCATCATTCAGGTCCTACAGAAGGACTATATTAAGGTATGTTTTATCTTTTAACATTACATTATATGTATTTAATGTTTGCTAATGTATTGTATTTATTTCATCATTACCTAATTACCATGATTGGAATATGCTGTGAATGTCCCCTTTATCCTCATGCATTCTGGAAGCTTTTTTAAGACTACTTTTTTGGCCTACATGCATATTTGCCTTCACTAACCTCCCCAGCATGCTATCCTGAGCCCATATACACCTATAGCCTAGTCCCTTTAACAATGTATATTGTCAGCTCCATTGTACTACTTTCCCCCGAAACACCCCCTAAAATGTGTCCAAATGTATAGTGTGTCCTTAAATTAATTTCTAACCCTCCCCCACCCCCTAAAATGTGTCCAAATGTATAGTGTGTGCTTAAATTAATTTATAACCCTCCCCACCCCCTAAAATGTGTCCAAATGTTATGTGTGTCCTTAAATTTATTTATAACCCTCCCCACCCCCTAAAATGTGTCCAAATGTAATGTGTGTCCTTAAATTCATTTATAACCCCCTCCACCCCCTCATACAATTTTATCAATGGGCCATCAGAGGGGGTGAGGAATCTGATAAGTGGACCTTATATTTTTGTCTTTTTAAATACGCCTTCAAATAAGTGTTGTGCAAGAATGTTTTTGTGTAATCTGCTTGCAATGTTATGTGCAAAATTACATATATTTTTTTTTCTTGTTTGACTCTACAGTTTCCTTCAACGCCACAGGAATGGCAGACTGTGGCCTCCCATTTTGCCGACCATGGGGACTTTCCCAACATTGGAGGGGTGATAGATGGGAAGCATGTACACATTGTGCCACCACCCCATTTGGGGTCTTACTATTACAACTATAAGGGGTTTAAAAGTGTAGTGTTAATGGCTGTGGTGTTGGCACAATGAATTCATGTATGTGGATGTGGGGAAGAATGGCCGGATGGAGGAGTCTTCACCCAGATGGAGTTCTACCAGCGTCTTCAGACTGGTGGCCTGACATTGCCACCTGATGTGGATAACATGGAAGGTCTTCATTGCACATGAAGTCTTCGTTCTGGGCGAGCACCTGATGAGGTTGTTCCCCCAAAGGACACTCAGCCTGGAGTGGCGAGAAGAGTTGTTGAGAATAATGGCCAGCCGGTTCCGCCTATTTCTGACAGTAATTAATATGGCGGACCACACAATAAACCACATCATCCTGTGCTGTTGCATCCTACATAATTTTTTAAGGAAACATTCTCAGAATTATCTATCATCAGTTGGGCCTGAGGCCGCACTTATTCCTGGATCTTCCCTGACAGGCCTGGATACTGGCCGTACTGTCTTGGCACCCCAAACTGCCGTGAAGTTCGGTAGAGATATGTCAATTATTTTATGGGCAGGGGGGCCATTGCAATGCCAGAAAATGTTTAAAATGTATATTAATTAAAACATTTTTTTATGATAAAAGCTAGAGATTGATTTATTGCTTGCTTTTCTTTTTGGCTGTCTCCTAGGTTCTCCTTGTGGTGCCAAGTGGATTTTCCTTTAGTAAATAAGCCCCATTGTCACTGTAAACACAAAATTACTTACAAAACTGGTACTGAGTATTGAAAGAAGAAGCCACACATTGTTGTCTTTTAAAATGTTTACTCTGTGCACATTCACACGTGCGTTTTTAAAATCTGGTTAAACTTTATTTTTGCTTTTTCACAATTTTTTGGGGGTTTTATATTTTTTACTCAAT
This sequence comes from Lithobates pipiens, assembly GCF_037356315.1. NCBI lineage: Eukaryota > Metazoa > Chordata > Amphibia > Anura > Ranidae > Lithobates > Lithobates pipiens. Next base: position 105,445,972 of record NW_027507686.1, on the reverse strand, counting down.
AATTTTTTTTTCACAATTTTTATTTTAATCATATTATTTATTTGTTTATTTTTTTATATATTTTTTTTAGAAACAGGCATGTTTTAAAACATAAAATACACATGTCTGGAACTAACAATGTTTAACATATAAAAACTGAAGGCATTATCAGACATTATAGTGTCAAAAATGTCTTGATATTGCCTTCATCAGATGGGGTGGAAAAGCCAAATTTTGAAGATGCACACAAATTGGGAGTCTAAATGGGTAATGTCAATATGTGCTATCTCCCATCATGGGAGATCAGTGGACATGTTTTGGGGGTGCAATCCCTACCTCTCACCTGCTAGCGTTACGAGGAAGGGGTTGCACCCACAAAACACGTACATTGAGATCCCCTGATCGCAGATAGCACATGTTGACACACTGTGTTTGGCATGAAAATTTTAAAAAACTTTAAAACCAAGAATGTGATCATCTCCAAAGGAAATAAAGAACATAATCAATTTAGTTTTAGGGGAAAAGGGATTATATTCTCCCCAAAACATTGATCGTGTTCTTCATTTCCTGCTGCATGATGTCCAGCCGATTGTGCATTGCATCAATCTCCCCATTCCAGGCCATGATCTTGGCAATGAGGGTTTGAGCACTGGCACTTTTAAATGGTTTGCCGCTTCTCCTTCCACAACCAGAACATCACCTAAAATTGATGAAAAAAAAAATGTTTTTAGAAATGTGCAGGCATACATAGATTACCTTAAGCTGGGGTGTCAGACCCTCACCTGGTGGGGTGCCCACTTCCTCCACCTCTCCCTGCTCCATATCCTCGGGGGGGGGGGGGGGGGGGGCTGGGGCTTAATTCCCATTCACACTGGCGAGGTCAGGGGTCCCTGGGATCCTGTTGTCTGAGTCTTTTCTCCCCTATGAGAATGAAACAAAAGGTATACTTAACACACAGATATTTGAGTCCAGAAATGGGAATATAAAACATTGCTTGTTAGTGTGTACAATTGTCTGTTTGGGAAGAGATCCAAGTTGAAGACATGATTCCAATTCCCTTTTAAAAAACTGCAATACTTACCTTTTTTGGCCAAGTTTCACAGATGGAGACACCCCAAGTATCCCCTGAAGCACCTGTGTGGGTTACCCTAAAAAATGTTCTTTAGTGTCCCACACTTGTGAGTCCAGCTGTGTAAACAGCTTCTGAGTGTCCTCTCCTTACAGTCCACTAAATCAAGTTTGCAATTCATTCTAGTTTCCAAGACATCTACACAACAATATCCTGAACTTCTTTTAATAGGACAAATTAGCATGACCAAAATATAGGTATGACCCTGTACCAATACGATGTTTCCTACAAACAATGTTTTCTAGGAACGACTGCCCACAAACATGAATGTAGCCATTTCAACTGTACAGTAGTAAAGAAAATCACACGGAGCAGCATGCAATTATTATAACTGGAACACATGACAAGTACTTACTTTTTTGAAGCTCCTTCTTGATGTTGCGATACTGATCCGGCTCCCTCAGTTTTATGTCGGACCATCGCTTCTTCAACTGCTCTTTTGACCGGCGTACCCCAAACTTCTGCTCCAGGGTGCTGACCACAGTTTGCATGATGTTATCCTCTTCTATTCGGATGGGTGTATGGACCATGTTTCCCATCATAATCCTCCCATCTTAAAATCTCTACTATTTCCTCAAAGGCCATGTTGGTGGCCTTCAAACTCCTCCTGGATCCGGCTGTTTGTGGCTCCGTGACCAGTGGCAGGCAGAAGGTGGCTGGGCCCAGTAGGAGCCTCACATAATCACAGGTGCCTCACCTCCGCCTTACCACCAAAAGGCCCAAGAAGGCGACAATTGACAGAGGAGGCATCACTTGCCCTCATTCAGGAAGCCAGCCAGTCCCTGAGGAGCCCCTCCCCCAACGCTGAAGAGGCCTATGGCTACTATCTGGCCACCAGGTTGGTGGAATTGGAGAAGGGCCAATGCCTCCTCTATGAGGGGAATTTTTGCTGAGGCCCTTCAGAAGAGGTTGAAGGGCCAGCTCACTGAAAACAGCCATATATATGAGCGAGCCCCTACTCCTCCTCCTCCTGCCACAAGTCAACCACCAGGAAGGCTGCAGGGAAGTGTGGAGGGAAGGCTGCAGCGAAGGGAAGAAAGTGATGGCCTGGATTCAGTCTGGTATGACAGAAGACGCAGGCTGTGGTAGTACCACAGCCTGGGCACAGATATGTCATCTGCTGCTTGTCCTGATCTCTGGGATTCCTGGACCAGATTGTGCTCCCTATTATATGGACTCCTCAAGATCTCAATTTTGTTTTCCAATGACTTGATGTGTGCCCTGGGGGCCAAAAGGCTTCACAAATTCCAAAAGATTCTCCAGTGTTACCTTCCTCTTTATTTTGTTAACCAAAATAAATGGATATTTCAAAAATGAGAAAACACATAAAAAAAAGAGGGACCAGTGGGAAAGACAAGTAAAAGAGAGAAAAAGAGAAAAATTAAAAAGGGGGGGAGGGAGCAGTGGAGTAAGGCTAATTTGGCATCCTTACGGGGGGGAAATATGGAAGACAGTTGAAGACCGAAAACCCTTGACCAGAATCCCAGCAGACGGGGGCAAGGCCACCAGATATGACGTTCATCTCCATGCTGACCACAGCCCCTGAAACATCTATCGCTGCAGGATGGGATTAATTTAGTGATATGGGTTGGAACCCAATACCAACAGAGGAGCACCCTATAGGCTGCCTTTAGGGTAGCCGTGTTAAAGGAGAATTTTGCAGTATTAGACCAGGCTTTGCGCCAATCCACTGGGTTGATGTGGGATAAGTTTCGCTCCCAATTGAGGACATAGGACAATGAGTTTGGGGTCCCGCTTGAATTGAGAGAGGAGTAAATCAAAGATTTAGTACCTGGAGAGTGTAAGCACATTTGTTCAAAGGCCATTTTCTGGTAGGGAAAAGTATCATTGCGTCTGAGAGAGGAGATTCTCTGTCATAATTGAAGATAGCGGAAGAATTCCACTGAGGGAGCTTCATGAGCCTCCCGGCTTAAAGCCCACAAGGGGAAGGTGCGAGTTCCAAGAAAATGTCGGACCTGGGAGAATCCATGGGCTGGCCACCAGGAAAAAAACATGAGGTTGTTCTAGGCCGGGTGGGAAACTGGGGGTTATTTAGGAGGGAAGAAAGTCAGAGGGACAGGGACATGAGCCCACCGGAGTACCGAACCGTGTCCCAGAGTTTTAAACTATGGGCCATCAAGGGGCTGAGTGAGGGGTGACGCATTTTAGGTGGGAGCCATAAGAAATCAGAGGTGGGGACCAGGGCACAATTGCGGATCTCCAGGAGAACCCAGAATGGAATATCAGAGGTAGCTTGGAGCATTGTAAGCTGGGAGATTTGTGCAGCTTGATAGTACTTAGCGATGTTCGGGAAGCGGGAAACCCTGGGACGCTTGTTGGCCCAGATAAAGGAAAGAAGCTTTTTCTGGAGGAGACGTATGAAAATGCAGGGGTCCGGAAAAAGTATAAAATCTTTGGGAGGACAGCCATCTTGATGGCATAGATACGGCCAATCCAGGACAAGGTGGGGAACCTCCACGATATCACGAGCTCCATGATGGTACGTAACAAGGGATAATAGTTTGCAGAAAACGGAGGAGTAAGATTGGGGCCAGCTTCGATACCCATATATTCTAAAGTGGAGCCAGACCAGCGGTATGGGAAGGAGGATTGGAGGTGTGCAACCAGGGAGTTTGGGAGGGAGATGTTCAGGGCCGTGGTTTTAAGGGGGTTAATCTGGAGCCCTGAAATGGAGGCAAAGCGGGTCAGGAGGGATTGTATATTGGGTAGGGAGATAATTGGGTTAGTAAGGGTCAAGAGAACATCATCCGCAAACATTTGCCTGCGTATGGGATTCCATTAATGTTTGGGTCAGGTTTGAGAGCCATGGCCAGGGGTTCAAGGGCAAGGATAAAGGGAGCAGGGGACAGCCCTGCCATGTTCCTCTGGAGATGGGGAATGGGGGCGATAAGCAGCCCACATAGCGGACGGTGGCCAAAGTGGAATAGTAGAGTGCGGTCAGCCAGATGAGAACCGAGTCTCCAAAGCCCCAACTTTGGAGCACGTAGCTTAAATAGTCCCAAGAGAGGGAATTTAAAGCTTTGTACATGTTGAGCGAAAGAAGAAAACCTGGGATTTTTCGATGGTGCAGCAGAGAAATCAGGTGAACTACTGTCTGAACATTGCCCCCAGCGTGGCGACCGGGCACAAAGCCCATCTGGTCTCTGTGAATCAGAGAAAAAAGGTATTTATTAATGTGTGAACATAGGATATTGCCCTGTAATTTCATATCCTCATTCAGCAAAGAAATGGGGCAGAAAGCTTGAGGGTCATGGGCTTCTACAGTGGTTTTCAGGATCATGGATACATGTGCTGATAAGGAGTCCGGGGATGGCAGAGCTCCCGGTTTCATATTGTAAAGAATGCTGTCAGGTGGGGGAGCAGGAGGGAGGAGAATTTCCGGTAATATAGGCCGGAGAAGCCATCTGGACCTGGGGCCTTAGAGAGTTGAATGCCTTTGATGGCCTGGGCTACCTCCAGCTCGAAAGTGTCCGCATTAAGAGCAGTGTGAGCTGCAGATGAGAGAGGGGGAGATGCAGGTCACAGAAGAAGGCGTCTGCTAAATCTAGTGGGAAAGGGGGGGGGGGGGGGTTCTGTACAAAGTGGTCAGAAAATCAGCAAAGGCTGCTTTAACTTGCGTCTGCTTAGAAGTAAGATCACTGCCGGCTGAACGGAGGCGAACCGGCTTGTGGGCATGGCCCATGGCATTGAGTTTTCTGGCCAGCATCGCGTCTAGATTGTTTGTGTAGGAATAGAATTTTTGCTTGGCCGATTTCAAGACTTTTCCAGCTCTGTTAGTAAATAATAAATCCAGTTCTGCGACAATGGTGTCATGAGCCTTCTTGTTAGCGGGGGTAGGGTTGGATTTCCATGTTGCATTAGTGGATACCAGGCGGGCCTGGAGTTCTTGAATCTTATTTTCCCTATCCCATTTGCGAGAGGAAGCAAGCTGAATACAATGGCCCCGCATGGTGGCCTTGTGGTCTTCCCACAAGGAGATAGCCGATGTCATGGTGCCTACGTTGTCTGAGAAGAAGAAATTGAGTAGAACGGCTAGGTCTGGCTTAAAATTGTTGTGCCACATCCAACAATAAAAAAAAAGTTAGAAAAGAAAAGGGAGTTCCCTGATGGTGTATTTTTTAGGCACGTACACAAAAGAATATATAGAAAAATACAACATTTATTTAATGGGATAAAATCATGCCAGGAAGAAAAAAACGGCAATATACAGAAAGTAAATTATCCATACATGTTATCGATATAATTAACCACAGTGTAAGTTTCCCTACACGCTCCGGAGCCTTGGGTATCTCCTTCTTCAGAGGAAAATATACAGTATGGAGTACAATTCTATTGAGATACAAACAGCAGATCATTAGAATAGTAGACTGCAGCAGTTTTCGTATAGTTTGAGTGCCAGTGATTCCAAAGGAAGGCAACCATACATGGGAGGGTGTGTAGCAGGACAGCGGCACTCAGGTGAGCGAAGGCTAATGGCAAATTGTCCGGTTGAGGTTCATACAAGGATGAGCTGTAATAGTGTCAGCATGCCCAAGAAGAGCAACCCACCTGTCCCTAGGTAGGGTAAAACAGCAAAACAAAAAAAAAGGAAGAAAAAAAAGGGGTAAATGGAGGAGCCAAACATTAGTCAAGGTTAATAGAGGGGGGAGTTTCTGCACCTACCGTCACACACAGTGGATGGTAGGAAACCTAAACCAGAAAGTCCAAGGGTCTCTTTAAGATAGGGTCAAACTTACAATTCCAAGACTCATCCCGGGTCAGAGCTTGGGGTGCCAGTTGCGGATGAGGTGCATGCATGGGAATGCTTATGGCTTTTCGCTGACTCGCAGTTGCGGCCCGGGAGGTTGGTAGCAGGGTGGGGAGGGGCAGAGTCGGCCGGGCTCTGGTTTCCTTCGCTAGGTGGCAAGAGATGAAGGGATTCCAGGATTGCTTGTGCTTCGTCCAGAAGGTAGGGCATGGGTGCGGCCCTTATAGAAAAGGGAAAGTTTGAAGGGGAAACCTCAAAGATACTGAATTTCATGGGCCAACAGTGCAGAGTGAAGGGCTTCATCTGTCTCCTCTTCATGATTGAGGACTGGGAGAGCTCTGCAAAGACTTGATAGTGGTTACCTTGGAATACTAGGTCAGGTTTGTCCCTGGCTGCTCGCAGGAGGGTTTCTTTAGTTCGGTAGTAAGTGAACTTTATCCCAATGTCCCGGGGTGGTCTTTCTGATTTCTTAGGGCCAAGCATACGATGGATGCGGTCAAATTCCAGCCGACCAATGGGAATGCCAGGCACTAGCTCCTGAAACAGTGCTGTTGCTGTGGAAGTGAGGTCTGTGATCGTCTCAGGGATGCCCCTGAGACATAGTTTCCCTCTGCGGTCCCTGTTCTCAAAGTCCTCCAGAGGTGAGCAGCTTCTAGTTCATTTTTCAGGTCGGTGATGTCCTGCTCGTGGCTCTCTAGGACTGTGGCGGCCGCATCCATTTTTTCTTCTAGATCATTAGTGCGGGAGCCGAGCTCCCTGATCTCCTTGGTGAGGTGTGTTGCAAGTTTGGTGGTCGCAGCTATAAATGCCGCATGCAACATGATTTTGAAGCGTGCCAGAAAGTCGGCATTGCTTAGTGCAGGCTGTTGGTGCAGAGCCACTTCCAAGGCATGACTTGTGGTATCCTCAAGGAGAGAAGGCTGGAAAAGGTCTGGGCTCGAGGCGAGAGCTTCCATGATGGCGTCAGATGGGGAGGCCGCAGGAGGATTCCGGTCCGCCAATTTAGCGCTGGAGGAATGGGTAGATCTCCTTTCCATGTGGTGTGTGAAGCTGCGGGGGACAGGAAAGGTACAGGGGAAGCCAAGAGTGCCCTCAATATCAGTAGTAATGTGGCTAATGTGTCCGGGTGGCGAGGAGCGAGCTTACCGAGCGGCCATCTTGGTTCGCTGCTCGCACGCGCCTCCCAGACCTAAAGCTGGAACGTAGTCCCTATTTCCTATTTGTCCTTTTCTTCAGGTACTTGCAAAGGGCACCCTGTTTTAAAATTGCTTGCTGGAGCCTATGCTCTGAAACAAAGTTTTCAACTTGAGCTCTCACATGCACCAGTTCTGTTGGGGCATCTCGGATCTTTAAGCACCAGGCCTCTGTCATCAAATTATGCAAGGCCTCTACCTGTTCTGTTCATACTTTTTACATTTTTTACCAGATTGACAACCAAGCTGTCTACTCTTGTCACTCCTATCAAACCTAAGGGCTTTGGGATCACAACACTCCTTTTTATGAACTTTTCCATTCTTTGGACTCTTTGTTTTCCCTATAGTGGGTATATATATATGTATGGTACTCATTTTATTTTTATAGTGCTGCTAATGTGTAGGTACTGTGTTTAGCGGAATTTTGAGATTGTACCTGCGCATATTTTATTTTATTTAATTATTTATGATTATTATAACAGCAGCTGTATACATAGAGAGATATTTGTCCTTGTACAGCGCTTGGATCGGTTTCATGACTTGATTGTGTGACTGATAATTTGATTTTTTTTCAAAAAAATTTTTTTTATTATTATTTTTTAAATGATTATTTTTTTCAAAAATATTTTTTTTTTAATTATTTTCTTTTTTCAAAAAGGTTTTTTTTTTCAAATTTCCTAATTTTCATTTTTTTTCTAAAATTTTTTTATTCCAAAAGATTTAAAAAAAAATTTCTAAAATGATTATTTTAAATGATTATTTTTTTCAAAAATTATATTTTTTTAAATTAACCACTTCAGCCCCGGACCAATTGTCAGCCTAAGGACCAGAGGTCTTTTTACAATTTCGAATTGCACTGCTTTAACTGGTAATTGCGCGGCCATGCAATGTTGTACCCAAACAAAATTTGCATCCTTTTCTTCCCACAAATAGAGCTTCTTTTGATGGTATTTGATTGCCTCTGCGATATTTATTTTTTACGATATAAAAGGAAAAAGACTGAAAATTTTAAAAACAATATATATTTTCTACTTTTTCTAAGAAAAATCTAATGAACTAAATTTTAGTCATACATTTAAGCCAAAATGTATTCAGTCACATGTCTTTAGTAAAAAAAATGTCAATAAGCGTATATTTATTGGTTTGCGCAAAAGTTATAGCGTCTACAAACTAGAGTACATTTTCTGGAATTTACACAGCTTTTAATTTATGACTGCCTATCTCATTTCTTGAGGTGCTAAAATGGCAGGGCAGTACAACCCCCCCCCCCCCCAAATGACCCCATTTTGGAAAGTAGACACCCCAAGGAAATTGCTGAGGAGCATGTTGAGCCCATTGAATATTTTTTTTTTGTCCCAAGTGATTGAATAATGACACGAAAAAAAAAAAGTTTACAAAAAGTTGTCACTAAATGATATATTGCTCACACATGCCATAGTTATATGTGGAATTGCACCCCAAAATATATTTTGCTGCTTCTCCTGAGTACGGGAATACCACATATGTGGGACTTTTTTGGGAGTCTAGCCACGTACGGCACCCAGAAAACTAATCACCGCCTTCAGGATTTCTAAGGGTGCAAATTTTTGATTTCACTCCTCACTACCTATCACAGTTTCGAAGGCCATAAAATGCCAAAATAGCACAAACCCCCCCCCCCCCCAAATGACCCCATTTTGGAAAGTAGACACCCCAAGCTATTTACTGAGAGGCATGTTGAGTCCATTAAATATTTTATATTTTGCCACAAGTTGCAGGAATATTAAAAAAAAAAATTTTTTGCACAAAGTTGTCACTAAATTATATATTGCTCACACATTCTATGGGCATAAGTTAAATTACACCCCAAAATAAATTCTGCTGCTTCTCCCGAGCACGGGGATACCACATGTGGGGGACTTTTTGGGAGCCTAGCCACGTACGGTCCCCTGAAAACCAAGCACTGCCTTCAGGATTTAAATATAAAACGCTACCAAAAAAAACTGTTAGTGATCGCAGGGATCAGGCCTGACTCTGCGAAAGCTGCAGTTATGTGTTTAGTGTTTTGTAAGTGACAGTGATCCATTGATACTGCACTTGGGTGGGCTGGGCGGAGGGGCAAAATGCAGGTGCTAGCAGGTATCTGGGCTGATCCCGCTAACAATGCGTTTTTTTGGAACCCTAAACTGCTGGGGACGCTAGTATAGATCTGATCAGATCAGATATTGATCTGTTCAGATTCTATACCACTACGGGAGGTTTATGCTTTGCGCGTGGGTGTTAGCGGTACTGGCACTAACCTAGCACTGCCTGGGGCGACGCAGACCCTGACCCTAAAACCTAATTGATATCACCTGCCGGGTGAGCAGGGGATTAAACCTTTATTGGGTAATAAATGGTGGGTGCCCTGATGCTATAAAGCAAAGTAACTAACCAGAGTCACCCGTAACACTTATACGGTGATCACTGGTGAAAGGGTTAACTAGGGGCAATCAGGGGCTTAAAATCTTTATTAGGTAGTATATGGGGGTACCTAGCGCTATAAAAACCTGGCGGTGAACCTAAAAAAATAACTAGCTACCTAGCGGCACCAGTGACACTAATGCAGCGATCAGAAAAACGATCGCTTAGTGACACTGGCAAAAGGGGGTGATCGGGGGGGGGGGAGGATTTGTGTGCCTATGTGTACCTACATGTCAGTGTAGTGTTTGGTGCACTTACTTTCTCTTTTCTCCTCGCAGTCCGGTCAAAAAGACCGCCCCGAGGAGAATGACATCACTTCCTCCCTGCCTGTGTTTACAATACACAGCGGGGGAAGCTTCTCATTCGCCAGGAGTGATCGAGAGGGGATGGCCAGAAACCAACGGCCATCCCCTCATCCCGGATCGCTCCGATCAGACACCCCACCCGCTGGAATGCAAGCACGTACATGTACGTGCTTGTGCCTGTCGGTGCCATTCTGACGACGTACATTGCCATGCGGCGGTCCTTAAGTGGTTAAAGAATTTTTCAAAAATGATTTATTTTTTCAAAAATGATTTATTTTAAATGATTTTATTTTTTCAAAAATTTATATTTTTTTTCAAATTTCCTCATTTTCATTTTTTTTTTAATTATTTTTTTTCTAAAATGATTATTTTTTCTAAAATGTTTTTCTTAAAAAAATTATATTTTTTTCAAAAATTATATATTTTTTCTAAAACGATTATTTTTTCTAAAATGATGTTTTTTTTTTTCCAAATTTTTTTTTTTTATGTTTTTTTCTAAAATTATTTTTTTTTCAAATTTCCTAATTTTCATTTATTTTCTAAAATTATTTTTTTTAATGATTTTTTTTTCTAAAATATTTTTTTTTTTAATTATTTTTTTCGAAAAATTTTTTTTTTTCAAATGTCCTAATTTCATAATTCCCCTCAGAGCTGTGTGGGACTAGCCATAATTCCCCTCAGAGCTGTGTGGGACTACCTATAATTCTACTCAGAGCTGGGTGGGACTAAATATAATTCTCCTCAGAGCTGTGTGGGAGGAGCTCTAATTCTCCTCAGAGCTGTGTGGGAGGAGCTCTAATTCTCCTCAGTTGTGTGGGAGGAGCTATAATTCTCCTCAGAGCTGTGTGGGACTACCTATAATTCTCCTCAGAGCTGTATGGGAGGAGCTATAATTCTCCTCAGCTGTTAAAATTATTTTAATTTTTCCAAAAAGTTTTTTTTTGAAAAAATTATTTTTATTTTTCAAAAAAGTTTTTTTCAAAAAAGATTTTTGTTTAATTATTATTTTTTATGGGGTGATCATAATGTTTTGGCTGATCATGTTGTGGTCATAATATTTTGGCTGATCATGGAGGTCATAATATTTTGGCTGATCATGGGGTGGTCATACTGTTTTGGCTGATCATGGAGGGGTCATAATGTTTTGGCTGATCATGGGGTGGACATAATAACCCCTTAGGTTCCATAGTGGTTATAACAAGTATTCTTTACTGCATTTACAAATTGGTTTTACTGCTTTGGGTTTAGTATCACTTTAGACCCCTTTCACACCACACCGCACCTTGCGTCGGCGGTAAAACGCCGCTATTTTTAGCAGTGTTTTACCGCCGGATTTGCGGCGCATTTCGGCCGCTAGCGGGGCGCTTTTACCCCCCCGCTAGCGGCCGCGAAAGGATTAAAACCGCCGGCAATACGCCGCAATAGCGGCGTTTTGCCGGCGGCATTACAGTGCTGCCCCATTGATTTCAATGGGCAGCAGCGGTGGAGGAGCAGTAAACACACCGCTCCTTCACCGCTCCAAAGAAGCTGCTGGCAGGACTTTTTTCTGACGTCCTGCCAGCGCACCGCTGTAGTGTGAAAGCCCTCTGGGCTTTCACACTAGAAACAATGGTGCAGCTTCTTTAGGGCGTTTTGCAGGCGCTATTTCTAACGCTATAGCGCCTGCAAAACGCCCTGGTGTGAAAGGGGTCATAAGGTCAGAGGCATCCCTCTGTTAGATTCACCATAGAGGAATAGTTAGCATCCATAGGCATTCAAGATGCTGTCAGAATGTTTATACTGAAATATTAAAACAGTATTATATGTATGGAATTATGAAAAATCTGTGATTTCGATTTTCACATTATTCCACAATACAACCAATTAATTCTAGTTTGTTTATCCGTGCTATTTTAAAGACAAGAGATAACGGTGTGCCAAAAAATCTATATATTTATTAACTAAAAATTCTGTAAAATAATATTAGATATATTTGGTGATAATACAAAAGATGATATATTTTCAAATACTGTATAGATGGGTAATACAGATAATACATTTTTTACCACAAGCTCTTATTATAAAATACCATATTTCAGTACTCCAATGATAACTTGGTAAATTTAGACTTGGTAACTTAGTAATTATCTTTCTGTAGCTCTACGGACTTGTGTAAACAAACTAGGTGTTGACGTTGTGATTCTAAAAAAAAAAAAAAAAAAGACCTTAAAGCGGGAGTCCACCGGGACTCCGCGTTTTTTTTTTTTTAAAAGCCAGCAGCTACAAATACTGCAGCTGCTGACTTTTAAAATAGTGACACTTACCTGTCCAGCGCGCCCGCGATGTCGGCACCTGAAGCCGATCGCTAGGTCGTCTGTCGGGTCCTGCCGCCGCCATCTTGGGTATGGGAATCAGGAAATGGAGCCTTTCGGCTTCATTTCCCGGTTCCCTACTGCGCATGCGCGAATTGCGCTGCGCAATAAGGTCGCTCCCCGCTGCCTCTGGGAGCTGTGTGTTTCCCAGCAGGCAGCGGGGCACTTGCGGGAAGGGGCAGGCACTTGCGGAAAGGGGCGTAAGTTATGCCCCTTTCCGTAGAGAGCTGTCCCGGAAGTGGGTGCAGTTACCAGGATTATCAAGGTAACTGCACCCCCCTCCCCCCTGAAAGGTGCCGATTGTGGCACCGGAGGGGGGGAGGGCTCCGATGAGCGGAAAGTCCACTTTAGAGTGGACCTCCGCTTTAATCCTTAAACCTCTTTAACAGTATGTGGACAATTTTGTTAACCACATACAAACTGGGTAATTTAAACAAGATTATTTTTTTTTTATTTAAAATGAATCTATGGTTCAACACATACTATAATTGTCAGAAACCACAAATCAGACTGAGACAGAAGTACAGTTAAATCACACTTGTTTAATAATAATAAAAAAGTAGACACCCCGGTCGTTCCTGAGGATACACGCGACTGGCTCACTGCCCTACACTTATCTTCCTTTGCTAAACAATTATTCCTTGCCTCTCAAATACACTGTCCCTTCACTGAATTTGAACGTTTGAGCTCTCTCCGTGATATGCCCAGACATCTACTCTCCTCCCTATACGGCCTGATCCAGGACCTCCCCCCTACACAAAGATGTGATCAGCAGAGCTGGGAAAGAGCCTCTCCAGAGAGGAATGGCAGACTGCGTTACACTTCACCCACAAGTCCTCTATTTTGTGCTATTCGGCAGAGAAGAAGTTTAAGATCCTTTCTAGATGGTACAGGGACCCTTTCACCTTACACAAAATTTTCCTGACTACTCCGGCCTCCTGTTGGCGCTGTGGTACATCCTTAGGTACTTACATCCATGTCTGGTGGGAGTGTGATCGGACACAAACAGTCAGGGCTGGGCTCAGCCCATCCTTCTCTGATTTGGCCACTCAACTGTCGGCTAATTGCCAGCTCCTTTCTCCCCACAGTGACTCAGCTGTTGTTAATCTGCTGGGATTAACCCAGTGGTTTACGCGTTGGACCTTTCTCCTAGTATATGCATCTCTAATGTGTTTCGTGTCTTCTTATTGCCTATTTAAAGCCATCCAGCTCACGTCATCCCTGCCTTCGCCTTTGCTCACATCTCAGAGACTTTTCTCCTGCGTTCCTGGGTTTCGTGGTGTCTTTACTCCTGGGTGACCCCCAAACTTGGGCCCACTGCCTGCTGGAACAGAAGGCCAAAGTGTTAACTAATCTGAGCACCTTTTTTGACACGATGACCCAACTCTACGAGGACCCACAGCTTTCCGCAACTGCAGAAGCTGCCCTGCATACCCTCCAACAAGGGCGTGGGGCAGTAGAGGACTATGTTGCGGAGTTCAGCCGATGGAGTGCAGATACCGACTGAAATGATGCTGCCCTCCGTTACCAGTTCCGTATGGGGCTTTCTGACTCCCTAAAAGATGAACTTGCTTGAGTAGGAATTCCACAATCCCTAAATGCCCTAATCAACCTTGCTCTCCAGATCGATCGGCAGCTGAGGGAGCGAAGAGCTGAAAGAGGCATTGGTTCTACTCGCCCTGCCTGGATGTTGCCCAGAGTTCCTAACTACGCCCATCCGCCTCCTACTCCTAGTCCAGCCCCTGCTCCTGATACCTCCGAACCCATGCAGCTTGGGGTTCTTCATCCCTCTCTCACAATGGAGGAATGCCAACAACGTCGGGTCAACAACTTGTGCCTGTACTGCGGGGAACCTGGGCACTATGTCAGGAACTGCCCTACCAAGCTCTGTAAGTGTCTGTCTGTCTCTTCTGGTGATGCAATTACTTGGCTCAAGACTTCCTCTCACCTCGCTCTCTCTATCTTGTTGCAGCTCCACGGAAAGACTTTACAAGTCCCCGCTATCATTGACTCTGGGGCTTGTAACTGTTTTATGCCCTCCTCTTTTGCTCTTTTGCTTTTTCAAGCATCAAATCCCTCTGCTATACAAGGCCCAAGGACTCTCTATCCACCTGGCCGATGGAACTGCAATAAGATCTGGACCTGTTGTACAAGAGACTGCTCCCCTTTCAGTCACTATCTCCAACCTGCACCAAGAACTGCTTCACCCACCTGGACATTATTTCTTCACCGTTGTTCCCTATCATTCTTGGTATGCCGTGGTTGCAGGCCCACAACCCTTCTATAAATTGGGAAACTGGGGAAATCATGTTCCTCTCTCCGTATTGTCAGCAGTGCTGTATCTTGAAGGATGTCTCCTACTCTGTTATGTTTGAACTCTGATTCCGAATTACGCCAGTCGACCCCTGCGCCCTACCATGACTTCTTAGATGTATTTAGTAAAAAGGGGGAAGAGGTCCTTCCTCCGCATCAGGCTTATGACTGCTCCATTGAGCTCCTTCCCAGGGGCCGAAGTTCCCTTTGGCAGAATTTTCCCTTTGACTGACTTGGAATAAGAGACGCTGAAAATATATATAGACGAAAACCTAAAGAAGGGTTTAATCCGACCTTATACATCCCCAGCAGGTGCAGGCATCTTTTTTGTGGAAAAGAAAGATCGTTCCCTTCGGCCCTGCATAGACTATCGGGAACTGAATAAAATTACAATTAAAAATCGGTATCCGCTTCCCTTGGTACCAGAATTATTCCAGAGACTGGGGACTGCTATTATTTTCACTAAATTAGATCTTCGAGATGCCAACAACCTGGTCCATATCAGAGAAGGGGATGAGGGGAAGACAGCTTTTCGCACCCGCTTCGGGCACTTTGAGTACTTGGTAATGCCTTTCGGGTTGTGCAATGCCCCCGCCACCTTTCAGTACTTCATAAACAATGTTTTCTGGGACTATTTGGGCTTGTTTGTCATAGTCTATCTTGATGACATCCTCATCTTCTCTTCTTCTTTGGACTCCCACCGCAAACTCGTTAGATGTGTCTTAGCCCGGCTCCGACAACATGGACTGTACGCTAAGGCTGAAAAATGTGCTTTTGAGCAAAAAAGCATTCAATTTTTGGGACTAATTTCTGTAGAGGAAATTAAAATGGATCCTCAGAAGATTGCTGCAATCCTTGACTGGCCAGCCCCCACTGACAAAAAAGGGGTCCAACATTTCATTCGCTTCGCCAACTTCTATAGAAAATGAACCAAACAAGGTGTTCACTTTCATGGGTCCCCGGAAGCTCAAGCCGCCCTCGAGTCCCTCAAAAGACTGTTCACCTCCGCAGCTGTCTTGAAGCACCCTGATTCCTCTCCACCATTTGTCCTGGAGGTAGACGCCTCCGAAATTGCTGTAGGAGCGGTTCTCTTCCAACCACAAGGGACCAAATCCTTGCTATTCCCGGTAGCCTTCTTCTCGAAGAATGGCGATACCTTTTGGAGGGAGCTGCTCATCCTATTCTCCTATTCTGATCTACACGGATCACAAAAACCTGGAATACCTGAAATCTGCAAAGAGGTTGAGACCACGACAATCCAGGTGGGCCCTGTTCTTTTCCAGGTTTTCCTTCCATGTTACCTATCAGCCAGGCTCCAAAAACACAAAACCTGACGCTCTCTCTAGGATGTTCTATAAGTCTAAAGAAATTTCGCCCCCTATACTATTCTGGCTCCAGGGAACTTTCTCATGTTACAAGAAGACCTGCTTTCGCGGATCAAGCAAGCCTCACTGGGGTCAGCACCTGCCGTAGGAACTGAACTACAAGCCAAAGATGGACTGTTTTGGTACGGAAGCAAAATTGAAGGCCTACGGGTTTCAATCTTAGAACTTTGCCTTGATCATGCCCTGGCGGGGCATTTTGGTGTCACTAAGACTGCTGATCTTGTCCAGCGCACCTTTTGGTGGCCTCAAGTACTTAAAGACTGCAAGAGGTACGTGGAGTCCTGCACTACGTGTGCTCAGAATAAGACCAGTAGAACCAGGGCCTGGGGATTACTGAAACCCCTGCCCGTTCTGGACAGGCAGTGAAATGTGTTGTTCATAGACTTTGTCGGGTTGCCTCCAGCAGAAGGGCATACTGCCATCTTTGTGGTGGTAGATCGGCCGTCTAAAATGGTTCAATTCATTCTGATGAAAGGCATCCCCTCTGCTCATGAAACAGCAAATATGTTCATTGGAGAAGTAATTAAACTCCATGGAATTCCGGTCAATGCCGTTTCTGATGGCGGAGTACAATTTACTTCTTGATTCTGGAGAGCTCTGTGTAAAGCCCTGAGAATTGAGCTATCATTTTCCACTGCCTACCATCCCCAGACAAATGGTTAGACCGAGAGGACCAATCAGACCCTCAAGCAATATATGCGCTGTTTTTCATCCTTTTTTTAAGACAACTGGTTCACTCCCAAGAGCACAACAAAGAAGCCTTTGACAGGAAGAAATGGGGAGAATTGGTACTTGAACCGGGTAACCTTGTATGGCTGTCCACTGTAAATATGAAGTTGACTTGTCCCTCCAGGAAGTTAGGTCCCAAATTCTTTGGTCCTTTTTCCATAAAAAGGAAAATCAATGAGGTGGCTCATAAGCTACAACTCCTGGATTCACTCAAGATCCGCCCTGTTTTTCACATCTCCCTTTTGAACCCCTTTGTCTCTAGCCCTTTTCCTGGCCAGAACTCGAATCCTCCAGATCCCGTAAGCCCTTGTACACACGGTCAGAGATTCCGACGGATAATCCAGCTGTGTTTAGTCTCCATCTGACTGTTTCCGTCTGCATATCCGACGGACCAAGTTTTCCAACTTGTCTATAAAATTTTCCGACAGCATGCTCCGATCGGACATACTCCGATCATGTGTAGCCTACTCCGACGGACAAAGTGCCACGCATGCTCAGAACAAATTCCTAGACCAAAGCTATTGGCTACTAGCCTGAACGTAGTCCCGTCGTAACAAAATAACGTCATCACTTTATGTACAATCGGATTTTCTGACAACTTTGTCTGACCGTGTGTATGCAACAGTTTCAGACAAAATCCGTCGGACAAAATCCAACGGATTTGGTTGTCAAAATGTCCGACCATGTGTACAAGGGCTAATAGTGGACTGTGAGGAAGAATTTGAAATCAAAGCTATCTTGGATTGCAGGAAAGGGAATAATCAAGCCCAATTCTTGATTAAATGTAAAGGGTATGGCCCGGAAGAGAAATCTTGGGAGCCTGAGGAGAACATTCACGCGAAAAGCCTAATTCAATCTTTTAAGAGATCCGATCCTGAAAAATGGGCCCAGCTGGGCATCCGAAGGCTGCCCCTTGGGGGGGGGGGCAATGGCAGGAAGATCCTGCCATTAACAGGCATCCTGGGCTTGCTGCTGCGCGCTCGTGTGCGCATGCGTTTGCGGGTGTGCGCGCGCGCCTATTGGCGCCAGACAGGCTATTTTAACCTGACTATCACTCTGGGTTCTTGCTGTCTGATCTATAGCGTGTGTGTTCTGATCCCGAAAACCCGTTTCCTGTACCAGAACACTACCCGGCTTGTCTCTGACCACCCCTGTCTTCCGCTTGCATCCGACCACGGCTTGTCTGACTACTCTGCTGCTTGATCCTCTGGTACCTCTGCTGCCCGCCTGATAACTGACCTGGCTTGTCTGACTCTCCGCTCTCTGTATTCTGGCTCCTAACACCTGCCTGCTTCTCTGCTCCCAGTTTGTGGTCCAGCTCCTGCCTGCAGTCCAGTTCCAGTCTGAGGTCCGGCTCCAGTGTCCGGGGTCCTGCTATACAGTGCTTCCTGGGTTCCTGATCCATCTACTGCTGTTGATCCTTCCAGGCACTCATGCCACTCCTGACTCTTGTGCTTCCTGTTCATCCTACCAGGGCCTTCGAGTCGGAGCCCCAAGAGAGGTCACTCCCTGTAGGTCAGGCTCGTCCACTAGGTACGTGACAAGGGGATTACAAAGGCCAAAAGGCATTACGAAAAAAAATTATTTCGGAAAAAGATTCCAAGACCTGCAGGATCAAAATGTTTGAGGTCACCACATCCCAAAATTATAGGAAAAACACGAAATCCCCTTGGTAGGTGGGACTTTATAAGTGACCGAAAACAATACTTGTATCATGAAAATTATTACAAAATGGTACATTCAATGAAAAAGATTTAACCACTACTGGGCACTTAAACACCCTTCCTGCCCAGACCAATTTTCAGCTTTCGGTACTCTCACACTTTGAATGACAATTACTCAGTCATGCAACACTGTACCCAAATACATTTTTTATCCTTTTTTTCCCACAAATAGAGCTTTCTTTTGGTGGTATTTGATCACCTCTGGGTTTTTGTTTTTTTGCGCTATAAATGAAAAAAGACCGAAAATATTGAAAAAAAACCTCTGTTTCTGTGACAAAATTATGCAAATTATAAATTTTTCTTCATAAATTTTGGCCACAATTTATACTGCTACATATCTTTGGTAAAAATAACCCAAATTAGTGGATATTATTTGGTCTTTGAGAAAGTTAGGGAGTCTACAAGCTGTGGTGTGAATCATAAAAAATTGATCACACCTGATGTACTGGTGGCCTATCTCACTTCTTGCGACCCGAACAAGTCAGGAAAGTACAAATACCCCCAAATGACCCCTTTTTGAAAGTAGACATTCCAAGGTATTTATGATACTGGCACTGATACATGGCACTGATGACACTTATACGTGGCACTGATGACAGATGGCACTAATACGTGGCACGAATGACAGATGGCACTAATACGTGGCACCGATGACGCATGACACTGATGACAGATGGCACTGATCAGTGGCATTGATGACACGTGACACTGACAATAGATGGCATGTGACACTGACAGGTGGCACTGATACGTGGCACTGATGACAGATGGCACTAATATGTGGCACTGATGACAGATGGCACTATGTGGCACTGATGACATGTGGCACTGATGACAGATGGCACTTATACGTGGCACTGATGACAGATGGCACTGGGGACAAACGGCACTGACAACAGGTGGCACTGGGGATAGATAGCACTAACAGGTGGCACTGGGAACGGTTAGCACTAACAGGTGGCTCTGGGGAGGATGGCACTGGGGGAGGATGGCACTGGGGCGAATGGCACATTTTTTTCCTTTTTTTTTTTTTTTTTTTTAACTTACGGCTGCAGCCGTTGATCTCTCCCTTCTCACATGCTGTCTGTGTGAGGAGGGAGAGCGGCGCTGAGAGATGATCTCATATGTTTACATATGAGATCATCTCTCATTGGACACGCCGATCACGCTGTAAACGGCCACTGTGATTGGCCCTTTACAGCGATCTGTGACTGGCTGTGTCCGAGGCACACGGCCAGCAAAGAACTTCCCCGATGCGGACGGCCTCCCGGCAGTTAGCGTCCGCTCTGTAGCTGTCTTTCGGCTATTGGGCTGGCGCGAAGAGGTTAAGTCATCAAGGACAAAAGAGTGCATAAACATTTGTATGGTTTACGATATATATATATATATATATATATATATATATATATATATATATATATACAGACACATGTAGGCTTAATGGGTGAACCCGACATTTCCGGCTTGATGCCCTTCTTCAGGGGTTTTTTAACACACAGAGCCAGGTGTCTATTAGAAAAGCATATATTATTATTAATATTATACATGATTTATATAGCGCCAAAAGTTTGCGCAGCGCTTTACAACATGAGGGCAGACAGCACACTTACAATACAGGAGGGATCAGAGGGCCCTGCTTGTTAGAGCTTACAATCTAGAAGGGAGGATCAAGTGGAACAAAAGGTAATAACTGCTGGGGGTGAGCTGATGGAGAAAATGAAAATACAGTTGTTAGGTGTGGTTAGGATAGGCTTCTCTGAAGAAAAGGGTTTTCAGGGATTGCCTAAAAGCTAATGGAGTAAGAGATGATCGAACAGATTGGGGTAGGGAGTTCCATAGGATTGTCTAGGCTCTGGAAAAGTCCTGGAGGTGACCATGGGAGGAGGCGACGAGGGAGCTAGAGAGCAGGAGGTCTTGAGAGGAATGAAGAGAACAAGTAGGTTTGTATTTAGAGACTAGGCTAGTGATGTAGCTGGGGGCTAAATTGTGGATTGCTTTATAAGTAGTTAGTATTTTCAATTTAATTAGTTGGGTGAGCAGAAGCCAGTGGAGGGATTGACAGAGAGGGGTAGCAGACATAGAGTGATTGATAAGGTGAATGAGTCTGGCAGCAGCATTCATGATGGATTGAAGCGGTGATAGATTATGTAAGCCAATGAGACGGGAGTTGCAGTAGTAGAGGCAAGAGATGACCAGTGAGTGAATTAAGAGCTTTGTTGAGTCATTGGTTAGAAAGGGGCCTATTTTGGAGATGTTGCGGAGGTTGAGGCAGCAAGATTTGAACAGCGATTGGACGTGGGGCTTAAAGGAGAGTCCATGACTACACCTAGAACCTTGGCATGCGGGGATGGTCTTATAGTTGTGCCAACGATTTTGACAGAGATCAGGAGAAGGGGAAGGGGCTTATGGGTAGGAAAAATTATCTTTTCGGTTTTGGCTAGATTGAGTTTGAGGAAGTGGTGTGACATCGAGACCAATATATCTGATAGTAAATTAGTGATACGTGAGGAGATGAAGGGAGTGAGCTGAGGGGTAGAGAAATATATTTGGTTGTCAGCGTAGAGGTGGAAGCCATGGGAGGCTATCAGCTGACCCAGGGAGGAGGTGTAGATTATAAATAGGAGAGGTCCAAGAACAGAACCTTTGGGGACCCCAAAGAGAAAGGAAGAGTCAAAAAGAAAGTAAAGTTGTAAGAAACGCTAAAGGTGCGGTTGGATAAGTAGGAAGAGAACCAGTACAGTCACAGAGACCAAAGGTGTGGAGTTTTTTTTAGGAGGAGGGGGTGGTCAACCATATTGAAGGCAGCAGAGAAGTCTAGGAGTACAGAATAGTGTTGATTGGTTTGTTAGTTTTAGGAGAGCAGTTTCTGTGGAGTGTTGAGGACAAAATCAAAACTGAAGGGGATCAAGAAGGCTATTATGAGCGAGGTGGATGCCAAGTCGGTTGTAGACCAGACATTTAAGGAGTTTGGATAAGAAGGGGAGCAAGAAGATGGGGTGTAGGTTGATAAATAGGATGGGTCCAGTGAGGGCTTTTTAAGTATGGGTCTGACAAGTACATGTTTTAGAGAGTTGGGGAAGATGCCAGAAGAGAGGGAGAGATTGAAGATGTGGGTTAGTGTAGCATAGAGCCAGAGGAGGAATGTAGCATTTGCGAGGGAACAGGATCCAGAGGGCAGGTGGTAAGGTATACATTGGGAAGTAGTTTAGTAACCTTGTCTATAGTGGTGGGGTTGAAAAAGGGAAGTGATGATTGTACCTGTGGGCATGAAGTGTAAAGCGTGGAGGGTATCTGAACAGTAGAGATCTCCTCAGGAATTGTATCAATCTTCTGTTTGAACTTATTAGTAATCTCTGTGTAGCGTAGGCAGTGAGCAAGTTGGCGGGTTGAGGCGGTGGAGGACGAAGTAGAGCTTTGAAGGTAGGGAAGAGTTGACGGGGACAAGATGATAATTTTCTAATGAGAGTAATAAAATAGGTCTGCTTGGCAGTGAGGAGGCTGGAATTGTATTTTTGGAGGGCAGATTTATATTGGTTGAAATCTGTGAGACTAATGCCGCATACACACGTATCAGACTATCCTGTGGACTTAGTCTGGCAGACAAACCGCTGGACTGTCCGCCGTACTTTCCGAACGAGCTACCTGCCCACACACGGTACTTTTGCGCCGGACTATCCGCCGTACCGCCGGACTTTTCAAAGTAACGGACTCGCCACACACACACACGGAGGAAAGTCCATTCATTTTGAGTGCGGCTCCAGGTAGCCGGGACCAGCGAAGGAAGCGTCACTGGCCCCGTCACCTGGTATGGACTTAAAGGGGAATCCCTGCGCCAAAAAAACGGTGTGGGGGTCCCCCCAGGTCCATATCAGACGCTTATTCGAGCACGCTACCCGGCTGACCAGTAAAGGGGGTGGGGATGAGCGAGCATGCCCCCCCGAGCCGTACCAGGCCACGTGCCCTCAACATGGGGGGTGCTTTGGGGAAGGGGGGCCGCGCGCCCCCCCACCCCAAAGCACCTTGTCCCCATGTTGATGAGGACAAGGGCCTCTTCACGACAACCCTGGCCGTTGGTTGTCGGGGTCTGCGGGCGGGGGGGCTTATCGGAATCCGTGAGCCTCCTTTAATAAGGGGGCCCCCGGATACCGGCCCCCCACCCTATGTGAATGAGTATGCGGTAAAATGTGCCCCTACCCATTCACCTGTGAAAAAAATGTAAAAAAAAAACACAACACACAAGGGTTAAAATAGTTTATTGCACAGCTCCGGGGTCTTCTTCCGTCTTCGGGGGTCTTCTCGCCAGACTCCTCCGCTATCTTCTGCTAGCTCTTTTACTAGCGGAGGAGCCCGGCTTTCTTCTTAGCCGCCGCCCTCTTCTTCCGACTTCGGGGGTCTTGTCCCCCTCTTCCGTTCTTCTGTTGCCGCAGCCTTCTGTTCTGTTCTTCTATTCTCTTCTTCTTTTCTTGATCTGTTGCCTCGTTGCTGTCTCTGGTCACAATGACAGGTGTGCGGCGACTTATATAGGGACATCGCCGGATGATGTCCCTGCCCATTATGATGTCACAGTCCCAGGGATGCTGGGACTGTGACATCATAATTATATATATATGTATATGTATATATGTATATATATGTCCCTATATAAGTCGCCACACGCCGCGTGCCTATCATTGTGACCAGAGACAGCGACGAGGCAACAGCTCAAGAAAAGAGGAAGAGAAGAACAGAAGGCGGCGACAGAAGACCGGACCACCGCTTGTAAAAGAGCTAGAAGAAGGCGCGGTGGCCCAGCAAGAAGAACCGAAGAGGGGGACAAGACCCCCGAAGTTGGAAGAGAAGGGCAGCGGTGGCGGCGAAGAAGAAAGCCGGGCTCCTCCGCTAGTAAAAGAGCTAGCAGAAGATAGCGGAGGAGTCCGGCGAGAAGACCCCCGCAGACGGAAGAAGACCCCCGGAGCTGTGCAATAAAATATTTTAACCCTTGTGTGTTGTGTCAGGAAAGAGGCCCTTGTCCTCATCAACATGGGGACAAGGTGCTTTGGGGTGGGGGGCCACGCGGCCCCCCTTCCCCAAAGCACCCCCCATGTTGAGGTCACACGGCCTGGTACGGCTCGGGGGGGGGTGCTGGCTCGTCCCCACCCCCTTTACTGGCCGGCTGGGTAGCGTGCTCGAATAAGGGTCTGATATGGACCTGGGGGGGATCCCCATGCCGTTTTTTCGGCATAGGGATTACCCTTTAAGTCCATACGCCTCCTTTGCTGGTTCCGGCTACCTAGAGCTGCGCTCAAAATGAGTGGACTTTTCTCCGGGCGGGAAAAGTCTGTTCATTTCAAAAGTCCGCCAGAGCCCACACACGGGCAGATTGTTTGATCGTGTGTACGCGGTTTTAAGCCCCATACACACTATCAGATTTTCTGCTGATTTTTGTCTTCAGATTAACCAAAACCATGTAGTGCAAGGGCCTGCCTGATTGCATACAAATTGAAAGGTTTAACCTCATATTATATGGTTTTGATAAATCTGAAGGAAAAAATCAGCAGAAAATCTGATAGTGTGTATGAGGCTTAAGTCTTTCGCCACAGGCGCTCATGACAATGTTTTTTCAGACTTCTGGTATCATCTGTTTGCCAAGGTTAAAGGGGTCGGGGCCTGATTTTGTGTGTAGTGAGGGGGGCAGTGAGTCCAGTGAGGCTAGAAGTGAAGCGTTGTTGACAGAGGTGGCTAGTTTGGTGCAGGATAGGGGTGAGATTTTGTCGTAGAGGTTTTTTGATAGCAGGGTAGAGAAGAGAAGGGTTGAGATGACATAGGTTTCTGCAGGTAACAGGAGGCGGAGAAGAGGGAGAGAGTGAAACTAATAAGGTGGTGTTCAGAGAGAGGGAATGGATAGTTAGAAAGGTTGTATGGAGTGCAAAGGTGAGAGAAAACTAGGTCAAGGGTATTGCCTTCAGAGTTAGTTCGAGTGTGTATCCACTGCTTCAGCTCAAAGGAGGAGGTTAGGCTGAGAAGTTTGGAAGTGATAACAGAGCAGTGTTAGTATTAATGGGGATGTTGAAGTCCCCGAGAATGATTGTGAGGATTTCATAAGAAAGAAAGTAGGGTAGCCAGGCAGAGAAGTCATCTAGTAAGGTTGATACTGTTCCAGGGGGCATGTAGATCACAGCTATCCTTAGAGAAACTGTACTGAAAAGAAGAATGCAGTGTGCTTCGTAAGAGGTGAGTGACAGAGAAGGAGGTCGTTGAAGTACCTGAAAGGTGCTATATGGGGCTAGAAGGATTCCAACACCTCCTCCCTTACATCTACTGGATCTGGGGGAGTGAGTCCAGAGAAGACCACCATGGGATAAGGCAGCAGAAGATGCAGTGCTGGATTTGTGAAGCCAGGTTTTGGTAATGGCGAGTAGATTAGGTGAGTTGGCGATAAAGAGGTCTTCGATAGAGGTGAGTTTGTTAAAGACAGAGCGGGATAAGCATTAATACTATATATATATATATATATATATATATATATATATATCTATCACAAATGGACTAGAATAAAAATACATAAAAACCACACAAGATGAGCAGCATAGGTCATGTACCGTCGAAAATCGGTAAATCATACAATATGGGGACTAAGTCCCATATATCAAAGAGGTAAGTAAATAGAAAACTGCTCCCATGTGGCCCTGAACAGTCCAACAAAGATCTCTCAACAAAGGTTGAGGAGAAAAGCCCCCAGCAAAAAATCAGATCGAAACAGGAGACAGGGTATATAGGGTATATTGATATATTGGCAACAGAGTTTTTATTGGAATTTAAAAGTATATAAGCAGGGCACGTTCAGCGTGCATACCTAGGCGGAGAGCATGCCAGGAATATCACCCAAAAACAAAAGAAACATCCAATGTTTGCAAATCCCACATTTGGTTCAGATGTGTTCACTGAGTATCCAGCCCAGGAAATATACCTGTAGGAATGCATATGGATGATGGAGGGTGAGGACATGTATGGAGCCAAAACAAAAGGACATCAAAGGATCTCGGAGTGTTTGAGCTTACCTCTGTCCAGTATCACACCGAAATGCTGGTGATCAGAGCCCCTGCAGCTGTTTTTACATGCCGCTGTCGGCTCTGATAAATACCCAGATGGCGCCTGCGCATGTGCACTGGCGCAGGGACCTCACGATGCATGCCCAGTGATGAAGGAAGGTCACTGTGCATGCGTGTCAGCTAGGTAGCCCGGACCAAGCGCTTAGGAGACACTGACACAGAGTCATGGCCAATCGGCAATGAGCAAAGCTCAAAAAGAGCCTGACCATGCCAAAGCCATGAAAAAGGTTGGGGGGGCATCAGTACTAAAAGCCCCCCTCCCCCCCTCCAGTGCGGTGAGAAATGATTGAAACTGAGAGAGGACCACATAAACGAGATGGCTAGTAATCAGATGAGAGAAGAGAGAAAGAGGACAGAAAAGCAGACCAATATATTAAAAAGATGTAACCAATTTAGTACACAGACAAACCATAGAGATATTACCCATTCAGGGCAAATTAAGGTTTTAAAGCATAAGGCAGAAATCCTAAATTGTAAAAAAAAATTAAAATTTTACTCAAAATAATGGAAATGTCAATGTCATAACTAATAGATGCTACGAGAGATAGCTATTCTTTTCAACCCCCAGACAAAAAACCTTCCAGAAAGGGACGATAACTAACCACATTATTAAGGCCCGAAGGTAGGGTGCAGTTTAAATTAATTATTCAGCGTGTTTCACGTTGTAATATAGTTCTATTCCAGTCACCAACCTGAGTTCAAGGATTAAGAACTTTATCTGGGGAATTTTGCTTCCATGGACATCTCTCACATGTCTGCCTAATGGAAGGTCTGGGTTAGATTTTTACATACTCAAAATATGCCTATATGCTCTTTTATGGAATTCTTGCTTGATTTTGCCTATATAGAATGACCAACATTGGCAAAGTAACATATAGACTACCTTTGTTGTCTTGCAGTTGGCAGAATGTATTGGTTTAAAAATCTTGCCATTGGGGAGTCTGATGTTGTTTTCAATATACATATATTGGCAATGACTACATTCACCACATTGACAAAATGCCTGGACGTTTACATGGATCATGGCAAAATTGAGTACATCCTTTAGGGATTTGGTTCTACGATATATAATGGAGGGACTAGTGGGGACAAACGGTCTCAGCACTGGGTCAATACATAAAAGATGTCAATGTTTGGATATAATGGCCTTAATTTTCTTATGTTGTTTGGTGTATCGTGTGATAATTCTAAGATTGTTATGTTGCTCACTATTATGTTCTGTTTTTGTGGTTATATTAAATATCAAATCTTGTCTATATCTCAAGGTGGCCCATTTTAATGCCTTTTTAAGACACGTGGGAGAATATCCTCTCAATAATAGGTTATTGCCACGTACACACGATCAAAATTTCGTCCCGCAAAAGACCGTTGAGAGTTTTTCGTCGGGAAATGCGACCGTGTGTACGCTCCATCTGACTTTTGCTGGCAGAATTCCAGCCAGCAAAAGATTGAGAGCATGCTCTCAATTTTTCGGTCTGGAAAAGTTCCTAGCCGAAGATGCGATCGTCTGTGGCAATTCCGACGTGCCAAAAACCCACGCATGCTCAGAATCAAGTAGGAGACGGAGCCGCTTGGTCTGTTAAAACTACTGTTCATAATGGAAATGGCACATTCGTCACACAGATAATTTTTAAATCTTTCATTGCAGCGCATTCTCTTCTTCTTTGTAATGCTAGAAGAATGAAGTTGTTTTGCTGCTGATATTCACAAATGTATTTCTTTATTATTTCTCCTGATCTCATGATTAATCTTTTTTGTTTTTAAAGCCAGATCTCCATAATAATGTTTATTTTTTTTATAATGTTTTTTTTTTTAAATCAAGATCTGTTGTGTTTTTTTAAATTTTTATTATTTTATAGTCCTCTCTATATTTTTTCTTATTTTGTATGTCACGTTTCCACAACACCATTATTTGTAAACCTCAAGGAGGTTGTTCAGTGTTGGTGTCCCTTGTTAATTTGACATTGTATTTATGAAATGTACCTGCCTACTCACAAACAAACTGTCCTATTTTAATAAAAACATATAGGCAAGTATTTTCATAAATTTAAAATCCATTTATTCTGGTTTCCAATAACAAAATAAGGAGGGAAGACAACGCTGCAATTTGCAAAGCCTTTGGCCCCCAGGGCAGACATCAACTCTGTGGCTAAAAAAATGGTAGCTTGAGAAGGCCATATAATAGGGAGCACAATTGGTCCAGGACTCCCAGAGACACACAAACAGCAGCAGAGGACATATATGTCCCCAGGCTGTGGTACGTGTAGTACCACAGCCAGTGTCTTCTGTGTCCCAAATGATTTTGGGACCCCCAAAAAAAGCCTCTGGATTTAGGACAGAAATAACATTTGGACACATTTTAGGGGCTGTTTAGGGTAAAGCACTACAATGGAACTGACAAAATACATTGTTAAGTGACTAGCCTATATGTGTATATGGGCCCAGGATTGCATGCTGGGGCGTTAGTGAAGACAAATATACATGAAGGACAAAAAAGAGCATTAAAAGATTACAGCATGCATGAGGACAAAGGGGGCATTCACAGCATATTACAATCATGGTAATTAGTTAATGAGGAAATAAATACAATATATTAGCAAACATTAAATACATAGAATGTGATGTTAAAGGAGGAAACTTACCTTAATATAGTCCTTCTGCAGGACCTAAATGATGGCAGAACAGGTCTCTGGAATAATGATCCCCAGAGTCTGGGGGGAGATGCCTGTAGAGAACTTGAGGTCCTGTAGACTTCTCCCAGTCGCCAAGTAGACGAGCCTCTGCTCCGGAGTGATGGCTTGCCGAATGCAGGTGTCCTGCCTGCTGATATAAGGGGACAGCAAAGTCAACAGACGGTGAAAAATGGGGTCCGTCATCCTGAGATAATTCCTGAAATCCTCAGGATTATTCTCACGGAGCAAAGGCATATGAGAGAATTGGTCACGCTGGAGTAACCAATTCTTCGTCCATGAACTCCTCCTTGCCCTGTTCATGGACTGGGCTTGTGTCAAAGCTAAAACCCCAACACCATTTCCCCGCACAGCACAAATTCTACGATGAGCACGTAACTGCAACATGGCTTCAAAATGGTCGGCTAGTCAGAACAAACTAACAGAATGCATTGAAGAACAGCAAGGCCTGTGAAGAGCGAGCTGAAAATCAGCAACGAGCGGACCAGAAAGCACTGAAAAAGCAGATACAAACTAACTGCACACACTGAAAAGCAGATACAAACCCACAAGCACAAACTGAACAGCAGTAAAACAATCTGAAAAGCACGAGTCTGAAAAGCGAGAATCGCCTCTAACCAAACTTCTACTAACACGAGATAAACACGTGATCAGCAGGAGGAGCCTAAAGGGTGGCGCACTGGGTCTTGAACTTCCTTTTTCTAGTCCCATCATATGTGCTGTATGTCACTGCATTCTAAACGGTCGGAATTTGGTGTGATTGTGTGTACACACGACAGTTTCAGCGGAACTCCGTCAGAAAAACCTTTGGGGTTTATTCTGACGGGGAAAACAGATTGTGTGTACATGGCATAGCTCTCAATTTATTTGCCTCTTCATGGAATTTGTCCTCCTCTAAGCAATTGCCGCAAATCCACAAATACTCACTATAAGGAATGTATTTAATTAAAGGTGCTGGGTAAGCACTATTAGCGTGAAGTATCATATTGCTTGATAGAGATTTAAGATACAGGGAGCTAACCAGTGTGCCATCTTGTTGTTTAAGAATAGTTGCATCTAAAAAGTTTATCTTCGAGGTACTATATGTCATGGTAAAATTTAGGTTACATGAATTTTGATTCATAACTGTAATGCACCGATTGAGTGACTTAGGTAACCCCCCCCCCCCCCCCCCCCCCCAAACAATCAAAATATCATCTATGTAGTGATACCAACTTAGCATCTTCTCTGTTAAAAGGATAAGTTATCATCCATCAAAAAAGACTTTTCCCACTCCTCCAGGTACAGGTTAGCGTAGGAGGGGGCACAACAGGACCCCATAGCTACGCCCTGTACCTGGAGGTAGTGGGAATCATCAAAAATAAAGACATTATGGGCCAATATGTATTCTAAAGCTGAAATTATGAACTCGTTAAAGGGATGATTGTCTTTATGCGACTGTGAGATGGCATGACCAATAACACTGATGCCCTTCTGGTGGGGGGGTGGAGCTATATAAAGCTTTAACATCAACTGTCACCAGCAGGGCATCAGTAGATATGACCATTTCCTCCAAGTTTTGGAGGAGATGCATGGTATCTTTTATATAAAACGGTAAATTGGTTACATACGGTCTAATTTGTTCATCAATAAATTTACTTACATTTTCTGTCATGGCTCCACATCCGGAAACTATTGGTCGTCCCTGAGGATTGTTTTTATTTTTGTGAATCTTGGGTAAACTGTAAAAGGTTGGTATTTAGTGATGCGTGGTACGTACAAAATAAAAGGCCTTACAAGGTACTCATAATGGCCTGTTCTGGTATTAAACGCAGTTTTCCACTCATCGCCCTCCTTAATCCTCACAAAAGTATATGCCCCTCTCAAATCAAGCTTGGTGAAAACCTTTGCTCCTTGGGGCAGTCAAATAACTCTGTAATCAATGGAATTGGATAGGCATTCTTAATCGTGAAGTGATTGAGACCCCTATATTCAATATAAGGTCTCAGTTCACCACTCTTCTTCTTCTTCACAAAGAAGAAACCAGCAGAAGAGGATTTGCAGATGAAACCCAGAGAAAGTGTGCCTGCAACATACTCATCCATGGCCTTATCCTCCAAGACCGACAAAGGGTAAACCCAACCACAAGGGGGTATGACACCAGGTTAAAGGTCAATTGCGCAATCATGCGATGGGTGTGGAGGCAAACTACCGGCTTGACCTTTGTCAAAGACATTGCTAAAATCACGGTACTCCTCCGGCATGGGGGAGAGTGAAGAGGTGCACAGGACCTTGGCTGCCTTCTGGAAGCATGTCTTACTGCATTGTGGCGACCAGGAGAGAACCTCAGCACGGAGCAAAGAGGGGTTGTGCCTCTGTAACCAAGGATAACCAACAACTAGCAGAAACTTAGGTCAGGAAATAACTTGGAATTGGATTATCTCATGGTGAAGAGCCCCTATGGCCATTGAAAATGGAACAGTCTCGTGATTCACATGAGCAGGCTGTAGAGGTCTCCCATCAAGAGCCTTAATGACAAGGGGAGTGTCAAGCAGCTGCCGCGGATTTGAGTGCTGCGATACAAAGGCAGCATCAGAGTTGATTAGAGCCTGTATCTCGATGAATGACTCAGCCCAAGAAAGGTAACCGAAACCAGGGGCTTATCCTTCAGGATAACTGGGGACGAAACAACACCACCTAAGGTCTGTCCATGGCAGGACCTCAAGGTTCGGGCGTTCCCTGGACGGGTAGGACAAGACTTCAAAAAGTGAACTGCCTGGCCACAATAAAGGCACAATCTCTCTCTCCTCCTAAAGGTTCTCTCATCCGCAGAGAGACGCGTGAAGCCCAAATGCATGGGTTCATCTTTACTGAGCGACTCGGTACCAGGAGGCATGGGAGGCAAGGTGGGACTGCAAAGTTCAGAGACAAATGTACAGGAGGCTTCCGCAAGCGCTCTTCAAAAGAGTCTTTCTCTGAGGATAACAAACATGATCAACTTCTCCAGTTCAGTGGTTATATATTGGGCTGCTATATCATTCTTGATGGTATCCAAGAGACCATGAGAAAAAGCAACCATGAGGGCCTCATTGTTCCACGCAACTTCTGCTGCCAGAGTACGGAATTCAATGGCGTAATCGGCAACAGTTTTCGTACTCTGTTTGGACATGACATGAGGCACTTGGCAGCAGAAGCTGAGCGCGTGGAAATGTCAAATACCCTTTTAAAAGAAGCTTCAAACTCTGGGTAACTCAAGACAACAGGTTTTTGCGTCTCCCATAAAGGGTTTTCCCAGGCCAAGGATCACTCAGAAAGCAAAGATATCATAAAACTTACTTTGCTTCTGTCCCCCGGAAACACCTGGGGCAGCATCTCAAAGTATATCTCAACCTTTTTAAGAAACCCTCTGCATTGAACTGGATCATGCCCAAATTGCTGGGGAAGCAGTACAGAACCAGATATACCTCTTATAGAGGCAATACTTGAGGCGGGTGTCTGCACAGAGACTGGAGCAGCAGCAGGGACGGCCTGCAACACATGTTGTACCGGAGTAGCAACAGTGGGAGCTTTAAGGTGAGCCGTGCGACTCAGGAGTGTTTGTAACGCCATGGCAAACTGATCCATGCGGTGATCCTGCTCATCCAATCTGGAAAAAATATTACCAACAAGTGGATCTTCTGAATTCATGGCCTTCGCCTACTGTCAGAACCCATGAATCAGACTGAGACAGAAGTACAGTTAAATCACAGTTGTTTAATAGTAATAAAAAAGTAAACAAAGTCAAAATGTAGCCAGAGTTCAGGAACCGAAACGGATAGTCATTCAAGCCAAATCATCAGGGAGCCAGAAAACAGCGTAGTAGAACAGCAAGCAGGATCTGGAGCCAGAAGGAATGTCAGCCAAGCAAGTCTTTAACAGGATCACAGGAGAGTGTCTCTAGAGATGTGACCAAGGCGAAGGCAGAGATCATCTGGACTGGACGGCTTAAGTAGGCAGGACTGACGAGCAGGATATCATCAACTGGTGAGCAGGGATGAGCCGAACACCCCCTGGTTTGGTTCGCACCAGAACCTGCAAACGGACCGAAAGTTCAGGCGAACGTTAGAACCCTGTTAAAGTCTATGGGACTTGAACGTTCGAAATCAAAAGTGCTAATTTTAAAGGATAATATGCAAGTTATTGTCCTTAAAAGGGTTTGGGGACCTGGGTCCTGCCCCAGGGGACATGTATCAATGCAAAAAAAAGTTTTAAAAACAGCAGTTTTTTTGGGGAGCACTGATTTTAATACGTAAAGTGAAAAAAAGTGAAATATTCCTTTAAATATCGTACCTGGGTGTGTCTATAGTATGCCTGTAAAGTGGCACGTGTTTCCCGTGTGTAGAACAGTCCCTGCACAAAATAACATTTTTAAAGCAATAAAAGTCATTTAAAACTGCTTGTGGCTTTAATGTAATGTCTGGTCCCGGCAATATGGATGAAAATCAGTGAGACAAACAGCATGGGTACCCCCTAGTCCATTACCAGGCCCTTTGGGTCTTGTATGGATATTAAGGAACCCCACACCCAAATTAAAAAAAGGAAAGGCCCTATATACTCTGAACAGCAGTATACAGGCGGTGAAAACAAGACAGGGACTGTAGGTTTGTTGTTAAGTAGAATCTGTTTGTAATTTTGAACTGGTACATTTTTAACACTTTATGTAGCTCCAGCCAAAAAATAGATTTTTAATCTTTTTGGAAAACATAGGGAAGGGTTATCACCCCTGTAACATTTGTTTTGCTGTCTGTGCACCTCTTCAGAAGATATCACCTGACTTTCTGTCCCAATGACAAATGTTTTTTGAAAATTTGGGTTTTTTTGTGAAACAAGGATTAGTGATAAAGCATCAGTGGTGAGGAGACGTTTTTCTCTTATCAACTATTACAGGAGAGAATTTCCCTTCCTAGGGGTAGATTTCACCTCACTTCCGGTTGTCTCCTTCCGTTTGCAAGTAGGAGTCGTTTGTAAGTTGGATGTTTGAAAGTAGGGGCCTGCCCTATATGCTCTGCAGAAATTTGGGCCTAAGGTGTTGGTGTTGCCACAACACTGTAAGCCCTCAAAGTTACTCTTGATGGGTGCTGGAATGCCCTGCTGAGAACTATTATATCAAGAATTGTAATTACTTGTCATTGTTGAACAGTGGTAGAAAAATTGGGACTTTGGTGGTGGTGGTGCTGGTGCCACAACACTGTAAGTCCTCATTGTTACTCTTGGTGGGAGCTGGAACGGGCTTTGTTGTAAAATATTATATCAAGAATTGTAATCACATGCACCTGTTGAACAGGGGCAAAAAAATTGGGCCTTAGGCACTGGTGCCACAACACTACAACACCTCACAGAAACTCTAGTTGGAGCACAGGAATGAACTCTGCTGCAAAGTATTGCATAGAAAATTGTAATTGCATGCCCCTGTTAAACAAGGACTGACATTTGGGCCTTAGGCACTGGTGCTGGTGCCACAACACTGCAACCTCTCACAGATACTCTAGTTGGAGCGCAGGAATGAGCCCTGCTACAAAGTATCGCATCAAAAATTGTAATTACACGCCCCTGTTAAACGGGCTGAAAAATTGAGCCTTAGCCACTGGTGGCTGTGCTTAGAACCAAAAATGTTCTTGCAAGCTATCAGCATAATCATTGAGGAGGAAGAGGATAGTAACTCAGCATAATAGGATAGTCACTCAGCATCAGCATAGACAGTCTTGAAGGTATCTGACATTTCCAAAAAAATATTCGGTTACATCAGCATCAGGTGCTTGGTAGCTGGTGGTGATCCAAGGCTTGATTCATTTTTATGAAGGTCAGTCGATCAACTGAGTCGGTGGACAGGTGCACCCTGTGATCGGTTACAAAGCCTTCAGCAGCACTGAATGTGTGTTCCGAACGCTGGATGCAGGACAGGCCAGTAGCTCAATTGCATACTGTGCAAGCTCTGGCCAGACCGAATAACCCAGAGGATTTTCGCTGGGAAAGGTGACCAAGTCTGATCTTGCCCCCAGCTATATCTGCACCATGTAAAACAGATGTTGGAACCAATCATACCTTGGGGCTGCGGACTAAAAAATTGTTTGAACACATCGATCAGACGGCCATCTTCTCCACCGCTCCTTCTTTTACTTACTTAAGCCTCAGCAACACGTTGTCCAGGAACAGGAATTTTTGACCTCCTAGTCTCTGGGAACGCGTTGTACAGACCCTTCTGCAAGGTTGGCAAAGATGTTTCATCCTCTGCTCCCTCTGCGATGGCAAGATAAGGTCCACAACCTTACTCTTGTAACGTAGCTCAAGAAGGGTTGCCAACCAGTAGTGATCCCCCTCCTTGATCCAACGAATACTAGAATCCTTCCGCAGGCTTTGCAGGATCAGGGAGGCCATGCAGCATAGGTTAGCTGAGGCATTTTGTCCGGAGTCTTCTAGGTCACTAAGAATGACATGATCCGCAGCCACCTCTTCCAAGCCAGGTACAAGTCCATGTGTTTCTTGGGACTGTAAATGATCCCTTAAAGACTGCTGCTGATGCTGAGTGCCAGGCTCCACTTCCATTCTGGCACAATCGTCCTCCTCCTCGTCCTCTTCCTGTGTGATCGGCGGGCCAACAGGAACACTGTCTGGATAAAGGGGGCCTTATAGGTAAGGAAGTCCTCCTCTTCCTGCCTCTGTTCTGCCTCAAGTGCCCTGTCCATTATTCCATGCAGCATGTGCTCCAACAGGTGGACAAGAGGGACAGTGTTACTGATGCATGCACTGTCACTGCTCACCATCCTCTTGGTTTGCTCAAATGGTGACAGGACACTGCATGCATCCCTGATCATGGCCCACTGGCATGGGAAAAAAAAACAAGCTCCCCTGACCCTGTCCTGGTGCCATAGTTGCACAAGTACTCATTTATGGCCCTCTGCTGCGTGTGCTGCTGCTGCAACATGGCCAACGTTGAGTTCCACCTGGTGGGCATGTCACAGATTAAGCGGTTCTTTGGCAGGTTAAATTCCTTTTGGAGTTCAGCCAGCCCGGCACTGGCATTATATGACCGGTGGAAATGCACAGACTTTCCTGGCCTGCCTCAGGATATCCTGTAAGCCCAGGTACCTGCCCAAGAACCGCTGCACCACCAAGTTAAGGACGTGAGCCAAACGGGGCACATGGGTCAGTTGTCCCTGTCGGAGGGCAGAGAGGAGGTTGATGCCATTGTCACAAACGACCATTCTTAGCTTGAGCTGGCATGGCGTCAACCACCTGTCGGCCTGCCCCTGCAGAGCTGACAGAATCTCTGCCCCAGTGTGGCTCCTGTCCCCTAAGCACACCAGCACAAGCACCGCATTCCATCTTTTTGCATGTGTACTTGCATAGCCCCTTGAACGCCTACGGAGCACCGCTGGTTCCGAGGACAAAGCACAGGAAGAAGCCATGGAGGAAGAAGAAGAGGGGGGGTGGAGGAGAGAGGTGTGTCAGAATCACCAGTAGTAGCATTTTGGAGGCGTGGTGGCGGAACAACCTCCAACACTACTGCCCCTTGTCCTGCATCCTTCCCAGCTGCCAGCAGATGCACCGTGAAAGATAGGTAACGCCCTGTCCATGCCTGCTGGCCATGAGTCAGCAGTAATATGAACCTTACTGCTGACCGCCCTGTCCATCGAGGCCAAGACATTGCCTTCCACATACCGGTAGAGAGCGGGAATTGCCTTCCATGCAAAAAGTGGCGTTTGGGCACCTGCCACTGAGGAACGGCACATTCCACAAACTCACGAAAGGGGGCAGAGTCTACCAACTGAAAAGGCAGCAATTGAAGTGCTAGCAATTTAGCCAAGCTAGCATTCATCCGCTGGGCATGTGTCAGGAACCATGAAAGAGACAGAAGTAAAATCAAATCACACTTGTTTATTAATAAAAAGGTAAATAGGAAAAAGCGTAGTCAAGCATAGCCAGAGTCCAGTAGCCAGATCGGTTAGTCAGCCAGTCCAAAGTTCATAAACCAGACGTCAGGGATCCAAGGAGAGCAACTGCAAGCAGGATATAAGCCAGAAGGGATGTCAGCAAGCCAGCTTTGAAACAAACAGCAGGAGATGGTTCCTAGTGATGTGACCAACGCGAAGCCAAAGGAAAAAGTGAGCTGGAAGGCTTTAAATAGGCAGGTCAGACGAGCATCATCGGGAACAGCTGGTAACTGTGGAAAGAGAAGAGAGCTGGCAATTAGCTGACAGCTAAGCCAGCCCTAACAGTACCCCCCCCCCCCCCCAATGACCTCTTCCCTCAGAGGGCCACCAGGCTTGAGGGGAAACTGTCTATAGAACTGGCGGAGG
Organism: Lithobates pipiens; assembly: GCF_037356315.1. Lineage (NCBI taxonomy): Eukaryota > Metazoa > Chordata > Amphibia > Anura > Ranidae > Lithobates > Lithobates pipiens. The sequence goes on along the minus strand of NW_027507686.1, from coordinate 105,409,561 downwards.
AGGACAGGGGCATGTACATCAGAGGATGAAACCCAGGAGCGTTCCTCCGGACCGTACGCCTTCCAATGCACCAGGTACTGTATGCGCCCACGGAACCTACGGGAGTCAACAATGGATTGTACCTCATACTCCTCATGGTTCTCGACCTGAATAGGGTGAGGACATGGCACCGAGGTGGTAAATCAGTTACAGACCAACGGTTTCAATAAGGAGACATGAAACACATTTGAGATGCGCATACTAGGAGGAAGGTCCAACACGTAAGCTACTGGGTTAATCCTGCGAAGGATACGGAAAGGCCCAATAAACCGAGGTGCAAACTTCAGTGAGGGAACACGAAGCCGGAGGTTGCGAGATGACAGCCAGACCCTGTCCCCAACCTGGTAGGAAGGCGCAGGCAGGTGTCTTCGGTCAGCATGGAGTCTGTACCTATCATTAGCATGACGCAAAGCCTCCTGGACTTGTACCCAAGTGGAGCAAAGACCACGGAGATGCTCCTCTAATGCAGGAATACTCTGCGGAACCAACGAGTCAGGCAACATTGAAGGTTGGAAACCATAATTCGCCATAAATGGAGACAATCGGGAGACAGAATTCAAGGCACTGTTGTGAGCAAACTCTGTCCAAGGTAATAGGTCAGACCAGTTGTTATGATGGTCAGAAATATAGCAACGTAGGAATTGCTCCAAGGACTGATTGGCTCGTTCTGCGGCCCCATTAGACTGCGGGTAATACGCAGAAGAGAGCGCAAGCTGCAATCCCAACTGTGCACAAAAGGCTTGCCAGAACCGGGAGACAAACTAACTGCCCCTATCCGAGACAATCACCTTGGGTAGCCCATGTAAGCGAAAGATCTCCCGATCAAAAATGGAAGCCATGGAGGGTTAGCCCAGGCTTCTGTCCGTGGGAAATGCCTGGGGCAGCATTTAAAAGTATATCTCAACCTGATTGAGACACCCTCTGCATTGAACTGGATCGCCCCCAAATCACTGGGGAAGTGGAGCAGAACCAGACATACCTCTTATAGAGGTAATACTCGAGGCAGGTGCCTGCACAGAGACTGGCACAGCAGCAGGGACGGTCTGCAACTCAGGTTGTACCGGAGCAGCCACCGTGGGGGATTCCAGGTGAGCCGTGCAATTCAGGAGCGTTTGTAACGCCAAGGCAAACTGATCCATGAGGTGATCTTGCTCATCCAATCTGGAAAAAATATTACCAACAAGTGGATTGACTGTATCTTCTGAATTCATGGCCTTCGCGTACTGTCAGTAACCATGAAACAGACTGAGACAGAAGTACAATCAAATCACACTTGTTTATTAATAAAAATAAAAAGGTAAATAGGAAAAAGCGTAGTCAAGCATAGCCAGAGTCCAGTAGCCAGATCGGGTAGTCAGCCAGTCCAAAGTTCATAAACCAGATTGGGTAATCAGCCAGTCCAGACATCAGGGATCCAAGGAGAGCAACTGCAAGCAGGATAGAAGCCAGGAGGGATGTCAGCAAGCCAGTCTTGAAACAGACAGCAGGAGATGGTTCCTAGTGATGTGACCAACACGAAGGCAAAGGAAAAAGTGAGCTGGAAGGCTTTAAATAGGCAGGTCAGACGAGCATCATCGGGAACAGCTGGTAACTGTGGAAAGAGAAGAGAGCTAGCAATTAGCCGACAGCTGAGCGGCCAGCCTAGAGGAGGAAGGGCTAAGCCAGCCTGGACAGCATGTGGATGGCTGGGAGTGAACTTCTTTCGGTGGTGCAGCAGCTGGGGCAGGGAAATTTGCCTGGTACAATCGGACGTCGGTAAATTGATAGCAGATTGCCCGCAAGTACTTGGCTGTGACACACCTAATTCTACACCTTCATTGCTCTCAGTGCAGGTTTCAGAGAGGACTGAAGGTATAGTGGGGTTGGATATCCCAGCTGATGAGGAGCAAGGAGAGGTCCGCTTTGTTCTGTGGTGTGGGTCTTTTAGGTACGTTTTTGAACGAACTGCATGGCAGGTCAACATATGTCTGGTCAAACATGTGGTGCCCAAGAGGCTGATGTTTTGGCCACGCAAGATACGCTTGAGACATATGTTGCAAATAGCAGCGGTGCGATCTGATGCACTTGTCTCAAAAAAGGCCCACACCAAAGAACTTTTGGAGTAATGTGCAGAGGCAGCGCCTTGCACATGTGGAGCTCTGCAGTGTGATGCAGTCGGTGTGCTGTCCTTAAGCTGGCCCCTGGAGGGCATCCTGCCTCATTGGAGATGTGCCTTCTTCTCCTCCTCCTCCTCTCTCCTATCAGGCACCCACGTGGAGTCAGTGACCTCATCATCCCCTCCCTCCTCACCACTGGAGCAAACCTGGAAGTATGCTGAATCTGGGGTAACATGACTGCCAGATTGCTGTCCTTCTTGGTCACCCCCTCTCTCTGGGCTCACGTTACTGCCTTCCTCTAGCTGGGTACCATCATCAGAGCCTTCAGAACGCTGAGCATCCTTCTGGAGCATGTACCCAACACTGTGGTCAAACAGTTCGGGGGACTCTGCAGGAGGACATGGTGGGGCTATGGAAGGAGTGACTGATGCCATTGAGCCGAGGGAAGAGGCCGCGTTGGCAGCTGCTTTGCCAGACAAATTACCCTGAGCCTGGGTGAGAGAGGATAAGGATGGCTTGGTCTTCCACTCTACCAAATCTTCAGCATGTTGCGGTTCAACGCTGCCAGCTACCGAAAAAAAGGACAAGTGTGTCCCATGGCCACGTGCTGATGAGGATGCACTGTGTCCATGACCAGCACTGTTGCCTCTAGGCACAGAGCCTGCTTGCCCTCTTTTATTGGCTCGTGACTGTCTGCCTCTCCTTGTTGGCCTTCCAGACATACTAATGGCCTGCAGGGAGATGTAGCTGCACAAAGTTGGGACGTATATACTGATTATACTGCAGCTAGCAGAATCAACTGCCTGCCTGAGTATTATTAGTATGAGAACACCAGAAATTGTCTTCAGGTAGATTTCAGTGCACACTGTGCAGAGTACAAAGTACACCAACTGTAATTACTGCAGCTGCCTGCCTGTGGCATAGGATCAGAAGAACACCAGCAATTTGGGTAGCTTTATGTGCACACTGTGCAGAGTACACAGTACACCAACTGTAATTACTGCAGTTGCCTGCCTGTGGTATAGCATCACAAGAACACCAGCAATTAAGTGCACACTGTGCAGAGTACACAGTGCACCAACTGTAATTACTGCAGCTGCCCGAGGTATAGGATCAGAAGAACACCAGCCATTTGGGTAGCTTTATGTGCACACTGTGCAGAGTACACAGTATACCAACTGTAATTACTTTAGCTGCCTGCGGTATAGGATCAGAAGAACACCAGCAATTGGGGTAGCTTTAAGTGCACACTGTGCAGAGTACACAGTACACCAACTGTAAATATTGCAGCTGCCTGCCTGTGGTATAGGATCAGAGGAACACCATCAATTGGGGTATGGACACAGTACACAGGAACGAATCTAGCTAAACTGAATACAGTGTGTGTGTGTGTATATATATATATATATATATATATCACCTAGGATGCATATATATACACAATACACTCACTGCAGCTGACTCGCCTCCTGCCTGCTCTATCTAACTCAAATGAATTTAAATGACACTCTCTCTCTCTCTCTCTCTCTCTCTCTCTCTCTCTCTATCAGCACGCCGGAACACAGTACACAAGGCCGACTTCTAGGCAGCCTTATATAGTGTGGGGCGTGTGCTAAACCCCCTGAGACATAATTGGCCAAAGCCACCCTGGTTTTAGCCAATTACGGCTCACTGTACAGATGGCGCTGTGATTGGCCAATCATGCGGGTCATAGTGCATGCTTGGCTAATCATCAGCCAGCAATGTACTGCAATGCCGCAGTGAATTATGGGCCATGACATGCCACTCGAATTTGGGGCGAACAGGCCCATAACGTTCGCAATTTGACGAACGGTCAAACAGCCGATGTTCGAGTTGAACATGGGTTCGACTCAAACTCGAAGCTCATTCCTACTGGTGAGTCACTGTGGAGAGATAGGAGCTGGTAATTAGCCAACAGCTGATCAGCCAGCTCAGAGAAGGAAGGGTTGAGCCCAGCCCTGACATTAATCCAATCAAATTTTAAAATCAGTTTTGTTGAGATATAACAAAATTTTTCTTTTCTTACATCAGGGGACACAGAGCAATAGTAATAACTATGGGGGTTATATCGGAGTATCTGGTGCTGGACACTGGCACGCCCCTTAAGGCATGTACTTTCCCCATATAACCCCTCCCATTACTGGGAGTCCTCAGTTTTTTTTGCCAGTGTCTAAGGTGTTGGGCACGAGTAAGGATGTGTTGTACTGAGCTCCACGGGCAGTAATCCTTGATGAGAACCAGCCGTCCTGGCTGAATCCATTCTGATGTCTCCTTAATGGACTAAATGAATGGTACCCGGGCCTCGTAATCCAAAGACACAAGGTTTTGCTTGCAAATGCTTTATAAGCTGGGCCCTGGAATCCAGTACTTTTTGGTAGTAAGGCCAATAAATGTTTACCGGCAGGGTGCTGTTGCAGGTCCAGGATTGTGGGTCAACCTGAGTGTTCCCAGGTTCCTGAAGGTTTCCTTTAAGGTCTCGGAGCCTACCGTGAAGGGCAAAGATTGTTTTTTTTTATCTCTGATAAAACCCTGCTGCGGGATAAGGTAGGGGAGATTTTCTCAGGAATCTCTCCTTCCATGTTTTGTGTTGTCATGTCATGTCTATGTGTCCCCACTGGAGGCTGTATTGAGCACTCACCATTCTGATGCTGGAAACAGCAGAAGCTCCACTCTCCTCTCCTTCTAAGCCAGCTCAGACCCTCAGGTAAGAGAAAGGGGGGTCTGATCACTTCCTGGGCCCCCAGATTGGCGGTGTTTATCTGATTTGATGCCAGCCAGCTGCCTTGTTCTTTTTGTAAAAAAAAAGAAAAATAATGTTTTTGGCAGGCTGCGGCCGCTCACTGAAGCGGAAGATTTACCCCCCGCCATGATGCAGGACGCTTACGCGGGAGACTTAGCTTCCTTTTTTGAAAGATCAAGAAGGGGGGCGTATTCTGCACGGGGGGTGTGGCTAACGGTCTCAGACGCCGGCCATACGTGCAGGAAGCATTGTAAAGTGTGAGAGAAGCTGCTGCCTGGTGGTGGAGGGACAGAGCAGAGTGTTTGCTGGTCAGGTTTGGTGACACATGCATTTCCCTTTTGACAACATTGTACTGTATAGCTAGGATTAATAGCAGTTATTGTACTGTACTATAGGATAGAAAGTTTAACATTCTTTTGCTGGTACTGCCTCTGCTTTGTACTGTAAGCTATGAATGACAAAGGGACCAGGAACTCCTCTAAGGGTTCTAAGGGGTTACTGGTATATAACAAACTAAAAACCCTTCCAAGAGAATGTCATACTCCCCTGAGACAAAAAAAGAGAAATTCGCCCTGGGACTTTAGATGAGGTGAGCACCACTAAGCCAATAAAAGTAACAAGAGTAAGTACAGTATATGTTTTTATTCAGTAAAAATATTACAAGCATATTGACATCAAAGAAAGCCACTTAGTACAAGGTATATAAAACTGGATTGAATGAAATTGGTAGTACAATTGTGTATGAACAATCACATAACATACAAACATCAGGTGTACCCGGCATGTTTCGCGAGTCCCAGCTCGCTCTTCAGGGGTAGTTGTGTATGAATTGTACCTAAGGTGAAAGGATACAGTTTGATATATGGTAAATACTTGGTATTTTAAAGGCAGAGGGTAAGATGGGCCTAATAAATGGAGGCCCCATACTCACCACTACACATAGCCGAGCCAACAAATGTGAAGCCTTCAGACAGTGGCAGCAAATGTATCACCAGGGAGCTGAGGAGGCAGAGCCAGAAGAAACCCCACACAGGGCAGATTGGAGGGAGAGCATAGCATGGATGGGAAATGTGTATCCCTATTGGTCTCACTATGTCTATGGTAAGTATTGACTGTAAACATAAAGGGGTATATCAGATAATCTGAAGTAGTAGGTAAAATATAAGAGTAATAACATGGGCAATTCTATATATAATATATAAGACTAGAGCCATGAATGGCATGGACAAAGGACTATAGGGAAATGTGGTGGAGAAACACCAGAGAATGGCATGGGTGGAAGTAAAGAAGGTGAGCAAAAAGCATTGAAAAAGAAATGAAGTGCAAATATGGGGGAAAGTCAAAGTGGTCAAAGACAAGCTACAGGTGAGCACTTGAGGAAAACCAATGAGTATACCTGAGTGAGATAGGTGTATAATTGCATCGGTGGTAGATTCCAATAAGAGGCATCCACAAGCATGAGTGTTCAGTGAAAGCAAAAGCTGCAAATGAATCCATGCAGTGCTAAACCGCCAAGTTAAATCCTCCCCCGAGAGGTAGACGGCCAGTCAGATGAGCCATCAAGGGTAGAACACTTCTGTCCCTGTGTTTTTTCTTCTACCATTTAAAAGATTATTGCTATGATGTCTCTCCATAGTAGGGCTAAACATAGCAGATTCCCATCTAGTCCTCTGGGCCCTTTTGTTGAGGTACAGGAGGCTGGGGATCAGGTAGATCTTCCCAAATATTGGAAGATACTTATTTCTTCTTCGGAGGATCCTAACAGAGAGGGAGTAGCCGCACAAGTCAGGTGTTTGTCTACTCCCTTAGTTAACCCTTTTCTTGCCTGCAGCACAGGCTCTTGAGGTATCTAGCTATAATAAGGTTCATTGGAACCTCCCCCACATGGGGATGTTTTTTCCTATTCATGCATAGCTTATGTATTCTGAATGGGAACATTTCTATGAAGAAATGGGGGGGTGTTAAAGCATCCATCAAGTTAAGGTTGGATTTTCCCTTTAAAGACAGGATGTCTTTTGCAGTTATTGTTGCAATTGGAGTATCTCAGTCCAATAACCCTGTAACGTCTGCTCCACTATTTTGGTGGAGCACATTTTGAGTCATGCTAAGGAATTGGACAATGCGGATTCCAAGGGTTAAGGAACAGGTGTGGGATATGTGGAATTCTGCCTGATCAGCAGGCCCGGCAAGGGGTTTTTGACGCACTGTGTCTCACAGTTGCTATGAAGGACTTGATCGTTTAAACTTTAAGTGGTTGTAAACCCTTACAAACCACTTTGGCCTACAGGTAAGCCTAGATTAAGGCTTACCTATAGGTCCAAGAAATATCTCCTAAACCTATACGGTTTAGGAGATATTTGCCCGAAGACAGGCACCGCTGTCTACGGCGCATGCGCCGTAGACAGCGGCGCGCAGGTGCACTGAGCGCGGCATTGTCAATGACTAAGTTGCCACTTTTGTCGGCTCCCGTGCGCATGCGTGGGAGTGACGTCATCGCGGCTTCGCGGAATGACAGCGGCGGAGCTGCGAGACCCCACTGAGAAGATGGATGCGCTGGACTACAGGGGACAGCGGTGACATCGCTGGCTCCTGTGTCAGGTAAGTGACACATAATGGACTACTATGTGATGCATAGTAGTCCATTATGCTTTGCCTTAGCAGGGAATGAAAGAGGAAGTAAACCCATCAGGGTTTACTTCCTCTTTTATGGCTTATACTTGGACTAGTGCATTCTTGCAGAGGTCTGTGGCTGAAATATTGATCAGCCGAAGCACCAGGTAAAAAACCTTAGCCAGTTTGTGTCCCTTCTTGGGGTACGGCTATTTAGAGTGGAAAGCTCTCTTTACCAGTAAAAGGAGGTTTAACAGGTCTCCTTTAATTGTGCAGCCTCTTCTATGCCTGGGGCATCTGCCTTTAGGCAGTCTCGATGGTCTCATTCGTCAGGTTCAGGTGAAGGTTCCCAAGGTCAGCATCAGGATCTTGGGGGCAGAGAGCCCATAAAGCAGAATGCTAAGACCTTCTCATGAAGGAGCACCCCCACTCGTTTGGGTGAGGGGAAAGGTCCTGCGATTCTCAAAGTATGGCAGGAACAATGTTAAGAGCAGAGGGATTGCTGTGATTTTTTTCTCTAGGTTACATCTAGAGTTCCAAGAGCCCGGATGGCTCAGTCGGCTTTCGATCTGAGGGTCCGGGGTTCGGGTCCCTGTTTGGGTGCTGCCTGTGGGGTTTTTGGGGCTGCTGATGCGGTGGTGTTTATGCAAGAGTGTCCGTCTCCTCAGAGAATGCTCCTAAGGTTGCAGAAAAAAAAAAGATGTCTCTCTTTCTGGCCTCTGGATCAGCTGTTATCCCAGTCGGTGATATCAGAGATTCCCTTCGTGGAACAGGGGGTTTTGGCTCAAACCTTTTAAGGTCCCAGAGCCAAACAGAGAGGTAAGACCCATTCTAGATCTTGGAGATCTGAATCGGCACTTATAAATTGCATATCTCCATGTGCCAAAGTTTCCCACTTACCAGAAATCTCTGCTGTTTGAAATATAAAAAAAATTTTGTCAGTTGTGGCACTGCCATTCAGCTTAGCCACAGCACCACGAGTGTTCTGAAAGATTCTGGCACCTCCTTTAGTCAGGGCTCAATGCATAACGGTCCTAGCCTATTAGAAGATCTACTTTTAATAGATCATTCAGGCTCAGGTCTAAAACCAGAGTCTGCTCTCATCTGTAGATATGTGAAATCTCTAGGTTGGATTTTCAGCCTAGGAAGATTCTCCTTAAAACCATGAAGGAGGTTACTTGGGGGCTGGTTATAGATACCATACAGAAGAAGGTATTCTTACCCCAGATGACAATCGGTTCCATTGTAGGACTAATTCAACTTATCAGGATAAAGAAAAATTCCTTCATTCGGCTGCAGGAGATTTTTAGGGGAAATGGTGATCTCCTTCAGGGCTGTCCCTTGCGTGCAGTTTTATTCAAAGACTACTTCAAGACACCATCCTGTCGGTCTGGAATAAATAAGATTCAGGCCTTGTTTGTGCCAATACGCTTGGCTCCTGACATAAGTCAGAGCCTAAATTGATGGTTGTTATCCAGCAAGAGGGAACATTTTTATCCTGGAAGGTGTTAACAACAGATGCCAGCCTTCTAGGCTGGAGAGTAGCCCTGGAAGAAGATTCTGTCCAGGGGAGATGGTCCAGGTTAGATGACCTTGCCTATCAACTTTTTTTGGAAGTTTCAGGCAGTTCATCTGGCCCTAGAATCTGGGCAGTCAGACTACAGGACTGTCCTGACAGGATTCAGTCTGACAAGGCCATGGCCGTGGCTTACATCAATCACCAGGGGCGGCACAAGAAGTCGTGCAGCCCAAAAAGAGGTGAATAATGTTCTAGCTTGGGCAGAACACTCCTTGCCTATTGGCAATTCAAATTTTTCAGGCGTACTACTTGAGACGCCAACAATTATTTCCGGTGACATCTTCCTAGCAATATGTCTACTCCGGACATGGACCTATTCACGTCCAGATTCATTAATAAGGTCAAAACTTTAAGTCGAACAAGGGGTCCGCTACCAGACGGAACAGACGCATCAGTTTTCACTGATCTATGTATTTCCTCCAGTTCTGCTACTTCTGCGCTTTCTCCGCAGGATTAAGCAGGAACAAAAGGAAGTGATTCTGGCGGCCCCAGCCGGGTCCCAGAAGATCTTAATTTATCGAGATCATAAAGATGGCAGTAGGAGTCCTTTGCCATTATAGCCAGACCTTCTTGCACAAGGTCCGGTATTTCATCCTGCCTTGCGGACAAGGAGTTTAACAGGTTTGACTGTTGAATCCCACTACAAAAGATTGTACTAATGCCAGGAAGCCGGTTTCCAGAATCACTTACTTTAGAGACTGGAAGGCATAGGTTTCTTGGTGTGGATCCAGGGGTTGGCACCCCAGGAAGTATGTTAATAGGCAGGATTCCTGATTCCTGCATATGGGATCTGAAATTAAGCTGGCCTTGACTTCTATCAAGAGCCAGATCCAGGCCTTGTCGGTGTCTTTTCCTATGGCCTCTTGCTTCCTACTCTGGGTGCGTAGCTTATTCAGGGGGTGCCCCCCTATCAGGGCATTTCTAAATCCTTAGGATTTAAAATTGGTCTTATCAGCTTTGCTAAATCAGCCATTTGAGCCTTACGAGAAATTCCCTTGGTTCTTTGACAAGAAAGATAATCTTTTTTGCTTGCCATTTCTTCTGCTAGAAGAGTATCGGAACTAACGGCTCTGTCTTGTAAGAGCCATATTTCATCATGCATAAGGATGAGGTGGTTTTATGTCCTCATCCTGAGTCCTTACCAAAAGTGGTAACAGATTTTCATATAAACCAAGATATTATTCTTCCTTCTTTTTCCCCAGAGACTTATCTGGGGAAGAGAAAGCACTACATTCTCTTGATGTAGTAAGAGCGATCAGAGTCTATTTAAAGGCGACTGCTCAGGTTCGCAAAACACAGGTTTTGTTTGTACTGCCAGAGGGTCCAAGATATGGACAGGCAACGTCAAGATCCACTATTTTCCAAATGGATTTGTCAAGTGATTGTTCAGGCTTCAGCTTAAAGAAGAACATTCTTCCTTCTCATATTAAGAGCACACTCATCCAGGGCGATTAGTGCCTCTTGCGTGGTGCATCATCAGGCCTCTATGGCTCAGATCTGTAAGGCCTCGATTTGGTCCTTGGTTCATACATTTATCCGATTTTATCAAATCGATATTAAAGGTCATGAGGATATTGGCTTTGGGCACAGCATACACTGCAGGCTGCAGTATGAGTCCTCTGGCCTCCTGTTTCCTTGTTCTGTGTACCCCCCCTTCAGTTGCCATTGCTATGGGAAATCCCACATAGTTATCACTATGGCTCTGTGTCCTCTGATGTAAGAAAAGAAAATAGGATTTTTATAACAGCTTACCTCTCCTTGAGGGTAGGGAGCGATGTGAGTGTGCAATGTACAGGTATAGGGACAATTGTAGACACTCACTCAGGTTTAACTGGATGGACTGGTGTCTTTATTCAACCTTACTAACTATGTAACTATGTACCTGTAAAATCCTTTTCTTTGTACATCAGGGGACACAGAGGTCCCTCCCTTCTTCTTATACACTTGTATTGCTTGGCTACAAAACTGAGGACTCCCAGTAATGGGAGGGGTTATATGGGGGAAGTACACGCCTTAAGGGGCGTACCAGTCTCCATCACCTGATACGCCAGTATAACCCACATAGTTATTACTATGGCTCTGTATCCCCTGATTTACATCAAAGAAAAGGATTTTACAGGTAAGCTGTTATAAAAATCCTATTATCTCTTTGTTTAAAAGGGAGAACTCATACTGCAGTTAGAATTTCACTCCCAAAACTGACACTACCAACTCGATTAATTTAGTTAAGCACATGCTCAAACAACTTCAATTACCCAAAAGGTAAAAATAAAAGATGAATACCTTTTCCAGAGATTAAAGAACTCTGGTGTTTTGAGAAGCATCAAGTACTTCTTTGACCCTCATTACTACATTTCTGTACTTTGTTCTTTTCCTTTAGTCTCTCCGTCTCAAGATCTCCTTCTGTCTCCAAAATTCTTTCCAACTCCTACTTAATGTGATTGTAGCCGTATAAGTATGATGGAAGATACTGCATATAGCCGCTTAAAGAAGCAGTTAACCAACCTTTCCAACTCCTAAAACTATTTCAGTCCTCCCCCAGTTATGTGTAACCAGTCTATATTCCCCTTAGAATGTGGGTGTGGAAATGCCTTTCACATCATGAGAGACGTCAAACACACATAATTTCCTGGATAATCCTTATAGGAGAAATTGTAGTTTCCTTTATTGACCAATTCAAATGGGGCAGTATAGGATAAGAATTATATTGTTAATTGTTATTCTTTTATGTCCAAGTCAATTTATGAATGACCCTTCGCTTAGACTTGACAGAAACTATGAAATATTTAGAACTGTCTAAATTCTGTCATTCTCTGTAGACATTTTGGCTAAAACTCAGATGTATGCCTTCTAATGCCGCATACACACGACCGGACTTTCCGGCAGAAAAGGTCAGACAGTCTTCCCGACAGACTTTCGACTGAGTTATGACAGACTTCTGAACAAACGGACTTTCCCACACATAATGCACTAAAGTCAGTTCGAAAGTCCATTCGTTTTGAACGTGATGACATACAACGGGACTAGAAAAGGAAATCCAATAGCCAGTAGCCAATAGCTGCCCTTGCGTCATATTTGGTCCGTCAGACCAGCATACAGATGAACGGTTTTCCCGATAGGAATTGAGTCCATCGGACAGATTTGAAAAATGTTCCATTTCTAGGTCCATCTGAATTTTTTAAAGAAAAACGATCATACTATCCCACACACGATCGGACAATCCGACAGAATGATTCCGTCAGACCTATTCTGCCAGAAAGTCCAGTCGTGTGTACGTGGCAAGTGAATTTAACCCACGCGCTTAACTTATGTTCTAAATACCTTGAGACTACGTCATTGGTTCTGACTAGAAGCATAACAACTATTCATGAATATTCTCAATAATAGAACTCTTAAACATCACATGAATAATATGATGACTAATACATGAATACATCAAACAATATATCATGATAAATATAGAAACATCTAAAAGAAAAATATAAACCAGAAAGAAACTATAGGTAATATTGTTCAGTTAATCATGCCTATAACTACTCCAATATAATTTATTCATATATTTGGAACTTGTTAATATGATTATTCATGCAGCAACTAATACATTATGTTTCATATGGTCGTATTTGAATAAGCCCCTTTTTGTTTCTTAATCCTGGAAACAAAACTTAGGTCTGTGAGCTTAGGGTTCCCTTATCTTGTTTATTTTACTAAGTTTCCAAACCTCTAATTTATGACCTAAGCTGATATGCAAGGAGCCTAGTGTCTCTTACAAAAAAAAATCTCTTCTCTAACCACTTAAAGCGGGAGTCCACTGGGACTCTGCGTTTTTTTTTTTTTTTTTAAAGCCAGCAGCTACAAATACTGCAGCTGCTGACTTTTAAAATAGTGACACTTACCTGTCCAGCGCGCCCGCGATGTCGGCACCCGAAGCCGATCTCTAGGTCGTCTGTCGGGTCCTGCCGCCGCCATCTTGGGTATGGGAATCAGGAAATGGAGCCTTTCGGCTTCATTTCCCGATTCCCTACTGCGCGTGCGCGAATCGCGCTGCGCAATAAGGACGCTCCCCGCTGCCTCTGGGATCTGTGTGTTTCCCAGCAGGCAGCGGGGCACTTGCGGAAAGGGGCGTAAGTTACGCCCCTTTCCGCAGAGAGCTATCCCGGAAGTGGGTTCAGTTACCTGGATTATCCAGGTAACTGCACCCCCCTCCCCCCTGAAAGGTGCCGATTGTGGCACCGGAGGGGGGGGAGGGTTCCGATGAGCGGAAGGTCCACTTTAGGGTGGACCTCCGCTTTAAGGACCAAGACTCTTTCTGAGATTTGTTGTTTACAAGTTAAAAACATATTTTTTGCTCGAAAATTACTTAGAACCCCCAAACATTATAATTTTTTTCTAACACTCTAGAGAATAAAATGGCAGCAATACTTTCTGTCACACCGTATTTGCGCAGAGGTCTTACAAGTGCACTTTTCTTGGAAAAAAATCACTTTTTTGAATTAAAAAAATAATACAACAGTAAAGTAAGCCCAATTTTGTTATATTGTGAAAGATAATGTTATGCCGAGTAAATTAATACCCAACATGTCACGCTTCAAAATTGCGCTCGCTCATGTAATGGCGACAAACTTTTACCCTTAAAAATCTCCATGGGCGATGTTTAACAAATTCTATAGGTTGCATGTTTTGAGTAACAGAGGAGGTCTAGGGCGAGAATTATTGCTCTTGCTCTACCGATCATGGCAATACCTCACATGTGTGGTTTGAACACTGTTTTCATATGCAGGCGCTCCTCACGTATATGCGTTTGCTTCTGCACGTGAGCTCGTCGGGACGGGGCACTTTTTTTTTCTTGTTTATTTTACCTTTTATTTATTTTTTTACAGTGTTTTTTTTTTTTTAAATGTGGTACTTTTATTCCTATTACAAGTAATGTAAACATTCCTTGTAATGAAAAAAAGCATGACAGGACCTCTTAAATATGAGATCTAGGGTCAAAAATACCTCAAACCTCATATTTACACTAAAGTGCAAAAAAGAATTAAAATAAAAAAAATTGTCATTTAAAAAACTCCTTTAAAAAAAATGTCCCTTTTAGAGTTGTAGGGCGGAAGTGACATTTTGACGTTTATGGAGATGGGTGGGGGTCATCTTCCCCTCACTCGTCTCCATACCTGATAGGAGACAGAACACGATCGCCTCCGCCGCTGCCAACAGCTACGGTAAGCAGTGGAGGGCACTGGATCACGGCGGGAGGGTGATCCTGCAGTGAATCTACCGCAGTAATCACTTATATCTTGTAGCGAACCTCCCGCTGAAGAAGAGAATACTGGGGTTATGGCAGCTATCTGCTGCCGTAACAAGGATATCCTCCTTCAAACAGCCAACATAAAACTGTGGCGAACTGTCCGTAAGTGGCTAAAGACAGTGAACTTAGTTTCAACATTTATTTATTATTTTTTAAATAAGATGGCTTCTGTTTTTTTCATAGCATATATATGAAAAATATACAATATAAAGGCCTTAAGAATGAATTATTTTTAACCCCAATAGTCCTGACATGCTTACCTGCATATTCCCATTTAATCACCTCATCAGTGCTTTGCAGTTAGAGACAAACACTTCAGTTTGTTGCACTGCCATTTTAACTGTCTTCTGCTCCTAAAGTATTCACAAAGATGCTTTCACCCTTTCTATTAGTAGTTCAGGAAATTCAGGCAAAAGGGTACCTAAACCATCTTCTTCTGAAGAACGCATCCCCTTCCAACTTTCTGGAAACATCTACAGGTTCAGATATTTTAGGCTATCCGTTCGGTGATCAACTTTCAAAAATTCTAATTCTTGGGTCATATTCTAGACACAGCCCAAACAAAAAATCTTTCTTCCAGAAAACAAACTGGTCTGCCTCAGATTTTATTCTCTGGACTTAAAGTGTTACCTAACCCCGGGCCCTGCATTCACTATATCTGGTCTCTCACAGAACATGGAAATGCAATTATTTTAGTATTTTTTTTTTCTGTTTGTGTTCTCAATAAAGCTTTGAGATGAAAGAAAATATAAACTGCTAAATACCCTTTCTAATAAGCAGTATCTAGCAGTCTTGGGACTTCTATCAGTGTCTGGTTAAAGCTTGTAGTTTTCATTCTCCTCTGACTGTGCTATGAAGCTGCATGACCACTGACTGTCTGGACAGTACTTATTGGCCCTGTGCTGATCGAAGATTCCATCGGAATGTTTCCTATCGGACCGTTTTTTCGGATATTCCGACTGTGTGTGGTCTGCATCGAACTGTTTCCGTCGGAATATCCGACAGACCAACTTTTCCAACTTGCTGGAAATATTTTCTGACAAAATGCTCAGATCGGACATAATCCGATCATGTGTAGCCTACTCCGACGGACAAGGTGCCACGCATGCTCACAATCAAATTCGGACAGGGAAGCGCTTGCTCAGGTAAAACTACTGCTCGTAATCGATATAGCACATTCATCACGCTGCAATGTTAAAAATTCTTTCATGAAGCGCATTCTCTTGTTCTTTACATTTCTGCAAGAAGGAACTTCTTTTGATGCTCATAGTCACACACACTTCTCCCGAACATATTTCCTGACTCTTTTTTACTCATTTCAGCAATACAATTTTTTAATTCGTCACATCTACACAATTTTATTTTTTGTTTATTGTTTTTTGGGTGAATTTTGTGTTTTCTTTTTTGACATTTTGCTCATCTTTCCATTTTTTGGGGTGTGTTTTGTGTGTAAACTTACCACAACAACATTATTATATTTTTTCTATTTTCTTTTTTAATCTACAGGAGGTTGTTTAGTGTTGGTGCCCCTTGTTATTCATTTCACTTTGTATTTTTGAAATGTACCTGCCTGCTCACAAATAAACGGTCCTTTTGGAAGGAAAACACATACGCAAGTATTTCTTCAAACAAAAAAATTCTTTATTTAGGTCTCAAACAACTAAAAAGAGGAAGGCAGCGCTGGAGAAACTTGTTACTTTGGCGCAGCCTTTGGCCCCCAGGGCACACATGAACTAATTAGAAAAATAAAAATTGGTGGCCTGAGGAGTACATATCTCAGGGAGAGAAGTCTGGTTCAGAAGTCCTACAGATCAGGAAAATCAGATGCCATCTATGTCCCCAGGATGTGGTTCTTCAAGAGGCTGCATCTTCTTTCAGACCAGACTGAACCCAGGCCATCACTCTCTCGTCTTCCTTAGGCACTTCCCACCAGGCATCCTTCGAGGCTGTGGCTGGGCTCCTGTAGTTGTGGCAGGAGGAGGAGAAGGATGGCGTTGGTCAACCTCCTTGCTGCCACTTGCCACAGCCTCCCCCCGACTGAGGTCTTCCTGTGTATGAAAATGGGACGTAGTTTTAGTTTTTTGCTCATCAATCACACCATTTTTAGCTCATGACTTTTGCAAATTGAATGTTACCAAATAGAACAGACTATCATTCTGAGCCCAGCATTTTTCATTCTCGTTCCAATCATTTTTGGTCACTACTGTCTATTGATATGTAAACCACTTTGTTAAATCACAACTTACTGATCAATAAGAACATCTAGGTAACATCATTAAATGTACCACAAGAAATATGTTCAACAATGCAATACCTGTCTCAAGCTGGGCCCCACCACATGTTGCTGCCTGGAAGGCCCGGGTTGGACGTTGGAAGCCTCAGCTGGGGGTGAAGGAAGCCTTGAAGGAAGACTGGAGAGTGGTGGCCTGGGTACCCCCTGGTCTACCAGAAAATGCAGCCTCTGGAAGTAAACCATCCTGGGGTAATAAATGGCATCTGGATCTCCTGATCTCAAGGACTCCAGGTGCTTCTTTCTCTCCCTAACATATATACTCTTCATTACACCAATTTTCCTCTTCACATAGGCCATGTCTGCCGTGGGGACCATGATCCGCACCAAAGAAAAAAGTTTCTCCAGCACTGCGTTCCTCTTTCTTCTGTCGTGATAAAACTGGTTGTTGATCTGCCACAGGCAGGGCATCTCCCTGTACAGTTCCAGGAAAAGACCCATAAAATTGGGGTTTTTGAATGGATCCATCTTCTCTGCAAGACACAACACAAGACAAACCCTAAAATACTAATAATGCCATGATAAACCCTCCTAATCTTGTCCCAACATCGGCCTAGATAGAAGCAGTCTAGTCTAGTGATGCACCGAGTTCAAAATTTTACCTTTGTTTGCACGATCGTCGCGTCCGCGCCTCACTCTGTTCCCAGATCGTACGGACGACACACGCGTGTTGCGTTTTATATACAGTGCACATGCGTGAAACTCTGCCCGCCCCTGACGTTCTTTCTAGACTATTCCCCGCCCCTTCTCTTTTGGCGCAGTGGGGAGAGCACATGGCGGAGAGAACCCAGGTGCGCAATCACAGTTCCACTAACGAGGAGGAGGGTGAGGAAATCCGGAGCCTGAAATGTCCCGATCCAGGAAGAGAAGATTTAAGGCCTAAAAAATGTCTTTTGGAGAGATGTTGGAGATGGTGGATATATTGAACAGGACTGACTATGATGGGAAGTATGGACCTTACCCAAACCCAAATATCAGAAAGGCCAAGATCATGACTAAAGTTGTGAAGAGTCTTCATAAGAATTTAGGGGTACGCCGATCCAAGGATCAACTGAGAAAACGCTGGTCAGACCTGAAACTGAGGGTGCACGATCAGTACAGAAGGATCAAGCGTGTTCTTCAAAAAAGTAAGTAGTTGTCGTGTGTTCATATGATTATTCTTGCTTGCATACTGCTCCATGTGCTTTGATTTCATGTTGTGCATTTTAAAATGGTCACTTTCAAGTTCATGGTTTCATTCGTTCGTAAGAAACAGCATTCTGCAGGTAAGTATTCCAGCTGAACAAAGTGTCCACAATAATGTTTTCACCTTGGAGCTTGGCCCAAAAAATCAATTGTACAACACTTCCAAGCAATGTTTCATATTCCGAATTCTGCCCTCTGTGTGCTAATTATTCTGTTTTTACATTCTCATAGGGGAGAGAAGACTCGGCAAGTATGAGGACACCAGGGACCACACCCCTCCCAAAGAAGGCCAAATACCAGAAGCAGAGGAGCAGGAGGAGGAGGAAGGAGAGATTGTTGAATTTGGGCAAATTGTCACCACAACAGGTGAGTGTCGGAGAGCACAGCTTCCGGTAAGCTCATCAATGTATATCACCATATTTTTAATACATGGTGTGTTTTTTTGATTTGTTTTGTAGGTGATGTGGAAGAGGATTCCCGTTTTACCAGTGAAAGTGCCCAGATCCTGATTGGGGAGATAATGGGGTGCAATCGGGATTTGGAAAATATACAGCAAAACATCAATGATGTGAAAAATAAAATTAAGAACATCATTGATGTTTTGGGGAGAGTGTAAAACAGCCCAAACTAGCTAGGCTTTTAGTTTTTCTATTTTAAACCACAACTTTTGTATTTTTAGTGTGTAAACATGCGCTATCTCCCATCATGGGGGATTAATGTACGTGTTTTGTGGAAAGTGGCTGAGATGAAGGGGTTGCAGCCCCAAAACATGTACATTGATCCCCCATGATGGGAGATAGCACATGTTGACACACTGTGTGCATCTTCCAAATTTGGATTTTCCAGGGGTGACACCCCATGTGATGAAGGCAATATCAGCCCAGTTTGTACATACTCATGTCTGATATTATCTTCACTTTTCAAAGTTGAACTTTGTAAGTTCCTGTGTTCTGTATGTTACGCTTTGACACATGCCTGTTTACACAAAAACTCCAAGTACACAAAAATTATCTGAAAGACTGTTTTTGATACACACAATTTCTTGGTTTGTTTAAAAACCTTTTCTAAACGCACATGTGAATGTGCTTGGATTAAAAAGTTAAATTATCATCAATGTGTGGCTTCCTTTTTCATTGCGCCAAAGAGGTATTTGGAGTAAAATTTTAGATTGCGGTGAGAATGGGTGTTATTTACTAAAGGAAACTCCACTTTGCACTCCAAGTGCAGTTTCAGGTGTACTTTTGCAGTGCACTTGTAGTGCATAGTGGATGTGCCTTTAGTAAAAAGACACCCACAGTGATATAAAGATAGATTGCTATCAGCTGAGCTAGCAGTTGGGGGGAGAGGGGTTCCTAATGAGTTTGGCACAACCAAAAAAAAAAAAAAAAAGCACTCTGCATGAATTGAAGCACACACAGAACATTTGTAGACATTTTAGGGGGTGTTTAGGGGAAAGCAATACTATCCCAGCATCAGCTGTCAGCAGGAGCTTCAGTGTGTGGGAGTGTGCAAAAGAGGCAGCGGACAAAGGAAGCCCCATGGTATGTCTATTGGTGATGTCCCAGGCAACACCGCAGCCACCGCTGGAGACCAGACCAGAACAGCTGCGAAATGGGTAAGAACGATTTTTGTTTTACAGCACTAGATAGATTATAGGCTTAGAATGTATCTAATGCCACTTACACACGATCAGAATTCTCGTCGGAAGAAGCTCTGATGGTTTTCCCGACGGAATTCCTAAGGAATTCCACTCAAGCTGTCTTGCCTACACACGGTCACACCAAATTCCGATCGTTTAGAACGCGGTGACGTACAACACGTACGACGGAACTAAAAAAAGGAAGTTCAATAGCCAGTAGCCAATAGCTTCCGTCTTGTAGTTGAATCTGAGCATGCGTGATTTTTGGCGTGTCGGAAATGGAAACACGCGATCGGAATTCCCGATAGAAAGTTTTTCCGTCAGGAAAATTGATTACATGCTATCAATTTTTGGCTGGCAGGAATTCGGACAGCTAAATTGTGATGGAGCATACACACGGTCGCATTTTGCGATGAAAAGCTCTCATCAGCCTTTTTCTGGCCGGAATTCCGATCATGTGTACGCAGCATTAGAGTTACTTTAACATATTATTTTGCTCTGAAAATTTTATTTATGTAATTTTGAAATGTTTATTATTTTCTTGAAATGCATACCATGCCTAAAGTAATTCTTCTGTTACGTATACAAATTCTTTAGCATATACACAACATTGCACTGAAAGATCAAGAAGTGTATTTGTTTGGGTCCCATTTTGTATGTCTTATGATTGCTTTATTTTTCTTTCATAGAAAAGACTACTTGCCCCAAATCACTCCAAAAATGGTCCTCCTAGAATGGTGCAGAAAGGAAAAGCTTCCTCAACCTGTATATCAGACAGTAAGTTTTTCATTAACTGTCATTTAAACACTATTCCTCATTTTAGGATAGTGGGCATGGACATTCTAATCCTTCTTTTGTCCCTAGGCCAACTGTACAACCAGAAACTTTGGTTTCCAGCACAGATACAGCCTAATACTATAGATAAATAGATTTCAAACTGCATACAGCTTTATTTGAGGTTGAAAAAAGACACAGGTCCATCAAATCCAACCTATGTGTGTGACTATGTCAGTATTACATTGTATATCCCTGTAGCTGTTTCTGGCTTGTTACCCACCTTTTGTGTGGCAAATAGAAACAGTTGTCTTCTATGGACTAGGTCTCTCCTTTGCCAACACAACAATTTTATGTTTAAGTTGGCTTAAAGGAATCATATAGCTCCCACAATAAACCAGTGTGAAGCACAGTAGCACCTTCTTGTAGTAAAACTATTGCCACCCATTAAAAGTAAAAATATTTTTTGGAGCACTTAATTGTAAGTTCATGTGCCATTACTTATTCCACATAGTCCCTTTACAAAGTTTTTTACAAAATATGTTGAGCCTGACAGTGAAGACCACCTCACACAGCTTCTTTTGATAAGGGGAAAACGCTGCTGCACTTCTACCCAAGTCAAAGCAAAATTGTCCCTCATGTACAGTAGACTGTGGCTGCTTGTAACATAATGTCTTGAGATGATGTTGCACAGGGCGTGGCTATTAACATTGCCACTGCTGATTCATAAGCCTTTAGCTTGTCAATCAGAAGCTGTACACAGTTTTCTGGATTAGCATTACCAGCAGAAGCCCTTCCACTCTAAACATTTGTGTCTAGAAGCAGTGGCGTAGCGTAGGAGGGCAGCCAGCGCGGGCACAACATTTAAAGGGAAGCAGTTTGCCGGGGAGCAAGTTCAAGGCATGACAACTGCAGCAATCCAAGTGTTAAATCCCTCTCCTGCCACTATAGGCTGGGAGGGCAGAGTGCCGGGCCTCCATTGGCTGGGAATTTCAAGTGGGTTCTCCTTCTCTGCTCTGCAGTCCCTTATATCACAATGTCTGAAGGACGTGCACAGCAAGGCTGCAACAGGGCTTACCTGGATCTCAGATGAGATGAGGAAACATTATGTGAAGAACCTACTACGATTTTGTGATCTACTGGCAGAGGGTGAAGTACTCTGAGATCCCATACACTTTTGCTAAGAGAAAAGAAGAATCTAAAATAATAATGTGGTACAGTTCTTGCTGTGTATCCCATGCGTGCTGTGTGTACAGTGACAGCCCCTCCATTGTGATTGATAAATAGAGTGGCTGAAGCAGGCTTAAATATACTGTAACAAAAAAGGCATCAAGAAACTGGTAGTTGTCATTATTTGCAATTTGGTTTAAAAAAAAATGGGCTGCTCATTCAAAAATACCCAGGCCTATTTTTTTTGTCCTAGTCTGGGCCTGGGCTCAGAAATTAGTCCTGCATAGTCCTTTTTGTGCAGGGCCCATGGCAGCATAAGGCAACTAGCATTGTGAACCTCCACTAACTTCCACCTGCTCACCCAGCCCTGCCTACTCATCCTCCTCTCTCCCAGATGTAGGGCAGAACAAGATGGCCTTCCCTTTGTGAACGCCCCCTTTACCTTCAACCCCCCGCTATGAAAAATAAATCCCTCCCATGGAGTTCTACCTGGGCGTTGGCAGAGAATCACCTCCATTCCAGCAGCACAGAGATTATGGGCGCTGAAGCGGAGGCATGTGAGATGAAGGGGGCCTGGGGAGGAGCCAAGCGAGACTGGGGGGAGACCAGCAGCAACCTCAGTAAAACGTAGGGCAAGCAAGATGCTGCTTTTGTATGTCTAGCTGTGCTTATTATTATACACCCCATTGCCTGTACCATGATGACCTCATGAGGAAAAAAGAGAGATAGGGGCAGAGGGGCCTTTTATTATTGTTTGAATCTGAGATGACATCTCTTTGAGTAGTGTATTCAAAGAAATATCTCAGATTCAACCAATAATAAAAGGCTATGGCCAGTCCATCAGAAGCTCCGGCTATAATTGGAGGAACCCTTTGCATTTCCACAGCCACAGCACATACCCAGCAGCAGAGCAGGTATAAAAGTCCCTTGGCCTGGGCCATGGGATAGAAGGCAGCAGGCATTTTGCATTGTATATATGATAAATTCAACCAGACAAGCAGTTCATTTCAAATAAAAGATTTTATTGGAGAAATATTTTGGCCGCAACTGTTTTTCGGGTGGCACAGTGATGTAGTGGTTAGCACTCTCACCTAGCAGTACAAAGGGTCACTGGTTCAAATCCCAACCACGACACTACCTGCCTGGAGTTTGCATGTTCTCCCTGTGCCTGCGTGGGTTTCCTCCGGGTACTCCGGCTTGCTCCCACGATCCAAAGACATGCAGGTAGGTTAATTGGCTTCTGTCCAAAATTGGCCCTAGTATATGAATGGGGACCTTGGATTGTGGGCTCCTTGAGGGTAGGGACCGATGTGAGTGTGCAATGTACAGGTACAATTGTAGACACTCACTCAGGTTGAACTGGATGGACTGGTGTCTTTATTAAACCTTAGAAACTATGTAACTTGTATTTATCATCATTTACTGATATTGTTGTTAGTGATCATCACATCATTTTGAGGTTGTGCTCATCACTATTTATTTAATAGAGCAACCATGATCCCAGTAGAGAAATCCCCGTGCTTTAAGGACCCGGCTGACAGGAAAGCAGAGGCTGTGGCACGCAGCATGTTTACTATGGCTTGGTCGGCATTGCGTCCAGTCTCGGCCTCGGCCCTGGTGTCGCAGACCCTAACTGAATGGACCAAGCTTTTGTGCTAGGGTCTGGGTAGTGAGCAGGTTCCCGC
Source organism: Lithobates pipiens (assembly GCF_037356315.1). NCBI lineage: Eukaryota > Metazoa > Chordata > Amphibia > Anura > Ranidae > Lithobates > Lithobates pipiens. Next base: position 105,386,431 of record NW_027507686.1, on the reverse strand, counting down.
TGCTTATGTTGATTTAGAGGACCAGTTGGTCCATGGGCTACAGTATATTTGTGATGCAGCTCCTGTGCTTTCCAAGCTTTCTTTTTCAGCGGTGGTGATTAGACGTGTGCTGTGGCTTAGGAGTTGGTCGGCAAAAGCTCTTATTGATCTGCCTTTTCAAGGCAACCTCCTGTTTGGGGCTATCCTGGATAACATCATTATGGGGGTCACAGGGGGAAAGAGTACCTTCTTGCCTCAATCTAGGAAAGGGAAGGAGCCTATTGCAGAGGGGAACCTTCCTTCTTAGCCCATAGGAAATTCTTCCGGGCTCCCGGGACTGCAGATAAAGGAAACAGATCTCTTAAGTGTTCCCCCGGGAAGTTCCAAGCAATCTTGGTCTGGTAAGCCTAGAGCAGGCTTCTCTGGATCCACTGACAAAACTTCTTCAGCATGAAGGTCTGCCTTCACCCATTGCTGGGGTGGGGGGGCATGTTAGCTAGTTTCCAGATTCATGGAGCTCCTTTATGAGCATCAAGGGGTCCACGAATTGAACCTTTTGGGGATACCAAAGAAGGGGGACAGAATTTGACCACTTCACGGGGGTGATGTGTCTCCTTGTGTGGAAATAATTCCTGTAAAGGTTTGGGTGATGTCCGAACTAAACAAGGTCCCCTTTAGCCCTATCCAGGAAATTGGGCTACCTGGGTCTGACTCTGGAGTGAATGCTGACCAGGTTAGTAGTTTTTCTTCTCAAACATTGGCTCCTTCAGCAGCTTCGGTTCAACAGGCAGTAACTGAGGTTCGTGGCAATCTCATGAGTTCCTCTGGTAGACACTGTAGTCATCTTAGTATCACTGCGGGGCCAACGCCTTCCTCTTCTGTGATGATTATGAAGGACCGAGGGCGAATGTCTTACGGTGGCCGTAAAGGTCCCTTGGAAGCTACCTCTAAAAGAGGACCAGTTGTACCGAGGGTTGAGCTTCCATCCTGCTTTACAGTAACTGGTTTTAAGGGCCTAGCCATTGAAAGCCAGGTACTTAGAGATAGAGGTCTGTCGGAATCAGTGATCCCTACTATGGTGAAGGCAAGGAAGTCAACTTCTAGTAAGATATACCATCGTACGTGGAAAGCGTAAATTTCTTGGTGTGAGTCGATTGGCGTTCATCCTCGGTCCTTTCCTGCGGTTGGATCTTAGCTTTTCTTCAACAGGGCATTGAGCAGAAGTTGGCATTGAGCACCATCAAGGGCCAGGTGTCTGCCTTAGCAGTCTTCATTCAGTGACCCCTAGCCACTTACTCTTTACCTTCATTCAGTGAGTCCAACATGTGACTCCACCTATATGGTCTCTTTTGCCACCATGGGATTTAAACTTGGTGCTATCGGTTGTACAGAAACCTCCTTTTGAGAATATTAGGGAGATACCCTAACCTAAGTTGTCCCAGAAGGTGGCATTTCTGGTGGCTATTACCTCAACCCGCAGGGTTTCGGAGTTGGCGGCATTTATCCTGCCATAGTCCCTATTTAGTACTCCATAGGGATAAAGTGGTTCTTCGTCCCTGTTCCCATGTGGTTTGTGCAATTCGGGTGTATCTGGGATCCACCAAATCCTTCCGGAGGTCAGACTCACTTTTTTGGGTTACACAAGGACCAAGGAAAGAGGTGGCCGCTTCTTCAGCTACCATTTCCAGATGGATCAGACACACTGTGACTCAGGCCTATTCTATTAAGGGCCAGGCTCCTCTTTGCTTGTCAGGGCACATTCTACTCGGGCGCTTAGTACTTCTTGGGTCTTCCGTAATGAAGCGTCAATATCGCAGGTTTGCAAGGTGATCACTTGGTTGTCAGTGCTTACCTTCAATAAATTCGATAAAGTAGATATTTTGGCATCTGTGGATGCTTATTTTGGCCACAAGGTTTTGCAGGTTGCTGTTAGAGGGGGGTTCCCTCATAAGGGGTGTTTTTTCTTTAAACATTTTTTTATTTCAGATGGGGCTCCTGTGTGTCCTGGTTAGGGCTCTTCTGGTTAGCCTTGGGTTATTTTACTCACCCTTCATTTTTCTTTGGCACTTCTTTTGGACGTCCCAATGGTCAAGATTAAGGAGGTGCTGTGTTCGTCGAACGAAAGAGAAAATTGGATTTTTGTACTCGCCGCAAAATCCATTTCTCTAAGTTCAACAAACACAGCACCCACCCCTCTATGAAGTTGTTTGATACTTCTATTACTGCTTGCTACTAAATTGAATATCTAGAGCAGGGAGGGGTTTATATACTGACTGAGGACAGCCCATGGGCTTCGCCAGGTGTTTTTTTTGTTCTGCCTAGTCCCAATGATCAAGATTAAGGAGGCACTGCGCCCGTCGATGAACTCAGAGAAATGGATTTTTATGGTGAGTACAAAAATCCCATTTTCTTTCATGCAGCCTGTGGGCTGAAAGAAAAAAAGAGATTGATCGGTGGGTATGCCCACCATTAACATACCCCCCCCCCCCCCCGCATCCACCCACTTGTATTGATGGGCATAGATGCACGATTTTTTTTTTTTTAACTAGTGGCGAAATCACCTCCTACAGCGCAGAAGTCATGGCTTTACGTACCATGGGAGCAAACACTGTTGCTGTCAGAATAAATAAACCCGTGCTGCAGCTGAATGGCGTACCTGCTAAGCAAATGATGGTTAACAATAAAACAAAGTAACATTAGATTATAACAGTAAGATATACCATAACTGCAAAGCAAATACAATAAAACATTAGTAAAAATAAAACAGAGTTAAAAAATACAGTAACAATAGAGAGAGAACAGAACAATAGATATAGAACAATAGAGCGCGAACAATAGAAAGAGAAGAAAAATAAAACCACAAATATTTTTGGCTTTTTTATTTTTTTGTGTTTTTGTGTTTTTTTGGGGGGTACCTTTATGTAAACTGTAAACGTTCCAGATTAGGGTCTCTCAAAATGTGATGGCCATCTCATCTTCTGAGACCCTGTGTAAGTGTGCCCTAGGACTGTGCAATGCTGTACCCTATGCTAATACTCCACTAGTGGGTGGTAACGTTCGCAACATTCACCAATGCAAAGACCAGATTGTTCAGGACAGGAGGGACAATAAAAGCAGGTGTCACGCCTAAATCCACGTTTTCTGCAGACGTGACATCTTTGGGGATTTTTTTGGGTAGGGGTACCAAGGATGACATACAGAAAATTCCTCTTGTGCAGCCGGCTCACTGCACTTTGATTGGGAAGTTGGGCCACAGCACCGTCTCTTCCTGGAATTTAAGGAAGGATCCAGTTCGTCCTGAAGCTTTGTATAGCACATAAGCATTCAGCAGAGCCAATTGGAATAAATGTATAGACACTTTTTTTATATCAGCGTCTGGCCTTACAGGCAATTAGGTAAGGTACCAACAACTGGGTCCACACCTCCCATGTTAAGGTTGTATTCATCGACACAGAGGGGTTTCTCCACAACACCAATCGCTGTAGGAATTTGGACCATTTTGTCTGCGTGAATGGAGGACAGGATGAAAACATTCTTATTATCCTTTCCACTTTACAGCAAACAAATTATTACATCTCAAGCAGGCTCTCTCCCCAGCCTAAGACGGGAATCTGCCACTGGGATAAGCCCAGCAAATAGATAGCAAGGAGCCACATGCGCCAATTCCATGATCAAACAAGTGACAAAAAAGTGGCACGCTAGTGTAATAATTGTTCACATACAAGTGGTACCCCTTTTGGAATAAGGGTGAAACCAAGTCCCACACAATCTTACCAGCACTCCCTATCTAGTCTGGGCAGTTCTCCGGCTCAAAGTAACTATCTCTTCCACTGGAAACCATAAAACTATATGTATAGCCTGTTGCCCTGTCACAGAGCTTATAGAGTGTCTTGCAAAAGTATTCACCCACTTGGCATTTTTGTGTTTTGTTGCCTCAAAACCTGGAATTAACATGGATTGTTTGAGAATTTGCATCATTTAATTTACAGAACATACCCACAACTTTGAAGATTTTTTTTTTTATTGTGAAGCAAACAACAAATAGGACAAAATAACAGAAAACGTCAATGTACATAACTATTCACCCCCCTAAAGTCAATACTTTGTAGAGCCACTTTTTGTAGCTATCACAGCTCCAAGTCGCTTTGAATAAGTCTCTATGAGTTTGCCACATCTTACCACTGGGATCTGTGCCCATTCCTCCTTGCAAAACTGCTCCAGCTCCTTCAAGTTGGATGCTTTGCACTTGTAAACAGCAATCTTTAAGTCTGACTACAGAATTTCTATTTGATTGAGGTCTGGGCTTTGACTAGGCCATTCCAACACATTTACATGTTTCCCCTTAAACCACTCAAGTTTTGCTTTAGCAGTGTGTTTGGGGTCATTGTCCTGCTGGATGGTGAACCTCCGTCCTAGCCTCAAATCACACACGGAGTGGTACAGGTTTTGCTCAAGAATATCGCTGTATTTAGCACCATCCATCTTTCCCTCGACTCTGACCAGTTTTCCAGTCCCGATTACTGAAAAACATCCCTACAGCATGATGCTGCCACCACCTTGTTTCACTGTGGGGATGGTGTTCTTTGGGTGATGTGATGTGTTGAGTTTGCTTCAGACATAGCGTTTTCTTTGATGGCCAAAAAGTTAAATTTTAGTCTCATCAGACCAGAGCAACTTCCTCCATACGTTTTGGAAGTCTCCCACATGCCTTTTCGCAAACTGAAAATATGCCATTTTGTTATATGCTTAAAGTAATGCGTACGACTTATTGTTGTCCTATGTACATATACTCCAGCCTCTGCTGTGGAACTCTGCAGCTCCTCCAGGGTTACCTTAGGTCTCTGTGCTGCCTCTCTGATTAATGGCCTCCTTGCCCGACCCGCGAGTTTTGTTGTGCGGCCATCTCTTGGTAGGTTTGCTGTTGTGCCATGTTCTTTCCATTTGATTATAATAGATTTGGTGGTGCTCCTAGGGATCATCAGAGATTGGGATATTTTTTTTATAACCTAACCCTGACTTGTACTTCTCAACAACATTATCCCTTACTTGTTTGGAGAGTTCCTTGGTCTTCATAGCAGTGTTTGGTTAGTGGTGCCACTTGCTTATGTGTTGCAACCTCTGGGGCCTTTCAAAAAGGTGTGTATTAGATTGCACACAGGTGGACATCACTTCACTAATTATGTGACTTATGAAGGTAATTGGTTGCACCGGAGCTTTTTATGGACTTCATAACAAAGGGGGTACATGCACACATGGCAATTATCAGTTTTTTATTTCTTGAAAAATAGTTTTATGTATATATTTTTCTAATTTTACTTCACCAACTTAGACTGTTGTGTTCTGATCCATCACGTATTATTCAGATTTAAAAAAACATTGAACTAAAGGCTGTAATGTAACAAAACAGGTAAAAAGCCAGGGGGGGTGAATAATTATGCAAGGCACTGTACATCTTGACCCCATATCTGGCACGCTTGCTGGGAAGATACTTTTTGAATGACAAGTAGCCAGAAAGCTTAATCAGGGACTCCTCAACGCAGACAACTTGATTGGGTGTAAACAAGGCTGTAAACTGCTGGTTTTAAGTGGTTTACGAGGGGCCGAATTTTGCAGAGCTGATCATAGTCAGGGTCACCCTGAGGACGATGGAGTTCATTGTAATTGAACTGCATGAACTGCAAGATCTGCTTGTATCGTGTCCTGATCATGGAGGCAGAGAACAAGGACATATGATGAATTGTGTCAGTGGACCAATATGACCGCAACTCACTTTTTTTTAGTTATGCCCATGAGGAGGATAGTCCCAGGAAAGTCTTAAATTCGGAGACCGTAATAGGTCTCCAATCTCTGGCAAGGGTTAACTGGGGATTAGCATCTTCCGTGAAAAACAGCAGATAACTATCAAGTGACGTAAAATCAGCTGTTTCCACCTGAATTCTGGGTTGGCCAGTGAATGGGGAAGTACAGTAGCTGCAGAAGTGGTGGGCTCCCAATCTGGATTGGCAAATGCAGCAGGAAGGGCTCTATGGGCTTGGTTGTCCTGTGTTTGTCTTCTTGGTGGCTGTGGGACACTAGTTGTGCTAGCCACCTCACCAGCTTGCACTGCACTTTTGGGACTCGCCACGTCACCAAGTGTTACTGCAGTGCTGGATGTGCGACCAGGATGTACTAGACTGCTTTTGCTTGCCAGTTCACCAGAAGGATGAGCAGCACTAGTACTGGCTCTCTGCTCCATACGGTTCTTGTACCTCAACAACAGCAGAAGAACTGGGTTGGGTACCCCTGATCTTGGCAGGGACCATTAATCCATTGTAAGAGCTATCTGTCAGGGTTCCGCTGCTGTCTACAGGTTTGTATTCTGAGCCTGAATCTGACAGCTGGATGAGTTCCTCTTCACTCTCATCTATCATGCTTAGAAACGTGTAGGCCTCTTCACTAGTGTAACTTTTGTTGGACATTTTGGCTTCTAAATTTACTGGTACAACTAATGAGACAGGAAGAAAGTTCACCTGACTATCAGCGACTACTTCAAATGCTACCAAAAAATCTGTTAGCGTTCGCAGGTCTCCGGCCTGACTCTGCAAATGCTGCAGTTATGTGTTTAGTGTTTTTAAATGACAGTGATCGATTGAAACTGCACTTGGGTGGGCTGGGCTGGATGGAGAGGCAAAACGCAGGTGCTAGCAGGTATCTTGGCTGATCCCTCTAATGCTGCATTTTTAGGAACCCTAATCTATTGGGGACACTAATATAGTTCTGATCAGATCAAAGATATCGAGCCGTTCAGACACTATACTACTAAGGGAGGTGTATGGTGTGTGCGTGGGTGTTACCGATACTGGCACTAATCTAACGCTGCCTGGGGCAAAGCAGACCCTAACTGATGCTAAAACCTAACTGATATCACCCGCCAAGTGATCAGGAGGTTAAACCTTTTATTAGGTAGTATACAGTGGGTGCCCTGACGCGATAAATAAAATAACGAACACTAATACAGTGGTCACTGGTGACGGGGTGATCAAGGGGTTACACCTTTATTAGGGGGGGTCCCTAGACCCATCTGGGCCTCCTACTAAGTACCCTAACACTGATTAGTGTCACAAATGACACCAGTACAGTGATCAAAGAAAAATATGAACACTACACTGGGTGACACAGTGACAGGGAGTGAAGGGGTTAACTGGGGGAGGGGGAGATTGGGGAATGATATGTGTGCCTATGTGTACTGTGTCAGCGTAGTGTTGGTGCAACTCATGTTTGGATGTCCTCTCTCTGGAAGGGAAAATAATTCCAGGGAGGGAGATTACATCACTTCCCCTGCCTGTGTTTACACTTACAGGCAGGGGAATCATTTCATTTCTCAAAACCAATCAGCAGGTCCAGGCCAGAAATCATTGGCCTAGGCCTGGAGACTGATCCATTCTGAAACTAAACTGATCCTTGTGGCCACGCCCGACGTAAGGTAACCTCGTTTCGCACACCCGTGCCATTCTGGCACAGTAAAACTGCAGTGGCTGGTCAGGAACCGGTTAAATATCACCAAAAGACAGCTCTGTGTAAAAAAAAAAATATATATATATATAAACAAGTAATACAAGCGATTCATCAATAAATATCTGAGAATATCCATATTAAAACAGCGCTTTATATAGAGTCCATGCTCATTGCACAAATAATAATGTATGAGATATAAAAAGAAAGTTCTTAGTGTGCAGATAGGGTGATTGTAGTGCTCTAATCAACGTTGCAAGGTGATCAAAGTGCTGTCAACATTTCTTCCACCATAAACTGGGAGTGCTTCACCACATGCGATGCATACCCCCTAGGGGGTTAAACTCACCAGACACCGCTGATAAAACCAGCCTTAAGGAGTAGTCACATTCTTAAGTATACCAAGATTCATACGTGTCCCCTTAGGAATCCTGTTTCCAGCAATCCTCCAAGTTTATCATAAAAATAAAACAAAGTGTGCACATAGCATAATACTGTTTTATTTTTTTTAAAAAAGGTTTTGCACAAATCAATGAAATCCCCCATTTAAATATCTGCGTATATATATATATATATATATATATATATATATATATAACATTTCATATGGGTCCAGTGTTGCATGAATAAATGGGTGCAGTGTTGCAGGAATAATAAAATATTTTTTTTTATTGTCTATATGCAGTTTAAAGTGATATGGATATGTTCTTGCAATGTCCAAGGATTGGGAGACCCTATAGAGAGAGAATGCAGTGTTAGCCCTTCAGGCGTCAGTGGTTTGTCTGCAGGAGACTCACTTAACAAAAGAGTCAATTGTATACTTAAAAAGAAGACATTTTCAGACTCAGTACCACTGGGTATATACTTCCTACTCCAGAGGAGTGAGTGTTTTGATTGGGACAGGAGTTGAGTTCTCCTGCAGACAGATCAATATAGAAGAGAATGGCAAGTTTATCTTTTTGTACTGTATAATTGGGGGATTGACCTGCATATATATTCCTCCACCATTTAAAGCGGAGATTTTATATCAATTGATGAAATTTACCAATAATGGTGGTGGGTGATTTCAATATGGTACTAGATGGGAAGGTAGATTGATACCCACCAGGAACTCGGGTTGGAAAAGGGGTTGCTACGCTTTCACAAATAATAGGAGAATTGGGGTTTGGACATGAGAAATTCAAATACTCAGCAATAATATTGTTTTTCAAAAACCCATTCTACGCTTTCTAGAATTGATTTAGCCCTCGTTAGTGAAGATATGTTTCATTTTCATAGTTAGTTAGGTTGAATAAAGACACCCGTCCATCCAGTTCAACCTGAGTGAGTGTCTACAATTGTCCCTTTCCCTGTACATTGCTACACCCACATTGGTCCCTATCCTCGAGCCCACAATCCAAGGTCCCCATTCATATACTAGGGCCAATTTTGGACAGAAGCCAGAAGCCAATTCACCTACCTGCATGTCTTTGGATTGTGGGAGGAAACCGGAGTACCCGGAGGAAACCCACGCAGGCACAGGGAGAACATGCAAACTCCAGGCAGGTAGTGTCATGGTTGGGATTTGAACCAGTGACCTTCTTACTGCTAGGTGAGAGTGCTAACCACTACACCACTGTAGGGGGGGCGTGGCTTGGTGATGTGCTAGAGCAGATGTGTGCTCTGTGTGCTCCGAGGCCGACACCGAGAAAAAACACCTAAAATCATCCAAAAATCCATATTTGTGCTACCTGAGCGATGGGCCGGCGGACGGGCAAGTCCCTGCCCAAGAAAGGAGCCTCGACGGGGTCAATTAAACGTTTCCTTGCCGTGGAACCGGACGAGGTGGAGGAGCAGGACGACCTAGGCCGCAAGCCACGGGGTGGAGTGGATCCCGCCTCCCGCGATGGGCCGGACCGGAGGTCGCGCTCGCCCGAGTCCTCGGCGGGCTCGGGCGATGAGGGGGAGCAACATCCTTCCGCCGGAGCGGCGCCGAGAGTGAGCGGCCTCCCTACCACCTCCGATCTCGCCTCCATGCTTCTGAACCTCGAGCGGGTCATTAAGAAGGAGGTCTCCGCAGTTCGTTCGGATCTCTCGCAAGTATTGGTTCGTGTCGAAGAGTCGGAGCAACGTCTAGATCGCCACGCGAACGCTATCCGATCCTTACAGGCGACTACACGACAACTTGCTATTTCGCATCGTACGACCGTTTACAAGCTCGAAGATCAAGAGAATCGTAACAGACGTAATAACGTTCGGATTAGGGGACTTCCCGAAGCGACCGGAGACGACGACCTGTTACCGTCCGTCCGGGGTATTTTCAATAGTCTTCTGGGCCGAACGCCTGACGCCCCCTTGAGGATTGACCGGGTGCACAGGGCACTCCGACCACGCAATCTTGCTACCGACGTCCCACGAGACATCATTTGCCGGATCCACCATTATCCTGAAAAGGAACTGATTATGCAGAAAGCTAGGGAAGCTAATCCGTTTGATTTTCATGGAGCGATGTTATCCTTTTTCCCGGACCTAGCTAAGGAAACCTTGGATCGTCGCAGGGCCCTACGACCCCTCACGGAACTGCTTCGGGCGGCGTCCATTAAATATAAGTGGGGCTTCCCTGCGGCCTTGATCGCGTCTAGGGATGGCAGAACCGCAATACTTCGATTTCCGGAGGAGCTGCCCAAATTCTGCACGGATATGTCCGTTCCTGTCCCGGAACTGCCTGGATGGCAGGACGGCATCCCGCCCCTGCCCGTTGGGGCCGACCAGGGCTGGCAGAGAGTGAGCCGTGCCCGCCGTACTTCCGCACCTGATCATCGCCCTTGAAATGGCAACCTGCCCGTCAACTACTTGCATTTGTGGGACATACCGCCTGACCGCAATTGGGGGGGCTCCCTTACCAAGTTTGTGCGAGGAAGCTGACCGCCTCTGGCGACAACGAGTTTTTGCAAGGCCACGGCTGGGTCCCCCTTGGCCTTGTGGCCCATACCCCGGTCCCTCCTTGGGAGCCTCAGTCTGGATGTGAACGTTACTGTTCTCTTGCCCTACTTACTGGCGTGTTATTTTCCCATCTCCATCTGGGAGCCTTTGGAGCATGACTGCCTTACGGTACCCCCCCCCAATGTGTATCTTATCGCCTTAGCTTCATACCCATATTGTTCTTTACCGGCGTTGTACCATTTTATGTTTTGGATGATGTTATTTCTAGATTTTTATGCCTCGGTGTCGGCACCGGACCGCGGGGCGCTACCTGTACCCTTATGGTGTGGTTTGCGCCCGGCTGCCTGAGTCCCGTCTCCCCCCTTTTGAGTGGGGGCTGCCCGGCGCAGGGCCCTGGCGTCCGTTCCCCTGCTGGGGTGGCGGGCGTGGGGGCCCTGGGGCGGCCACGCAGCCCGCTCTCGCACGGCATGGAAATGCGTGCACTACCGGCTGTTCTCCGACAGCACCTTTTTTGGTTCATTTTGTTTTTCCCACTACGGTGGGGCCTCTCATGTTCTTGTTGCCCTTCCTTCTCCTTTCCTTTTCTCTTTCACCTTTCTTGTCTATTGCCTCCACCTTCTCTGATCCCCTTCCCCCTATTTGGCGGCAGACCGCCTCTCTATTGCATTGGTAATGTTGTGGTGACCGCGGTTCCTCCTTCTGAGACCCCATGGCTACGGTGAACCTTGTATCTTTTAATGTACGGGGCCTTCACGCCCCGGGGAAGAGACACAACTTATATAGGGAGCTGGACCGTTTGCGGGGGGACGTGGTCTTCCTCCAGGAGACCCACCTCACGCAGACGACTCGAGTTAGATTGCACTCACCGAAGTACCCCACGTGGTACTACAGCCTCTCCGACATTTCTAAAGCAAAAGGTGTGGCCATTGGGATTCGTAGGGGAACCGCGTTCACGTTTGAGGAAGTGTTGTGTGATCCTGCGGGACGTTTTCTGTTTGTGCGAGGCACCCTGGGCAGCATGCAGTGTACTTTGGCCACCTTATACTCCCCTAACAAAAACCAGGTGCGTTTTCTGGCGTCCACACTCAACTCCCTGCGGAATTTTGCACGTGGATGCATTCTTCTAGCCGGCGATTTTAATGTTCCCTTGGAACCTACTTTGGACACCACTAGAGGGGGTTCCTCGCTTTCCGGCAGGGGTGTGAGATATATTCGTTCTCGACTCCATGACCTACAGTTGATGGATGTCTGGAGAATTAATCACCCGCGGGAAAGGGACTTTACCTATTTTTCTCCGGTGCACCAAACCTACTCTAGAATAGATTTATGCTTCATTGATCACCAGCACCTCCCGCTCATAGTGAAGTCAAGCATTGACTCATCCCCCATTTCGGACCATGCTCCGATTTCTTTAACCATTAACGTGGAGTCCATACCCCTGAAGTCCACTAACTGGAAGTTGAACGAGGACCTCATAGCCGAAGAGGCGGATAGAAAGGTGATGGGTGACAGTTTGGAGTTTTATTTTAAGACTAATGTCAGTCCTGAAGTCTCACCGGGAGTGTTATGGGAGGCCCACAAGGTGTATATTAGGGGAAAGTTCATGGAATTGGGTTCTAGGAAAAAGAGAGAGCGCTTAACTCAACAGTCTGACTTGTTGCGTGACATTACCGACTTGGAACGCCGGCATAAGCTGAACCAGACTCCGGCCCTTTTCCACGCCTTGACAGAAAAACGAGAGACCCTGAAATCCCTCCTTCATTTAGATCACAAGCGACGCGCGCGGATAGTGGCTCACCGATTTTATGAGTGGGGAGATAAGCCCAGTAGGCTGTTGGCCAACTCGGTGCGACAGCGTAAGAATGCGGCGTTTATTGCCAAAGTTAAAACCCCCTCGGGAGACCTGGTGTCCGAGACCCCCCGTATAGCCAAGACATTCAGGGACTTTTATCAGCACCTGTATCAGGTGCACCAGGGTGTCCATGATAGAGAGGCTAGGGGACGCCTTATTGGGGACTATCTGGCCCGTGCCGCCCTCCCGAAACTCTCCGAGGAGGTTTTGACTTCCTTGGAGGGGGAGTTTACGGCTGCGGAGCTTCTGGGCGCCATGAAAGCTATGGCGCGCGGTAAGGCACCGGGACCAGACGGCCTCACGGTATCTTATTATAGAGCGTACGCTGACATACTGTTGCCGTATTTGACCAGATATGCTAACGTGACCTCGGACGGCGGGGACCTTCGCCCGGAGACCACTCATGCTCATATTACGGTGTTACCCAAGGAGGGCAAGGACCCTAGTGACTGCGCGAGCTACCGCCCAATTTCGCTCTTGAATATTGATGCGAAGATTTATGCTAAAGCCATAGCGAATAGGCTGCTCCCCCTGGTGCCACAGTGGGTTTCGCGGGATCAGACAGGATTCATCCCCGGGCGGGAGGCGCGGGATAATTCTCTCCGCACTCTTTCCCTGATGGCTTATGTGCGGCGGACTTCCCAGCCCACCCTGTTACTTTCCACAGATGCTGAGAAGGCGTTTGACAGGGTGGACTGGGACTTCCTTATGGCTACGCTGACTCACTTGGGTATAGGACCCACTCTGCGCTCCAAAATAGCGGCGTTGTACCGCTGCCCCACAGCTCAGATACGGATTAACGGTACCCTTAGCGACCCCTTCACCCTCTACAACGGAACTCGCCAGGGTTGCCCGCTCTCGCCGATTTTATTCGCGATCTCCCTGGAACCATTTTTATCCCTTATTAGGCGAAACCCGAATATACGTGGCGTAACAATAGGTACGACGGAACACAAATATGCGGCGTACGCGGACGATATTTTGTTCTATGTGCAACAGCCTCTGATCACCCTTCCAAATCTTCTGTCCGAGTTTTCGGCCTAAGGCGCGGTGTCAAATTTTAAAATCAATATGTCCAAATCGGAAATGTTAAACATCTCTGTCCCCGCCAAACAGGTATCTCACCTGAAGAAGAACTACCCCTTTACCTGGCAGTTGAGCTCCATGAAATATTTGGGCATTCAACTTACGCCCTCACTATCGTCCCTTTTCCGCGCTAACTTTCTGCCTCTGCTCAACACACTTAGGTCAGACATCCAAAAGTGGTCCCAGCTCCGACACTCTTGGCTAGGTAGAATTGGCCTGGTTAAGATGAACTTGCTGCCCAGGGTGCTCTTCATGCTTCAGATGGTCCCGATTGGGATACCGGTGGGGTTTTTTACAACTTTGACATCTCTGGTTTACCGGTACATATGGAATAGGAGAAAGCCCAGGCTGAATAGATCTCTCCTCATCCGCCCTAAGTGTAGCGGGGGTTTAGCTGTACCGGACTTTAAGCTTTATTACAGGGCCGTTGTGCTGACTAGACTCTCTGACCTGAAGTATTGCAAGGGCTCAAAACTCTGGGTAAACTTAGAAACGGACCTTTGTGGCGCTGAACCTTCCACACTGATGTGGATCCCGAGGAAGTTCCGGACCCTTTTGCCTACCACGTCACCGCTTACACACTCCTCCTTGATGGTGTGGGACTCTATCTGTAAGATGAATGGCTGGTTGTGTAACTCCCCCCTAATGCCCTTGGTGGGTCACAATTTCCTCCCACCGGGTAACATGGACCCTCAGATTCACCCGTGGCGGCTGGGCACTAACACATGTCTACATCAGTTCACCGGCCCATCCGGGGTGTTGCCTCTTTTTTCCATCTTGGGCGACTCCTCCATATCCTACATGGATCGATGGAAGCATCATCAACTACTGAACTTTGTTCGCATGCTACCAAAGCCCCTGCGCACCTTGGCGGAGCTTACTCCGGTGGAAACCGCATTCGCTGACTCTGACCCGATTGAGAGGCCGGTCTCGTACTTTTATCAGGCATTGCTGTCCCTCACCTTTACGGGTACTCCCTCCTTCCTACGGTACTGGGAAAGGGAACTACATACGGCCCTGTCTCCGTCCCAGCAGTCACAAATCCTAACCCTGGCTCATACCTCCTCTGGATCCTCTAAGACGTCAGAAATGGCGTATAAACTTTTGACCAGATGGCACTACACACCGGTTGTTTTACATAGGTTTTCTCCTCAGTCCTCCCCACTTTGTTGGCGGGAGTGCGGGGAGGTAGCCACTCATGCTCATATTTGGTGGTACTGCCCGAGGATCCGACCATTCTGGCTAACGATTTTCTACACGATCAAAGAAATCCAGGGGTGGGAGGTACCTAATGACCCGTGGTATGTTTTGTTCCATTGCACGGGGAAGCCGACGGGCCCCTATAAGAGGTCGATTACGCCACACCTCTTAAACGCTGCCAAAACCCTCATTCCTCAGTTTTGGAAGATGAAGACCATCCCCACGCTCCGGCGTTGGTTACTTAACGTGGATACCACATATTACATGGAGGACATGACCCTCTCCCTCCGGGGTAAATCTGAGTTGGCAACGAAGATCTGGGCCTGTTGGGTTGCCTTTAAATATTCCTCTAGTTATGCAGCCATAATGTCTCAACCAGTGTGATGTGATTATAATTTTTGTTTTTACTATATCTACTGTACTTTTGCAATTGATTGTCTGAGGGTGGTCTGCCCCCCCCCCCCCCATCCCCTCCTCCCCCCCCCCTTCTTTCTCTTTTTCTCTCTCTTCCTGTTTATTTTCCCTTTCCTTTACTTCCCCTCTATTTCTGTCCACTATATTCCCTCTTTTATAATAGAAGAGATGGGTGTATTTATCTATGCCATGGTAACTGACGATATACTGTTGCTGCCCTTGATGTTGGTTTATGTATTGATCGTTATGCTTTGTACACGCTTCTCTTCTTTAATAAACATTAATTAAAAAAAAAAAAAAAAAAAGAATATAAAATATATGCCCAAGGTTTTTCAGATCACTCTCCATTGGTTGTATCATTGAGTCGAGGGGAGGAGTTGGGTAAAAAGGAATGGAAAATTAGCCCATATTGGTTATAGATAATAGGGAGTAAAGAGGGAGTGTCATCAATCATCCTTGGAGGAATTTATGAAGATCAATGCCGGAACGGCTTCACCGCGCTACCCTTAAGGCTTATCTTAGGGAGATATTGATACAGCATGTAGTCAGAATTAAGGGACAGACTAAAGAACAGGAAAAACTGATTGGAAATAAGGTCATGAAAGCAGAACGGAGGTATGTAGAAAGCTCAACCCCTGGGGCACTTCAGGAATGGGTTAAAACTCAACAAGAATATAAGGACTTGTATACAAAAGCTGAAAATAAACTGTTGTTTCAGAGACAGCTTTATTATGTGGAAGGAGAGAGTATGGGACACTTGCTGGCCTGATTAGCAAAGCAAAATACAGCTACCATTGCTATACCCGCTATTAGAACACAGGGAAGAATAACAGCATATGAACCTGAGATTGTAGATACTTTTAAAAAAATTACGAAAAATAGTATAGCGCTCAAGGTGGAGAGGTAAAAGGGGAGAAATCGGATTTTTTTAGTGATCTGAAGATTCCTTGCTTCACTGAGGAAGATAGACAGACATTGGAAGCCCCTATAGGTTTGGAAGAACTAAGACAAGCGGTGTCAGCCTTCGCAAATCAAAAAACTCCTGGGCCAGATGGCCTGCCTGCAGAGATATATAAAAAATAACAAAAGACATAAAAAAGACATATTGTTACCAGAGCTGTTGAAGACATTTAATAATGCATTAGAGGAGGGTGTGTTGCCTCTGTCTATGAGAGATTCTACCATTATAGTCCTTCAAAAAGAGGGGAAGGATCTCCTTGATCCATCCTCCTATAGGCCAATAACACTGCTGGGTACAGATGTGAAAATTCTGGCAAAAATCTCAACTGAGAGGTACAGGGATTTCAGAGGATTTCAGGAGAGGAGAAAATAGCATTATATGCCGATGATGTATTGCTATTTTTGGGGGATACGCGGGGGTCCCCGGCAGCGGCAATTACAGATTTTTTGCGGATATCGGGCCTGAATATAAACTGGAATAAATCAGTGCTGCTTTCACCCGCTCAAAATGGCCCTGCTACCAGAGCTTTCACAAGTGGAAATAGTCAGTAGGCTCAAATACCTAAGAACACATATAACATTAAATCCCAAAGAGTATATAATAAACAACATTGTCCCACTATTGGATATACTTAGATGTAAGGGGAAGGTATGGAGACCATTGCCCTTGTGAGTGGCGGGAAGGTGCAATTTAATTAAGATGACATGGATGCCTCAACTGTTATATGCTCTACGTAACTCTCCAATCTGGATAAATAGACAATGGTTTCAGAAGATTGACATTATTATTATATTTAGAGAACTGATTTGGGAAAAAAACAATCAAGGATACGGTTACGTACTTCACAGTCGCCAAAGGATAGAGGGGGACTGGCAGTTCTGCATTCATGGTGCTATTTTTTGGCATCACAGTTGCAGCATTTGAAACGATGTAATAATTTGTTTGAATATAATCCAACTAGGGAGCTGTTGGTATTGGACACGTGGCATGACAATTTGATAGATGCTTTGGAGGCTGTTTTTTTTTTCCAATTAAATATCCTACCTTGTTAATTTTAAAGAAATTATGGAAAGAGGTTAAAGGAATATTAGAGTACCAGGGATTTACGGATCTCTCACCATTATGGAACAATAGGTATTTGCAGTAACTGTCCAATGTAGAGAAGAGCAGAGATTAGGAGAGATGTGGACTTATCCGCCTTTCCCAACTATATAAGTTGGCCATATTTAAGTCTTTTTCAGAGTTAAGGGAGGATTATGGTATATGAAATAAATCTTTTTTAAATAAGTTAAGCCCCATACACACGTTCAGATTTTCTGCTGATCTTTCCTTCAGATTTACCAAGACCATATAATATGAGGTCAAACCTTAGGAGTTTTAATTTGTATGCAATCAGGCAGGCCCTTGCACTACATGGTTTTGGTAAATCTGAAGAAAAAAATCAACAGAAAATCTCATATTGTATATGGGGCTTTAGACATGCCCTGAGGATTCAATTTAAAGAGAAACCACCAGAATGGAGTGAGGCAAATTTTCTCTGGAAGATAATTGATGGCAATGTATCTAGAGCAGTGTTTCTCAACCTTTTTACCTTGGAGGAACCCCTGGCAAAAAGTTTGAGATCTCAAGGAACCCCTGGAATGTTCACATCTACAGCTCACGGAACATTGGTATGATCAGCGAGCTGTTGATAACAAAAATTATTTGTAGAAATAGCATTGAATAAAAGAATACATATTAAAATATACCTTTTAAAATATTAAACTTATGCTTTAGTTTCCTGCAGAGCTGATCCATTCTGATGACATTACATGGGGCAGAGTATGGGACAGGGGACATGACAGGGGACATGACAGGGGGCAGAGCAGGGGACATGACATGGGGCAGAGCAGGGGACATGACATGGGGAAGAGCACATGACAGGGGACATGACATGGGGCAGAGCACATGACAGGGGACATGGCAGGGGACATGACATGGGGCAGAGGACATGACAGGGGACATTACATGGGGCAGAGCACAGGACAGGGGACATTACATGGGGCAGAGCACATGACGGGACATTACATGGAGCAGAGCACATGACAGGGGACATTACATGGAGCAGAGCACATGACAGGGGACATGACAAGGGACATTACATGGAACGGGGCACATTACATGGGACACATTACATGGGACGGAGCACAGTACATGGGACAGGGGACATTACATGGGACAGGGGACATGACATGGGGCAGAGCACATGACAGGGGAAATGACATGGGACAGAGCACATGACAGGGGACATGACATGGGGCAGAGTACATGACAGGGGACATTACATGGGGCAGAGCACATGACAGGGGACATTACATGGGGCAGAGCACATTACACGGGGCAGAGCACATGACAGGGGACATTACATGGGACAGCGGACATTACGCAGGACAGGACACATTACATGGGACAGGGGACATTACAGGGGGCATTACATGGGACAGGGCACATGACAGGGGACATTACATGGGACAGGGCACATGACAGGACATGACATGGGGCAGAGCACATGATAGGACATGACATGGGGCAGAGCACATGACAGGACATTACAGGGGACATGACAGGGCATGACATGGGACAGGGCACATTACATGGGACAGGGGACATGACAGGACATTACATGGGACAGGGCACATGGCGGGGGACATTACATGGGGCAGGACACATGACAGGGCACATTACATGGGACAGGGCACATGACGGGGCACATTACATGGGACAGAGCACATGACGGGGGACATTACATGGGACAGTGCACATGACAGGGCACATTACATGGAGCTAAGCACATGACAGGACATTACATGGGACAGGGGACATGACATGGGACAGTGCACATTACATGGGGCAGAGCACATGACAGGACATTGCATGTGACAGGGGACATTACATGGGATAAGGGACATTACAGGGGGCATTACAGGGGACAGGGCACATGATGGGGGACATTACATGGGACAGGGCACATGATGGGGACATTACATGGGACAGGGCACATGACGGGGACATTACATGGGGCAGAGCACATGACGGGGCACATTACATGGGACAGGGGACATGGCACATTACATGGGGTAGAGGACAGACTGTTGGGCACATTGTGGCACTTCATTACTTGCTTTCTTCTGCGTGCTTCATATCTTCTCCAGTGGCGCGCTGTTCCCCCTTGGCCCCACCTCCTATCCTGTCTACTCCAGATGATGTCACTTACAAGCACTCAGTAAGGACAGGAGGGGAGAAGGAGAAGGCACCGGGTGCCAGGCGCTTCCCTGCCTATCTCTGCCTGTGTCTGCGATCCTTCTGTCAGCAACTGACAGTTCGCCGTGGAACCACTGATCTAGAGGATTAATCTCATTTATATATGATGGCATCTGTGACAGTGTGATAAAGGGAAATGAGGAGCTCCCTTGTAGGAGGGGTTGGGAGGAAGATTTGGTAGACATATCCAATGAACAATTGAAGTATATCTTGGAGATGGGCCCCTTAAGCACTCTGCCACCATCAGAATCAGTATCTTACTTGATATTACATCGAGCATATAAAACACCTCAGAAACTATTTTGTTATGGATGGAGGATAGATGCCAGATGTCCAAGATGCAGGGGCCCAAAGGGCAATTTAGTTCACATGATGTGGAAGGGCCCTAAATTGAATAGATACTGGGGTGAAGTTATGAATAAAATAAATAAGACATTTGGAGTATCTTTTGGTTTGGACCCTAAAATATGTTTATTGAGCTGTATGGAGAAAAATGGGAGTATAGGTGGGAGGCAAATAGCTATAATTAAATGTCTTCTCCTTGCACGAAAACTGATAGCAAGAAGGTGGTTGGCGGCAAGCCCACCAACTCGGGTAGAGTGGGAGGGGGAGGTCAATAAAACAATAAGAATGGAAAGACTTATTTCCACTTCACCATGTCTTATCTATAAGACATGGGGAAATATCAAAATGTTGAAAAATATTTGGGAAAGTTGGACAAGAGGAGAAATGTAACAGAATTGAGGATAAAGGGGTCCAATCTCCTATGGACATCAATAATTGTTTTTTGTGGTTCCCCTTTTTTTTGCTTCTATTCTATTTTTTGCTTTCCTCTTGCGTAGTGTAGGGGTTAAGTATGTCCTGGGGAGTGATTCTAACTGTGGGGGGGTGTGGCTACGTGTGACACATCACTGATCTCTGCTCCCGATCACAGGGAGCAGAGATCAGTGACACTGTCACTAGGCAGAACAGGGAGATGTTTGTTTACATTAGCATCTCCCCGCTCTTCCTCTCCGTGAGACGAACGCAGGTATCCCCGCAGACATAGAGTCCGCTGGACCCGACCCATGGAGCTTGCCGCGGGTGCCCACAGGCCACCTCTTAAAGGGCAACGTACAGGTACATTAATTTGCTTGTATGAGCCCTTCTGCTGATGTATATCGGCGTGAGGCAGTTGGCAAGCGGTTAAAGGAGAACTGAAGGTTACAGTATCAACCTGGAGAGGAACGCCATTGTCGTGACTCCAAGGAAGTAGATATATAACATCACACTAAAACAGGATAAGAAAGCTCCTTGGACGTTTAACTTACAAGAAGCCACGATTGTGATTTTTTTCACCACCTAGGATCACCATTACCATATACACACACTGTTACCTTACAACTGTAAGGTAAGAGGCCATCTTGCACTGAGGCGTGGTTGCACAGAAGATGATTACTTCCCTTGCACATTGCCTATATTTTTGCACAGAAGAGGATACGTTTCCTTACACGCGTTTTTTTTTTTTTTTTCACATGCTGCATAGGGAATTCAGCACAGTTTTTTTCCCCCTATATCATAAGTTTATAAGACTTTTTATCAGTTGTTCTGTCATTCCAACACGTAGCAATTTATTTAGGTTTTAGCAATAGACTTTTGGTTAAGGCCCGTACACACGATCTGACTTTTTGACAACAAACATGCAAATGAGCTGTTTTGGAGCAACATCCGACCGTGTGTACGCTCCATCGGACAAACTTTTTCAGTTTTCATCGGACTTTTGTTGGCTGTGCGAACGGACAAACTTTTTGACAACAGAAGTCCGATGGAGCAAAGTCTGATCGTGTGTACACAAAACCATCGGACTTTAGTCCGAAGTACAAACACGCATGCTCAGAAGTAAGGACCAGCACGAAGAGGTCGGTCTTGTAAAACTAGCGTTCGTAATTTAGTTAGCACAATCGTGACGTGTCAAATTTAGAATTTTCTAAATGCAGCGTACATTGTCTTAATTTTTAATGGCTTAATAATAATAAATATGATTTGCTGGTAATACTGACGAAGTACTAACAAACATATTTTACATAGGACTTGTGTGCTAATGATATCAAAAAACAATTTATTTTTTTTGGCCATTTTTTTCAATTGTGCATTCACAACATAAATCAAATTCGAAAATAATTTTAGACATATTTTCTGTCATCACAATTCTAAATGAAAAATTATAAACCAAAAGAGCAAATGATACACCGAAAACCAAAACTATAGCCTATTAAATCAGAAGCCTCTAAACTCCCCAGACCCCTGGCCTTGTTGTGCATCCTGGGGCTGATTTTGCCACTGACCACCATGCTGCTGAGGTGGGTGGGCTTGCTGGGGTGGGTAGGCTTGCTGAGGTGGGTAGGCTTGCTGAGGTGGGTAGGCTTGTTGTGGAGGAGGTAAAGGTGTGTGGTCCAAATTACACACATGAGATTTGTTGGTTAGCTCACGTTTCTTGGCCTTGCTGAAGAGCTGGATTATGATACCCTCACATAGCTCCCTTTGATCTGGATCAATTTCTCTGAGTTTATTAGCTGTAAAACAGCCAAACCCTTCAGCACTATCGGGTGCTGTGGTGATGACGGAAGTAGCCCTACTTAGGAAGTCAGCTGTGGCCTCATCCAAGTGGTGGCTCTTCCTGGCCCTTTTTTTGAGAGGACGCAGGGGAGGGATTCTGCACTCTGTTGTCTGGCTACTGGGCCCAGCCTCTTCTTGGCTCAAAAGTTCCTATGTGTGAAAAAACATAATTTTAATGTTTGGTCATCCATCACAAACACTTTTCAGATCATGACTTTTTTCATTTGGAATGTGTCCAATTAGTAAAGACTATCAATATGACTCCAGCATTTATCATTCTTGTCCAAATCCTTTTTGGCCACTACTTGTCTATTGACATGGAACTCATTTTTTTAAGACAACTAATTATTTTAGGCATACTAGCATCTAATTAACAACACACACACATATATATATATATATATATTGTTTTTTTAGCCAAGATTTTAAACAATGCTATACCTGAGTCAAGCTGAGCTCCTCCACCTCTTCATCCTGTGTAGGATCAGGCTCAGTATCGGTGACCTCAGCTGATGCGGAGGGCAGTGTAGAGAGCGATCTACGTGGTACCGTTTGATCCCTTAAAAAATGGAGGCTATTAAAATACCACAGCTTGGGAACATAGACCTCTTCAGCTGCTGCTCCAGTCTTTTTGGATTCCTCGATCTTCTTTCGTTCCCTGTTATACATGCTTCTGAGGCCCCCAATTTTTGTCTTTATTAAACTGTAGGTTGCTCTGGGGTACACAGTTTTTGATAATTCCACCAGTTGCTCAATTGCTGCTATCCTCTTGCTTTTATTGCAATAGTCTTTATTTTTGACTTGCCACAGACAAGTGAGCTCTCTGTATTTTTCGATAAATTGGCTAAGGAATTTGTGAGAATTTAAACTTGACTTTGCCATTTTGATCTCTGCAAAACATAATAAAAAACAAACCATAATGGGTGGCGTATAGCTCATAAGCTGCTCAAAATATGAGCCTTTATTTAAGTTGTAGGGATGGGCTGTATGTTCAACCCGAACATGAGTTTGACTTGAACATTGACATCACCCAATAGCAAACCATTTAGGTTGTTTGTGACAAGTAATAAACCCACAGAGCACCCTATTAAAAGCCTATGTGAGAATTCCAAAGTCATAATTTTAATCAACAATATGCAAGCTATTGTCCTAAAAAAACGTTGTGACCCAGGGGACATGTATCAATGCAAAAGAACATTTTAACAAAACGGCCGTTTTTATCGTGCCCATGTACTTTAATTAATGTTTAAAAGTCATTTAACAGTACCAGCGATAGCGAAAAGTTTTAGAAACGTACCTTCCTTTCTGGTCTACCTTCAACTTGCGTCAGCTTGCGTTCGTCTCCCGCCTATGCTGAATGTTACGTTGCATCATACGTTCGTGCTTTATACACAGCGTATACGGCAAACCTCCACTCTCCGAACGTCATGACGTTGGGCCGTGACATTACAGATTCGGCCATGCTTTGTTAATATTTAACGTTCGTGTACTATTGACTTTAATCGTCTTTATTCATGTCCGGACTATTTTAATTATATACACATACATGTATGTGATAAACTTTCCATACACATGTTTAGCCCAAAAAATAATTCCTTTAATTTTTCGATTGTATATAGGGTGTCATCGTATATTCCGATCGGATATATTCCGATCGGATATAGTCCGCGCGTTACGCTCAACATACAGTGCGCATGCACCAAACTACGCTCGCATCGCCCGCCCCTGACGTTCTTTTTCTGTAATATTCCCCGCCCCTTCTCCCTTCTCCCTTCGTTGCGCAGTGGGAGTAAACATGGCAGAGAGACAGACATCCAGTGAGGAGGAATCCCGATGTAGGAGGAGATTCAAGGCCACCAACATGGCCTTTGAAGAAATGGTGGAGATGGTGGACATTATGAGGAGGGAGGACTATGATGGGAAGCATGGCCCATATCTGCATCCCAATTTAGTCAAGGACCAAATCCTTACTCGAGTGGTGAAGACTCTGGAGGAGAAGTTTGGGGTGCGAAGGTCTAAAGACCAATTGAGGAAACGCTGGTCCGACATAAAATTGAGGGAGCCAGATCAGTACCTCAAAATAAAGAAGGCGCTCCGAAAAAGTAAGTACCTGTCATACGTTCCCATTATACATAGCAACGTGTATGAATTAGTATACCGTTCGTATATTTGCACCAAACCGTTAAACCGTTCGTATGGTGTTCATTAGCGCATACGATGTTATTAGCTGATCCAGGGTTATGACTGTTTTGGTCTGGATCATTTGACGTAATGAGTAAAGTTCATAACATTGTTGTTTAGCTGTCTTTGAAATGTATTTCAGTATGGTTAAAAGGGAAATTTAATTATGTCTTCAACTTGGATCTCTTCATAAACAGACAATTGTACACCACCTCAAAGCAATGTTTCATATCTGTGTGCTAAAGTATACCTTTTGTTTGATTCTCATAGGGGAGAAAAGACTCAGACACCAACCCCGCCAGGACCCCCAACCCCGCCAGGACCCCCAACCTCACTGGAACCCCCAACCCCGCCAGGACCCCCAACCTCACCGGAAACCCCAACCCTGCTAGGGACCCACAACCCCGCCGGGACCCCCAACCGCACCAGGACCCCCAACCTCACCGGAACCCCCAACCCCGCCGGGACCTCCAACCTCACCAGCCTGAATGGCAAATTAGCCTGAGAAATCAAGAGGAGGTGGAGGAAAGAGGTGGAGGAAGTGACAGGGGTGTACACTCCACCAGGTGAGTGTCTGACACCCCAGCTTCACGTAATCTATGTCTATGTATATATATGCATATTTCTAAATACATGTTTTTTATCCCATTTTTAGCTGATGTGCTGTTTGTGGAACAACAACCTGAAGCGTTCACTACAGACAGTGCACAGAGACTCATCGGCCAGATCATGGCATGGAATGGGGAGATTGATGCCATGCGCAATCGCCTCAATATCATGCAGCAGGAAATGAAGAACATGATAGATATTTTGGGAAGAATCGAATCCCTTTTTCAAAAAATAATCATTTTCTTCATTTCCTGCTGCATGGTGTTGAGGCGATTCCCCCATTCCAATGTTATTGTTATTTTAAAAATGTTTTAATAAAAAAAATAATATATCTATATTTTGATTTTACTAAAAAAATGATCAAAAACAAAAAAAAATATTTTGATTTTAAAAAAAAATGATCAAAAAAAAACAAAAAAAAAATATTTTGAGTTAAAAAAAATGATCAAAAAAAACAAAAAAATAATATATTTTTTTTTTGATAATTTTTTTTAAACTCAAAATATTATCAAAAAAATATATATATATTTTCATTTAAAAGAAATGATCAAAAAAAAAATATATATTTTGGTTTAAAAAAAATGATCAAAAAAAAAGATTAAAAAAGTTAAACTAAAAACGATGTGTGGCTTCTTATTTCAATGCTCAATACCAGTATATTTGTTCAGTTGTTGTAGTTACATTGACCATGTACTCTAAAATGTGTGTAGCTGAGATACAGCACAATATAAAAGTTAGCTCAAAGAGAGATTGTCACCTCATGTTGCACATCAGGTTGGTTTAAACTAGTGGCAAAAAGGACAAAGATCATGGCTATTTGCAAACATAGGAAACACAGACAACAGTAGTTGAACAGAAATATTATTTGATGAATAAATAATATATTTACAAGTTAGCAAACACATTTTGCTGCCAAGGCACTGCCCCTCTACCAACAAAGTAGTCCATATATTGTTCACGGACAAGACGGCCATTCTGGGAGCCCAAACCAGCACGTGCACCTTCCAGAGCTGGCATCACAGCCTCTTCAGCTGGTCCAGAAAAAGCCTCATCAGTTTGCCCTGAGGCAATATAGCTGGAAGCATTCCTCCTTAAAAAATTATGGAGGATGCAGCAGCATAACACCACATGATTTAATTTATATTCTGCCAAGTTTATGGCAGTTAAAAAGAGACGAAATCTGCTTGAAAGAATGCCAAAGGCATTTTCAACTACCCTTCGGGCACGAGAGAGCCGATAATTGAAAACCCTTTGTTCTGGGGTTAGGTTCCTCATTGGAAAGGGTTTGAGAATATGTTCCCCCAAAGAAAAGGCATCATCTGCCACAAACACAAAAATTGAGTCCCTCAATATTGTCCTGAGCAGGTGGCAAATGTAAGGTCCCTTTCTGCAGCCGATCATAAAATTCAGTATGCATCAGCACACCTCCATCAGAGTGACGGCCATTCATCCCAACATCAACATACAAAAATTCATATTTGGCTGACACCACAGCCAGCAGAACTATGCTGCAAAATCCTTTATAATTAAAATAATATGATCCAGAGTTTGGCGGTGGAACTATCCTCACATGCTTGCCATCAATAGCACCTCCACAGTTGGGGAAATTCCATAAATTGGCAAACTGGGCCGCCACATCCTGCCATTGCTGGGTGTTTGAAGGAAACTGTGGAATCAAACAAATACAAAAAATGAATACCCGAGTACATAAAATTGCAAACATATTTGACACAAACATTGTGGGGCAACAGAATATTGTAACATTTAAATGTTTATTTCCAATAAAATGATAAGTTACAATTATATGTTCCCTCACCCCCTCTGGTGGCACATTCTAAAAAACTTAGGAGGGGGAGTTGAGTATGATGGTTTGGACAAGTCAACACTTCCATGAGAACTAAATGCATTAAAATGTAAGTTTAATTTAGCCAACCCATCCATCTTTACAAGATTGTCAGGCCAGTGGATAGGTAAGAAGTGGTATAAAACAAAAAGAAGAATGCACATTGTCAAAATCTACACACATTTTGACATACATCGTAAACAAAAAAAAATGTTAATTATGAGTAATCGATATGAGGAAGTTAAAAAGCCAGGAAGCTGGCACAGCATAGGGATGGTGGGAGCCATTCATAATGATAAGTTAATCATAACCAAAGTATAATTTGTACATTTTAAAGGTAATCAGGCAGGCCCTTGCACTACATTATTTTAAGTATTTAGGCAGCAATCTTAACTCAAAAAATAAGGTACACAGTGTATGTGTTTAGCTAAATCTGCAGATAGAGTAGTTGTATTGGTTTACTCTGCATTTTTTATTATTGTTTTCTTTAGTTTTTGTTTTTTTCTTGATTTTTTGGGGGGTGTTAAAATAAGTGTGTGAAACATAAAAAAGGGACTCTTGCACTCTGCATTAATTTAAGGGCAGGAATAAGATTGGCACACATTTTAGGTGGTGTTTAGGGTAAGGAATGAAGCATAATAAATACAGTGTTAAGTACTAGGTAGGGATGCACCGAAATTTCAGCCAACTAAACATATTGGCTGAAAATGGCCCTTTCGGCAAAAAGCCAAAAGAGAATTTTCGCCGATACTGGTGCAAAAATGGGGCGGGGGCTTCTGGCCTTGGTCCCGCCCCTGGTGCGCCCATCACGGGGGTGTAATTCCATTTTTACTCTCTCCTCCTCCCCTCCCTCCTCACCCATGCTGCAGGCTGCCTGTGGGGTCTCAGTGTAAAGTCTCCTTCTCCACAGCGGTGGCTCCTCAGCCGATGTGGAAATCGGCTGTGCAGGAGCTCGAACACGCCGTTTACTATGGAAGTGAAAGCAAAGGAGAGGCATCTAGCAGTGTGTGCTGTGCTCTCTGCCTCCCCCTACAGTGCAGTACCCAGCATGGAGATTAAAGTACAGAGCTGCAGCTCCCAATTTTAAAAGGACTGTCTATATATATATATATATATATATATATATATATATGCAGGGCCGGCGCTACCACTAGGCGGACTAGGCAACCGCCTAGGGCGCACTGCCGCCTAGGGCGCCCGGCCGCTGGTTATTTTTGGCTGCATACTGTCCTTGCAACAACTACTACCGTCGGTGCTATGTCAAGCAGCAGCGCCATCCGCCCTCCCCCCGTCCCGCTCTGGCTTTCCAGTAATCCTCCTCTCATCTGCTATCACCTCGCTCACGCAGTGAGCCAGTAACGATCATATGTCCAGTCACTGTTCAGTAACCTACAGGGCACCGCACCGCCTCTCAGTGTCAAAGGCAGCAGCCTCCCCCCCCTCTTCCCCTCCGCTCTCTGTCAGACTCAGTCCTCTGTGACATTAGTCATCATGATGATGACACACACAGCAGCAGCCGTTCCCCCCTTCACTTCAGTCCGAATGTATGTGAAATTGTTGTGACACACAGGCAGGCACTGCAGCAGCCGCCCTCTCCCCCCCCCTCTCAGTCTGACGGTCTGTGAAATTAGTTATGAGGCTGACACACAGGCACAGTAGCAGCCGCCCCCTCCCCCCTCCACCCCTCTGCTCTCTGTGACATGACACGTGCCATTTGATAGCACAGAGCCCCTGGCCCCGCCCCCATGCTCTCCTGGAACGAAGGATGGATGGAGGATGGATGCAGCATGCATCATCATGGGATACTTCGGGTCAGGTACGTGCAGCCTGCAACAGGAAGAGAAGAGGCACCACAGGAGGCAGGTACACAGGCTGGCAAATACAGTAGAGTTAGTGCCAGCAACAGGCGTTACTGGTGTGACCGTGAGGTAAGTAAAAAACTGTTGCTTTCTCTCTCAGTTAGGCCCCTTTCACACTGGGGCGTTTTTCAGGCGCTACAGCGCTAAAAATAGCGCCTGTGTAGCGCCTGAAAAAAACGGGCCCTTTCACTCCAGTGTGAAAGCCGGAGTGCTTTCACACTGGAGCGGTGCGCTGGCAGGACTGTCCTGCTAGCCACATCTTTGGAGCGGTGAAGGAGCGGTGTATTCACCGCTCCTACCCATTGAAATCAATGGGGCAGCACGGCTATACCGCCGGCAAAGCGCCACTGCAGCAGCGCTTTGTGGGCGGTTTTAACCCTTTTTCCGCCGCTAGCGGGGGTTTAAAACTGCCCGCTAGCGGCTGCAGCCCGCCGCTAAAACAACAGTAAAGCGCTGCTAAAAATAGCGGCGCTTTGTCGCTGACGCCAACACCGCCCCAGTGTGAAAGGGGCCTTAATGTGAATGACACTATGTGAATGTGATGACCATGAAATGTCATTTTAAAATGTGAGTGTATATATATCTATTATATTGACTGTTGACTGATCTGCCAAATGTCCCCCCAAGTCTGTAATTTATGGGCGCTGGTGAAGTGGCATTGATGGGCGCTGGTGAGGCGGAATTGTTGAGCGCTGGTGAAGCAGTATTCATGGGCATTAGTGGCCGCTGGTGAGGCGGCATTGTTGAACACTTGAGTACTGGTGAAGCGATATTGATGGGCACTGGTGAGGCGGCATTGATGGGCACTGGTAAAGCGGTATTGATGGGCACTGGTAAAGCGGTATTGATGGGCACTAGTAAACCGGTATTGATGGGCGCTGGTGAGGCGGCATTGATGGGCGCTGGTGAGGTCGCATTGATGGGCACTGGTGAGGCTACATTGATGGGCGCTGGTGGCAGGGTAGGGCTGGCAGCCTTAGGCCTGGGGGGCAAGTCCAGTCAAGTGGCCCATTTAACTACCAAATTAGCTCCACATTGCCCACACAGAGAGAGAAATCGCTTCACATTGCCCGCACAGAGAGAGAAATCGCTTCACATTGCCCGCACAGAGAGAGAAATCGCTTCACATTGCCCGCACAGAGAGAGAAATCGTTTCACGTTGCCCGCACAGAGAGAGAAATCGCTTCACGTTGCCCGCACAGAGAGAGAAATCGCTTCACATTGCCCGCACAGAGAGAGAAATCGCTCCACATTGCAAGCACATCGAAAGAGAGAAATCGCTTTACATTGCCCACACAGAGAGAGAGAAATCGCTTTACATTGCAAGCACATCGAAAGAGAGAAATCGCTTTACATTGCAAGCACATCGAAAGAGAGAAATCGCTTTACATTGCCCACACAGAGAGAGAAATCGCTTCACATTTCCCGCACAGAGAGAGAAATCGCTTCACATTTCCCGCACAGAGAGAGAAATCGCTTTACATTGCCCACACACAGAGAGAGAGAAATCGCTTTATATTGCAAGCACATCGAAAGAGAGAAATCGCTTTACATTGCCCACACAGAGAGAGAAATCACTTCACATTTCCCGCACAGAGAGAGAAATCGCTTCACATTGCAAGCACATCGAAAGAGAGAAATCGCTTTACATTTCCCGCACAGAGAGAGAAATCGCTTTACATTGCCCACACAGAGAGAGAGAGAAATCGCTTTACATTGCCCACACAGAGAGAGAAATCGCTTCACATTTCCCGCACAGAGAGAGAAATCGCTTCACATTTCCCGCACAGAGAGAGAAATCGCTTTACATTGCCCACACAGAGAGAGAGAAATCGCTTTACATTGCAAGCACATCGAAAGAGAGAAATCGCTTTACATTGCCCACACAGAGAGAGAAATCGCTTCACATTTCCCGCACAGAGAGAGAAATCGCTTCACATTTCCCGCACAGAGAGAGAAATCGCTTCACATTTCCCGCACAGAGAGAGAAATCGCTTCACATTGCAAGCACATCGAAAGAGAGAAATCGCTTCACATTGCCCGCACAGAGAGAGAAATCGCTTTACATTGCCCACACAGAGAGAGAGAGAAATCGCTTTACATTGCCCACACAGAGAGAGAGAGAAATCGCTTTACATTGCCCACACAGAGAGAGAAATCGCTCCACATTGCCCACACAGAGAGAGAGAAATCGCTTCACATTGCCCACACAGAGAGAGAAATTGCCCACACAGAGAGAGAGAAATCGCTCCACATTGCCCACACAGAGAGAGAGAAATTGCTCCACATTGCCCACACAGAGAGAGAGAAATCGCTTCACATTGCCCACACAGAGAGAGAAATCGCTCCACATTGCCCACACAGAGAGAGAGAAATCGCTTCACATTGCCCACACAGAGAGAGAAATCGCTTCACATTTCCCGCACAGAGAGAGAAATCGCTTCACATTTCCCGCACAGAGAGAGAAATCGCTTTACATTGCCCACACAGAGAGAGAGAAATCGCTTTACATTGCAAGCACATCGAAAGAGAGAAATCGCTTTACATTGCCCACACAGAGAGAGAAATCGCTTCACATTTCCCGCACAGAGAGAGAAATCGCTTCACATTTCCCGCACAGAGAGAGAAATCGCTTCACATTTCCCGCACAGAGAGAGAAATCGCTTCACATTGCAAGCACATCGAAAGAGAGAAATCGCTTCACATTGCCCGCACAGAGAGAGAAATCGCTTTACATTGCCCACACAGAGAGAGAGAGAAATCGCTTTACATTGCCCACACAGAGAGAGAGAGAAATCGCTTTACATTGCCCACACAGAGAGAGAAATCGCTCCACATTGCCCACACAGAGAGAGAGAAATCGCTTCACATTGCCCACACAGAGAGAGAAATCGCTCCACATTGCCCACACAGAGAGAGAGAAATCGCTCCACATTGCCCACACAGAGAGAGAGAAATTGCTCCACATTGCCCACACAGAGAGAGAGAAATCGCTTCACATTGCCCACACAGAGAGAGAAATCGCTCCACATTGCCCACACAGAGAGAGAGAAATCGCTCCACATTGCCCACACAGAGAGAGAGAAATCGCTTCATATTGCCCACACAGAGAGAGAGATTGCTCCATATTGCATTTTCTCTGTGGAAGCAATGTTGAGAAGTCTCTCTCTCTCTGTAAAGGCCAGTGCACCAGTCCCCAGGGTCAGATTAAGGGCATTGTGGGCCTGGTGCAGCAGTGAAGCAGGTTTAGGAGTGGCAGGGATACGATGTAAATAACGTCATATCCCAGCTCTCCTGTTACTAGGCACCATGCTGCATCTCTAGGAGTCTGTGCTGGCTTGTGCCCAGACTTAGTCGCAGCTGCACAGGTGTAATGCTAGGGAAGCCTGGCATTTGATTTACCAAGCTTCCGTTAGAGCCGTGTGTGGGTGTGTGCTCTTAGGTGAAGGTTTCCGAGCCATCAGAATACAGTGATCACTGCTGGCAGCTATAGCAGCCAGCAGTGATCGTCAAAAAAAAAAAGACACGCTGGTTGTACTGAAGTCAGTTGATCTTTCAAATTCTGTACAACCAGTCTGCCCATCAGGGCCAGTGCTACCACTAGGCAAACTAGGAAGCCGCCTAGGGCGCACTGCTGCCTAGGGGCGCCTGGCCACTGGTGTTACTACTCTGTTCTCTTTGCAACAAGCAACTAAGTCTCAGCATCAGCAGGCAGCCACCGCTCAGTTCGTACATAGCGTCGGAGGCGCAGTGGCGGCGGAGGACTGTGTCTGTGTCCCAACTCCTGAATGAATGGAAGCAAGCAAACATTCATTGATGGGCACAAGTAGGCTGCATTGATGTGCACTGGTGAGGCTAAATTGATGGGCGCTGGTGAGGCTGCATTGATTGGTGCTGGTGAGGCTGCATTGATGGGCGCTGGTGAGGCTGCTTTGATGAGCGCTGGTGAGGCTGCTTTGATGAGCGCTGGTGAGGCTGCTTTGATGAGCGCTGGCGAGGCTGCATTGATGGGCGCTGGCGAGGCTGCATTGATGGGCGCTGGCGAGGCTGCATTGATGGGCGCTGGCGAGGCTGCATTGATGGGCGCTGGCGAGGTTGCATTGATGGGTGCTGGCGAGGCTGCATTGATGGGCTTGGTGAGGCTGCATTGATGGGCGCTGGTGAGGCGGCATTGATGGGCGCTGGTGAGGTGGCATTGATGGGCGCTGCTGAGGCTGCATTTGATGGGCACTGGTGGGCTGCATTTGATGGGTGCTTCATTAAAAAGGTGGGGTATACATGGGCAGGACAAAGGGGTGAAGTCAGGGGTGGAGCCGGGGGGGGGTGGCGGCAAAATGAGGTTTCGCCTAGGGTGTCAAAAATCCTTGCACCAGCTCTGTATATATGTTTGTATGCCTCTCTGTGTGTATGTGTGTGTGTGTAGGTTTATTTATGTGTTTGTGTTTTTATATATGTATGTTTATATGCACTGGTGAGGCACAGGCACGCTACATAATGGCCACTGGTAGGCTGCTGGGGACAGTGAGGCTGCATATGATGTGCACTGATGAGGCTGCATTGATCTCCTGTAGCATGTCCGCAGTCTCTGACCATCTCCTGTAGCATGTACCCAGTCTCTGACCATCTCCTGTAGCATGTACCCAGTCTCTGACCATCTCCTGTAGCATGTACCCAGTCTCTGACCATCTCCTGTATAAAAATATTTAAAAAAAATAGTCAATTTCGGTATCGGTGCTGTTTCAGTATCGGCTTCAGCAACCAAAAAACCCATTCGGTGCATCCCTAGTACTAGGCTAGGTGTGTATGGGCCCAGGGTGACATGCTGGGGAGATTAGTGAGGGGAAATATGCACATAGGCCACAAAAGAGGTTACAGTATGCATGAAGACAAAGAGGACATTCATTCACAGCATATTACAAAAATGGGAAGGATGGAATACAAAAAATATAAATTGAATTAGAAAACAGGAAGGTGATATTAAAGCAAAAAACGTACACGAATATAGTCCTTCTGCAGGACTTGGATGATGGCACAACATGTCTCAGGAATAATGACTCCCAGAGCCTGGGGAGAGATACCAGTGGTAAACTTAATATCCTGGAGACTCCTCCCTGGCGCCAAATAACGCAAGGTGGCTATGAGTCTTTGTTCTGCTGGAATAGAAGCTCTCATGCAGGTGTCCTGCTTCATGATATAGGGGGACAGCAAGGACAATAGTTGCTGAAAGCAGGAGTCCGTCATCCGGAGATAATTACGAAAATCATTTGGATTATTCTCCTGCAGCTCACGCAATAAGGGCATATGGCTAAATTGGTCTAGATTAAGTAGCCAAGTTTTGGCCCAAATACTCCTCACCCTACTACTCCGATTATTCCTAGACCGGGCTAAAGTCACAGCAACAACTCCAAGCCCATAAATAGCACGCTCTCTCCTAGGATCGCGCAACATAGCTAGTTGGTCAAAACGGTCGGAAACTAACAAGAAACGCACGGAACGGAAAACCGCGAATCAGCACCGACCAAATATCTACTAACTCGAAATTAGCAGACGGAGCCTGAAGGGTGGCGCCAGAGAATTGAACGTCCTCTTTTGAAGCGCCGTCAGTACATTGTGACGTCACTACATTCGTGTTTGTTGTCAAAAAGTCCGATCGTGTGTATGCAATACAAACTTGTGGACCACGCCCTTTGTACAAAAGTCCACGGGAAAGTTTGTACAAAGTCCGATCGTATGTATGAGGCTTTACTCAGTATATGTAACAGCGCAGCACCATTTATTGTATATTTACATTCCAAGCTTACTATATGCATAGAGTCTTTATGCCATTTCGTGCTGTGATGTGCTAAGCCCCACACTGATCAATCACATATGGAATTGCCATATAGTTTCAACGTTCTGGGACCAAGCACTTACATTTATCCATGGAATTACTTCTATATTTATACTGTAAAAACAAACAGACAAGAAGGTGCACACACCTAGTGCAATACCGACAGCATTTTTTTAGATAATAGAAAAACTAAAAATAAATACCGTATATACTCGAGTATAGGCCGACCCGAATATAAGCCGAGGCCCCCAATTTACCCCCAAAAAAACTGGCAAACTTATTGACTCGTGTATAAGCCGAGGGTGAGACATGCCTGTCCATCCCTGTGTGTGTGTCCGTCCATCCCTGTGTGTCCGTCCATCCCTGTGTGTCCGTCCATCCCTGTGTGTCCGTCCATCCATCCCTGTGTGTGTGTGTGTCCATCCATCCATCCATCCCTGTGTGTGTGTGTCTCCATCCATCCATCCATCCATCCCTGTGTGTGTGTGTCTCCATCCATCCATCCCTGTGTGTGTGTGTCTCCATCCATCCATCCATCCCTGTGTGTGTGTGTATCCATCCATCCCTGTGTGTGTGTGTGTCTCCATCCATCCATCCATCCGTGTGTGTGTGTCTCCATCCGTGTGTGTGTGTGTGTGTGTGTGTGTGTGTGAGTGTGTGTGTGTGTGTGTGTGTGTGTCCAGCCTACCTGTGTCCCGAGCCTTTGTCCCGAGCCTCCGTCCCGTGTCGTGCCTTGCCTTCGTCCCGTCCCGTGCCGTGCCGTGCCGTGCCTTGCCTTGCCTCCGTCCCGTGCCCTCTTCGTCGGCGGCCATTGTAAAATTCAAAAGCCGCGCCTCCTCCTTCGCCTGTGATAGGCGGAACACTGAATTTCCCAGCAGCCTGTGTTCCGCCTATCACGGACGTCGTATCATCCTCGTCCGTAGTACGAGGATGAGACGATGCCCGTGATAGGCGGAACACAGGCTGCTGGGAAATTCAGTGTTCCGCCTATCACAGGCGAAGGCGGAGCCGGAGGCGCGGCTTTTGAATCATAGAATGGCCGCTGTCTGTCTGCTCGACACGCTGATCGAGCGGGCAGACAGCGATGACTCGAGTATAAGCCGAGGGGGGCACTTTCAGCCTCAAAAAAGAGGCTGAAAATCTCGGCTTATACTCGAGTATATACGGTACTCACAAAGTAGCTGATAAAAACCAATGAACCACAAGATATACATACTCCAATTGCATCAAAGGGGTGTAAACTGACGCGTTTCGGGAGAACACCCCATGCTAGCTCTGAGGAAGGGGGTGCGCTCCCCAAACGAGTAAGCTATACACCCCTTTGATGCAATTGCTGTCTAAATAAGCTCTATCGGTAATGTGAATTTGGACAGGAGTCGAAATGCATGGGTGTGAACATATTTTGTTGTTTTTATTTTATTTTCCTGTGTATTTAGAAATACAATAACAATTGTGGCCTGGGAACTGCTGATACTGTTGAGATAATAATTCAGAGACTCAGCAATCATCCATTATGCCATTATGAGATATGATTATATACAATGAGGAAACAGCCACCACAACAAGGATAAAAGTTTTTATGATAAGTCAAACCAGTTGAGTACCAGCCTGTAATACCTCATCATTACCAGGCCATTTTTCATTTTAAGTGCTGTGATAGTTTGACTGGCAACTACTTGGTAATCCGACACTTTAGCCAAAAGAATGTGCTAGCTTTTCTTTTTAGGCTTCATGCACACAAGATGCCGGTACAAACTCTGCTGGACACATGTTTTTAAAAGCTGAAACAGATTTTTACCACGATTTAGCGACATTTTACCGTGTTTGCGTCTAGAAGCGTTTAGTTAAGCTAACATCATGGACCCTCCCCAAGCTCAAAAAAACGGTATTATTAACTATTTCAGCCATTTTGTGAGACCAGAGTGAGTAGCAGCAGCTGTGAGAGCAGCAGTGTACTTGTATTTAGCGTGTCACTTGCCACATCACCTGCCACAAGTTGTGGATTGTCCACTTGCCACGTCATTTGCCATGTCACATGCCACGTCACTTGCCGCGTCACCTGCCACAAGTTGTGGATTGTCCACTTGCCATGTAACTTACCACGTCACCTGCTACAAGTTGTGGATTGTCCACTTGCCACATCACTTGCCACATCACCTGCCACAAGTTGTGTATTGTCCACTTGCCATGTCACTTGCCACGTGACTTGCCACAAGTTGTGGATTGTCCAATTGCCATGTCGCTTGCCACGTCACTTGCCGCAAGTTGTGGATTGTCCACTTGCCACGTCACCTGCTGCAAGTTGTGGATTGTCCACTTGCCACGTCACCTGCCACGTCACTTGCCACAAGTTGTGGATTGTCCAATTGCCACGTCACCTGCCACATCACTTGCTATGTCACCTGCCACAAGTTGTGGATTGTCCACTTGCCACATCACCTGCCACGTCACCTGCCACAAGTTGTGGATTGTCCACTTGCCACGTCACCTGCCACGTCACTTGCTATGTCACCTGCCACGTCACTTGCCACTAATTGTGGATTGTCCACTTGCCATGTCTCCTGCCACGTCACCTGCCATGTCACTTGCCACGTCACTTGCCACGTCACCTGCCACAAGTTATGGATTGTCCACTTGCCACCTCACCTGCCACGTCACTTGATATGTCACCTGCCACATCACCTGCCACAATTTGAGGATTGTCCACTTGCCACATCACCTGCCACAAGTTGTGGATTGTCCACTTGCCACGTCACCTGCCACGT
Source organism: Lithobates pipiens (assembly GCF_037356315.1). NCBI lineage: Eukaryota > Metazoa > Chordata > Amphibia > Anura > Ranidae > Lithobates > Lithobates pipiens. The sequence goes on along the minus strand of NW_027507686.1, from coordinate 105,349,544 downwards.
CACTTGCTATGTCACCTGCCACGTCACTTGCCACAAGTTGTGGATTGTCCACTTGCCATGTCACCTGCCACATCACTTGCCACGTCACTTGCCACAAGTTGTGGATTGTCCACTTGCCAAGTCACCTACCACGTCACCTGCCACAAGTTGTGGATTGTCCACTTGCCACGTCACCTGCCACGTCACTTGCTATGTCACCTGCCACAAGTTGTGGATTGTCCACTTGCCACGTCACCTGCCACAAGTTGTGGATTGTCCACTTGCTACGTCACCTGCCATGTCACCTGCCACAAGTTGTGGATTGTCCACTTGCCACGTCACCTTCTACATCACTTGCCACAAGTTGTGGATTGTCCACTTGCCACGTCACCTGCCACAAGTTGTGGATTGCCAATTGCCACGTCACCTGCCACGTCACTTGCCATGTCACCTGCCACAAGTTGTGGATTGTCCACTTGCCACGTCACCTGCCACAAGTTGTGGATTGTCCACTTGCCACGCCACCTGCCACGTTACCTTCCATGTCACCTGCCACAAGTTGTGGATTGTCCACTTGCCACGTCACTTGCCACGTCACCTGTCATGTCACCTGCCACAAGTTGTGGATTGTCCACTTGTCCATAGAAAAACTAAAAATAAATACTCACAAAGTAGCAACTGATAAAAACCAATGAACCACAAGATACCATGCAGTGCGGATGCACATACTCCAATTGCATCAAAGGGGTGTAAACTGACGCGTTTCGGGAGAACACCCCATGCTAGCTCTGAGGAAGGGGGGGGCGCTCCCCAAACGAGTAAGCTATACACCCCTTTGATGCAATTGCTGTATGTGTGTCCGCACTGCATGGCATCTTGTGGTTCATTGACTTCTGTCATTTTCTACTTTGTGAGTATTTATTTTTAGCTTTTCCATTATCTAAATAAGCTCTGTCGGTAATGTGAATTTGGACAGGAGTCGAAATGCATGGGTGTGAACATATTTTGTTGTTTTTATTTTATTTTCCTTTGTATTTAGAAATACCATAGCAATTTTGACCTGGGAACTGCTGATACTGTTGAGATAATAATTCAGAGACTCAGCAATCCTCCATTATGCCATTATGAGATATGATTATATACAATGAGGAAACAGCCACCACAACAAGGATAAACGTTTTTATAAGTCAAACCAGTTGAGTACCAGCCTGTAATACCTCATCATTACCAGGCCATTTTTCATTTTTAGTGCTGTGATAGATTGACTGGCAACTACTTGGTAATCCGACACTTTAGCCAAAAGAATGTGCTAGCTTTTCTTTAGGCTTCATGCACACGAGACGCCGGTGCAAACTCTGCTGGACACATGTTTTTAAAAGCTGAAACCGGCGTTTAGAAACGACAGTTTTGCCGATTTTTACCGCGATTTATCTGCGTTTTACCGCGTTTGCGTCTAGAAGTGTTTAGTTAAGCTAACATCATAGACCCTCCCCAAGCTCAAAAAAACTGTATTATTAACTATTTCAGCCATTTTGTGAGTAGCAGCAGCTGTGAGAGCAGCAGTGTACTTGTATTTAGCATGTCACTTGCCACATCACCTGCCACAAGTTGTGGATTGTCCACTTGCCACGTCATTTTCCATGTCACCTGCCACGTCACTTGCCATGTCACCTGCCACAAGTTGTGGATTGTCCACTTGCCACGTCACCTGCCATGTCACCTGCTACAAGTTGTGAAATGTCCACTTGCCACATCACTTGTCATGTCACCTGCCACAAGTTGTGGATTGTCCACTTGCCATGTCACTTGCCACGTCACCTGCCACAAGTTGTGGATTGTCCAATTGCCACGTCACCTGCCACGTCACTTGCCACAAGTTGTGGATTGTCCACCTGCCAAGTCACCTACCATGTCACCTGCCACAAGTTGTGGATTGTCCAATTGCCACGTCACTTGCCGTGTCACCTGCCACAAGTAGTGGATTGTCCACTTGCCACGTCACCTGCCACGTCACCTGCCACAAGTTGTGGATTGTCCACTTGCTTTGTCACTTGCCATGTCATCTGCCACGTCACCTGCCACAAGTTGTGGATTGTCCACTTGCCACGTCACCTGCCACAAGTTGTGGATTGTCCACTTGCCACGTCACCTGCCACATCACTTGCCACAAGTTGTGGATTGTCCACTTGCCACGTCACTTGCCACAAGTTGTGGATTGCCAATTGCCACATCACTTGCCACATCACCTTCCACATCACTTGCCACGTCACTTTCCATGTCACCTGCCACAAGTTGGATTGTCCACTTGCCATGTCACCTGCCATGTCACCTGCCACAAGTTGTGAATTGTCCACTTGCCACGTCACCTGCCACAAGTTGTGGATTGTCCACTTGCCACATCACTTGCCACTTCACCTGCCACAAGTTGTGGATTGTCCACTTGCCACCTGCCATGTCACTTGCCACAAGTTGTGGATTGTCCACTTGCCACATCACTTACCACCTGCCATGTCACTTGCCACAAGTTGTGGATTGTCCACTTGCAATTGCAATTTTTTAAAATATTTTTTAATGGCTTTTCATCATTTTTGAGATTTTTAATGTCAAAAAAATAGGTCACCTTTAAAAACGCTTATAAACTAAAATGCGGCAAAATGCGGTACCGGCGTTTTGCGTCTGAAACGTGGAAAACTTTTGCATCTGAACCCATTTTTTTTGCTTTTGAAAAAACGAGGTTAAACGCAACTGCATAAAAACATGTACATGGACACATAGGATAACATTGAATGAGTCCAGGGGCAGTTGAAAAAAGTGTCCAACTGCCTCTGAACACATGTTTAACAGCGTCCCGTGTGCATGAGGCTTTAGACAAAGAGTTTTTTTTAGTGGTATTTAAGAACTGCCATTAAATACCTAAATATATTTACTTTTTTTTTCGAAAGGTGATCTAATTTTTTTGCCATCATTATTTGAAAATGAAAAAAACATACTGGTGTTGAGGGCGTTCATACATAAAGCTTGGGAATGGTGCACTAAATACATTATTGCATATGTCATACACAGAAGGAGGAGGATCATAAGTGGTTAATATACAGGTAACAGTGGCAGAAAGGGGATGATGTGGTTTCTGTACAAATGTGTAGAATAAGGAAGGTGAAGGGTTAATATACAGGCTTCTAGAGACACAGGCTGGAGATCATGTATGTTGCAGCATGAAATGGTTAAAAAAAACAAAAAAAAAGAGCGATACCAGTGTCAGTGAAACAGAATGGATGTATCTGCAGCTGCTGCCGATCCATTTATTCTTTGCACAGTTGCTATGCTTTCTTTCTTTCCTCTGTTGTAAGTTCAAGGATCTTTTGTCAGAATTAGCACCTTTTTATTCTATGCAATTTGAAGGTTATGCGATTATGTAGCAATTTTATGCTTTTCTATGCAATTTTGCACATGCAATGTCACTTATTGTTGGTGCGGTTTGACTAGGGTCTGCTGCAGCTAGCGTTCCGTTGTTTATTGGTGTCCTGGTAGCGCAGAGATATTCTTTCTTATTTAATGGGAGATGTCAGCTGCTGCTTCTCTTAGGCTGCTTTCACACTGCAGCGAGAGCGGCGTCGGCGGTAAAGTGCCGCTATTTCTAGCGGCGCTTTACCGTCGTTTTAGCGGCGGTGTGCGGGCGCTAGCGGGGTGGTTTTAACCCCCGCTAGTGGCCGAAAAGGGGTTAAACTCGCCCGCAAAGCGCCGCTGCAGCGGCGCTTTGCCGGCGGTATTGCCGCGGTGTCCCATTGATTTCAATGGGTAGGAGCGGTTTAGGAGCGGTAAATACACCGCTCCTTCACCGCTGCAAAGATGCGGCTAGCAGGACTTTTTTCACCATCCTGCCAGCGCATCGCTCCAGTGTGAAAGCCCTCCGGCTTTCACACTGGAGTTAAAGGGGCCGGTTTTTTTCAGGCGTTACACAGGCGCTATTTTTAGCGCTGTAATGCCTGAATACCACCCCAGTGTGAAAGCAGCCTTAGAGAAAATATTTTTTTTCATTGTATCCTTTTGCCGGTATAGTAAATATACAGATTGCGGGCAGGAAGCATTCAATTTCTCAGGGTGTTTCTCAAATGTTTTCATTGGGTTTAAATGCAGCACTGTATGGATATCCCTATTTGTTAAAAATAAGATTTTTTTCATGATAAAATCCTTTTCTTTGAGTACATCACAACACAGAGCTGGTTATTATAATAACTTATACACACCTATAGGTAAATGGAAACTAGTATATCAATCAGAACACTCAAACAGAAAGTCCTCACCTATATAACTCCTCCTACACAGGAAGCACTTCAGTTTTGTAGCAAGCAATAAATTCCCAAAAGAGGGGAGGGACCTCTGTGTCCTGTGATGTCCTCAAAGAAAATAATTTTACAGGTAAGTATGACAAAAAATTCTTTTTTTTTTATCGTACATGAATGAGCTGGTTATTATAATAATAACTACTTGGGACATCCCAAAAGCAAGATCCTTGAGGGGAGGGAGAAACTATCATAGAAACTGCCACCAGAGAAGGACCTACTCTGCTATTTGTAATACGCTGAGACCAAAGGCAGTAGCCTCCACATTATTTACATCCACCTGGTAAAAATCCTGTAAGGTGTATAAACCAAAGACCAAATAGTGGTCTTGCAAACCTGGGCCACTGACCCCTGATGACGGATGGCCCAAGATACTCCCACACACGTGATAGAGAATCTCTCCCTGCCCTTTTTACCATCGACATCGATGATAAACTGGCAGAACCACTGCTAAATATTTAACCTGGATTTCACCTTCCTGGGCTCTTCTGGCAGCATAAACCAGGATTCCTGACCTGTGCCGACAACTCAAGTAGATGCTGGCCGCTTGAACTACCTCTAGAGTATGTAGCACTCTCTCCTGCCAGCTGCGGATTAGGAGAAAAAAAAAGGCACGATGCTGTCATGATTCAAGTGAAAACTAGAAACCACTTTAGGCAATAAAAATGGATGAGGACGCAACATCACCTTATGATGCAAGACCAAGAACGGCTCCTTGCAGGAAAAGAGCTGTCAACTCTGACACTACACTTAGTGAAGTGATAGCAACTAAAGAGGCCACCTTCCGAGATAAAGGACTAACAGAATCTCATAATTGGTTTAAAAAGTGGCCTCTGCAAAGTACAGTCCAGATCAAATTCAAGTCCCAAGGACACAAGAGTGGCCCGACAGGCGGGACTGTCCAAGTTGCACGCTGTATGAATCAAGGAGAGAGAATGGGCTCTGGAAAAAAAAAATGGATAGGGACGAACGCTGACCCTTAAAGTGGTTGTAAACCCTTACAACCAACTTTGACCTACAGGTAAGCCTAGATTAAGGCTTACCTGTAGGTCCAAGAAATATCTCCTAAACCTACACGGTTTAGGAGATATTTGCCAAAAGACAGGCACCGCTGTCTACGGCACATGCGCTGTAGACAGCGGCACATTGAATGAGCCACAGTCAACGGTGATATGCCGCGAGTGGCGGCTACTATGCGCATGCGCGGGAGTGACGGCTTCGCCCAATGACAGCGGCGGAGCAACGAGACCCACCGACAAGATGGATGCGCCGGACTACAGGGGACAACGGTGACTTCGCTGGCTCCTGTGTCAGGTAAGTGACACATAATGGACTACTATGCGATGCATAGTAGCCCATTATGCTTTACCTTTGCAGGGAATGAAAGAGGAAGTAAACTCATCAGGGTTTACTTCCTCTTTAATGGTACTTAAGGCCAATCTTTCCCCTACCGATTGGAGAAAGAAAAAAGAAAATCTCCCACTCACATATTTCTGCGGGTGCCACTTCCTGGCTTCACCCCAGGCAAAAAAATATTTTCAAGTCCTGTAATTGAAGTACCCCAAAGCTGGCTTCCAGGGGCTCAACAGTGCTGAGATACAGGACTCAAGACTATTGGGTCCTGCTGAACTGAGAGTGTCCAAGGAGCAACGCCCGCAAGACTCACAATGTCAGTGTACCAAGCCCTCATGGGCTAATTCGGCCAACACTAATATCAGTGTTACCACCTCTTCGCAAAAGATGTGGCAAGGGAGAACTGGTCCCTAAGGTGTTACTAGTACATCTACCCCTATTGGCAGTGGGACTCTCGTCCCAGACACCCCTGTCCCAACTTGTTGTAGAACTTGGAATCTAGTAGATTCACCTGCAGAGTTCCCCCTGCCACTATTCTATACCTGGAATATGTATTGGCAATAGAGACAGCACTTGTACTGTCCCAGACAGAATGTGGTTCACCTCCCTGGGTCGCATGAACTCTGTTGCCGCCCTGGTGGTTGATATATATGCCTGCAGAGGCATTTTTGGATTGAATCTACAACTGGTTTGTCTCATAATCCAGTGCAAGGCGTACTGGCCAAAAATTCCAAGATATTGATGGACAGTATTGTCTCCTGTGGAGACCTGGCCCACTGAACTGGAGCCACCCTCAAATCAACTGGAGAGACTGACATCAGTGGTTATTATCTTCCAAATTCCTGAAAAGGAGGAATATCAATTTTTGCTCTGCAACACCTGAGAACAGAGCCCTCTGGCAACCCAATGCTGGATCTTCAAGTTCCAGACAGAGAGAATGATCCTCTACCAAGACCTGGAGTAGGACTGTATGTAGGGAACGTGCTTTGACCTAAAAACAGCTTCCTCCTGCAGAAATATATTGAAGGAACCCCTGGAATTGACTACTCCCTGAGCAAACATTATTGAGGTAATGAGCATTGAGGTGTCTTCAGCAAGCCCAGGAATGGGGCTAAATGCTTTGTGAACCCTCTGGAGCTGTGGCCAACCCAAAGGGAAGATTCACAAAAAAACGACTTTTTACTGCAATTACAGAAATCTTTCATGGCCTGGAATCAAACCACCACATGAAGACGTGCGTTTACAGATGATCATGGACCCCGAAATCTACCTCTTGCAGAGAGGTCATTACGGAACAGATCTAGCCTATCTGAAACAGAAGGATGCTCAGCGGCTTGAGATCTTAACCACTTCAGCCCCGGAAGATTTTACCCCCTTCCTGACCAGAGCATTTTTGCGATTTGAGACTGAAAATTGTGCTGTTGTGCGACGTTATAAACCAAACAAAATTGGAGTTTTTCCCACAAACAGAGCTTTCTTTTGTGGGGGTATTTGATCACCTCTGCGGTTTTTATTTTTTGCGCTATAAACCAAAAAAGGCCGTCAATTTTGAAAAAAAAAAAACACCTTTTTTTTTTTACTTTTTGCTATAATAAATATCCATAAAAATATATAAAAAAAACAAATGTCTTCCACAGTTTAGGCCGATATGTATTCTTCTACATATTTTTGGTAAAAAAAATTGCAATAAGTGTATATTGTTTGTTTTGCGCAAAAGTTATAGCATCTACAAAATAGGGGATAGATTTATGCCATTTTTATTATTTTTTCTTTTTACTAGTAATGGCGGCAATCTGCGATTGTTATCGAGACTGCAACATTATGGCGGACACATCGGACACTTTCGTCACTATTATGGGACCATTGTCATTTATACAGTGATCAGAGCTACAAATAGCCACTGATTACTGTATAAATGACACTGGCAAGGAAGAGGTTAAACACTAGGGGGCGATCAAGGGGTCAAGTGTGTCCTTTGGAGGTGTTCTAAATGTAGGGGGGGGATAGTCTCACTACAACATGACAGAGATCACTGCTTCCAATGACAGGGAGCAGTGGATCTCAATCATGTTGCTAGGCAGAACAGGAAAATGCCTTGTTTACATAGGCATCTCCCCGTTCCGCCTCTCCTCACCACAATCGTTGCCTGCCTTTGGACATCAAGTTTGTAAGACATGCAGGCACGCACATGCCCGATATGTGGCAAATTAGGTACAGCTAAGCCCATTTGTCTGCTTGTGCCATTCCGCTGATGTACATCTGTGTGTAGTGGTCGGCAGGTGGTTAAGAGAGACCTCATGTCCCTATAGGGTTTTGGAACTGTTACCATTTAATTGCCTCACAATAATGAGCCCATAACTTCTGGTCCAAGAGCCAATGCAAGGCAAAAGACTGACGACTCTGTGGCAGACCCAGACAGTCTGAAAAGGTGCACTTAACCTACCAGGTTTCTGCTGGCTGCAGAAGGAGCAAACCACCTTAGTTGGCCCTAAAACCCTGCAATCTGAGATACTCTCAAAACACTGCAGCCTCAGATGCCTATTTAACTTAGGAGAGAAAAAAAGCTTACAGCCCCTGGTATTCCTGGGTATTTTCCCATCCAAGTGCTAACCATGCTTGGTCCGAGATTAGCAGCCATAGTGGCTCAGATACCCCTGATGCCATTGGTCCAACAGGAGATGTGAACACTGCCATATCACTTGACCTAAGGGCGATGTACCTGCCTCCCCTGGCCACCTCTCCCTTCTGGAGTCATTAAGCTAGTCTACTAGGTAAATAATAAAGTGACTATATTAGACAAAAATGAATACATTGTTCCACAAGGATGCAGACCTAGACAACAATGGTCCACCGCTATACAACGCCATAGGTATGCAAGTATGCAGGTGCCCAGGTTAGCCGTTATGTAGGTACCTAGGAATGCAAACATGCAAGTATATAAGTATTCTTGCTGTTCATGCATTTACTTGTGCAGTAAAATGCAAAAAAACATATCTATACAGTTTAATATAAACAAGCATATATTTATATATGCATTTATAGAATATGCATTTATGCACACATGTGCTCATGCAAAGGTGTTTATAATAGTAAGCAAGAGAAAGGATTCTGATAATATAGATACCAGTGTGCCACATCCCATGAAGGACAAAGAAAAAAGGTAAACCCCTAGGGGTGGGACTTTAAAGGCACTACCAATTATAAGAAAAATTGTGTATTCAAAAAGAAATATATACATAAAACAGTGAACATGGTCATGAACAACTAAAAAATCACAGTATACAATATGTAGATACAATATCCTATACCCAACGTGTTTCAAAGAAAATTGTAGTCTCCTTCATCGGGGATTAACAGGAATAACGACATCTGACGGAGGCTCTTTACCACATGAACATCACAGCTGATCACAGCATGAACCAGGAAGTGCCGTAATCAGCTTTCCTCAGTTCACGCTGACATGGAGAGCCGATCGGCAGTTCTCCTGTCAGGGAGGGTGTGCACTGATCATCAGCACATTAATTATCAGCACAGCCCCCCTCAGAGGTGCTCACCACAATGCCAATCAGTGCCCATCAGCTGCCAATCAGTGCACATCAAAGTGCCATTCAGTAACGCTTCTCAGTGCGCTTCACAGATGCCCATCAGTAATGCCTGTCAGTACCTCCTCATCGGTGCTGCTTATCAGTGCCACCTATCAGCTCCCATCAGTGCTGCCTATTGGTGCCCATCAGTGCCAACTATCAGTGCTGCCTATTGGTGCCCATCAGTGCCCATCAGTTCTACATATTAGTGCCTCCTCATCAGTGCCCATTAGTGCAGCTACATCAGCGAAGGAGAAAAACTAATTTTATAACAGAAACAAGGAAAAACTCTTTTTTTTTCAAAAAGTTTAGCAAAAAAAAGAAACAACCCAGTGGTGATCAAATACCACCAAATGAAAGCTCTATTTGAGCTGTCCACATAAATCACTGCAACTGTTTCAGAGTTGCTGTTGGCTTCTTGGTAGCCTCTCTGGGATTGATAAAGCCTTTGCATTTTTTTGTATCCACCTCCTGACATTTGCCTGTCCACAACTTTCTTTTGACAGGGGCTTACAACCCATAGTTGATTGTTTGCTTCAGTTGCACTATCAGGGACTGAAATGCTCCAGGAAAGCTCTTTTCATGCTGAGCTAATCAAAATGATCACAGTTGAAAGTCAAATCCCTTTGTGTGCCATTGAGAATGTGATTAGCTCCTGATTGAGGCGGGTGATCCTTTTTCCAATTCAGTGATTCTGTTTTGAATTATTATTTTTTTGACATGTTGGTGTTGTATCTTTATGGATAAAACAAAAAACATTTCAGTCTGCAAAGCAACAAAATGTGATTTTTTTTTTAAAGGGGGTGATTCTTTTCTATACCCACTGTATATCTGAAAATTGATCAATCCTGATGTGCTGATGGCCTGTCTCATTTCTTGAGGGCTGAAAAGGCCAGGACAGTACAAATATCCCCCAAAATTACCCCTTTTTGAAAGTACACACTCCACAGCTTGTGGTATACATTTTTCAGTTTGCACTGGGTTAATATATAGACAAAGCTCCTTAGCTGTTTAACCACTTGCTTACTGGGCACTTAAACCCCCCTCAGTCCCAGACCAATTTTCAGCTTTCAGCGCTGATGCACTTTGAATGACAATTGCGCGGGCATACAACACTGTACCCAAATGAAATTTTTATCATTTTTTTCCCACAAATAGAGCTTTCTTTTGGTGGTATTTAGTTACAGCTCGGAGTTTTATTTTTTGCTAAACAAACAAAAAAAGATGCAAAAAAAAATAAAAATAAAATCATGTTTTAATAGTTTGTTATAAAATTTTGCAAACGGGTCATTTTTCTCCTTCATTGAAGTGCGCTGATTAGGCGGCACTGATAGGCTGCATTGGTGGGCACTGATGGGCTGCATTGGTGGGCACTGATGGGCTGCATTGGTGGGCACTGATAGGCTGCATTGGTGGGCACTGATAGGCTGCACTGGTGGGCACTGATAGGCATAGTTAAGGCGGCACTAATAGGCACAGATAAGGCGGCACCGATGGGCACAGATAAGGCGGCACTGATGGGCAAAGATGGGCACAGATAAGATGGCACGGATGGGTGGCACGGATAAGTGGCACGGATGGGTGGCACGGATGGGCACTGATAGGTACCACAGATAGATGGGACTGATGGGCACTGATAGATGGCTCTGATAGGTGGCACTGCTGGGCACTGATGGGCGGCACTGATGGGCACTGATGGGCGGCACTGCTGGGCACTGATGGGCGGCACTGGGGTGCAGCACCTTTGAGGCAGATTGGGTGGCACTGTGGGTGGCACTGTGGGGTGGCACTGTGGGGTGGCACTGTGGGTGGCACTATGGGCACTGACGGGGGGCACTTACTTTTGCTTTTTATTTTACTTCAGGATGGCACTGCGGGAGGCAGGTGGGCACTGGCAGGTGGCAGGTGGTCCCTTGTATTGATGGCCGTGATCGGGACTGATGTCCCGATCACGGTCGCCCGTGATCGGCTTTTTTTTTTTCTCCTCGCGCTGTCAGCGCGAGGAGGAATAATAGCCGATTACCGGCTCCGTTCTATCACATGATCAGCTGTCATTGGCTGACAGCTGATCACGTGATAAGGAGTCGGGATCGACCCCTTGCACGGATCGGTGATCAGGCGAGTCTCATGGACTCGCCGATCACAGAGCGCGCCGCGTGCGCCCCTCAGGGGGCACGCAGGCCGCTCGTACACGGGACGACGTCAATAGACGTAGTCCCGGAAATGTAGGTCCGCGCTAATGCCGTCATTTGGCAATAGCGCGGATCCCAAGTGGTTAAAATAGTAAGAGGCATGGCAAGTTTTTGGAAGTTGCAAATTGTTGTCACATTTTCTTGTAAAATGTTAAAAAAAATTATTCTTTTCATAATTCTTTTTTCTACACACTGTCACCAGTACAGCATCATTATCATATAACTGGTCTTTCAGTTATCGGGGACACTGACTGGTGACAGTATGTAAAGAAAATAATCGCAATAATATATTTTTTATATTTTTTTATTTTTATTTTTATTACAATTTTTCTTAACACACTATGACCAGAGCATTACAGTGTTACCGTTGTTACTCTGGGGAAGTTAATAGTTTTTTTTTTTTTTTTTACACACTATGATTGTTTATATCAGTGAATTTCACTGTTTTAACCACTTTCAGACCGGACCAATTTGCTGGTGTAGGGGTTAAGTGTTCCTAGGGGAGTGTTACTAACTGTGGGGGGGTTGGGCTTTCATTTAGTGAACACTGATCTCTGCTCCAATCACATGGAGCAGAGATCAGCATCACTAGTTGCTAGGCAGAATGGAGAAATGTTGTTTACAACGGCACTTCTCCATTCGGCCGCTCTGTGAGACGATCGCGGGGATGCCCGCGGCGATCGAGTCCGCGGGTCCCGCGACCGGACTCACGCGGGTCCCGACCAGCGTGGGAGCGCGCCGCCGGCGGCGCGCTCCCGATGGCAGGGCGGCAAACTTAAAGGGACGTACATGTACGCCCATTTGCCTGCCCGTGCCATTCTGTCGACGTACATCGTCGTGTGCTGGTCGGCAAGTGGTTAAGCAACCATTTTTTACTGAATGAAATCAATTCATTCAGTGTTTACTATTGTGGTTGGCTATGATTAGCCACATCTAATCACATAGTAAAATGGCCTGTGATTGGCCCTGTTTGTACCATGTGATCACTGTGACCAATCACAGAAATCAACACAATAGTACACAATGGATGGTTGTCATGTAATCTACTGTGATTGTTCAGTGATCACATGGTACTGGCAGCAGCCAGTATCAGTAATCCAGGTAACAAATCAAGCTGTAGTGCAGCCCAAAAGGACATCATATGGTATATATAATAGGATTTTTATATACAGCTTACCTGTAAAATCCTTTTCTTGAGAGTACATCACGGGACACAGGAGCTCATTACATAGTGGGTTATATAGGTCACCTCTGGTGATTGGACACTGGTTAACCACAATTAAGGATAATTCCTCCCCTATATAACCCCTCCCATATGGGAGGCACCTCAGTTTTGTAGCAAAGCAATAGGAAACCACGTAAAACCCAAGAGGGGCGGGAGCCCTGTGTCCCGTGATGTACTCTCAAGAAAAGGATTTTACAGGTAAGCTGTATATAAAAATCCTATTTTCTTGATCATACATCATGGGACACAGGAGCTTATTACATAGTGGGATGTCCCAAAGCAATGCTCAGATTGAGGGGAGGGAGACACAGATCATAATTATAGACCGCCATGGGCCGGAGGACCTAAACTGCAGCCTGCAGTACACTGCGCCCAAAAGCGACATCCTCTCGCCCTCTGACATCCACCTGATAGAATCTGGTGAATGTGTGGACTGATGACCAAGTTGCAGCCTTACAGATCTGAGCCAGGGAGGCCTGGTGATGCACTGCCCAAGAAGCACTTACAGCCCTAGTAGAGTGCGCTTTCACTTGAAAAGGAGGAATTTTCCCTCTAACACTATAGGCCTGAGAAATAATCTGTTTGATCCACCTTGAGAGAGTGGATTTTGATGCCACCTGGCCCTTCCGGCAAAATAAATAAGCAATCAGTTTTCCTTATCTGAGCCGTTGCTTGAAGATAGATACTGATTGCCCTAACCACATCCAAAGTGTGCAAGGATTCTTCTTCTGCGGACTGTGGGTCCGTAAAAAAGGATGGTAGGATTATATCTTGATTCAAATGGAATCCCAAAACCACCTTAAGTAGAAAGGACCTGTTGGGGCGCATAGATACGGCTCTTTGCTGGAGAGAGCTGCTAGTTCTGACACTCTTCTAGCCGTGGAAATGGCTACCAAGAAAACCAATTTTTTGGTCAAAAGAACTAATGAAGCCAGATGCAAAGGTTCAAAAGGTTGCCCCTGCAAAGCCGAGAGAACCAAATCTAGATCCCATGGGCATACCGGAGGTTTGACTTGCGGCCTTATCCGCATAGCCCCCTGGATGAAAGCCCGCACCAGGGAATGCGATGCAAGTGGCTTCTGAAAAAAAAATACTGACAAGGCCGAAATCTGCACCTTGATAGTGCTTACAGCCAAATTCATTTCTAGGCCTGACTGGAGAAAGGCCAAGATCCTGCTAATGACATACTTTCTAGGATGCCATCCCCTGAGTTCACACCAGGAAACATATGCCCTCCAGATTTTGTAGTAAATAAGCCTGGAGGCCGGCTTTCTGGCATTAACCAGAGTAGAAAGGACTGGCCCCGAAAGCCCACGGTCTCTCAGAATGTGGGTCTCAGCAGCCAAACCGTCAAATTCAGACTGTGTAAAGCAGGATGGTAGATTGGACCCTGTGAGAGCAGATCTGGGCGGAGAGGGAGGATCCATGGCCTGCCTATGGCCAACTTCATGATCTCTCCGTACCACGGTCGCCTGGGCCAAGCCGGGGCTACCAAAAGGACTGACTTTGTTTCCCTCTTGACTCTTCCCAGGAATCGTGACAGAAGCGGGCAGGGGGGAAAGCATAAATCAGATTGTATTGATCCCAGGGAACTGTCAGAGCATCTGATCCCTGAGCAAGTGCATCTCTTGTCCTTGACACAAAATTGTCCAGTTTTCTGTTGAACCTGGACGCAAACAGATCTACGTCTGGAGTACCCCACCACATTCCAAAACACGTCGGGGTGCAGAGCCCATTCTCCTGGGCACAACTGCTGGCGGCTCAGAAAATCCGCCTGCCAATTTTCCACTCCTGGAATGAAGACTGCAGAAAGGCATGGAACATGCTTTTCTACCCAGACAAGTATGCGATTCACCTCTTTTTGCGCTACCAGACTCCTGGTACTGCCCTGGTGATTGATATAGGCCACTGCTGTGGCATTGTCGGACTGAACCCGAACAGGGAGACCCCGTAGTCTGGAAGACCACTTTATGAGAGCCATATAAACTGCCCGCACCAACATTCAGCGGAGTTACAGCCAGTTGCTGGAATATTGTTAAAACCTGCTTGTAACACATGCTCAGTCAGATTTATCCTGTATTAGAGTATGATTACACACGTCACCGGTTCATTTATTGTATACTTTTCATTTCTGTATCGGTTATGCCTCTTTGTTGTTTTTATCTCGAAAATCTCTAATAAAAAATTTTCATGGAAAAAATAAAATAAAAAAAATAATAAACTGCCCGGATCTCCAAGACATTTATGGGCAATAGCCTCTCGATCGCAGACCATTTCCCCTGTGAGCATGTCTCCTCTAACACTGCTCCCCAGCCTGTCAGGCTGGCATCTGTCGTAATAACCTTCCATGGAAGAGGAAGAAAGGTTCTTTCTACCTTTCAGCAAATGCTTGGTTTGTAACCACCAGACGAGACTCCTGCGTGTCCCTGGGGATAGACGCATAGGAAGATCCAAGGATTGGGGTTTCCTGTTCCAGGCCGCAAGGATGTATCTTTGCAGAGGCCTTGAGTGGAACTGGGCAAATGGAACGGCCTCGAAGGAGGCGACCATTTTCCCTAACAGTCTTATGCACAACCGAATGGGGGAAGATCTCCTGCCCAGAAATAGGCACACCAGATCCCCGATGGCCAAGGCTTTTGGCCTTGGAAGAAACACCTTGCCCTGAGCGGTGTCGATAAACATACCCAGGTATTCCAACCTGGTAGCAGGCTGTAGGGACGACTTTTCTAGGTTTATAATCCAACCTAGGCGTTTCAGGTGTTCTAGTGTTCTGGAAACACTGTGGTTCAGGAACGCTACTGTTTTCTCCATGAGAAGCAAGTCGTCATAAGCCATAAGGGCTATACCCTGAGCTCTTAGGTTTGCCAAGAGAGGGTCCAGAATCTTTGTGAAGACTCGAGGGGCCGTAGCGAGCCCGAACGGCAAGGCCACAAATTGAAAATGGCGCCGATCTACCGCGAACCTTAGATACCTTTGGTGTGCGGGAAAAATTGGCAGATGGAGATATGCATCCTTGATGACTATTGATGCCATAAACTCTCCCCCTTGCAGGGAGGAGACCACAGTGCGAATTGACTGCATTCGGAAGGACCAGATGCGTAAAAACCGGTTCAGATCCTTCAGATCCAGGATAGGTCTGACACTTCCATTTGGCTTCGGAACAGTGAAGAGATTCGAGTAAAACCCTGAACCCTGTTCTTTTGGGTCCACTTCTACTATCACCCCTTGGGATAGTAAGTGATCCAAGGCCAGAAATAGCGTTTTTTGCTTTACTGGATGCCTGGGGATCCTTGACCTCAGAAAGCGAGAAGGTGGAATCTCCTGAAACTCTAGCTTGTAGCCCAGAGACACCAAAGAGATCACCCACTTGTCCCGTATCTCTTCCCGCCAGGCTTCCGCAAACTGCCGAAGCCTTCCCCCCACTCGGCCGAGCGGGGGCGCCCCTTCACAAGGATGCTTTCGGGCTCTGCTTGGCAGGATTCCCCCCCAAGTCTTTTCCTGCCCTTGGGCCCGGCCCTGAGCCTTTCCTGTACAGGAGGTTTGAGAAGGCCGTCGCCACTGCTTAGAGCTTTATGCTCCGGGAGAGAGAGAACGCCTAAATGACGGACGTTTGCTCTTTTTGACTGGAAGGAGAGTAGATTTACCCCCTGAAATTTTTTGGACAAATTTGTCTAATTCTTCTCCAAACAGACGTTGCCCTTTAAATGGGAACCCAATCACGATAGCTCACCTGCCCAATTCTTTAGCCATAGGGCCCTTCGCATGTGTACCAACAGGAGAGATAAACGAGATGCTTGTTGGACAGAATCCAAAATCGCATCAATCATGAAACACAGAATTTGAGGTATTTCTGCATAATTCTCCACTTCCTCACATGCACAGCTCACAACACACTCCCCCCTCCTCCATTAGCCCGGGAGCGCGCGTGCACGAGGACTGCCGGAATCCAGGGGGGGAAAAAAGGAGTCTCATCAGAGCTGCGTGGGACCCCCAGACTACGAGGGACCCCTGTATTACCTTGTTGTGGCAGGGACTGCAGTGGAGACGTGAGACCTCTGGGGAACCAGGCTTCACTGAGTGTGTGTACTGAAAGGCATGTAAGTATGCATCATGCGTCAGGCTGCTCTTACTCCTTCTAGTGGTGGAAACCAGGTAAGACATACAACTACTAACAATGAAGAAATCCATCATATAATTATATATATATATAGGATTAACTTCCCTTACCTGTCCTCGCCGCAGGAATTGCTGAAACAGACCAATTCCAGCCTTCACCCATCACAGCGAGCAGTGTTAGCCAACCTTCAGGTTTATCTGGGGCTCTTTCTCAGAAGAGCCTCCTACCTGGACCATGTAACCATGTAAAAGACTCTGCCAGAAACTTTCATGCGCTCTGTGTAAACAGTACACCAAGTCTGGTTTTCCCAGAGCCCAGTCTTCCAACAGGAGAGGACTTACAGGCCAAGCCTCGTTTCTTCGGCTGACGAGGCCCGGGTACCATACCATCTTGGGAGTCAAATATCGGCCCGAGATATGGATCCGGTTTGTTGTAGCCCTTAGGTCCCCGCAGGGACCTGCACAGAGCTTTCTTCATAGCACATGTTTTACGTGACCAACCACCATAGACACTGGCGAAAAAACTGAGGTGCCTCCCATATGGGAGGGGTTATATAGGGGAGGAATTCTCCTTAATTGGGGTTAACCAGTGTCCAATCACCAGAGGTGACCTATATAACCCACTATGTAATGAGCTCCTGTGTCCCGTGATGTATGATCAAGAAAAGTGGTTAACCACTTTCAGACCGGACCAATTTGCTGGTCAAAGACCAGACCACTTTTTGCGATTCTGCACTGCGTCGCTTTAACTGACAATTGCGCGGTCATGCGACGTGGCTCCCAAACAAAATTGACGTCCTTTTTTTCCTACAAATAGAACTTTCTTTTGGTGGTATTTGATCACCCCTGCGGTTTTTATTTTTTGCGCTATAAACAAAAATAGAGCGACAATTTTGAAAAAAACACATTATTTTTTACTTTTTGTTATAATAAATATCCCCCAAAAATATATAAAAAAACATTTTTTTCCCTCAGTTTAGGCCGATATGTATTCTTCTACATATTTTTGGTAAAAAAAATCACAATAAGCGATTATTGATTGGTTTGCGCAAAAGTAATAGAGTTTACAAAATAGGGATAGTTTTATAGCATTTTTATTAATAATTTTTTATTATTTTTTTTTACTAGTAATGGCGGCGATCAGCAATTTTTATTGTGACTGCGACATTGTGGGGGACCCATTGGACATTTTTGACACATTTTTGGGACCATTGTCATTTATACAGTAATCACTGCTATATAAATGCAGTGATTCCTGTGTAAATGACACTGGCAGTGAAGGGGTTAACCAGTGGGTGGCAGTGTAGGGGTTAAGTGTTCCTAGGGGTGTGTTACTAACTGTGGGGGGGTTGGGCTTTCATTTAGTGAACACTGATCTCTGCTCCAATCACATGGAGCAGAGATCAGCGTCACTAGTTGCTAGGCAGAATGGAGAAATGCTGTTTACTCGGCATTTCCTCCATTCGGCCGCTCCGTGAGACGATCGCGGGGATGCCCGCGGCGATCGAGTCCGCGGGTCCCGCGACCGGACTCACGGGGGTCCCGACCAGCGCGGGAGCGCGCCGCCGGCGGCGCGCTCCCGATGGCAGGGCGGCATTGAATATTGGTTGTACCTGTACGCCAATATGCCTGCCCGTGCCATTCTGTCGACGTACATCGTCGTGCGCTGGTCGGGAAGTGGTTAAAGAAGAAGTTCTAAATGTACTTTGTAGCTTCCTGCTTAACATTCTCAGGGATAAATATCCCTTATAGACATTCTCATCATATCCTTCTCTGTACCATAACTGATGTAACATTTTTTTTCACCTGTGGCATTTTTATTAGTAAAAGTTTTTTTTATGTGATATATTTTGTGTCATCTAGGTGCAGAGGTCTCTTGATAGGTTTTTCCACTCTGTTGTCACAGTGAATGAAAAGAAGTACTGCTCTGTCCTGTGGTGAGTTATTATTAATTAATTAATTATTCATTGTTAATTAATATTGCAACTAATTAGTGTGTTTCATTGTGAAAGTACTGACTTATGCTGGCCATACACTATTTAAAAAAAAAAAAACATTTGGCCATAAGAGCAAACGATAGTGCCATCATGTAATGACAGATAAATTGTTCAGTGGACATAAATGAACCAATTTTTTGTTTGTTTTTTAAATATACTTAGTACAAACAGTTTGGACGGGTAACACATTAATCTTTCAATTTATCGTTAGTTTGGCAGAAAATTTCCAAACTTGTCCTTCCTTTTTTGGCTCAAAAACATCCCAATGATTACCGATTTTGTGCCCATTAACTGGTCGAAAAACAAATGAACTGGCCAAATGACCGAATTTCGGCCACTTTTTCGTATAGTGTATGGTCAGCATTAGTCAGCTTGTGGTATACTTTTTCAGTTTGCACTGGGTTAATATATAGACAAAGATCTTTAGCTAAGCCTTGGATTATGTTTTCAGCGTTAGGTCATATAGTTTAAAGCAGTGATGGCGAACCTTGACACCCCAGATGTTTTGGAACTACATTTCCCATGATGCTCAACAACACTGCAGAGTGTATGAGCATCATGGGAAATGTAGTTCCAAAACACCTGGGGTGCCAAGGTTCACCATCACTGGTTTAAAGGGTAGGAACTATAAGATGTGGAAGGTTCTCTTAACCACTTCAGCTCCGGAAGAGTTACCTCCCTTCATAACCAGGCCAACTGCGTTACTTTAAATGACAATTGAGCAGTCATGCGACACTGTACCCAAAGAAAATGTATGCCCTTTTTTCCCCACGAATAGAGCTTTCTTTTGGTAGTATTTGTTCACTTCTGTGTTTTTGTTTTTTGCGCTATTAAAAAAATATATATTTTTTACTTTCTGCTATAAAACATATCCAATGAAAAAATTTAAAAAATCAAATTTCTTCATAAGTTTAGGCCAATATATATTCTGCTATATATTTTTATTTAAAAAAATCCCAATAAGCTTATATTGATTGGTTTGCGCAAAAGTATAGCATCTACAAACTATGGGATATTTTTATTATTTTTTATTTTATTTTTACTAGTAATGGCAGCGATCAGTGACCTATACCACGATATTGCGGCGAACATTAATGATAATTTATGACAATTGGGTTAACCCTGAAAAGATTTTCACTCCTCCAAGAATTATTGCAGAACTCTATCCAGTGAAAAAAGAGTTCACTAAAAGTTGTCTGTTCGCCTCAGTCTTAAACATCTTACTGTGCCTATCAAGGATGTTCTTTCACTTAAGGATTCTGTTGATAGAAAATTAGAGTTGCTTTTAAAGGTTATCTTTCCCCATGAAGGCCAAGCTGCTTATTCTGCAGCTAATTGGACTAGGCCACAGGTGCCCAACCTTTTGAAGAGCAAGGGCCACTTTAGTGACTTGGTAACTGGCCACGGTCCACAATGAGTGGAGTGGGCTGATGATAGGTCTGTGTCCACTCTGCATATGTAGAGCAGACATGGACACAGCACACTCTACTCCTATAGCCATCCAGACAGAAGGGGACAGATCCCCTTCTGTTTTTTTAAGTGGATTGGATGAAAAACAGATGGGCAGACCTGATCAGACCGATCGTGTGAAAGGGGCCTAAGGCTGCTTTCACACTGATGCACTGCGGTTTACTTGCACCTCAACTGACCTCAATCTTCACTTCTTCCCCAGGATTCCTGCAGGTATTTCTGGCTTCTGCTGTCCTCCAGGCAGGTTTGGCTGGCTGCGGTTGTTGCTGTCCCCCAGGCAATTATGTCTGGTAGCTGCTGTTGTCCCCCAGTGGGGTATAGCTTGCGACTGCTGCTATCCCCCAGGTGGGTATGGCTGGCAGCTGCTGCTGTCCCCCAGGGCAGGTACTTCTGGCTGGTAGAGCTGCCATGTACTGCTGACGGGTCCTGCTGGCAGATACTGCAGATGGGTCCTGCTGGCGGGTACTGCTGGCTGGTACTGCTGGCTGGTATCCCTGGTGGGTGCTGTCCCAGATTGCAGGTTCCCTGAACATCAGTGTGGCAGGAGCCAATGCTTCCTGTATCACACTGGCTCCTGTCACAGGCAGAGTACGTTTGGTATCACTTCGCCTGTGACAGGGGCCAGCACTATAAAGGAAGTATCAGCTCTGCTTCCTCTAGTGCCGACTCTGATCTTCACACCAATGCTCGGGGGTGGCGGGTCTGGAACCCGGAACCTGGGCTTGCCAACTCGCCATCCCAGAGCAGGAGGTGATTGGCCACATGTGGCCCACGGGCCAGTAGTTGGGCACCCCTGGACTAGGGCAAAGAACAACCAACAGACGAAACCTTGCGGAGCTTCCCTCCACCTTAATCTTTTGTGTTGATGCCCTAGAACAAGCCGTGACGCATATCTCCTGAATGGTTTTAATTTCTACCCATATGCACAGAATTTTATGGCTAAAAGCCTGGTCAGCTGAGGCCTCATGCAAACGTCTCACAAGCATACCCTTTGAAGGGGGACGTCTGTTTCGTAAGGCACTGGGCACATTTGTCAAAGATGTCACAAGAGAAAGGTCCTTCTTCCACAATGGAAGGTTCCAAAACCTGTTTCTTTTCTTATATCAGACACAGAGCCATAGTAGATTCTATGTGGGTTATATGGACCACTGATAGGCGATGGACACTGGCACGCCCCTAAGACAAGACGTATACTCCCTATACTCCCTCCCACTACTGGGAGTCCTCCGTTTTTTTGCCAGTGTCTAAGGTTTTGGTCACGGGTAAAGATGTGCTGTGCTGAGCTCCACTGGAAGCAATAATTGCTGGGGCTAGCCATGCTGACCAGATCCCTTCTGATGTATTTTCATGGGCTAAATTAATGGTACGCGGGCCTCGTGTCCGAAGAAACGAGGTTTTGCTTTCAAACGCTTCTCTTTAGAGAGCTGGGCCCTGGGATCCAGTACTTTTTGGTAGTAAGGCCATAAAGTTTTTACTGGCAGGGTGCTGTTGCAGGTCCAGGATTGTGGGTAACCTGAGGTTCCCCGGTTCCTGAAGGTTTCCTAAAAGGTCTCAGAGCTCACCATGAAGGGTGAAGATTGGGCAATTATCTCTGATAAAACCCTGCTGCGAGGATAAGGTAAGGGAGATTTTCTCATGAATTTCTCCTTCTATGTATAATGTTGTCATGCCTATGTGTCACCACTGGGGGCTGTATTGAGCACTCACTGTCCTGACGCTGGAAACAGCACAGAAGCCTTCATTCTCCTCTCCTCCAGCTGCAACAGATCCTCCAGGAAAGAAGAGGGATCTGCTTCTCTTCCTCTGCCCCAAAACGTTTTTTTCCCCTTTGGGAGATAAGATGCCAAGCTAGTTTCCTTTAAAAAAAAAAAAAAGAGAGACAGACCGTGGCCGCTCAGCAGAGGATTTACCCCCCTCCCCCATGCCTACATGGCCACAGGACGCCGCTTTCCTTTGAAAGGAAAGGGGGGTCCGTATTTTGCGCGGGGGGCATGGTTAATGGCGTCAGATGCCTGTCAGACACATGTAGGAAGTTGATTTTAGTGCTGTATATGTGAAAGCTGCTGCTGGCTGTGGAGGGACAGAGCAGGATGATGGCTTGTCAGGTTAGTGAACAAAGGTTTTTTTCCCTTTGACACATTATACTTTACCAAGCTAGGATTAATAGTAGCTAATGGCGCTGAACTATAGCCTAGCAATTTACATTCTTTTGCATAGTGCCTGGTGGAATGGTAATGGGACCAGGAACTTCTCTAAAGAGGGTCAATGATTTTTTCACGATCAACTGAATCCATTTACAAAAGAATGTCATCCTCCTCTGAGAGGGATACGGCTAAAATTGAGCCTTCTGGGGAAATTGTTGTTGCATAAAACACTTCAGTCCCTGTATATATCATACAAAAGGTTTTTTTTCTGCTATCATTTGTAAATTGGAAAGAAGATTAATGCTATGATGTCTCTCCTAGTGGGGCTAAACATAGCAGATTTCCATCTAGTCCTCAGGACCCTCTTGTTGAGGTGCAGGAGGCTGGGGATCAGGTAGATCTTCCCAAATATTTGAAAGATACTTATTTATCCTCTTCTGAGGATCCTAATATGGAAGGAGTAGCATCACAAGACAGGTTGCTTGTGTACTCCCTTACCTAACCTTTTTCTCAAGTCATCTTCCCAGGACGGCACACCTGAGAGATGACTGGTCTCACCTGACAGGAAACACAATCAACAAGTTTAAAAGTCCCCACCCCTCCCTCCGACCTCCGATTGTGTTTCCTGCAGGTCACAGAGAAATAACTTTTTTTGTTTTTTACGATGGGTGAGCGGTCTGGGACCTTGGTTACCCCCCCCCCACCCAGATGATGGACCCAGAGCAGTCAGGGGGGTCTGTGAAGTCGGTTGGAGCTTAGTCCCTTTGCGGGGGAATCATTCCAGTAATGGAATGCCTCAGGGGAGTAGACAGAGGTCTCCCCTGAGACTGTGGGATAGGTGAGGTGTTCCCTCTGCACAGCGCCCCAAACGTGTCCTGCTTTTTCCCTCCTACCTGACGGTGGTGGATGGTAAAGAGGGGCCGTGAAAACAGTCCCATCAATTTCACTCCAACGGAGCCTGGAAGTGTGCGGCGTCCTCGGTCTGCATTGCGCATTACCGGAAGTCGCCATGCGCCTTGGTGAGCTCATTTCCGGTGAATTGAGTTTCCCCAAAATGGTGCAGAGAAAGCGGCAAGACAGGAGGGGCCAGTGGTCCAGGATCCCCTCAGAACCTCTCGTGCAGCAGTCGTGCAGGGCAGACTGGAGATGGAGAAGGAGGGTGGACCGGAGCAGGCAGCAGTTGAAGTCACCCCAGGGGGTGAGTGATCTTGCTGCAAAGGAATTTGGGGTGGCCCTGTTTAACTCTTCCCCTCAGGACACTGGGTAGCTTACTGGGGTTCTTGTCATTTGTTCACAGGTTCAGAATGCCCTGCCCAGGCGACGACCAGTAGGTTTAGAGGCAAAGCCACTTCTAAGTCTAGACGCTGTGGGTACTGTAACGATAAGCTTCCGCAGGCCCACAGCAAACCCTTTTGTGACAAATGCATCTTTAAACTGGCAGGCAAAGAGACAGCACAGGTTGTGAAGGAATGCCGGGCGCTACAGTCAGAGGTGCTAGCTACCCTTCAGTCCTTTAGGACAACGTTTGAGAAACGTCAGACCCCATCGGGGAGGGACAGTCCCTTCTCACAGGACGATATGTCCACCAGTTATACGGGGGGATCCCAGGAGCCTAACCCGTACCATTCAGATGAGTAGGAGGGTCAGGTCTCTGACAGGAGTTCCCGTGAGGAAGGGGAAGACTCGGATCTGGATGGCCAGATAGAGGCTTGCCCAAGGGGACACCTCTTCTCAGCAGAGGACATGGAGGGTCTTCTTGAGGCAATTTATGCATCAGAGGACATTCAGATGCCCTCTGCCCAGGTGTCCGCTCAGTATAGGGTGTATAGGGGGTTGGGTAAGTTGCAAGCTAGAGCCTTCCCTATACACCAGTCCCTTAAGCACATAATCCTAAGGGAATGGAAGGCACCTGAGTGCAAGCTTCTTAGACTGAAGACCTGGAAGCGTAGATGGCCTTTCATGGAGGAGGAGGAAGATAAGTTCAAGATCCCTCGCTTGGATGCGTCCTTAGTGCAGGTTTCCAAAGGGTTGGACCTGTCCTTTGAGGACTCAGGCAACATTCAGGACCAGATGGACAAGAAATCTGAGACCCTGTTAAGGAGGGCCTGGGAGGCCAATGCCGCGGCTATGGGGCCTGCTCTGGCTTCTGGCTTCAGCATGCATAGCCTGGAACACAGACGCTTGGCTTAATAGGTTGTTGGACCATGTCTCGCGTAAAAAAAGAATCCAAGGAAGTGGTGGATTCCTTGGAGGTAGTCGGAAGGGCGGTAGCCTATTTGGCAGACCCAGCAGTAGAGACAGTAAGAACTACTGCTAAGTCAGCAGCCTCACTAAATTTGGGCAGGAAGGCCCTATGGGTCAAAATGTGGGATGGAGATTTTACCTCCAAATCCCTGTTTTGTGGCATTCCCTTTAAGGGTTCCCTTCTGTTTGGATCAGGGCTTGAACAGGTGCTTTCCCAATCCACAGAAAAGGGGAAAATATTCCCTACAAAACCAAGAAAGAAAAAAGGGAAGACATTTTTTCGAGGCCCCTCTGCGAAGAGTCAGTCTAGGGGTAAGAGTGACCAGAGAAAGAAATGGGGACTCGACAAGGGTAAGGAAAAAAAGTGGTATCCTTTTTTCCGGCCCCGGACCTTCCAACAAAGAGAATAAATGATGCAAACATAAAGGTTGGTGCAAGGCTCATTTGGTTCATACCCCAAAGGGAAAAGATCACACAGAGCTCTTATATCCTAAGTCTACTGAATGAAAGGTACAGATTGGAACTTAAGTCGAACCCCCCTCAGAATTTTCTTGTTACTTGTCTTCCCAAAGACCCACTCGGGGCGAGGGGCCTATTGGGAAATATTTGAGAGCTCGCAGAGCAGGAAGTAATTGTCCCTGTTCCAACGAGTCAGTCAGTGGGCGCTCGGGTTTTATTCCCATATTTTTGTGGTCCCAAAGCCATCGGGCAAGTTTCGGTTAATCATAAATTTGAGGCAATTAAACCGATACTTGTTATACAAAAAGTTCAGGATGGAGAGTATTTAAGAAAACATCTCCAGGAAGGGGTCTTCATGATCACATTGGATCTGAAGGATGCGTACTTGCATATACCCATTGCCCCGGAACACCAGAAGTACCTGTATTTTGCGGTACACACATAACGAGGGGTAGAAAATTGGCAGTTCAGGGCCCTCCTATTCGGCCTGGCGTCCAGTCCAAGGATCTTTACCAAGGTCATTGCCGAAGTGGTATCCTTCCTACACCTCCAGGGGGTAGCATTGATACCTTACTTAGACACTTACTGCTGATCTACAACCCGAGCAGGGAACAGCTTCTGTTCGACAGGGACAGAGTGCTGACCACCCTGGAATCCTTGGGCTGGATGATCAGCCGGGAGAAATCCTCCCTGGAGCCATCACAGTCCAAGGTATACTTAGGATACCTGATAGACGCGAGGGCTCAAAGATTATTTCTTCCCTCAGAAAAGATTGTGAAAGTCCAGGGTGCAGTGTCGTCTCTCCTCGAGTCAGGAGAAGTCTCCTTAAGAAGCATCATGAGAGTCTTGGGGCTCATGACTTCCTGCATCCCGGCTGTTATGTGGGCCCAGTTACATTCCCAAGAACTCCAGGCCTCTCTCCTCTCCTCTTGGGCCGGAAGAAGAGAGACCCTGGAAGAGAGAGTGCACTCCCTACGCTGGTGGCTCAACCCAGACAATCTGTCGGGAGGTCGAGCCTGGTCACAGTTAGATCCAGTGGTCCGAACTATGGACGCAAGCGCCTGGGGTTGAGGTGCCCACTTGGGAGACCAATACGCCCAGGGACCATGGAATCGCAGCCAGAGCAGTGCTTCATCCAACTTCAGGGAACTCCCGGCAGTGGGAAAGGCACTGAGCTTTTTCAAGAAGCAGATCCAGGGCAGGGAGGATCAAGTTCTGTCAGACAACCTGGTAGCAGTATCCTACCTGAACCACCAAGGGGGGACAAGGTCGGCAGGTTGAGGAGATTGTTGCAAGCAATTCTAGAGGAAGCGACCCACATAAAATTATCTCTCAACCTTTGAGTGTATTTCCTCAGCAGGCGGCCTATTCTTCAAGGAGAATGGGAGCTGAAGAAGGAAGTGTATCTGTTGGCAAGCCGTCATTACGGCAAGCCAGAAATAGATTTATTTGCACATCGAGAAAACACGAAGGATCAGAGGTTCTTTTCCCTCATCAGGGAGGAAGGAGCCTTGGGGTGGATGCCTTCGCCTAGAACTGGGATTTCGGTCTGGCGTACATATTTCCCCCCATAGTTCTCATTCCCAGGGTGTTGCAGAAGGAGACCTCATTCTGATTGCCCCTGGTGGCCGAAGAGGGCCTGGTTCCCCACCATATGGAAATGATCGGTTGCCCCTCCGCAGCATCTTCCAGTTCAGCGAGATCTCCTTTGCCAGGGCACAGTAGTTCATTCCGACCCGGGCCTTCTCTCTCTAACAGCCTGGCTTTTGAGAGGGAAATCCTCAGGGATAGGGGATGCTCGGAGAAGGTGAGAGATACTCTCCTACTCAGTAGAAAGAAGGTTACCAGACAGATCTACGTGAATGTCTGGAAGGTCTTCTCCAGGTGGCTTCAGTCAAAGGAGGGAGCCCTCCAAACGGTTCCAACCGTTCTAGATTTCCTTCAGGGTGGGATGGACCAGGGGCTAGCGGTTAGCACCCTTAGGGTACAGGTTGCGGCCCTGTCGGTATTTTTTGACAGAAGGCTGGCTCAAGACCCCCTCGTTAAAAGATTTTTGTTGGCCAGGGAGAGGTTATCCCCGGTAAGGACAATTAGGTTCCCGCCGTGGGATTTATCCCTGGTATTGGATGCCCTGACGAAAGGGCCCTTTGAGCCAGTAGCCCAGGTTTCCTTTAGGTTTCTTTCATTTAAGTTAGCCTTCCTGCTGGCCATTACCACAGCCAGAAGGATTGGCGACCTACAGGCTCTGACAATTAAAGAGCCGTTTTTGCTAATCCTAGAGGATAGGGTAATCCTCAGACAGGATCCATTATACTTACCAAAAGTATCGTCTGGATTTCATAGATCACTGGAAATTATCCTTCCTTCCTTCTGCCAGTCTCCTAGAAATGAGAAGGAAGAAAGGTTCCACCTCTTAGATGTTAGGCGTTGTCTCCTAGCTTATCTAGAGAGAGTCACGGAATTTAGGAGATCAAACCATTTGATGATCACCTTTTCAGGCCAAAGGAAGGGTTTGCAAGCCTCGAAACCAACGATAGCCAGGTGGATAAAACAGAAGGAGCTATATACACACAATAACACTGCGCAGTACCAGATGTATAGGAAAAAGCTGCCAACACGCTAAAACTAGGATTTTTTAGCCACAGAGATATCGAATATAAAGTGTAAGCGCTAAACCTTTGCTGCCACAATAATCAAATAAGAAGTGAAGGCAGAAAAAATTGATAAATATGAAAAAGTCAGCAACATATATAATAAAAGAGGATATAGGAAGCCCTATACCATGTATTCATGTAGCCATGATTTTTTTGTGAGCTATAAACACAGATATAAAAATATAAACATAAATGGTGAAATATAAACATAAATAATAATTAAGTGGAGTCCATATTTTGTAATGATAAATACATAAACATGAGTCCCAACAAAGTGTGGTGAAAACAGGAATCCAAATCAGATGTAACCATGAAAATTCCACCGCAGTGCAGATCCCACCACCTTAAGAAGCGCAGGCTTACCAGATGGAAATGACCCGAATAGACATATATCTAAGGGGTCAAAAATCGCTTATGGTTCCAAATACTGAGGCACTGGTTCAGCGTTCTATGGTTGTATGGATCCCAAGACAAATGGTTCTTTCAATGTATTAGACTGTATGTGGTAACAGCTTTTAAAGAGGCAGCTCCGACATCAACCCAGACATGTAATGGAAGGATAAAGCCAGGATGGTGTAATAACGTTAAAAAAAGTTAATAAAAATAAAATAGCAAACATGTCAGATAAAATAGGCAGTGGTAGAGTCTTTCCGATGCGTTTCGACCCATGGGTCATCATCTGGGGTGAACTACTACCACTGCTGTACTGCCTTATATAGGTTACATACCATAATACAATGAGGTTCAATTGGAATCCACCCCTGTGTGTCACAGGTGTCCACTTCCGGTTTAGAGGAAAATGGCAGCCAGGCGTGCGTTCCACGCCTCTATCTCATAAGGTAAGCTGCGTTCCACCTGGGACACTCATGTGGGCAAACCTTATATTAAAAATTACAATTTAAATGATATGTCTCAAATTGATATAGCGACTTGGAGTATAACAAGAAAATGGTGCATCAAAAATATGCCAAACCGCAACTTTATATAATCACATTTGCGTGTCAGGCCTCAAAGAAGACCTGTGTGATGGTAACGCTACATAATTTCCGGTAGAGTTGAGACCGGAAGTAAACAAACATCACTTCTGGTGCGGCGAAAACGAGCCATAAATAGTCCAAACCGGAAGTAAACAAACGTCACTTCCGGTGCGGCAAAGACGAGACATGAATGTCAAGCAACATCATAACAACGCTTATAATACCGCCAAAACCGGAAGTACAAAAACTCAGAAATAATAAGAAGTCCTAGGTACAGAAATATGTTCAAATATATGGCATGAAAAGGGCTGAAAATATCCTATCAATATTCAACGCCACACATCAGAAGAAATTCAATATATGTGATAACTAAAATTATTAATGGACAAAAAATCAAAAAAGAGTCAAAAAAAGAGTGCTAATGTCCAACTTTCCCTAGCTATTCTCCCTACAATGCAAATAGCAACAATGTATTTAATTAATGCGTACAGTGACAAGTCTAAAGATTGACCCGTACTTGTTTTGTCTTGATGAAGAAACTACTTTCCCTCAAGACAAATTGTGTATAATCGATGAAATGTCCACTGAAGTGACACACAAAAGTGAATCCCACACAAAAAAAAAAAAAAAGAAAGGAGAAAAAACTATTCACAAAAATTATATTTCAAGAATCATCAATAAAGGCATTAATATCCCACTCCACGTTCATACCAAGGAAATATGCTCACCTACCCTAATAGAAAACGTTCTTGTAGTGCGGCCGACATACTGTTTCCCGCATGGGCAGGTTATTAGATAGACTATATATCTGGTCTTACATGTACAAAAAGATTTTATAGAGTATCTCTTCTTAGTCACGGTTGATGTAAACTCAACGACCTTCCGTTTCACGGATGCATTGTGTTGACATACAATGCATTTCCTGCAGGGGAAATACCCTACAAGGTTGTGAAAGAAGGTCGGACGGACAAGTTTGCCCCCAGTTCCTGGATCTGGAGATAGGGATTGTGTCAGGTGGATTCAGTTTCAAGACGCACTTCAAGTTCACAGATCGCAACAGCTATATTGCTATGGACAGTTGTCATCACAAAACTTGGCTCTCCTCAGTCCCACGTAGTCAATTTATTAGACTTCGTCGGAATTGCACTGATACAAATACTTTTTTTAATCAGGCCAGTCATTTAAAACAACAGTTTATCGATAAGGGCTACCAAGCATCAACTTTGGATAAACAATTGCAAGAGGTTTCTCAAATTAGTAGGGAAACCCTATTACGGGTAAAAACTCCTCGGACTAATGGTGATGAGTTTAAATGGTCTTTACTCACTACATTCAACATTCAACATAGACAAATAAAAACCATTTTTAGCAAACATTGGGAAATTCTTAAAAATGATTCCATCTTAGGTCCTAAACTCCCTGAAAGGGCTAGAGTTCTTTTCAGAGGTGCTCCATCACTGCAGAGCAAAATAGCACCCAATATTATTAATCCACCTGTCCGTCCGACCTTCTTTCACAACCTTGTAGGGTATTTCCCCTGCAGGAAATGCATTGTATGTCAACACAATGCATCCGTGAAACGGAAGGTCGTTGAGTTTACATCAACCGTGACTAAGAAGAGATACTCTATAAAATCTTTTTGTACATGTAAGACAAGATATATAGTCTATCTAATAACCTGCCCATGCAGTCAACAGTATGTCGGCCGCACTACAAGAACATTTTCTATTAGGGTAGGTGAGCATATTTCCTTGATTAAGAGCAAAGAATCTAAGCATACGGTCCCAAGGCACTATAGGGAATTTCACAATAGCGACCCAGAAGGTACACAATTCATTGTGATTGATAGGTACACTCCACCATGGAGAGGGGGGGCTCTCACAAGGGGTGTCTCCAGGTTGGAGACGTATTGGATTTATGAGCTCATACCGAACGGGGAGTGGGATATTAATGCCTTTATTGATGATTCTTGAAATGTAATTTTTGTGAATATTTTTTTCTCCTTTCTTTCTTTTGTGTGGGATTCACTTTTGTGTGTCACTTCAGTGGACATTTCATCGATTATACACAATTTGTCTTGAGGGAAAGTAGTTTCTTCATCAAGTCAAAACAAGTACGGGTCAATCTTTAGACTTGTCACTGTACGCATTAATTAAATACATTGTTGCTATTTGCATTGTAGGGAGAATAGCTAGGGAAAGTTGGACATTAGCACTCTTTTTTTGACTCTTTTTTGATTTTTTGTCCATTAATAATTTTAGTTATCACATATATTGAATTTCTTCTGATGTGTGGCGTTGAATATTGATGGGATATTTTCAGCCCTTTTCATGCCATATATTTGAACATATTTCTGTACCTAGGACTTCTTATTATTTCGGAGTTTTTGTACTTCCGGTTTTGGCGGTATTATAAGCGTTGTTATGATGTTGCTTGACATTCATGCCTCGTCTTTGCCGCACCGGAAGTGACGTTTGTTTACTTCCGGTTTGGACTATTTATGGCTCGTTTTCGCCGCACCAGAAGTGATGTTTGTTTACTTCCGGTCTCGACTCTACCGGAAATGATGTAGCGTTACCATCACACAGGTCTTCTTTGAGGCCTGACACGCAAATGTGATTATATAAAGTTGCGGTTTGGCATATTTTTGATGCACCATTTTCTTGTAATACTCCAAGTCGCTATATCAATTTGAGACATATCATTTAAATTGTAATTTTTAATATAAGGTTTGCCCAAATAAGTGTCCCAGGTGGAACGCAGCTTACCTTATGAGATAGAGGCGTGGAACGCACGCCTGGCCGCCATTTTCCTCTAAACCGGAAGTGGACACCTGTGACACACAGGGGTGGATTCCAATTGAACCTCATTGTATTATGGTATGTAACCTATATAAGGCAGTACAGCAGTGGTAGTAGTTCACCCCAGATGATGACCCATGGGTCGAAACGCATCGGAAAGACTCTACCACTGCCTATTTTATCTGACATGTTTATTTTTATTTAAAAAAAAAAAATTTTAACGTTATTACACCATCCTGGCTATATCCTTCCATTACATGTCTGGGTTGATGTCAGAGCTGCCTCTTTCAAAGCTGTTACCACATACAGTCTAATACATTGAAAGAACCATTTGTCTTGGGATCCATACAACCATAGAACGCTGAACCAGTGCCTCAGTATTTGGAACCATAAGTGATTTTTGACCCCTTAGATATATGTCTATTTGGGTCATTTCCATCTGGCAAGCCTGCGCTTCTTAAGGTGGTGGGATCTGCACTGCGGTGGAATTTTCATGGTTACCACACTTTGTTGGGACTCATGTTTATGTATTTATCATTACAAAATATGGACTCCACTTAATTATTATTTATGTTTATATTTCACCATTTATGTTTATATTTTTATATCTGTGTTTATATCTCACAAAAAAATTAATGGATACATGAATACATGGTATAGGGCTTCCTATATCCTCTTTTTTATTATATATGTTGCTCACTTTTTCATATTTATCAATTTTTTCTGCCTTCACTTCTTATTTGATTATTGTGGCAGCAAAGGTTTAGCGCTTACACTTTATATTGGATAGGTGGATAAAACAGACCTTAGCAATAGCATACATACTTGTGGGTAAATCAGTAGCGTGTCGATTGATCAGATCTGTAAGGCAGCAACATGGACGAGCCATAAGATGTTCCTGAGGCACTACAGAGTGGAGCTGTTGTCCCCTCAGGATCTGGCATTCGGCAGGAAGGTTCTACAGGCGGTGGTCCCATCCTAAGGTAGGCCTGTGCTTCTTGCTTATCGTCTCAGGTGTGCCGTCCTGGGAAGATGACTTGAGAAAAGTATCAGTTACACTTACCGGTAACGGATTTTCTGGGAAATCTTCCAGGACGGCAAGCCTACTTCCCTACCCTTTAATGTTGGTGATATTTTCATTCTTCACAGAATGTTCCCTCTGACACTGATGTGAGTCTATACTTTGTCATAACTGGAGGTCGGAGGGAGGGGTGGGGACTTTCAAACTTGTTGTTGATTGTGTTTCCTGTCAGGTGAGACCAGTAATCTCTCAGGTGTACCATCCTGGAAGATTTCCCAGAAAATCCGTTACCAGTAAGTGTAATGCCGCGTACACACGGAGCGGACTATCCGGTGGACTTAGTCCTCATCTGACAGTGAGATTTCGAGAGGCTGAGGAGAGGAGAAGGGACGAAAACGCTGGTGGGAGCCATTGGAGATGGAAGTTGCTGTGTCTGGAAAGGCATAAAGGTCAGAGTGGGAGCAGGAGGAAAGGACACCGGGGGTTGTGTGAATTGGGAGTGAGCAGAGCAACAGTGGTAGGAGAAGATGCCGGGGGCTGTTAAGTAGTAAGTGGGAGCATATGAAGAGAATGCTGGTGACTGTGTAAGCAGTTAACAGGAGCAAAAGGAGTGGAAGCATGGGGCTGCAGGAGCAAGAGAAGAGAACACCAAGGGCTGTGTGAGCAGTGAGCCGGGAGCAAAAAAGAGGATGTGAGGATTTTGTAATCGGAGAGCAGGCAGAGGAAGCCAGGGGCTGTGAGAAGTGATTGGGATCAGGAGAGGACATCTAAGACTGAGCAGTGCAAAAGCAGGAGGAGAGGACGCAGAGGGCTTTGTGAACAGCAAGTAGAAGCAGGAGGAGAGGACACCTGAGGCTGTGTGATCAGTGAGTTTGAACAGGAGGAGAGGAAATTGAGGGCTGTGTGATCAGAGAGAGGATACTGGCAGTGTTGAAAGTGTTGGTGTTGAACCACTGAGTACTGAGGGGTCATTGTGAGTGCTGTGGGAGTCACTATCATGTTACATCCCAAAACAGTTAAGAGAAACAGCTAGTACTGAGAATAAAATTGGTAAGTAAATTTAACTAAATATAGCAAAAATTATATAAAACATAATTTTTTTTTTTCCTTGATTATCCTGGATTTACACGCAAAGCCATATAAATAAAACGACGGCTCATAAGTCAAAAGATGACAGTGATTGGGCGCCCTCTTTATAGTTACATAGAAGGAGCACCCATCTTCTAGACATCTTATACACATAAAGGGGGCCTCTGTCTCACGTTAGGTTACAAGGTTGAGGAGAATGGTGCGACCTCCAGATCTAAATGACCGGTGCCACCACTGGCCGTGTTACCTCACATTTAGTAGGCAGGACTGCCGCCAAACGCAACCCAATCAACCAAATGGTGGAGCTGCGCCGCCATTGGAACCTCAGTCCTATCTTGGTCCTCTTACAGGTTCAGACAACCCAGCCTCTGATGGCGTGTCAGCTCACTCTTGAGATGGACCAACCCCACTGGGGGAGCCAGTGATGGAAAAAACCATCCGCCCCCTCCCCTCCAGCAAAGACAGCCGGAGAAGGAGGCGGGCGGGAGATAGGCTCCCCCGTGGAGACAGCGGCTGCGGCCGAACCCCCCCCCCCCCCCCCAGGACCACACGGAGAAAACCTGTAACAGAAACCTCCGGCCCCCCTCCCCTCCAGCAAAGGCAGCCAGAGACGGAGGCGGGCGGGAGAAGGGCCCCCCTTGTGGAGACAGGAGCCGCCAGCAAAACCCCCCACCCCCTCCCCCAGCAGCACCATACGGAGGAAGTTCGCAGCTGGCACCCCCCCTACCCTCCGGCAGTGACAGTGGGAGAAGAAGGCGGGCGGGAGATAGGCTCCCCAGTGGAGACAGAAGCTGCGGACACGAACCCCCGCAGAACCACACAGGGGAAGCCAGTGACAGAACCCTCCCTCCCCCCTCCCCTCCAGCAGAGGCAGCCTGAGAAGGAGGCGGGCGGGAGAGAGGCCCCCCATGCAGACAGAAGCTGCCGGTGGGTGAAACACCCCCCCCTCCATACGCAGCTAAGACCCATGGCGGGGGCCAAGAGTGCCCCAGAGCAGAAAGTAACCACCCGCCCGCCTCCCCTGATCTGCCAGAAGTGACGTCAACACAAAAGCCGACAACCACAAGAGGAGGAGGCAGAGGAGGGCAGGCTTTATGCAGCCTGACTCCTCCTACAAATACAGGCTGACCTGCGGTCAGCCTTACACAAACCATAATTCATTTTTTTCCTGGATTATCCCCATTACATTAACAGTTAACATGTCCAATGGGAGTGATGGTTCACATCCTGTGTGATGTATGAGTTCCTTTAACAACCATTTGAGGCTGAATACTGCTGCACAAAACATGAGTTAGTTATTTGTTTGGAAACCTCATCCTAAATCTAAAGCTGGACCTGGCAACACTGCAAAACATCAACAACCTAAAAGGGAGTTTGGATGAATGGGAGGGTGGTGAAATGGGGGGTTCAGGCAACAGACAAGGATAATTGAGTGACAAAAAGGTGGGTAAAAGAAAAAGCTTTAAAGAGGCTAGTCCTGAGCTGACACATCTAAATATGCCTGGTTGTGTGATGTTGGGGATTTTAGTCCAGTAGTGGCATTGCTGGAACAGAGCACCTCCTCCAGCTGCCAGGGGAACAATTCTTCCAGTGAGGATGGGGCAAGGTTACAGAAAAGGATAGACGGATATTGGTGGTAAGAGACCCAGTTATTAGAAGGACAGATTGGACAATCTGTCACAAAGACCACGACCGCTCAACAGTATGTTTACTGGGCACGCGGGTTTGGAACATTGTGGATTGGATGGACAGATGTTTGGGTGGAGCTGGGGAGGATCCAGCTATTATGGTACATTTTGCTACAAATGACAACGTTCGAGGAAAATTAAGTGTCCAAAAAATTATTTCAGGGACTTAGGTGTTATATTAAAGAAAAGGACCCCCAAGGCAGTATTCTCAGAAATACTGCCTGTACCTCGAGCCACACCAGAGTTACAGCAAGAGCTTAGGAAACTAAGTGGCTGAGGAACTGACATAAGAAGGAGGGTTTTGGGTTCATGGAAAACTAGGCTGAATTTTTTGTCGATTACCGGCTCTATACCAAAGACTGCACTTAAATAGAGAGGGTTAAGCTCTGTTGGGGAAAAAGTTATCCATAAGGTTGGAGGAACTTTTAAAGTTTGTGGTGGGGGAGGAGGGATCAGAGGAATCTATAACAGGCAGTGACCAAGGGTCATA
This sequence comes from Lithobates pipiens, assembly GCF_037356315.1. Taxonomy (NCBI): domain Eukaryota; kingdom Metazoa; phylum Chordata; class Amphibia; order Anura; family Ranidae; genus Lithobates; species Lithobates pipiens. The sequence goes on along the minus strand of NW_027507686.1, from coordinate 105,313,721 downwards.
GGATGCTTATGTGGGCAAGGTTAGTTGTGTAACTAGAGTACCTAAGACCAATGCATGTAAGCTTGCAGAATCCATTTGCAGCCTTAGAACAAACAAGCATGTTTATTATTATGTTAATTTTGCAATACAGCACTGCGTACTTTTAACAGAAAATTGCGCGGTCATGCGATGTTGTCCCCAAACAAAATTTATGTCCTTTTTCCCCACAAATAGAGCTTTGGTGGTATTTGATCACCTCTGCGGTTTTTATTTTTTGCACTATAAACAAAAAATGGCGACAATTTTGAAAAAAACACAATATTTTGTACTTTTTGCTATAATAAATATCCAAAAAATCTTTAAAAAAAAATGTCTTTATCAGTTTAGGCCGATATGTATTTTTCTACATATTTTTGGTATACAAAATTGCAATAAGCATATATTAATTGGTTTGCGCAAAAGTTATAGCGGTGATCTGCGATTTATTGGGACTGCAACATTGCAACAGACACAGCGGAGACTTTTGATGATTTTTTGACACCAGTAACATTTATTCAAGCTGTTAGGCCGCGTACACACGCGGGGACTGTTCGGCCAACTTTGTCCGTCAAACAGTTTCGGCAAACAGTCCGCTCAAAATTAGCATGGACGGACATGGCCACACACGACGGACGAACAGTTTGCTGAAACCGTGCGCGATGACGTGAACGGCACGTACGACGGGACGAAAAATACGACGTCCTATACACTGCATTATAACTTTCGGCGTGTAAATCCTTTCTGAGCATGCGCGGAACTTAGTTTGCCGAACAAGCCTACACACGAGGGGACTGTTCGCTGAAACAAAGTTTCAGCGGACAGTTTTTCGGAATTTCCGAAAAACCTTGTTCAGCGGACTGTTCGCTGAAACTGTCCGCTGAAAGCCCACACACGGGCGGACTGTCCGCCGAAACACTGTTCAGCGGACAAAGTTGGCCGAACAGTCCCCGCGTGTGTACGCGGCCTCAACTGTGTTCCCTAAGTGTGTTTCTAACTGGGGGGGAATGTGGCTGACTAGAGGAGAAGACAGATTGTTGTTCCTGCTTAGTAGGAACACATTACCTGCCTCCTCTCCCCTGACAGAACTAGGATTTGTGTGTTTACACACACAGATCCCGGTTCTTGCTCTGTCATGAGTGATTGCGGGTGCCCGGTGGTCATCGCACACTATGTGTGCTAGTTGAAATCCAGAGATTCTTAAATATTCCAAATAAATGATTATCACCACCACCTTAAGGAAAACATGCTTACCAGAGGGTAAGTCAAACGCACAAGTGGCTTTCACCCTGCCCGGGCCTTTAATTTGCAAAGGAAATCAAACACGATGATATTTTTCCAGGCTTAGAAGCAGGTAAGCGTGGATTCACAAATCGTATCACCCCAAAAGAAAAAAAGTATAGGACATAGTGTAATATTGTCAAAATAAACGAATGTGTAAACCAAACAATTGCACTTATGTGCAAATATGAGTATAACGCTAAAAAGCAAAGAATAAAATCAAATCCAGTGCGCCATCACCACATAGAGAGCCTCCTTACCAAATGACAAGCTCAAAAGTGTAGATATCCCCACAAGCAGATGGATCCTCAGCTGAAAACGCAAATAGAATCAATGAATGGTCAGTCCACAGTCCCAACTTGGGCAAAAAGCTCTGTGTATCCTGCAAATAATGATAAGTGTCAACCCCAAAAAAATTTGTAGCATACCATAGCGTATATATACATTACAAACAAAAAATGCATAAAAAATGTCCTATTTCTCACAAAAACAAGTGCTATATTGAAGAATGGGAGAAATACACTAATTAGACTTCTTTAACCAATAAATGGTGCTAGCTGCTGCATATAATCAAACTCCACCAGGAATGAAAAACATATAATTGCTCAAATATGTAAAATTGATATATTGATGTCTTTTCTAGTTTATTGAGCTCCTGACATGTCAGATATAAACAACTTTATACTCTAGTCTTCTCGAGCTTATATAATAACCACACCTTTTTTTTTTGGAGTGTTTATTATTCCTCCTAGGTATTTTATTCCTTTTTACTTAGATAACTGGAGTTATAATTTGCATACATCTCCATAGGTTGTAATGATGGAGCACCCCTCTTTTGTTTTAGTGTGTTTATTTTTATTTATTTGCATATTTATTGATGTATTTATTTATTTATTATATAACATTTATACTTTAATGTTATATTTTAATATTTTTGTTTTGTCAAATATTCTGTATATGTTGTTATTCATTATTTCTAAAACAAATAAATCTTTTGAACGAGAAAAACATATAAATAACACAAATCTATAAAAACAGATTCAAGCAGCGCTAATTTATATAACTGCTACAATAAAGCAATTTTTTTTACTTAAAGAGGGATTCCACCAAAAAAAAAAATATTAAAAGCCAGCAGCTATAAATACTACAGCTGCTGACTTTTAATAAATGGACACTCACCTGTCCCGGGTTCCAGCGATGCCGGCAGCCGAGGCCGATCGATCGCTCGGCCCTCGGCTGCTGCCGCCACCATTCTAGGTGAGGGAATCAGGAAGTGAAGCGAATCGGCTTCACTTCCCGGTTCCCTACTGCGCGTGCGCGAGTAGCGCAGCGCAATAGGAATTCTCCGCGCTGTCACTGGGACCCATGTGTGTCCCAGCAGACAGCGCGGCAGGACAGGAAATGGCGTAGACTCCCATGGGAGTCTATGCCCGGAAGTGGGTGTAAATACCTGTCTTTGACAGGTATCTCCACCCCCCTCCCCCCTGAAAGGTGCCAATTGTGACACCGGAGGGGGGGAGGGATCCGATCAGCGGAGGTTCCACTTTAGGGTGGAACCCCGCTTTAAGTCCCTTTTTGTAATACGTGCTCTGCATAGCTGGATATATAGTCCATATATCAGATCATGATAATCACTCTTAAACGCTGTATAGAAAAGTCTATTTCAAATTGATAAAGCGGAATAAATGCAGAATGCTGACACCGACAAACACCACCTTCACACGTGCACAGGTAGAAACAGGGGGGCATGTGGAAGAGACCCCCCTTATTGCAACCCTTACCAGGAAACAAGGTTCAATCTGGCGTATAAATATACAATCAAAGAGTGGCAGCAATCTTCGTTTTCTTATCCACCTCTGCGCTAATCCCCCTTAAAAATTCAGTGAAAGGGAAGAACAGCAGACATAGCGAAATCCCATTTAAAACATCTTTAATAATATTTATAAAACTTCACAATATACACTCACAAACAAAGGATAATGTCATAGCTTTGTTCACAATACGTCAGAAGGACCAGATATATACAGTCTCCTACCGCACACCGCTACTATAGCCAACAGAGAATCAGACTGCCTTCCACTTCCACTTTCCATAGCGGCCACTATAGAACGTCCTGGGGGGTGTATGGGATCCTTATGAATTTTAGGAATATGGTAAAAATAAGCCATACTATGGCCATAATGTGCCATACTACTGATTACTGATCACTGATCTCTGACACTGGTGGTCCATGACAAGCGGCGCCGGTGGTCTCTGACAAGCGGCGCCGGTGGTCCCTGACAAGCGGCGCCGGTGGTCCCTGACAAGCGGCGCCGGTGGTCCCTGACAAGCGGCGCCGGTGGTCCCTGACATTCGGCACTGGTGGACACTGATAAGGTGAACTGGTTTTCATTTATATTAAATGCATTCAATTATTATTATATTAATATGCATTTATATTAAAATGCTTTGTATCTGTAAGGCTGTAAACTATCATACTGCATGTTATGTATGGCTTGCTGGCTGCAGAATGAGGGGTGTGATTTATGTTGAAGTGGGCGAGTTCACATTTACATATACAAACCTAGTGTACCTCGCAAGAGCTGCTCTGTTGGACTGGAAGGGAATCACTGTTAACAGGAAGTTCTCGGCTAGCCATATTACCAGAGTCCATAGTGCCAGTAAGCATAGAGGGTCTCCAAGATGACATGTTTCGAGGTTTTACCTCTTTGTCAAAACTTCATAAGATTAGTTGCCCACACAGGGCTTTTTCCACATCAGCATGAACAGACAATTGAAAATTCCAAGCCACCTGGCTCCCTTGTCAGCAGCTTCTTGCTTGTCCCTCTGACTGTTTTGCCCAGCTTTCCTGGTTTGCCTAGCTTACATAACATTTAGTCACAATTCCTTGCTGCACAGTCCACTCTTGGCCTCTGGTTAGGGGTTTTCCTGACCCCTTCATAGGAACCCACCTGACTCTTAAAATGAGACCCTTTGCTGGTCGGGGTGCCTCTGACACCTGCTTCTGTCCCCTGACTCCTGTCTGGGGCTCCTCTGACCCCTGGGTGAGAACTTCTGTCTCCAATATGGCAACTGTTTGAAAATGTGAATCCCTGTGCTTTCCTCAGGATTGAGTTTATAATGACCCTGCACACCTGTGTACTCACACAGGGTACAGGTATGCAGTAAAATGTGGACACGAGATTGAAGGTTCCATCCCATCCAAGACATTTTGGAACCTTCAAGCTCCAGGTCCCGATCCAGGTTTACAGAATCCAAAGAAAGCCAAAAACAGTTTTTCTTTTTCATACATCATGGGACATGATGTCCCCTGAGTTAGGCTAATATTCATTACCTACTGGGTTATACACCATCTCAAGGTGAATGAACACTGGTAGACAACATTTTAGACAGGAAGTGATCCTCTATGTAACCCCTCCCATACTGTAAGTACATCTTTTTTTTACCAGTGTCTGTGTCAGGGCTGGCTTAGCCCTTCCTCCTCTGGGCTGGCCGCTCAGCTTTCGGCTAATTGCCAGCTCTCTTCTCTTTCCACAGTTACCAGCTGTTCCCGATGATGCTCATCTGACCTGCCTATTTAAAGCCTTCCTGCTCACTTTTTCATTTGCCTTCGCGTTGGTCACATCACAGGGAACCATCTCCTGCTGTTTGTTTCAAGTCTGGCTTGCTGACATCCCACCTGGCTTCTTATCCTGCTTGTGGTTGCTCTCCTTGGATCCCTGACTTCCGGGCTGACTGATTACCCAATCTGGTTAATGAACTTTGGACTGGCTGACTACCCGATCTGGCTACAGGACTCTGGCTATGCTTGACTACGCTTTTTTTCTTTTTCTTTTTATTAATAAACAAGTGTGATTTGATTGTACTTCTGTCTCAGTCTGTTTCATGGTTTCTTGACAGTAGGAGGCCATGAATTCAGAAGATACAGTCAATCCACTTGTTGGTAATATTTTTTCCAGATTGGATGAGCAAGATCACCGCATGGATCAGTTTGCCTTGGTGTTACAAACGCTCCTGAATCGCACGGCTCACCTGGCTGCTCCGGTACAACCCGTCCCTGCTGCTGCGTCTCTGTGCAGGCACCCGCCTCGAGTATTACCTCTATAAAAGGTTTGTCTGGTTCTGCTCCGCTTCCCCAGCGATTTGGGGGCGATCCAGTTCAATGCAGAGGGTTTCTCAATCAGGTTGAGATATAATTCAAAATGATGCCCCAGGCGTTTCCCTAAGACAGAAGCAAAGTAGGTTTCGTGATATCTTTGCTTTCTGAGGGAGCCTTGGCCTGAGCTAGCCCTCTATGGGAGACACAAAAACCTTTTGTCTTGAGTTACCCTCAGTTTGTGGCCTCCTTTAAAAGGGTTTTTGACGTTCCCGCATGCTCCGCTTCTGCTGCCAAGTGCCTCATGTCCATCAAAAAGAGTACGAAAACTGTTGCCGACTACGCCATTGAATTCCGTACTCTGGCAGCAGAGGTTGCTTGGAACAATGAGGCCCTCATGGCTGCTTTTTCTCATGGTCTCTCGGATTCCATCAAGGATGAGATAGCAGCCCGAGATATACCCACTGAGCTGGAGAGCTTAATCTCGTTTGCCATCCTCATTGACTCCAGACTCAGAGAAAGACTTTCTCTTAAGGAGCGCTTGCCGAAGCCTCCTGTACGTTTGCCTCTGAGCTTTGTAGTCCCACCCATGCCTCCCTCACCTCCCATGCCTCCTGGTACCGAGTTGGTCAGTGAAGATGAACCCATGCACCTGGGCTTCACGTGTCTCTCTTCGGATGAGAGAGCCTTTAGGAGCAGGGAGAGATTGTGCCTTTATTGTGGCTAGGCAGGTCACTTTTTGAAGTCTTGTCCTATCCGTCCAGGGAACGCCGAACCTTGAGGTCCTTTCATGGACAGACCTTAGGTGGCGTTGTTTCATCCCCAGTTATCCAAAAGGATAAGCCCCTGGTTTTGGTCACCCTTTCTTGGGCTGAGTCGTCCATCAAGATACAGGCTCTAATCGACTCTGGGGCTGCAGGCCTGTTCATTGATGCTGCATTTGTTTCGCAGCACTCGATTCCGCTGCAGCTGCGTGACACTCCACTTGCCATTGAGGCTCTTGACGGGAGACCTTTACAGCCTGCCCATGTGACTCATGAGACGGTTCCGTTGTCCATGGCCATAGGGGCTCTTCACCATGAGATAATCCAATTCCAAGTTATTTCCTCACCCAGATTTCCGCTGGTTATTGGTTATCCTTGGTTACAGAGGCACAACCCCTCTTTTGATTGGCTCCATGCTGAGGTTCTCTCCTGGTCACCACAATGCAGTGAGACATGCTTTCTGAAGGTATCCAAGGTCCTGTGCACAGCTTCACTCCCCTCCTTGCCGGAGGAGTACCGTGATTTTGGCGATGTCTTTGATAAAGGTCAAGCCGATAGTTTGCCCCCACTTTGCCTTATGATTACGCAATTGACCTTCAACCTGGTACCATACCTCCTCGTCTCCGGGTTTACCTTTTGTTGGTCTTGGAGGATAGGGCCATGGAGGAGTATGTTGCTGACACACTTTCTCGAGGTTTCATCTGCAAGTCCTCGTCTCCTGCTGGTGCTGGTTTCTTCTTTGTGAAAAAGAGGAGCGGTGAACTGAGACCTTGTATAGATTATAGAGGTCTCAATCGTGTCACGATTAAGAATGCCTACCCCATTCCATTGATTACGGAGTTATTTGACCGCCTCAAGGGAGCAACGGTTTTCACAAAGCTTGACCTGAGAGGGGCATACAATCTTGTGCGCATTAAGGAGGGCGACGAGTGGAAAACTGCGTTTAATACCAGAACAGGCTATTATGAATACCTGGTAATGCCTTTTGGCCTTTGTAACGTCCCAGCAGTTTTCCAGGAATTTATTAACAATATCCTCCGAGATTTGTTGCAATTGTGTGTGGTGGTTTATCTCGATGATATTCTCATATTTTCCAAGTCCCAGTAGAGCCACCACACAGATGTCTGTCGTGTACTTCAGAAACTAAGAGATAACAATCTCTATTGTAAACTGGAGAAGTGCGAGTTCCATCGTGAACAGGTTACATTCCTGGGCTATGTCATTTCCACTGCTGGTTTTTCGATGGACCCAGAGAAACTGTCGGCAGTCCTACAGTGGCCTCGACCCGTGGGTTTACGTCCTCTGCAGCGTTTCCCGGGCTTTGCCAACTACTATCGGAAGTTTATTCGTAACTTCTCGTCACTGGTCAAACCTCTGACTGATATGAGCAGAAAGGACGGTAACCTACAGAATTGGTCTCCGGAGTCCATTAAGGCCTTTGAGACTCTCAAGGCTGCCTTTGTTTCTGCTCCTGTGTTGGCACATCCTGATCCTACGTTGCCTTTTATCCTAGAAGTTGATTCTTCTGAGATGGGAGTTGATGCCCTTCTGTCTCAATGTCCTAACTCTGAGAGTGCTATGCATCCGTGTGGCTACTTTTCCAAGAAATTGTCATCTGCTGAGTGCAATTATGAGAATAGTGACAGAGAGCTGTTGACAATCATTTTAGCCCTGAAAGAATGGAGACATCTCCATGAAGGTACCACTGTGCCCGACCTTATTCTTACTGACCATAAGAATCTTACATTCTTGTCTGAGGCTAAGCGACTCTCTCCCAGAAGGGCGCAATGGGCTCTTTTCTTGTCGAGCTTTAATTACATTGTCTCATTCTTACCCGGTACTAAGAATGTAAGGGCTGATGCCTTGTCACAACAATTTTCCTCCACTTCCAAGTCGGAGTCAGTTCCGGTTCCTATGATTCCTCCTGATCATATATTGGCTACGGTTCGCACCAGTCTTACTTCTCCTTTGGGTGACAAAATTCTTGATGCTCAGTTCCATGCTCCTCCTGATAAACCTTGTGACCGCTGCTTTGTCCCAGAGAGTCTCCGTACTGCAGTGCTGCAGACTTACCATTCTCTCAAGGCAGCTGTTCATCCTGGGAAGAATCAACTCATTTGGGCCATCTCACAACAATTCTGGTGGCCTAGTCTACGGGCTGATGTTACTGCCTTCGTAGCTGCCTGTCCCGTGTGTGCTCAGAGTAAGACTCCATGACACCTTCCAGTGGGCCTCCTACAACCCATACCCAATGGAGAGAGGCCCTGGACTCACCTGTCTATGGATTTCATTGTGGAATTGCCCAACTCCCAAGGCAACACTGTTATCCTTATGGTGGTTGACTGGTTCTCAAAGATGTGTCATTGTATTCCACTTAAAAAGTTGCCCACCTCTAAGGAACTGGCTTCCAATTTTGCTCGGGAGATCTTTCGCTTACATGGGCTACCCAAGGTGATTGTCTCGGATAGGGGCAGTCAGTTTGTCTCCCAGTTCTGGCGAGCCTTTTGGGCACAGTTGGGAATCCAGCTTGCGTTCTCTTCTGCGTATCACCCGCAGTCTAATGGGGCCACAGAACAAGCCAATCAGTCCTTGGAGCAATTCCTACGTTGCTATATTTCTGACCATCATAACAACTGGTCTGACCTGTTACCTTGGGCAGAGTTTGCTCACAGCAGTGCCTTGAATTCTGCCTCCCGATTGTCTCCATTTATGGCAAATTATGGTTTCCAACCTTCCATGTTGCCTGACTCGTTTGTTCCACAGAGTATTCCTGCATTAGAGGAGCATCTCCGTGGTCTTCGTTCCACTTGGTTACAAGTCCAGGAGGCTTTGCGTCATGCTAATGATAGGTACAGACTCCATGCTGACCGCAGACGCCTGCCTGCGCCTTCCTACCAGGTTGGGGACAGGGTCTGGCTGTTATCTCACAATGTCCGGCTTCGTGTTCCCTCACTGAAGTTTGCACCTCGGTTTATTGGGCCGTTCCGTATCCTTCGCAGGATTAATCCAGTAGCTTACCCGTTGGACCTTCCTCCTAGTGTGCGCATCTCTAATGTGTTTCATGTCTCCTTATTGAAACCGTTGGCCTGTAACCGATTTACCACCTCGGTGCCATGTCCTCACCCTATTCTGGTTGAGAACCATGAGGAGTATGAGGTACAATCCATTGTTGACTCCCTTAGGTTCCGTGGGCACATACAGTACCTGGTGCATTGGAAGGGGTACGGTCCGGAGGAACGCTCCTGGGTTTCATCCTCTGACGTACATGCCCCTGTCCTCCTCCGCGAGTTCCATAGAAGGTGGCTCTCCGAGGGAGAGGGGTCATTGAGGGGGTGGGGGGTACTGTCAGGGCGGGCTTAGCCCTTCCTCCTCTGGGTTGGCCGCTCAGCTGTCGGCTAATTGCCAGCTCTCTTCTCTTTCCACAGTTACCAGCTGTTCCCGATGATTCTCTTCTGACCTGCCTATTTAAAGCCTTCAAGCTCACTTCTCCTTTGCCTTCGCATTGGTCACATCACTAGGAACCATCTCCTGCTGTTTGTTTCAAGTCTGGCTTGCTGACATCCCTCCTGGCTTCTATCCTGCTTACAGTTTCTCTCCTTGGATCCCTGACGTCTGGACTGGCTGATTACCCGATCTGGTTAATGATCTTTGGACTGGCTGGCTACTGGACTCTGGCTATGCTTGACTACGCTTTTTTCTATTTACCTTTTTATTTTTATTAATAAACAAGTGTGATTTGATTGTACTTCTGTCTCTGTCTGTTTCATGGTTCCTGACACATGCATACATTTCAACCCTTCTTACAGAACTGGTGTGGCAGTGATTTTAGGACAGGATTTTTGTGAGTGGGTGGTGGTGATTAGGGGCACTGTCCGTGGACTGCAGGGATAAGAGACACTGACTGGTGCGGCAGTTATTACGGATAATAGCAGCACTGGTTTGGTGACATTGTACTGTTCTGGCGGTGATCAGAGACCAATGGCTGGTTGCACTGTCATACAGTGATATCAGGACACCCAGCCATTGTACATGATTACTGCCACAGCGGTACATTGTCACCATAGTGATACTGCACTTATTCTAGTGACAGTATGTAAGATATATATTCAAAGGTTTTATTTGTGAAATCTTGCATACTACTGTGATGATATGACAGCAGTCACATGGTAAAAGCAAAAAAAAAAAACAGTGTTCTCAGTGCTACCCTTCTCTGTCGAAATAAGACAAAAGTATCTGAAATTGTATTTCCTATAGTATGGTGCACTGTTCAGATATATTTAAAATGCGTAAAATTTGAACAAATTCTAAAGATGCCTGGAGGTGATATGAAAATGCTAGCTGTGATCCAAAGTGGGAACAATTCTGCCTATTCCAAAAGGGCTGGGAACCCAAACTGCAATAGAAGAGGGAAAAGAGAGAGAGGCGCCAGAAAACCACTTATTGTAAACAAATAAAATTCATGAAAAGGTTCCACTCACAAAAGGTTTCAGTGTATAGGAGTCCAAGACTGACTGAGGAAGGAGGCGTGGCCTCCAAAATGTGTTACTATTGGTTGTTTCTCCGAGGGTTGGCAGGCCTTCTCTCAGCTTTGACAGCTCACTCCCCAGCATCCTCCTAACAAATGGAGCTGTCTGACAGCCTGACCACAGGTTGGACTTTGTTCTGAGTTTTCTCTGGTTTATGACTCCAGTACACCTGACCTCTTTTGTGAGTGGAACCTTTTTTATGAATTTTATTTGTTTACAATAAACTGTGCTACACCAAGTGATCGCCTGGCGCCTCTTTCCCCCTTTCCTCTTCTGTCACATGGTAAACGACCTGTGATTGGCCCTGGTACCTTGGAGAGATCATGGCAGCAGTAAGCAAGGTATTATGAATGACAGCCTTACTATTGTAACTGTGATCGCTGAGTATGGTTATAGTAGTATTAAACCCAAAAGCAAGCATTTATTATATTGCAACTTACCAATTTTTAGATGTGGTGGCTGCATTCGTTTTCTTTTTGGGCTTAATTTCTTTTATTTTCAGAGGGTTGAGATGAACCATTTACCACTGATGGGGTTTTTATGATCCGCTTTTATTTATTTTTGTAAACTGGTGCTGAAACTGCTTAAAAAAGTGTTAGCTAGAATTTGGTTTCAGTTTGTTAGTGAATCTAAATCTGCTTGTTCATCTAACATTCCCCTACCCCCAGACTGACAAGTACACTGTCCAAAAGTTTATCTGTTGCTCATTCATCCAGAGTGGGGGACACTGTAATACAGGAGGTATTTTACTGGCCAGATGACCAGGTGACATCAGAGGGAAGAAAGCTTAAAAAAATAAAATTTTTTTTTTTTTTTTTTTTTTTTTGTTATTCCCATGGACAAGATGGAGGGATTACGCATAACATCACTTAACACCAAGGGACTTAACATCCCCGAGAAACGTAAAATGTTATTAAATGATTTAAAACGCTCTAAAACTGATATATGCATGGTACAGGAAACACATCTGAAGGAGGGAAAATTTCCTTACCTTCAAAATAGAAACTTTCCAAATGTCTATCATGCCATAAATCAAGAGGCTAAAACCAAGGGCGTGGCGATTTTAATATCCAATCGAATACCGTGGTCCCTACTGGATAAATGTCAAGAGCCAGGGGGGAGATACTTGTTCCTTAAGGGACTTATAGGACAGGTTAAAGTAACTCTTGCTACAGTTTATGCCCCAAACACATACCAAGATGGATTTTTGAATAAAGCTCTATCAAAATTAATGGAATTCAAGGAGGGAACTCTTATTATTGGGGGGGACTTTAACGTCCCTCTAGACCCAAAATTGGATACCTCTAATAGGACATCATCCGTTTCTGAAAAAATTAGGAAAAATATTCTTCGTAAATTAAATGAACTTCAACTGGTTGATGTATGGAGGGCCTTCCATGCTGAGGAGAGGGATTATACATTCTTTTCAAACCCCCATCAACGGTATTCACGCATCGATTTCTTTTTGTTATCTCAGCGAACATTATCATTAGTACAGGACATACGTATAGGAAATATAACATGGTCTGACCATGCGCCAGTAACGATTAATATCCTCTTGAAGGATGCTTTATATAAAACGGACTGGAACTGGAAAATGAATGAAAGCCTTTTACAACGTCCTGAAATCCAAGAAGAGATAATTAAAGAAATCGATTCGTATTTCAAAATTAATGATAATGGAGAGACTGAAATGGGGATAGTGTGGGAAGCCCATAAAGTAGTAATTAGAGGAATTCTAATAAAACATGGGTCCCGAATAAAAAGAGCTCGAGAAATGGAAACAGGCAGACTATTGGAAATGATAAGGAAGATAGAGATACAACATAAGAAGACAATGGAGAAGGATATGGGGACAGAATTAGCACATTTAAGAAGACAGTTATCAGATCTCCTCCGATATAAGGTAAGGGCTATTTTACAACAAGAAAGGGGAGTAATATATGAATCAGGTGATAAATGTGGCAAAGTGCTAGCAAGGAAATTAAAAAAACAACGACTCCGTTCATATATACCCTATATCAGGACAAAAGGAAATTCTAAATCCCTAGTACCAAAAGATATTGCAGAGGAATTCAGACAATATTATACTTCATTGTATAATCTTCCAGTTCCCCCCCATTCCTCTTCCTCTTCATCACTAGAGGAATATCTTGAATCCTCACACTTAGCGAAATTGTCATCCTCAGCACGAAGAAAACTTGAATTACCAATAACAACAGAAGAAGTAACCTCGGCAATAAAGATGTTGAGGCAAGGAAGGGCTCCTGGTCCAGATGGATTTTCTCTGCAATATTTTAAAAGTTTTCATTTGCAACTTGTCCCTCATATGGTTAAAACATTTAACATACAAGGGAAAATCAGGCCTCCACCTGTAGAAGCATTAAGGGCACATATCGTACTTATTCCAAAAGAAGGAAAGGATCAATCAATATGCAGTAGCTACCGTCCAATATCATTATTAAATACGGACTACAAAATATTTACAAAGATACTCGCAGCTCGCCTAGAACCGTTTATGACGCAGCTGGTTCATATGGACCAAGTGGGGTTCGTCCCCACACGTGAAGCTAGGGATAGCACAATTAAGGTTCTGAATTTAATTCAATATGTAAATCAGAGGAAGCTGCCGAGTATCTTTGTTAATACAGACGCAGAAAAGGCCTTTGATAGGGTCAGTTGGTCCTTTATGTTAGGAGTTTTAAAGCAGATGGGCCTTGGGGATCGAATGTTGGACTGGATAGCAGGAATATACTCAAAGCCACAGGCACTGGTAAAGGTTAATGGGATAAATTCTGAAAATTTTCTAATATCTAATGGGACACGTCAGGGATGCCCCCTGTCGCCTCTTTTATTTGCACTATCATTAGAACCTCTGTTAAATAGAATAAGATGGAACCCCGATATTAAAGGTATCTCTATAGCGGATCAGGAATATAAACTCTCAGCATATGCAGATGATTTATTATTTTCACTTTCTAATCCACAAATATCATTACCCAATTTATTGGGGGAAATTGAGCACTATGGTGCTCTATCTAATTTTAAAATAAATTATGGTAAGTCAGAGGCGATGGGGATATCACTGGGGAATCCCATTCAAAAAAATTTAGAGGATAATTTCAAGTTTAAATGGACAGCCACAGCGCTGAATTATCTAGGGATACAGATCCCACCTAACCTAATAGATGCATACGCATTGAACTTTCCACCCTTATTAAGGGAAATTATTACAAGGTTGAATGAGTGGAATAAATCCTCTCATTCCTGGTTTGGAAGAAGTAATATTTTGAAAATGAATATCGTCCCTAAGTTTCTTTATCTGTTTCAGGCACTACCAATCCGGATTCCACTGGCTTTCTTTAGCAAAATTCGGACAATATTTACAAAGTTCATATGGGCAAGTAAGCACCCTAGGATTAACAGGAAATTACTAACTATGTCTAAAGAAGCGGGTGGAATCGCAGCACCGGACTTATATAAATACTATCAAGCTACCCAGCTGGGTAGAATTGTGGATTGGTGCTGCCATAGAGACAGTAAAAGATGGGTTGCTATGGAACAACAAGTAAGTCCCATTCCCTTAGATAGAGCCTTGTGGTGCGGTACAGCTATACCTCTTATATTAAGAGCTCATCCCTTAGTAGGACCTACGCTCCAGATGGGAATAAAAGTAGTGCGGAATCCCAGAATCTCAACAGTTAAATCTCCTCTATTTCCTATTCTAGGGAACCCACTATTCCCGCCTGGCATGGAACTAGGTATATTTAGAAATTTAAGAGAGAAGGGTTGTTTCCAGGCATTACACTTTTTGAGATCTAAAAAATGGCCATCAATAGAAACGCTAATGCAACCAGGAGGACAATATGAATTACCCCTCTGGCAGGCGCTACAAGTTAAACATTTTTTGGACACTTTAGGACCGGCTAAGGATTTTGATCGTCCACTTACTAAGTTTGAAAAGTACTGTGAAAATAAGGAGCCCCTTTCCCATATTATCTCCAAAATATATGCATTACTAATTTCTCCTTTGGAGGATAATGACATAGTAAGTTTGGATAAATGGGAAAGAGATCTCGGACAAACGTTCACCCCGACTCAACGTCAGAAAATAATACACTTGACTTTGAAATCATCTAGGTGTGTTAAGATACAGGAACTAAATTACAAAGTACTAATGCGTTGGTATTATACTCCATCACGAATGCATACCTTTTTTCCAGAGACATCAGATAAATGTTGGAGATGTGGTAAGGAGAGAGGCACTATTGCCCATATTTTTTGGTACTGTCCAATGATTAGACAGTTCTGGGAAGAAGTTCAGAAAATCTCTCAATTGTTTACTGAGTATCATCTTGAGGAAGATCCGGCTTTCTTCCTATTACAATGTACACATATTCCATTAGAGAAATATAAGAATTCAATGTTATGCCATCTGGTGAATGCAGCTAAAAGCTGCATAACCATCCGTTGGAAAGAAAAGGGAGCACCGCGAACTTCACAATGGTTAAACAAAGTAAGGAAAATTGGGATCATGGAAAATTTGATCCCTATGCCCTCTGAGGAAAGGGAAGTCATAGCGCAAATCTGGGCTCCATGGGAGATTTTTTTACAGTCAGAGGAGGGGAAGAGGTTGATTGGAGAAGAAATTGAAGATTAGGTGAGCTGGTTGAGTAATGTAAACTAAACCCGCCGGTGGGTGGGATTGATCTCTCCCCCCCTCCCTCCTTTATCCCCCCTTTTATTCCCCCCTTTTTTTTTTTTTTTTTTCTTTTTTTTTTTTTTTTTTTTTTTTTTTTTTTTTTTTTTTTTTTTTTTTTTTTGTTTTTGTTGGACCACTATGAGGAATAGATACTATATACGGTATTGGATATTGTACTGATACTGTCTTGTTTTTGTTTTGTTCATAAAAAGGGCAGGAATGCATTATGTTGTACTTCATTGATTAATGATGTTGTTTTGTATTCTTGCAAAGAAATAAAGAATTATAAAAAAAAAAAAAAAAAAAAATAAAATGAATGCAGCCACCACATCTAATCATTTATAAGCTGCAATATATACAATTTTTGGTTTTGGGTTTAATACCACTTTAAGAAGGCCTTACTCTATATTAGATTGATGCTGTCCAAACCTGTGGCTGAGAGTTTTGGTAGTTCTCCCTATATTTAGAAGACCACAGGGGCAGGTCAGGCCATTGACCACATATTTAGTGGTACAAATCATCAAAAAATCTAATTGAAAGACATTATGGTCTTTCCAAAGTGATCATGGAAAGTAAATTGACCATGCCTTATGAAAGCATGTTTTGAAACTCACTTTTTTGCATTAAAAGGTGCTTTTGAGGTGCACATAGGAAGGAGAGTATCACGTTATGGCTTTATCTTACTCAGTGTCTTTTTAGCAGGCATGTTAGGAGCTCATCGTAAAATAAGTTTAGGCTTAGGTGGTAAGGGCCGGTCCACACTGCTGCGGTCAGATAAATCTTGACAAACGGAGAAAAATGTTATCAAATCCTCCCCCTTGCTGTGAGTGACAGGTGATTTACATATCTCGTGCACTAGCCTAAGAGACATGCATTATTTTTGAATTCCCTCCCACTCCTTTCTTCTGCTGCTCTGCAAGGATTGGCTGTTCCACACCTCAGCATGATTTGGCATGCTGAAGTCATGTGGGGACCTTCTGGGTTTTGACTGGATGTTAGTGATCATAGCAGAAGTTCAGTGTAAGGAATACACAGGAGAAAATGCATGTTGATAACAGGAGTGTAGAGGTGGGCGGGGAGTCTACTGACATCATGACTTCACCCACTGAGCCCTGGAAAACAGACCCACCCACAAAATCTGCAGTTTTTCGGGTCTCATTGCAGACAGAGGGGATACATTTAACACACAGGTATACATGCAGGAGGAATGTATATCCTTCTAGATAACCAATATCGCAGTAGTTTAGAAAGGATGAGAGTGGGTTTACATCAACTTTAAAGTACTTATTTACATTACTGGATTGTACTATTCTCCTCCTCCTCCTCCTTTTGATATGTATATGCTAGATGTTAAAAATGTTGTATAAATAGTAGGGGTGCAACGGATCGGCAACGATCCGCGATCTGAACGGGTCACCCTGCAGTCTCGGCCTTAGGAAAGGCCACGGCTTTGGCCTAGTTCCGAAGCGGCGGCCATATTGGTACACCCGTCGACGTTTACAGTGTGTTCGCTCCGTCACGGAGCGATCACCTGTAAACAAACCGGCGTCATGATGATGCCGGTTCCTCTCTCCCCTCTCTGTACTGATCTGTACAGTGGAGGGGAGAAATCGGATGGCAGCCACAGCCATCCGAGCAATACCCTGCCAATACTCTGCAATACTTACCCTGCCAATACTCTGCCAATACTTACCCTGCCAATACTCTGCAATACCAAGCAATGTCCTAGCAATAATCTGCAATACCTAGCAATAATGTGCAATACCCAGCATTACCCTGCCAATACTTATCCTGACAATACTCTGCAATACCCTGCCAATACTTATCCTGCCAATATTCTGCAATACTCTGCAATACCCTGCCAATACTTACTCTGCCAATACCCAGCCATACCCATCCCTGCTCAGCCAATATTACATTGGGGGAGATGATGTGGATATTACAGTGGGGGAGATGTATATTGCAGTGGGGACTATATGGTGGTGGCATTTTCACAGGTTTTTGAAAATTCAATTATTATTTGCTGATCTGAAAAATGATCCGATCCGTGACTGATCTGAGGAACAATCCGATCCGTGATTCTTTTGATCCGTTGCACCCCTAATAAATAGACAACTTTGTGTAAAAAAAAAAAAAAAAAGCGTTTTCATTTTTCCCCCACATTTTCCAAAAACTTGTAGAAAAAAATGACATGTTCAAAAGACTCATTATGCCTCATAGATTATACGTTGGGGAGTTTTCTTTCTAAAATGGGGTAATTATTGGGGCGTTTCCATTGGCCTGTTGCTCCAGGGGCTTCAAAAAGTGCAAGAAGTAGTCAAGAAATTATAGGTGTAATTTATGCTCCTAGAACACCTGATGGTGCTCCCTGCATGTTTTGCCTCTGTGGCCATGCTGTGTAAAAGTCTCACACATGTGGTATCGGGATACTCAGGAGGAGTAGTAGAATGTGTTTTGGGATGTAATTTGTGGTATGCATATGTGTGTGAGAAATAACCTGCTAATATGGCAATTTTGTGAAAAAAAAAGAATCTTAATTTTGCAAAGAATTGTGGGAAAAAATTACAATTTAAAAAAACCACCATGCAGCTTACTAAATACCTTAGAATGTCTACTTTCCAAAAAGGGGTCATTTATGGGGTATTTGTACTTTCCTGGCTTGTTAGGGTCTTAAGAAAATGGGATAGGCTGTCAGTACTTCAAGTGTGATCAATTTTCAGAGATTGGCACCATAGCCGACTCTTTCACACAGACTAAGTAATGTGCACTGATTTGGGTTTATTTTTACCAAAGATATGCAGCAAGAAAAAATACCAATTTGCTAAATTTTAAAACAAAAACAAAGAAAAATTCATTTTTTTACAGAATTTCCAGTCTTTTTTCTTTTATAGCACAAAAAAATAAAAAACCCAGTGGTGATTAAATACCAGCAAAAGAAATCTCTATTTGTGTGAAAAAAAGGACAACATTTTTCTATGGGTACAGTGTTGCATGACTGAGCAATTGTCATTCAAAATGTGAGACCACCGAAAGCTGAAAATTGGTATGGTTAGGAAGGGGGTTTAAGTGCCCAGTGGGTAAGGGGTTAAGGGAAGATATGATCAACATGTACAGTATAAATACATAAGTGGTTCATTTAGTGAACTTGGTTTGAGCTCTTCCCTTTCAGGTCATTACAGACAACAAGGAGTCCCTCTAAGTCTGGAAGAAAAAATATTTAACCTTCACATATGAAAAGGCTTCTTCACAGTAAGCACTGAGAAAATGTGGAGTACACTGGTTCTGGCCAGCTCAGTAGATTGTTTTAACCACTTTCAGACCGGACCATTTTGCTGGTAAATGACCAGAGGTCTTTTTACAATTTGGCACTGCGCTGCTTTAACTGGTAATTGTGCGGTCATGCAATGTTGTACCCAAACAAAATTTGCGTCCTTTTCTTCCCACAAATAGAGCTTTCTTTTGATGGTATTTGATTGCCTCTGCGATTTTTATTTTTTGCGATATAAACGTAAAAAGACCGAAAATTTTGAAAAAATATGATATTTTCTACTTTTTGTTATTAGAAAAATCCAATAAACTCAATTTTAGTCATACATTTAGGCCAAAATGTATTCAGCCACATGTCTTTGGTAAAAAAAAAGTCAATAATTGTATATTTATTGGTTTGCGCAAAAGTTGTCACATCTACAAACTAAGGTACGTTTTCTGGAATTTATGCAGCTTTTAGTTTACGACTGCCTATCTCATTTCTTGAGGTGCTAAAATGGCAGGGCAGTACAAAACCCCCCCAAATGGCCCCATTTTGGAAAGTAGACACCCTAAGGAAATTGATAAGTGGCATGTTGAGCCCATTGAATATTTTATTTTTTTGCCTCAAGCGATTGAATAATGACAAAAAATTTTTTTTTTTTACACAAAGTTGTCACTAAATGATATATTGCTCACACATGCTATGGGCATATGTGAAATGACACCCCAAAATAAATTCTGCTGCTTCTCCTGAGTACGGGGATACCACATATGTGGGACTTTTTGGGAGCCTAGCCGCGTACGGGGCCCCGAAAACCAAGCACTGCCTTCAGGCTTTCTAAGGGCGTAAATTTTTGATTTCACTTCTCACTACCTATTACAGTTTTGAAGGCCATAAAATGCCAAGATGGCACAAAACCCCCACAAATGACCCCATTTTAGAAAGTAGACACCCCAAGCTATTTGCTGAGAGGCATTTTGAGTCCATGGAATATTTTATATTTTGCCACAAGTTGCAGGAAAATTACAAACTTTAATTTTTTTTAATTTTTTTTTCACAAAGTTGTCACTAAATGATATATTGCTCACACATGCTATGGGCATATGTGAAATGACACCCCAAAATAAATTCTGCTGCTTCTCCTGAGAACGGGGATACCACATATGTGGGACTTTTTGGGAGCCTAGCCGCGTACGGGGCCCCGAAAACCAAGAACCGCCTTCAGGTTTTCTAAGGGTGTAAATATTTGACTTCACTCCTCACTACCTATTACAGTTTTGAAGGCCATAAAATGCCAAGATGGCACAAAACCCCCACAAATGACCCCATTTTAGAAAGTAGACACCCCAAGCTATTTGCTGAGAGGCATGTTGAGTCCATGGAATATTTTATATTTTGCCACAAGTTGCAGGAAAATTACAAACTTTTTTTTTTTTTTTCACAAAGTTGTCACTAAATGATATATTGCTCACGCATGCCATGGGCATATGTGAAATGACACCCCAAAATAAATTCTGCTGCTTCTCCTCAGTACGGGGATACCACATATGTGGGACTTTTTGGGAGCCTAGCCGCGTACGGGGCCCCGAAATCCAAGCACCGCCTTCAGGCTTTCTAAGGGCGTTACAGTTTTGAAGGCCATAAAATGCCAAGATGGCACAAACCCCCCCCCGAATGACCCCATTTTGGAAAGTAGACACCCCTAAATTTAGGGGTACACTAGTGAGACTAGGTAATAAATGGCGGGTGCCCTGAAACTATAAAAAAATAACTAATCAACCAGCGTCACCTGTAACAGTTATATGGTGATCACTGGTGAAAGGGTTAACTAGGGGGCAATCAGGGGGCTTTATGCGGTAGTATATGGGGGTCCCTGGCGCTATAAAAAGCTGCGGCGAACCTAAATACCTACCTGCCTAACTAGCGTCACCTGTGACTCTAATACAGCGATCAGAAAAACTATCGCTTATTAGGCTGGGTTCACACTGGAGCGATGCGGGAACGCCACGAATCCGCGGCGGGTTCCCACATCGCATGCCTCCCGGCGGCAGTTCACACTGCCCTATGCGAACTGCTGGGAGTGTCAGTGAAATGTTAATGACACCCCCAGATCAGTTCGCATATCGCAGTGCGATCTGCAAACTCGGATCGCATGGTGTGAACACCCATGCGATCCGATTCTGCTGCGGACCAAAAAAAGGGTCCTGTGCGAGTTTGCGGCGGGTGCGACACGAATTCAGCCATACTATCTGTATGGCTGAACTCGAATCGCACAGAGATCGGATGTGATTTGCACTGCAGTGCGGTGCGAATCACATCCGTTCTCATAAACCGCTGCAATGTGAACCCAGCCTTAGTGACACTGGCGACGGGGGGGGATCACGGGGTTAAACCTTTATTGGGGGGGTTAGGGGGGTACCTTAGAACTAAAGGGGGCTAACCCTAACTGCCCTAACAGTTATTACAGTCACAAATGACACCCGCCGGGTGATCAGGGGGTTAAACCTTTATTAGGTAATAAATGGCGGGTGCCCTGAAACTATAAAAAAATAACTAACCAACCAGCGTCACCTGTAACAGTTATATGGTGATCACTGGTGAAAGGGTTAACTAGGGGGCAATCAGGGGGCTTTATGCGGTAGTATATGGGGGTCCCTGGCGCTATAAAAAGCTGCGGCGAACCTAAATACCTACCTGCCTAACTAGCGTCACCTGTGACACTAATACAGCGATCAGAAAAACGATCGCTTATTAGGCTGGGTTCACACTGGAGCGATGCGGGAACGCCACGAATCCGCGGCGGGTTCCCGCATCGCATGCCTCCCGGCGGCAGTTCACACTGCGCTATGCGAACTGCTGGGAGTGTCAGTGAAATGTTAATGACACCCCCAGATCAGTTCGCATATGGCAGTGCGATCTGCAAACTCGGATCGCATGGTGTGAACACCCATGTGATCCGATTCTGCTGCGGACCAAAAAAAGGGTCCCGTGCGAGTTTGCGGCGGGTGCGACACGAATTCAGCCATACTATCTGTATGGCTGAACTCGAATCGCACAGATCGGATGTGATTTGCACTGCAGTGCGGTGCGAATCACATCCGTTCTCATAAACCGCTGCAATGTGAACCCAGTCTTAGTGACACTGGCGACGGGGGGTGATCACGGGGTTAAACCTTTATTGGGGGGGTTAGGGGGGTACCTTAGAACTAAAGGGGGCTAACCCTAACTGCCCTAACAGTTATTACAGTCACAAATGACACCCGCCGGGTGATCAGGGGGTTAAACCTTTATTAGGTAATAAATGGCGGGTGCCCTGAAACTATAAAAAAATAACTAACCAACCAGCGTCACCTGTAACAGTTATATGGTGATCACTGGTGAAAGGGTTAACTAGGGGGCAATCAGGGGGCTTTATGCGGTAGTATATGGGGGTCCCTGGCGCTATAAAAAGCTGCGGCGAACCTAAATACCTACCTGCCTAACTAGCGTCACCTGTGACACTAATACAGCGTTCAGAAAAACGATCGCTTATTAGGCTGGGTTCACACTGGAGCGATGCGGGAACGCCACGAATCCGCGGCGGGTTCCCGCATCGCATGCCTCCCGGCGGCAGTTCACACTGCCCTATGCGAACTGCTGGGAGTGTCAGTGAAATGTTAATGACACCCCCAGATCAGTTCGCATATCGCAGTGCGATCTGCAAACTCGGATCGCATGGTGTGAACACCCATGCGATCCGATTCTGCTGCGGGCCAAAAAAAGGGTCCCGTGCGAATTTGCGGCGGGTGCGATGCAAATTCAGCCATACTATCTGTATGGCTGAACTCGAATCGCACAGAGATCGGATGTGATTTGCACTGCAGTGCGGTGCGAATCACATCCGTTCTCATAAACCGCTGCAATGTGAACCCAGCCTTAGTGACACTGGCGACGGGGGGTGATCACGGGGTTAAACCTTTATTGGGGGGTTAGGGGGGTACATTAGAACTAAAGGGGGCTAACCCTAACTGCCCTAACAGTTATTACAGTCACAAATGACACCAATGCAAAAAAAAAAAAAAATGACATTGGTGTCACTCTTGACTGGGGGGGCAGGGGTAATTGGGGGCGTGATCGGGGGGTGTGAGTGTGCCTGGCATGTTCTACTGTGTAGTGTCGTGTTGGTGCAACTCACCGATCCTCTCTCCTCGGTGTCGGAACGAAAAATACCGACACGGAGGAGAGATTACATCACTTCCTCTCCTGTGTTTACATTACAGGAGAGGAAGTGATGTCACGGAGCATTTTCATTCGTCGGGAGCGATCGCGAGGGGGTGGCCATGAATGAATGGCCGTCCCCTCTTCCGGGATCGCTCCCGAACGAATACCGACCGCCGCAGGCACCGGGCGGGGGCCCGATCGGCCCCCGACCCGCGGGCAGGCAAGGACGTACATGTAAGCCCTTATGCCTGCCCGTGCCATTCTGTCGACGTACATCGTCGTGCGGCGGTCGGGAAGTGGTTAAAAAAGAGCTGGATGAATTCTAAGATGCACAAAATATAACTGGATATTGTTATTTCATCGCAATAATACATTTAAATTTTTTTTTATTAATTTACTATTTGCTAGTGTTCCAGTTATGTCAGAGAATTTTTGAAAATATTTCTTTAACCACAATACAGGGCTTTTATACACCCTTCCTTCACAGACCAATTTTTAGCTTTTAGTGCTCTCACACTTTGAATGACAATCACTCAGTCATGCTACACTGTACCCAAACTAAATTTGTATAATTTTTTTCTCACAAACAGAGCTTTCTTTTGGTGGTATTTAATCACTGCTGGGTTTTTTATTTTTTGCGCTATAAGCGAAAAAAGACATTTTTGAAAAATACTTTTTTTTTTTTTTAGTTTCTATTGTAAAATTTTGCAAATAAGTAATTTTTCTTCATAAATTTGGGCCAAAATGTATACTGCTGCATATCTTTAGTAAAAATAACCCAAATTAGTGGATATTATTTGCCCTCTGTGAAAGTTATAGTCTACAAGCTATGGTGCAAACCATTGAAAAATTATCACACCTGATGTACTGAAGGCCTATCTCATTTCTTGAGACCCTAACAAGCCAGTTAAGTACAAATACCCAACAAATTACCCCTTTTTTGAAGTTGTAATTTTTCCCACAATTCTTGAGAATATTTTTTCTTTTTTATTACACAAAATTGTCATAATAACAAGTTATTTCGCTCACACAGCACTTGCATACTTGCAATGACACCCCAAAATACATTCTGCTACTCCTCCTGAGAATAGTGATACCATATGTGTGAGACTTTTACACAGCCTGGCCACATACAGTGGTCCAACATCCAAGTAGCATTGCCAGGCGTTCTATGAGCATAAATTGCACATCCCATTTGATTACAACCTATCACAGTTTTGAAGGCCCTGGAGCACTATGTCAATGGAAATGCCCACAAAATGACCCCATTTTGGAAAGCTAACGCCCCAATGTATAATCTATGAGGCATAATGAGTCTTTTGAATGGTTTTTCCAGAAGTTTTTGGAATATGTTAAAGAAAAAGAAAACACATTTTTTTTATACAAAGTTGTCCATTTATAAGATATTTCCAACACATAGCATGTACATAGCAAAACTGACACCCCAAAATACATTCTGCTACTCCTCCCGAGTATGGCGATACCACATGTGTGAGACTTCTAAACAGCCTGGCCACATACAGAGGCCCAACATTGAAGTAGCACCGTCAGGCATTCTACAAGCATAAATTACACATCTCATTTCTCAACCACCTACATTTTTGAAGACTCTGGATCACCAGGACAATGGAAACGTCCACAAAATAACCCCATTTTAGAAAGCTAACACCCCAACGTATAATCTATGAGGCATAATGAGTCTTTTGAATGGTTAATTTTTGCCAGAAGTTTTTGGAAAATGTCGAAAAAAAAAGGAAAACGCATTTTATTTTCTTACATCAGGGGACACGGAGCCATAGTACGGAGCCATAGTACTTACTATGTGGTTTATAGGGCCACTGATAGGTGATGGACACTGGGAGTAGTTTTTCACCAGTGTCTAAAGTGTTGGTCACAAGTAAAGATGTGCTGTGCTGAGCTCCACTGGATGCTTACCTGTTGGGGCTAGCCATGCTGACCGCATCCATTCTGATTTCATTTCATGGGCTAAATGGATGGTACCCGGGTCTTGTGTCCGAAAAAATTAAGTTTTGCTTGCGAACACTTCTCTTTCAGAGCTGGACCCTGGGATCCAGTACTTTTTGGTAGTAAGGCCATAAAGTTTTCACTGGCAGTGTGCTGTCGCAGGTCCAGGATTGTGGGTAACCTGAAGTTCCCCTGTTCCTGAAGGTTTCCTAAAGGAATCGGAGCCCACCACGAAGGGTAAAGGTTGGGTTTTTATCTCAGATAACACATTATACTTTACCAGGCTAGGATTAATAGCAGCTAATGGCGCTGGACTATAGCCTAGCAGTATACATTATTTTGCTGGTAGTGCCTATGCTTTATGCTTCAGGCTATGAGTGGTAATGGGACCAGGAACTCCTCTAAGGGTTCTAAAAGGGTCAATGGTTTTCACTATAAACTAAATCCATTTCCAAAAGAATGTCATCCTCCTCTGAGAGGGATGCGGCTGGTCAGATTGAGCCATCAAGGGAACCCGTTGCATAAACACTTCAGTCCCTGTATATATCATACAAGAGGTTTTTTCTTCTACCATTTGTAATTTGGAAAGAAGATTGATGCTATGATGTCTCTCCATAGTGGGGCAAAACATAGCAGATTCCCATCTAGTGCTCAGGACACTCTTATTGAGGTGCAGGAGGCTGGGGATCAGGTAGATCTTCCCAAATGATTGGAAGATACTTATTTATCCTCTTCTGAGGATCCTAATATGGAAGGAGTAGCATCACAAGACAAGTTGCTTGTGTACTCCCTTACTCAACCTTTTTTGCTGCCTGCAGCGCATGCTTTTAAGAAACCCACCTCTAATTGGGTTCATTAGAACCTTCCCCATCTGGGGATGTTTTTTTCCTATTTATGCATGGCTAAAAAAGCTTATGTATTCTGAATGTTATCCTCCCAAGAAATTCTCCACACTTTATCGCATGGAAGAAGGTTTCTATGAAAGAAAATGGGGGTTGCAGCAATTAATGCTGCGATCACCTCAGTGAGCAAGAATCTCACATATCCGGTGGATAATGCACTGATGTTAAAGGATCCAACAGATAAAAAGTTGGAACTTCTTTCTAAAAACAATATGTCTTTAGCAAGTTCAGTAGTGCAACCGGTTCTTGCTGCAATTGGTTTATCTCAGTCCTTTAAGGGACAGTTTGTGTAAATAATTAAAATTCTGCCTGTTCAGCAGGCCCAGAAATGGGCTGGTGTATCAGGCGCACTATGTTTCACAGTAGATGGTATGAAAGACTCTATCATTTAAGCCTCATGGCTCATGCTTGGACTAGTGCATTCTCACAGAGTTCTGTGGCTGAAAAATTAGTCAACCAAAGTACCGTGTAAAAAGCTCTTAGCCGGTTTTTCCTTTCATGGTGGACAGCTACAGTATTTAGAGACGATCTGGATAAGTACATCCAAAGGATCTCAATGGGATAAGATCTCTTTTACCAGTAAAGCAGAAGTTCAGGTATTTCTCCTTTAATGGTGCTGCCTCTCCTGTGCCAGGGCCAACAGCCTCTTGACGGCCTCAACCGTCGGGTTCAAGGAGAAGTTCCGAAGGGCAGCACCAGAGTCAGAAGAGATCTTGGGGCAGAAAGCCTACAAAGCAGAATGCTAAAGCCTCCTCATGAAGGGGCGCCCCTGCTCACTCAGTTGGGGGGAAGGCTCCTGCAGATTCTCAAGATCTGGCAGGAACAATGTCAAGACAGATGGGTGGCTTCTGCAGTTTTTCTCTAGGTTACGACTAGAGTTCAGAGAGTTTCCGTCTCCTCCTCTCGATCCCAAGGATCCAGAGAAAAAGAAGTCTCTCTTTCTGGCTCTGGATCATCTATTATTCCAGTCAGTGATATCAGAGGTTCCCTTAGTGGAACAGGGCACAGGGTTTGATTCAAACCTTTCACGGTTCCAGAACCAAACAGAGAGGTAAGACCCATTCTAGATCTCAAAGATCTGAATCGGCACTTAAACATCCGATCCTTTTGCACAATCTGATCGGTTGTGTCCATCCTGCAAGGAGGGGAGTTTTTGGCTTTAATCAATATCAAAGATGCATATCTCTATGTGCCAAATTTTCCCCCTCACCAGAAATTTCTGCGCTTTGAAATATAAAATCATCATTTCAGTTATGACCCTACCATTCGGTTTATCCACAGCACCATGGGTGTTCTGAAAGATTCTGGCACCTCCTTTAGCCAGATTAAGGGCTCAAGGCATAACTGTCCTAGCCTATTTAGACGATCTACCTTTAATAGATCATTCAGTCTTGAGTCTAAACCAGAGTGCGATCGCAGAATCTCTGGGTTGGATACTCAACCTAGAAAAATCCTCCTTAAAACCATCAAGGAGATTACAGTGCTTGAGGATTGTTAGGGATACTGTATAGAAGAAGGTATTCTTACCTCAGACGAGAATCAGTTCCATTGTAGAACTAATTCAACTTATCAAAACAAAAGATCCATTTGGCTGGGCTGGAGATTGTTGGGGGAAATGGTGGCCTCCTTCGAGGCCGTCCCTTACGAGCAGTTTTCACTCAGGACTGCTTCAAAACACCATCCTGTCGGTCTGGAATGAAAGGATTCAGGCCTTCGTTTTTTTTTTCCCCAAATACATTTGGCTCCCGACGTAAGTCAGAGCCTAAATTGGTGGTTGTTATCCAGCAAAAGGGAAAAACTTTTCTACCTGTATCCTGGAAAGTGTTAACAACAGATGCAAGCCTTTTAGGCTGGGGGGCAGCGTGGGAAGAAGATTCTGTCCAGGGGAGATGGTCCAGGTTAGAGGACCTTGCCTATCAATATTTTGGAAAATTGGGGCAGTACGCCTAGCCCTAAAATCTGGGACCGTCAGACTACGGGACTGTCCTGTCAGGAGTCTGACAAGGCCACAGCTGTGGCTTACGTCAAGTACCAGGGGGGCACGAGAAGTCGTGCAGCCAAAAAAGAGGTGAATAATGTTCTAGCTTGAATCGTACCTTGCCTATCGACAACTTTCATTCCAGGAATAGAGAGTTGGCAGACGGACTACTTGAGTGCCCAATAGTTATTTCTTGGAGAATGGTCTCTTCGCCCCGACATCTTCCTAGCGGTATGTCAGAGATGGGGTGTTACCGACATGGACCTATTCGCGTCCAGATTCAACAACAAAGTCGACAACTTTGTGTCGGGAACAAGTGATCCACTAGCAGGCGGAACAGACGTATTAGTCCTCCCATGGGATCAGTTTTTTTACTGATCTATATGTTTCCTCCAGTTCTGCTACTTCCAAGCCTTCTCTGCAGGATCAAGCAGGAATGAAAGGAGGTGATTCTGGTGGGCCCCAGAAGATCTTGATTTACCGAGATCATAAGATGGCAGTAGTAGTCCTTTGGACTCTGCCATTATAGCCAGACCTTCTCGCACAAGGTCTGGTATTCCATTCTACCTTGTGGACGAAAAATGTAAGAGGTTTGACTGTTGAATCCCACTTTATAAAGGACCGTGGGTGATCTCCTTCAGGTAGTGTCTACTTTGATTAATGCCAGGAAGCTGGCTTCCAGAATCATTTACTATAGAATCTGGAAGGCGTTTCTTGGTGTGGATCCAGGGGTTAGCACCCCAGGAACTATGTCATAGGCAGGATCCTTGATGTCCTGCAAATGGGATCTGAAATGAGGTGGCCTTGACTTCCATCATTGGCCAGATCCAGGCCTTGTCAGTGTTTTCTTTCAATTGCCTCTTGCTTCCCATTCTTGGTGCGTAGCTTATTCAGGGGGTAACATGGATTAATCCCCCTATCAAGGCACCTCTAATCCTTGGGATTTGAATTTGGTCTTATCGGTTTTGCTGAATCAGCCATTTGAGCCTTTATGAGAAATTCCCTTGGTCCTTTTTGACAAGAAAGATAATCTTTCTGATTGCCATTTTTTCTTCTAGAAGAGTATCGGAACTAGCAGCTCTGTCTAGTAAAGAGCCATATTTGATCATGCATAAGGATGAGGTGGTTTTATGTCCTCATCCTGAATTCCAACCAAAAGTGGTAACAGGTTTTAATTTAAACCAAGATATTATTCTTCCTTCTTTCTCCCCAGAGCCTCAATCTAGGGAAGAGAAGGCACTACATTCCCTTGACGTAGTAAGAGCGATCAGAATCTATTTAAAGGCGACCACTCAGGTTCGCAAAACACATGTTTTGTTTGTACTACCAGAGGGTCCAAAATCTGGACAGGCAGCATCAAAATCCGCTATTTTCCAAAAGGATTCGTCAAGTGATCATTCAAACTTCAGCTTAAAGAAGAAAATTCTTCCTTCTCCTGTTAGAGCACACTCATCCAGGGTGATTAGTGGCTCTTGGGTGGTGCATCATCAGGCCTCTATGGCTCAGATCTGTAACGCCGCGGCTGGGTCTTTGGTTCATACGTTTATCAGATTTTATCAAATCAATATTGGGTCATGAGGATATTGACTTTGGGCGCAGTATACTGCAGGCTGCAGTATGAGTCCTCTGGCCTCCTGTTTTTTGTTGTGTCTCCCTCCCTTCAGTTGCCATTGCTATGGGACATCCCACATAGTACCGTATTTATCGGCGTATAACACGCACTTTTTTCCCCTTTAAATCAGGGGAAAATCGCGGGTGCATGTTATACGCCGATCCTCCGTGATTTTTGAGCCTCTGGGCGGCTTTCAGCCACCTTCAGCCCTTCTCGGCGGCTTTCTGCCGCCTTCGGACGTTCTCAGTGGCTTTCGGCCCTTCTCGGCGGCCGAAAACCGTCGAGAATGGCTGAGAGCGGCCGAAAGCTGCCGAGAAGGGCCGAAGGCGGGCGAAAGCCACCGAGAATGCCCGAAGGCGACGGAGAACTACCGGGCGTCGCCAAGATACACAGGACATCTTGGCGTCGCCATTTTTTAAAATAGAACCTGAAAATAACACTGACAAGGGGACAACGATGGACAAGGCTGCATTAGAAGGCTGCAATGATAGACAGGCTGCAATGATGGACAAGCTGCATGACAAGGCTGCATATGACACTGACAAGGCTGCAGTGATGGGCAGGTTGCATATGACACTGGCAAGGCTGCAATGATGGACAGGCTGCATATGACACTGACAAGGCTGCAATGATAGACAGGCTGCATGACAAGGCTGCAGATGGACACTGATAAGGCTGCATTGATGAGCATTTAAATGTAAGTTTTTTTTTGTCCTTAAACTTCCCTCCTAAAAGTTTTTTTCCTTAAAATTCCCTCCTAAACTTGTGGTGCGTGTTATACGCTGATAAATACGGTAAGTACTAGGGCTTTGTGTCTCCTGATGTAAGAAAAGAAAACAGGATTTTTAAAACGGCTTACCTGTAAAATCCTTTTCTTTGATGTACATCAGGGGACACAGAGGTCCCTCCCTCCTTGGTATACGCTTGTGTTGCTTGGCTACAAAACTGAGGACTCCCAGTAATGGGAGGGGTTATATAGGGAGTACACTTCTTCCCTTAGGGCGTGCCAGTGTCCATCACCTATCAGTGGCCCTATAACCCACATAGTAAATACTATGTCTCTGTGTCCCCTGATGTACATCAAAGGAAAAGATTTTACAGGTAAGCTGTTTTAAAAATCCTGTTTTTTTACACAATGTAGTGCATATATAAGATATTTCCAACACACAGCATGTACATAGCAAAAAGGACACCCCAAAATACATTCTGCTACCCTTTCTGATTATGGCGATACCACATGTGTGAGACTTTTACACAGCCTGGCCACATACAGAGGCCCAACATTGAAGTAGCACCATCAGGCGTTCTAGGAGCATAAATTACACACATAAATTCCTGCCAACCTATGACATTGTTGTGTTTTATGTTTGTTGTAAGCACTGTTTTTGTGTGTATGTGTTCTTCCCATGTCAGTGCCTGTTGAGATTGAAGATTGTCTTTCGATCTCCAGCAATCAACTTTATAGGTTTCTTAATGGTGGCCCTTCCATGTACTTTGTCTGACGTGTTTTAGTGGTATTTAAATGAATTTTTGCACTTAATATATGATGGTGAGTATGTTTTTAGAATCATATATGAATTACATTTTCAAAATATTTATGTACTAGTGGTTTTGTTCCTCAGTGAGCCTCACTTTTCTCGGGGTTACCTGTCTTTGGGGACCCAAGTTCTTTGTTTATATACTATGACATTGTTGAAGGCCCTTCATATTTCTAACACATAGCATGTACTGTACATACCAATTACAAACCAAAATACATTCTGCTGAGGAAAGGGTAAAGAAAAGATTACCTGCAGTTTTAGTAGTGCAGTGGTCCAGAGGAGAGCATCGGTCCAGGTAGGAACGTGGACAGCGACAGCAAAACAGGCAGCACTCAGGAATACTGTCCGTAGTCAGTACAAGTAGAGATGTTGTCAGCACAGCCAAAGCATTGGTCCAGATAGCAGGCAGGGATGTGGTCAGCAGCAACAAAAGGATTGTCCATGCAGCAGGCAGGAATACTGTCCATAGTATATGCAGCAGGCAGAGATATGGTCACTACAGCCAAAGTATTTGTCCAGGGAGCAGGCAGGGCCCATCAATCTTAGGGCATCTGTCGGGAAAGAATGGGGATAGGGGTAGAGGCTTCTCCCACCCAAATCGCTTTAAAGCCTCCGGACAACCAGACACAGAACACAGAAAACCAAAAACAGTTTTTCTTAAATCAGAACACTATTCTGGAGCCCCACACATATGTGAGACCCCTGTTTAACAAGGTGAAAGATCAGTGCAAGGTGCAGGCAAAAACATGGTCAACAGGCCAAGGTCAGTGCAGGTAAAAGGCAGAAATAGATGGTAGGCAGAGGCATGGTCGATACAGTCCAGGGTCAGTTCACGTGAAAGGCAGAAATATGGCGGATAAACAATGCAGACGGCAGGCAGAGACATAGTTGAGAAATAGGCCAGGGTCAGTTCACATGGAAGACAATGATATGGTTGGTTGGTTGGTTGAGGCACCAGGGAAATATTCAGGAAAGACATTGAAAACGGGGGAAATGGCAGTCTATTAGAAATATGGGCTAATAATTTACAAGCGCGTGATAGTGTTTGAAGCATTGTCCGCTGCAAAGGCCAGGTTGGGAGGGACATTGGGGACAATGGAAGCTGGTGTCTTTCCTAACTCCTCTTTTGGCGCACACACAACATTTTTTTGGATCTAGTCTTCCGAATCCTGATGGTGGAATATGGTCAGGAAAATGGCGCTCATGTAGTCTGCTGACACAATCTGAGCGAATGCTTTCTGGGGGGATACTTGCTGATAGATCAGGGCAGTGACAATGTCTTCAATAAACTTTATGAAGGTGGTGGCTGTTTCTGTCGATTTTTGGTAGATTATGAAAGAATTATACATGGACAAATGAAAAAAGTAAATTACAAATTTTTTTGTACCAGAAGAGGGATTTTCGTGTTGAAAGATAGGGCTGCAACATTTGATCATTTAAATCCACCCCCCCCCCCCCCATAAATTTATTGTACTCAAGGATACAGGAAGGCTTTCTGCCGAGGTGTCATCATGGATGGTGGACATGGTGTACACATCATTCCTATCCCTCCACTTCACAGCCAACACTTCCTCGTTCCCCAAGCTTGCCGATTCCCCCCTTTGTAGCCTTGTAGTGAGACTAGACTCTGGGAAGTCCTTTCTGTCTTTCCTTGCTGTACCGCAGGTCAAAGTTTTTTTTAGGTATAGGTGGCGGAAAGGGGGAAAACTGGTATAGTAGTTGTTCATGTATATGTGATACCCATCTTGGAGGAGTGGGAATGCCAACTCCCAAACAATTTTCCCACTTATTCCCATGTATGATGGACACTCAGGGGGCTGGAGCTGAGAGTCTTTGCCTTCATACACGTGGAATGAGTGCACATATCCAGTGGAGCTTTCACAGAGCTTGTTGAGCTTCAACCCATACCTTGCCCGCTTACTGGGGATATATTGCTTGATTCCCAGTCAGCCTGTAAAATGGGCAAGAGATTTGTCCACAGAGATGTTCTTGTCAGGGATATAAAGTTCGTCAAATCTCTTGGAGAAAAAATCAATTAGAGGGTGAATTTTATATAATTTATCAACGTTTGGGGTATTTCGAGGGGGGCATTGGGAGTTATCGCTGAAATGCCAGAAGCGCATTATAATTTCATATCGGGACCTGGACATAACAGAGGAAAAATATGGCATGTGGTGGATAGGATTGGTCGACCAATATTTATGCACTTAATTTTTTTTGTAAACCCCATATTAAGCTTTAGACTTAAAAACTATTTAAGCTCCGCCACTGTTAGGGGTCTCCATTCAAAAGGGCGGGCATAGCTTGAGCTGGGGTTGTTTTCAATAAATTGTTGGGCAAAAATATTGGTTTGGTCCACATTGCCTTCAACAAATTTGGCAGGGAAAAATAAATGTAAATAATCTATTTGGAAAAAACCTTCAGTGTGGACCTGCACACCTGGCTGTGCTGTGAAAGGGGGGGATCGTGGCTGACCCTGTGTTAGAAGGCAGCCGCAATGGGTTTGCCAAGGCATCTGGTAGCTGGGTTTGGGCCCTAATTCTTTGGCGTGCAATTCTGGGACTTTCCTCCTGGGGTCTAGCAGCGCTTGTACTGGGCCTCTCCTCCTGGGGTCTACCGCAATTGGCACTGCTGGTAGCGGCCTGGTGTTCAGACCATTGTCCTTTTGCATGGACTGCTTCCTCCTCTGATTCAGATCCTGATGTGCTGCTTTCGACGGGTTCATATTCTGAACCAGTATCGGAATCAGAACTGTAACTGGGCCGTGCTCTCATAGGTCAGACTCAGTATTTGGTATGCCTCTTCTGGCTTGTATACCTTTCTGGACATGGCTGTATGAAAGGTGACACTGATGGGCTGCACATCAGGGACTAATGGGCTAAATGTCAGGGACATATAGGCTGAATGTCAGGCGCTAATGTGCTGCACCTTGGTAGTAATTGGCTGCAGACAGGTGCTCTGATGGGCTCACGGGACAGGTACTCTGATGGGCTCACGGGACAGGTGCTCTGATGGACTCATGGGACAGGTACTCTGATTGGCTCATGGGACAGGTACTCTGATGGGATGGATAGACAGGTACTCTGATGGGTACTGATGGCAGGTAAACTGGAAAAGAAACTGCGCTACGGAGTTAACACTAGTGATCTTATAAGTGGTCTTGTGAGGACCTAGTGGAAGCTGCAATTCTACCGTACACCAACAATACAGAAAAAAAGCATGAGGAAATTACAAATTGGGCTAAACCTATAAAATGAATAAATAAAATAAAACTTGAATTTTACAAATAATGTTTTTGCCTTACCAAATGGGATCAGACTACACTGGTCATAAGAAACCACTCGTAGGCCATGTAAATCTGAATCTACCAACGGAAAGTACACCCAACCCTACTTCAACCTACAGTAAAGTGTATATAAATACCCAAAACGCACCAAACATCATATACAGCAGGGGTGGCCAACCAGTGGCCCGGGGGCCACATGTGGCCCACGGAGCCCTCTAATGTGGCCCACGACCTCCTGCTCTGGAATGGCGAGTTAGCATGCCCAAATTGCAGGTTGCTGACCCGTCATGCCACAGCATCGGTGTTGTGAATGAAGCTAGTGGTAGAGGAAGAAAATGGCTGCAGAGCAGAGCCCCATAAGCTGATGCTTCCTGTACAGCGCCGGCTATGGCAAAGTTCAGTTAACCCACAGAATAGACACAGGGGCACTACCCTGCACTCGCAGTGTGGATAAACCTCAGCACATCAGTGGGAAAGCAGTTTAGGCCCTTGTCACACGATCGACCCTACCCAATCAGACCCTTAATTCACCTCTACAAAGTGGTAGATGTAAACAGGCTTTTGTCCGTTTACTCCCACCTGTCTCCAATCCGGTCCTAAAAATCCGATAAAAAAATAGAAGGAAGTTCACCCCCTTCCATCTGGGTGGATCAGATTGGAGGGCCTATAGAGTAGCCGTGACCTGTCCGCTCATTGTGGCCCACGACTGGTTTCCAAGTTGCTTAAATTGCCCTCGCTCTTAAAAAGGTTGGGCACCCCTGATATATAGACTACCAACTAGTGCTATAACAATTAATTAAATAAAACAAATGAATATAAAAATCATAAATGATCGACCCAAAATAGTGTGTGTAAAAATGTCCATAAATAAAGTCCAGCAATCAAATATTATACACCCACGTGTGAACAGGTGAAAAAACACACAGCAAGTCCATCAAAAATTCTTCAAATGTGTGAGCCGTGTTGGATCCACCACCACCTATATGAAGATATGCTCCTTACCAGAGAGCTATGACCCCCCGTTACAGGGGATCACAGAAAGTGTGAAAGTGATCTTGCAGCCTCTCAAGCCGTCAGACCGTCCCACTGGCTGTATAATATCCACAGCATAGGGATAAGCCAATCATCTCCAGATTCTTCCCCATTCACATGAAACTCACTGATAAATGCAGTTGTATATAAAAAAATAGGAAGGCTCCAGATAGTATAAAACCTTAACCTCAATTGTGTTAATATATAAAAATGCACTTACAGATGCTAGTTATATCAGGCCTTAAGTATGGTGCGCCGGCTGGACGCACACAAACAAACCCCTCCTTCCTGGATAATGAGATCACAAACACGAGGTGACGTCAGCGCGTCGCTCTGCCCTGCCGGCTGATGCTACCCTTTGCCAATTGTCTGGAGGCCGTCAACATATGGCTGTCCACCAATGTTTTGAAACTCAATGGTGGATCATCTTCAGTGATCTGGCTATTCCGCCAGATATTCCGCCTTGGCCTCCCTCATTTGGTTCTCCTCCAGAGGTGGCCTCCCTGGTTCGTGACTTGGGATTCATCTTAGACTCAGGTTTAACCCTGGACCCTTAGGTAAATAAGGTGGTCAGTGCATGCCACTGGCATCTAAAACTCCTGAGGGTGTTGTTTAAATATTTGGATCTTCCGGACAAGAAAACCGTCATCTGTGCCATGATAGGCAGCTGCCTAGACTACTGCAACTCATTATATTTGGGATTGCCAAAGAAAATAGTGCAGAGGCTTCAACTCATACAGAATGCTGCGGCAAGGCTACTTATGGGCATTCCTTTGAGGTATCACATCACCCTAGTTCTTTGTGCCTTGCACTGGCTGCTGGTCTACCATCGTACTCTGATTAAAGCAGGTTGTATCATGTTTAAAATCTTGAGAAGCCTTGCTCCGAGCTACCTCTGTTCACGTTTCCACAAAGGAGTTCTGGGCAGATCACTTAGAACGAGCAGAAGAGACCTCCTCCACATCTCTGTGCCTAAGAAGACCCGGGGTGGTGGTCAAGCTTTCTCCCACCAGGGTGCCGCACTGTGAAGTAGCCTCCCTGCCGAGCTGCAGGAGGCCCCTACCATCCTGGTCTTTCACAGGAAATTGAAGACTTGGCTCTTCACACAAGCCTTTTCTACGTACCCTTTCTGGTTCCATTTTTCATGCTGCTTTCCTGTTCCTGTCTCCTAGCCCCTGGGTTTCTCAAGGAACTCCACCAAACATGTCGGGACCCTTTGGGGTAAGATCACACTATATCAAGATAACTCTCAACTCAACCTGCTTCTTCCTATGCCACATGTATTGGCATGCGCCACAGTTGGGGGCACCATACTTAAAGCTACCCTTTTGGTCAAATAAACTGCTCCAACATTGGTTTTGGGTTTACAGACTCTGGAATAACATTGGTCAAACAAGGATCTTGTGGAGAATACCCCAATTTTTTCTGTGATCCGCTTAATACTGAAGGCCTTGTTTGTGTACCGTGTTAAAAGTGACGTCAGACTACTGTACCGGTATTTTCCTTGACTGAGCCATTCCCATCATGTTTGGTACTCCCCACTTCATGCTGGGAATTCACCTTCCCGGTAAACTCAGGGTATTTCAGCCTATATTTGGTGTGTGCATCTTCAATGGTGGCCGGATCATAGCCCTTTTCCACCGTCAGCTCAAGGTCTAAAAATACCAACTTCTAGCTATCCAGCACATGGGTGAATTTAAACCCAAAGGGATTATTCTGACAATGGGCCAAAAATGCTTCCAACTGGCTATCATTACCATCCCAGATGATCAGGATATCATCAATACAGTGAGCATATAGGACCTGGTTCGCCCCAAAGGGATTATTGGACCAGATGTGAAACTGCTCCCAATACCCCATAAAGAGATTGGCATAACTTGAGGTGAACCTGACCCCATGGCTGTGCCCTTGGTTTGTCTGTAATACACATCCTGAAACACAAAGTAATTGTGTGTGAGGGCGTATTCGAGGAAACGCATGATGAAGGAAGCTTGCCTGGGATGTAAATGATTTTTACGAGCCAAAAAATATTGTACAGCCTGCATTCCAAATTGGTGCTGTATAGATGTGTACATGAAGGCCACGTCCAGTGACAGCTAAGAATAACCTGTTTGCCAAGGATAGTGAGCCAAAATATCCAACCTATACCCTAAATCACGAACATATGGTGGAACCTGCACCACCAAATCTTGGAGAAAATTATCAATATAGCTTCCCACCTTCAGGTGATGGACACTGGCATGCCCTAAGACAAAAAGTTCACTCCCTATATAACCCCTACCATTACTGGGTGTGCCTCAGTTTTTTCTCCAGTGTCTAAGGCAGTGATGGCGAACCTTGGCACCCCAGATGTTTTGGAACTACATTTCCCATGATGCTCATGCACTCCGCAGTGTAGGTGAGCATCATGGGAAATGTAGTTCCAAAACATCTGGGGTGCCAAGGTTCGCCATCACTGGTCTAAGGTGTTGGTCACAATTAAAGATGTGCTGTGCTGAGTTCCACTGGAGTAACCCTTGCTGGGGCTAGCCATGCAGCCGGATCCATTAAAAGTGTCTTTTAGGCTGAATTGAATGGTACCTGGGCATTATGTTTGAAGAAACAAGGTTTTGCTTGTAAATGCTTCTCTTTTTAGAGAGCTGGACCCCGGGATCCAGTACTTTTGGTATTAAGGCCATAAAGTTTTACTGGCTATGGTGCTATTACAGGCCCAGGATTGAGGGTCCCCAGCTCCTGAAGGTTTGTAATGGAACCCACCGTGAAGGGTGAAGATTAGGTCTGTTGTTTTTACCACAGAAAACCCTGCAGCGGGAAAAGTAAATGGGGTTTTCTAAGAAATTTTTTGAATTTTCTTATGAATGTCTCCTTTAAATTAGTGAATGTTGTAATGCCTATGTGTCACCACTGGGGGCTGTATAGAGCACATACCTTCTCATGCTTCCTCAAAGAGATCACGCTGTGTTTGGAACAGCAGCTTCCTTTCCTCTAGCCAGCAGCAGACCTCCGGTAAGTTTGTCTCCTCACCAGACACACCCCACCTGTGCTTTTTTTCTCCCCCTCTTCGCAAGGAAGAGTGTCAGGAGAAAAACTGAAAAAAAGAGACGTTCGGCATGCTTCCAGGCTCTCTCCTTGCAATTTTTCTCTCTACTTGGCGGCTTCCAGGCTCTCTCCTCGCCATTTTTCCCCCTTTCAGTGATCCCATAGGATCTGAAGCCTGTGCTTGCCTGAGAAAACGCTTTTTTTTAAAAAGAGAGGAGGGGGCCGTAGGCGGTAGAGGGCGGCTTAGTGCAGCATTGGCGTCCATCAACGTCCAGTGCGGGATTGTGTGGTTTTTTTTTTCAACTTGTTTTTATTCAGTAAATGCAGTACACAACAATATTTCCAAAAGACAATTTCGTTCACATTCACCTCATAACAATGTACATAGCATTTCATATCACTATGTTTATGCGTACAATATCATCACATTCTAACTTAGTATTCAGTAATACGGAACATCAGAACTGGAAACATAAGCTGTGACAGTAAGTCTAACATCCTTAACTATTGATAGCCCTCACTAGGGCATAAGGAGGTGCTATGAGACTTGCAGGTGTTGCATTGATTTGACCCTGGTCCTTGTCTAGTCGGATTGTATATTGGAAGACAGGTAATCATCTTCCCCTCACTCTCACCCCTATTGGGCTCTAACTGCGAGAATGGTGGGAATATTGGTACCTGAATGTGGGCATGCAAAGTCCCTGTCTTTGATATGCATCCTGACGAGACCTGAGTGTCTGTGGGTTGAGACCTGTGCTATGTCCTGCTTTTACCGAGTTGCACTTATTAGTAAAATGTATGAACAGTATGGTGCAATGTCTCTCCGTTGTTTGAAGTGGAAGGGGGGGGAGGGAAAGACATATGGGGTAGAGTAAAGGGGGCGAAAGGTAAGGTAGTCTGAGTAAGAAATCTGATTGTGTATGGGGGGCGTAGAGGATTAGAGGGTCGGTGTGTGGATCCCTCAGGTCAAGCTATGACTCACTCAACAACGTTTGGCATTCTGCGGACTCTTGGAAGTGTAGTCAGCACGCCCAAACTTTGGTGAATTTGGGTGAAGTGTCATTGAGTTGGTGGATAAGGTCCTCCATCTCCATTATCCGTCCCACTCCTCGAATCCAATCTCTTATGTTGGGGGGGTGGTCGATTTCCAAAGGGTGGGAATGCACATTTTTGCAGCATTTACTAGGTGAATTACAAGGGATTTTCTATAATGCTTCTGTGGTATGGAGGCGTGGTGGAATAAGTATTGTGTAGTCGTAAATTCCTGGGTATAAGTTGTTATTGTAGAGATCAACTGGTGTATGGCTGTCCAGTACGGTCGGATAACGGGGCAGTCCCACCAAACGTGTATTAGCGTTCCCTCTGTTTCACCGCATCTCCAGCATATTGATGGAGTGTTGGGGTAGCATTTGTGTAATATATCAGGTGTTCTGTACCACCTGGAGTAAAGTTTGTATCCGTTTTCTTGAACGGACACGTTCCTAGAGCCTTTGTGTATGTGTAGCAATATGTTGTCCCAGTTTTCCCGCGTTCGCTCTAAATTCTAGTCTGCCATCCATCTGTAAATGGCAGGGTCATCTAGACTGTTTGCTTTGGGGAAGAGGAGAGAATAAAGTTCAGAGATTAAATGCTTCTGTGGTGTTTGTCTGGTGCATAATTCCTCAAAAGAGGTCAGTTCTCTACTCCAGTGTGTTGTGGAAGGCGTACTGAACAGGAATTTCCTTATCTGAAGGAAGTTGAAGAAGGGTATGTTTCTACCAGGGAATTTGGTTTGAAGGGACTGAAAGGAAATCATTTCACCCTTATCAAAGAAAGATCTCACTCTAATGATTTCCGTTTGGGACTTGTCTATTGGCTGATGTGAATGAATGCCCGGAGGGAAATCTGGGTTGTGTTCAAGTGTTGAGAGTGGGCCGAGTGTAGAGGAGAAGTTTCGTTTTTGACATACCGTTTTCCATGTGTGTAGGGTCGGGTCTATCAATGGATGAGATGTAAATTTGTGTGGGATAGTGTGGGGGTTCAGCCAGGGAAGGAGTTGTATCGGGAATTGGGCGAATGCCTCTTCTATGTCAACCCATGCTTTGTGCCTATGTACATACCAGTCCACTATCCTGGTCAATTGGCATGCCCAGTGGTATTTTTGCATATCAGGGAGTCCCACTCCACTGTGCAGTTTGGGCAGGGTCATTTTCCCCCATCTTATACGCGGTCGTTTATTAGCCCAAACAAATTGGAAGCATAAAGCCTTATAAGTGGCGAAAAAAGTGGAAGGGAGTTTGATTGGTATCGTCTGTAGGAGATACAGGACCCTGGGAAGAACATTCATTTTCAGGATTGAGGATCTCCCAAACCAAGAGAAGGTTGGTTTATTCCAATTTTGTAAGTCTTTTCTCTGGTATTTAACAGGGGCAGATAGTTTCGGGGGTAAAGGTCTGACAGTTTTGTTGGTAGCTGAATCCCTAAGTATGTGATTGCGTGTTTTTCCCAGCCAAACGGGAAGTTTGATTGACATTGGGTTAGCACAGTTTCAGGAAGAGTAATATTGAGGGCCTTAGATTTACTAAAGTTAATCTGAAAGTTGGCTATTGATTTAAACAGGGCAAAATCTTGGAGTAGGTTTGGTATCGTGGTTATCGGTTCTGTGAGGAACAACAGTATATCGTCGGTGTATGCTGTCACTTTGTATAATCTGTCTTTATCTGGACCCCTTTAATATCCGCATTTGTTCTAAGTTTTTGTAACAAAGGTAGTTTGTCTAGTTCCATTGGACAGGGAGAAGGCATCCGACAGGCGACCATTTACCTTAATTCTGGCTGTGGGAGACGAGTACAATGCCATAATGTACTGCAAACTGCGCTCTCGGAAACCCATTTTACTGAGCGTTGTCAGCATGTAATCCCATGCCACCCTGTCGAATGCCTTCTTCGCGTCCAACGAAAAGGAAAAAGCCTGGTGTGTGGGCTGTGGATAGCCAATGGTGTATACTAATCGCCTTTAACGTATTATCACGGGCCTTTCAGCCCTGAAGAAAGCCTACCTGATCTAGGGATACCAGTGAGGCGAGTAAAGGGAGTATGCAATTCACTAAGATTTTGGCATATAGCTTCATATCAACGTTTATAAGTGAGGGTCTGTAGATGGGTACAAGCGACTCATCCTTCCCTGGCTTGGGGATCATTGTGATATGGGCCTCATGAAGGTCCGCGTGTTTTATGGGGGAGTTGGGGAGACTATTGAAGGTTTCTATGAGGTGTGTGAGTAAAGTTTCTGAAAACATTTTATAATACAGAGCTGGCAGGCCATCTGGACCTGGGCTCTTACCCGGTTTTAACTGTTTAAGGGCGTCCAGGATCTCCTCCCCTGTAATAGGTTTGTCCAAATCAGCGGCCGCCTCTGCCGATATAGGCCGTGGGCAATTATCTTTCAAGAAGTCTGTTATCTTGCCTCTGTCCTGGTGTGTCCCTGTCGTGTGGGTAGAGGGGAGATTATAAAGGCTAGAATAAAATTGTTTAAACTGATCCACAATACCAGATGGGGCTTCTATTTTGTTACCCTCAGGATCGGTGATATGATGTATCGTTGCCATTGCTCTCTTTTTTTTAATCGCCCTTGCTAAAAATGGGATTGTGTGTTTTAAAAGCACCATGTTTACTGCTGCAAGCTACGGAGGGACACGGACAAGAGGGGGCATTAAAAGGTTTGCTGACACAGGCATTCCTGTTGACACATTTACTGTTGCATCAGGCTGAGCATTAATAGTAGCAGCAGGGCTGGACTATTGCTCAAGCAGTGGATGTATTCCTTCTGGTAGTACCTCTGCTTTGTACATTGGGCTATGGTCGGAAGGGGGGTAAATACACCTCAAAAAAGGGTTATAGAAAGACTTCTACAGCCACTAGGAAGCCTGAAATCATGTAAAAAAAAAAGATGACTTCCTCCCCTGAGAATGATCTGACTGGTCAGAGTGAGCCATCAGGGATGTTGGGTGTTGCAGCTGCTTTTAGCACTGCAGCCTCTGTATATATTACTGAAGAGGTTTTTTTCCTCAACCATTTTAGGCTTAGAACAAAAAATGTATGCGTTAACCGCATCCCAGAGTGGAACTAAGTGTAAAGCCGCGTACACACGGGGCAGACTGTCTGGCCAACTTAGTCCGTCAGACAATCCGACGGACAGTCCGTCATACTTTCGAATGAACGGACTTGACCACACACACCACTTTTTGAGCGGACTAATACGGCGTACTAAGTTTAGAAATGAAGCTGGCCTTGAGTACTATCAAAGGCCAGGTGTCGGCCTTATCTGTGTTTTTTCAATGATCATTTGCATCACACTCTTTGGTTCATAGCTTTATTCAGGGGGTAATGCAGATTAATCCTCTGGTTAGGTCACCCCTGAACCCTTGGGACTTGAATTTAGTCCTGTCGGCATTACAGAAACAACCTTTTGAGCCAATACGAGATATTCCCTTGGTACTTTTGACAAGGAAATTCATTTTTTTGGTGGCCATATCTTCTACAAGAAGTGTATCAGAGTTGGCTGCTCTTTCTTGTAAAGAGCCATATTTGATTATTCCTAAGGATAAGGTTGTATTGCATCCTCATCCTAATTTCCTACCGAAGGTAGTGTCAGGTTTTTGCTCAGATTTGTAAAACAGATGTTTTGTTTGTGTTGCCAGAGAGGACAGGCAGCGTCTAAATCTTCTTTTTCTAAATGTATTTGTCGAGTGATTGTTCAAGCTTATGGTTTAAAGAGGAAAATTCCACCTTTTCATATTAAATCGCACTCTACCAGGGCTCTTAGTGCTTCCTGGGCAGTGCATCACCAAGCCTCCATGACTCAAATCTGCAAGGCCGCAACTTGGTCTTCAGTCCATACATTTACCAGGTTCTTTCAAATACATGTAAAAGGTCATGAGGATATTGCCTTTGGGTGCAGTGTACTGCAGGCTGCAGTATAAGTCCTCTAGTCTCTTAGTGCCCTACTTTTGTTGTGTCTCCCTCCCTTCATTTGGCATTGCTATGGGACATTCCACATAGTAACTACTATGGCTCTGTGTCCTGTGATGTACGATAAGAAAATAGGATTTTTAAAACAGCTTACCTGTAAAATCCTTTTCTTTGAAGTACATCACAGGACACAGGGGTCCCTTCCTTCTTTTTGGTATACACGTGTATTGCTTTGCTACAAAACTGAGGTACTCCCAGTAGTGGGAAGGGTTATATAGGGAGTGGACTTTTTGTGTTGGGGTGTGCCAGTGTCCATCACCTGAAGGTGGCCTAGTAACTACCATGGCTCTGTGTCCCGTGAAGTACTTCAAAGAAAATCATATTACAGGTAAGCTGTTTTTAAAAATCCTATTGTTTGGCCCCTGTGACAAAGTTGTACCAATTCAGAGTAAACCACATCATAAAAGGTAGACCTTTGGCCCAGTGGGGATGGAAAACAGATCTTGGCTTGAAATTAGTATGAGCCATGGGAGCCGAACTGGCATAACTGGATGGAATTTCAGCTGCTGACAAGTCAGTACACTGAGCTCCTTTAGACCACAACTCCTCTAGCATTTGCAATTCCTCATAGTCATGGTCAATGCTGATATGCTCTGGGGTGACAGAGGGATAAATGGTATCCCCAGGCTCCTTCTTATCCTTTTTGATTGAAAAAAAAAACGTTTGAGGGTAAGGTTGCATGTGAATCTGTTTAAATCTATAAATAACTCAAACAGGTCCGGGAGATTGGGCGGGGCAAAGTTAAGGCCTTTACGTAATAATCCAAGTTCTGATTCTCTAAAAGTTAGAGGATAAATTAAAGATTTTTATGGTATCATAGTTGGATCTTATTTCTTCCTTTTTTGGTTTTCTTTCCTCCATGCTTGCCTCATAGT
This sequence comes from Lithobates pipiens, assembly GCF_037356315.1. NCBI lineage: Eukaryota > Metazoa > Chordata > Amphibia > Anura > Ranidae > Lithobates > Lithobates pipiens. The sequence continues at coordinate 105,269,648 of NW_027507686.1, read as the reverse complement.
TTTTCTACCGATCTTTTTCTCTGATTGACCCCCCCGTGGTTGTACCCTTTAATAAAAAAGAAGGGAAAGGGGTAATGGTAAAGAGGAGTTGGCAGAAATGGGTGGATCAGGTGGATGGGCACCAAACCCCACTGGGGGGTGTACATTCAGGGTGATTAGTGGACGATACCATTTCTGTACTCCCCCCTACAAAGGAAGCCCTCAAATGGGGATTCTCCTTTGCCTCATGATGGATTGAAAAATCATAAGGCACTGTTGTTGGCATTATGTTAGATGCACGGCTCACTGCCTTCTGAGTCCCCCCATTTTTCTGTCGGCCACCGAATGCATCACTCTAACCAGATGCTGAGGTTTTAAACTTACTATTGTAGTTGCTATTCTTAAAATGTCTGCCTCTAGGCTACTGAGACCCATTGGAACCCCTGGCAGGTGCCGTCCAGGGCCATGGGTTGAGTGAGCAGGAGGATATTGGGAACTATTTGGCCAAAGTCATTTCCTAGAGTGTGAATGGTTGACTCCTCTATATTGCTGCTGGAGGCAATCCCTGGGGGTGGCAGAACCTGGACCATTATGGGGGCATGGTGGCCTATCATGACATGATGGTCCATCTGGGGCCCCTGGTCTTCTTGTTCTTTATCACAATCCTACAAAAAATCTTCCCTATACGTTTCGAATTGGCCCGACTTCTTACTAATGAGGCCGGCCTAAAATTCAATGATTTGGTCATTGATACGATCATCCCATAAAGAAAATGCAGCCAAATGGGTAATGGGATTGAGCTCGTCTTTTGCAGCCTCAATCTCAGAGTGAATGTGGGCAACGTTCCTCTCCTGTTGGGAAATGATGAGGCTCATCCATTTTCTACTGCATTCCCTGGAGTGCTGGTACCACTGATCCCTAAGGTCATCATCCAAAAAACTGCACCTTTTGGTGTCCCCATTCATGTCCATGTGGACACCGTTATACTGCTCCCACCCCGGAAGTGATGTCACTTCTCATCAGGTGTCTTCCTGAGTTTCCAGGAAGTGGATTCCCCCTGGCACTGAGCTGGTTCCCTGGGGTCTGGTAAGGTGTCTGTGTGACATCGGGTGTTCACTGATCGGCGCACTGCAGCGGGGATGATCCTGCTGGTGTCTGTTGGGGTTTATGAAGCTTCCGGTTGGGTGATCCTAGTGTGTGGTTTTTGAACACTTTTAAATTCCTTAAAGTGGTTGTAAAGTCTCAAAAAACACTCTCATTATAAATTCTCTTACGTGGCAATAGTAAAGGAAGTTTGTGTATTTTTTGCACGATCTGCTTTAAAAAGGATCTCCAGATAGGAGCTAAGTACCTTTAAATAGGGGAGGGACTCCAGTCGGAGGGGCTGTTATTCTTCTTTCACTCTGACCTTGTGCGAATTGGTTTCAGCTTCTTCTCATCAGCAGCATAGAGGAGGGGAAGGAGCAGCTGGCAGGGAATATTATTAATCAATGAAGGGTGGAGGTGAGGGGAGGGGCGTGGAGGAGATCAGTTTTACACACAGACTATAGAAATGACAAGGACACAGGGAAGGGGAGAGGGAGAGATGCTGAGAAGAGAGCTGGTTGATGGAGGCATGTAATCTGAGCATGCTATCTTTGATCAGCAACCATGATAAACATGGTTAGTTTAAACAGTGGAACACAGGAACAGACAGGATCAGTCGGATATTGTACAATATAGAAAGGAACAATTGACATGGCAAAAGCACTGTGCTATCGCTCGTGCCCAAAAGGGACAGGCACGTATTTTTCGGACCATAAGACACACTTTTTTCCCTCAGAAATATAGGGGGAAATGTGCCTGCGTCTTATGGTGCGAATATACGCTTGGCACCACCAACGCCACGCTCCGGAGTGCGCCTCGGCCTTAGGAAAGGCCACAGCTTCGGCCTAGCTCCGGAGTGGCGGCTATCTTGGTGCACCCGCCGTTTGCAATGTGATCGCTCCGTCAAAGCGATCACTTGTAAACAAACCAGCATCATGATGACGCCGGTTCCTCTCTCCCCTCTGTGTACAGATTTGTACAGTGGAGGGGAGAGATCGGATGGCAGCAGCGCTGTGGGCTGCATCTGTAGTGCCCACAGCACTGCTCTGTGACAAGTGCAGTCACAGCCATCCCTCCATACCATGCCAATACTCTGCCATACCCTGCCAATACTCTGCCATACCCTGCCAATACTCTACAATACCCTGCCAATACTCTGCAATACCCTGCCAAGACTCTGCCATGCCCTGCCAATACTCTGCCAATACCCTGCCAATACTTTCTATGGTAATGGTCACTCTGCATTTTCTATGGTAATGGTCACTCTGCATTTCATGGGCACTGGAAAATATTTTAGTACACCATTTGGTTCAGAATATTTTTTTTTCTTGTTTTCAACCTCTAAAACCTAGGTGCGTCTTATGGAGCGAAAAATACGGTATATATTCTTTAGGGTTACAACCAATAGAAAAGGATATGCTTTTTTTTTTTGATCAACTGAAGTTTTAAGATCACTTTTAAAGAGAGGTAAAGAATCTTTAGTGAGACATAAGGTGTTGTGGTCTGATAAGAGGCGCTTGGATTGCTGCAAGTAATCCTCTATTTTATATCACGATAGAGCCCCTATCTGCTTATTTTATGATAATGTCTTTATTTATTTTTTACTTTTTCTCTGATTGACCCCCCCCCCCCCCCCCCGTGGGTGTACCCTTTAATAAAAAAAGAAGAGGAAAGGGGTAATGGTAAAGAGCCCCTATCTTCTTATTTTATGATAATGTCTTTATTATTTTGTAAATCTTTTAGAGCTCTATTCTCTCCTCTCCTTGAATTGTGTTAATATGTTTTCCATTAGCATAGATATTTAGATATTCTGCATATACAACATGGTAAAATATATTAATGAATAGGCTTTGGCCTAATGAGGACAAAACATGGATTACGGGCAGATGGTGGTATGGGAGCTATCTGGGAAATATGAGGTAAACATCTCATTGTTGAAAAATTACATATTGGGTAAAGGACTTGAGGTATAGTTCTCTTGTAAAATTGTTGCAATGTATGGTGTGCTAAATACTCATGTGAATCCAATATTGGATCAGGGTTAATCACTTTATCATTATGATGGGTGGTATCCAACTGAGGGGCTGCTAATGTACGTATAATTATCTTCTTATTTTCTTTCATAGATTACAGTTGTTTTATTATAAGGTTACAGAAATATATTTACTAAGGTCCTTAAATAATAAAAGGGGTTATGTTTATAACCCAGTGCATCACTGAGTTCCCTATTTAACAGTGATAGTTCTTTATTATTCATTGTATGGGAAGATAAATTGTATATTTTCACTGTCAGTAACTTTGGAGGTGGTAGTTAATTCCTCCTTCCCTTTCTGTGAGTTCTTGTCTTTATAACCTCTGCTGCTTCCTCCTCCTTTCTTTGTGATGGTATGTGTAGCCCATAGCTAAAAAATGTTGTTGACATCTTGTTTGGGTCCAAAAGGAGGTTGTTTGTCTGAATTTATGATGTCATCTTGATGGGGGTCAAAAAGCAGGTTATTCACCTTATATGGCGTGCATAATTATTTTGCTACTGGTTTTTAAATCCATTTTTTAAAATACTATTGACTTTTAAATAACTAGCTGAATCATTCAAAATAATTAGTACCTAAAAAACTCGTTCTGTTTTTCATATGGTTCTATGGTCTCTCTGGGGATGTTGGTACAGTAGACAAATTGATACTTTTATCCCATATAATACTATCTATTATCCTTTACAAACATTAAATTGTATGTAATTTATCAGATCTATGACATTACTATATATATGAATGTAGGCTACATTTGCATGGATGACTAGCGCTGGTGCCAATGACAGTGGATGAAATCTGCTGTGGGTGGCTAGCTATAGCTGGCGAGCCCTGTGCACTTCAATGACAGGTTGGCGGCAGCCGCAGCTATCAGTGTGCCTCCAGTGGTGATCACATCAGGTAATTGCTGGCTGGGCAGACTGCCATGGACAGCTGCAGCTGCTGCTGACCTGTCATTAAAGTGTAGAGGGCTCACCGGTCACAGCTAGCTGCTCACAGGTGGCAGAAACAGCAGCAGGAATTAGCAGATTTCCACTAAATTAATTTTAGCCTCACTTTCCTAGTTATTTATAAAAAAAATTTTTTCATTCTAGGGATAAGTCCAAGAAACTAGCAGAGCAGGCTGCTGCCATTGTTTGTCTTCGGGCACTTGGGCTCCCTGAGGGAAAGATTGGTGAAGGAGAAAGTGACCTTGTTCACAGGAAGAGAAAAATGCAGTACCAGAATATTGGCTCAGGAAACCTGTCGGAAGTGCCTCAGACAAAGAAACTACACCAAGAGGATGACAAAACTGAAGAAAAAGATAAAGAAAGTTAAACTCATATTTTGGTATATTACATTTTTTTTCCCCAAAGATAAGCAGTATTGAAATGTAATTACACAAAGGAAATAAAAACATAAATCATAGACACTGAATTCTTATGCATTCTTTATTTAAAATTAGTGCAGCAAGCAGTGTTAATTTCGTTGACTAAATTAATACTATTTTAGTCCACTAAAATATGACTAAAACAATTCAGATGACTAAAATATGACCAAAACTAAAATGGTATTTTAGTCAAAAGACTATAACTAAAACAAAATCAAAATTTTATGTCAAAATGAGGTTGATAAAGGAACCAATGAGATGTTCCGAAACGCGCCCCTCTTTGATGACTGCTTCCTGTTTTGCTTCCTGTTTGTGGTCCACGCTGGTTGCTGGTTATTGTCTCCTGCCGCTGATGTCACTTGCAGGATCTTCATGTTTTGAGACTGGGATTGCGGGCTGGCCTGTCAGTTCTCTTGGAGCTCCCTGCTGTTTTTGACATCACCTGGACCTCCCTGCTACTGGACACACACAGCCTAAAGAACTGGTATATGCCAGTGACCATTACATTCATGCCTGGACCACCTACATGGATATTAATGATATGCTCTGTCAGTCTACATATCTTCTAAGTGTTTTTAACCCTTTTTGGGGAAATTAAACAGCTTTTAATTCTACACTTAGAGGCGCCTTTTCTTTGTTTTTCTGTTTCAAATACATACAGTAGAACACATCTTGTATAAACAAGGAATTGTAAAGAATAGGTTTCCATTATCACTTTAAATTCACAAAACCTACTATGGAAGATACCCAATGGGGAATGTCGTTCTATATGCCTGGTCAACTCACTGTGCATGACACTATAAAATGGGTATGTCTTAAAACCAGTGGCGGCTAGTGATATATAAAAGAAGTTATTCCTGCGCCTAATCAGGAAAGAAAAGAGCGTTTGTACTGCTGCACACACTGAGGTGGGGTACTTGAACCCCAGTAAAAGAGTAAAAAAACAGAAAGGTAGTGATGTGCAGTACTATGACAGGAAATTTAGCCTAGAGGCTAATAAATTCTATAGGCACTAAAATTATTAGGTGATATATATACTACCGCATAAAGTAAAAAATATGTGTATAAACCGGTATGCGTGTTTTATGAGGGGATGATAAGGGGCCTTCACCACTATAACATTGTAGCATCCAGGATAAAAATCAAATGAATATGCAAACATAAAAAAGGAAAACAATCACAATCATTAAAACTAGTGGTTCCCAATGCGATTTGTTATAGCTGACAAAATCGCATAAAGTGCCAGTGCTAAAGAATAAATAAATCCGTGCAAATATCTTCTACACCATAAAGTAATTAAAACAATATACATAAAGCAGTCAACAACTCGATAATTCAATTGTGCAGAGAGTGGTTAGTTGTAACTGACAAAATCGCATAAGGTGCCAGTATCAAAAAAATACTAAATAAATTCGTGCAGGTATCCTCTACACCATAAACTAATCAAAACAATATAAATGCAGCAGTAAACAGCTCAATAATTCAATTGTGCAAAGAGTGACAAGAAAAAAATCCAAATAAACGCATAAAAGTGTTGGTGCTGAGGGAATGAAAACAAAATCCCTCTAGAATAATACGAAGCTTGTGCACAATACCTAAAATCTATGCAAAAAATATCAACAAAATATATAAAAAAAATAGAAAAATTACATCTGTCGGAAAATGTCCGTTCTACTTGTGCGACAACCAGTGGCGATTATGTCAAAGAATCGCATAAAGTGCTAGTGTCTGAATACATGTGCACTATAAAAAAGCAATGTAATCGGTGATGGTAATGGTGATGGTGAATGTATCCCTCGTGGTCCTGTGTGGTCAGAATATGGGTGTCCCCTTACCTTACAGCTGTAAGGTAACAGCATATAATATATATATCCTCAGGGTCCCTGGTACTCTTTATCCTTTGAGGTCCTGTTGTGGTATCCCCAGATCCTGGCGTCAGTATCCTGCCTATTGCGCTGTGTTGGTCCCTTTAAGTAATCACTCAGCAGCATTCAGCGTGGGGGGTACCTCTGCAATTAGTGTGTATGTAAGGGGTTAAAAAGATGAGGAGGAAGGAAGCCCCATAGTGTAGTAGTTTTTTAACCATATAGTATTTTATTACGGTAAAACAATCAGGTACTCACAAACAAACAAGTTTCTCATGTAGTGTATAAACGAGCCTCGAGCTCGATTGCGTCACTTCCGGTAGCGTCCCGTCGCGTGTTCGTCACGGTCACGTGACTTCATCAGGGGATGACTAGTGCTGAAGGAAGTGTCTTTAAATAGAGACAATAATAAATCGTTTGGCGGCCATTTTGGGGAAGACCCGGAAGTGTTCCGGCGGCCATTTTGCGGTATACATGGTCGCCGGAAGTGTACGGGCGGCCATTTTTTAGGTTATCCCGCTAGTGATATATTTTTGGGGGGGCAAGCAAAGCATCTGGGGCGGCTTCCCCTGCATCTCCTCCTTGTCTGCATCATGGTGGCTTCCGCCATGTGTCTCCTCCCACCACCTCCTAGGCCAATAGGATTGCTTCTCGTTTCGGTCAATCCAGCAGTGATAGGTCTCAGGACCCGCTTCCTGAATGGCCAGGAGGAGAATAAGGAAGACAATCGCGAATGTTAATTTTCTATTGTCACACATTTTTTTAAGCCAAATAGAGGCTCTGGCTCTAATCATGCCCTTTAAAAAAAAATATATATATATATATTGGAATCCATGCATCCATCGTCCCGCTTGTAGGTTAGGCAGGGCCAGATTAACATAGGGGCTATTGTAGCTGCAGCTCCAGGCCCCTTTCTCAAGATAGGCCCATTTGTCCATAAAAAATAAAAATAAATAAATAAATAAAAAGATTGACTTCAGGGATTGTAGCTTGGCGATCAATCCTTACAGAGACCCCACATTTAGGGGGTAAGTAGCTAAAGACCCACTCCAGCACTGGTTAAATTATCATCTTTGTTTACGGAGATACGGGGCTCCTTGCGCAGCCTGTCAGAAGCTACATACAGAGTGGCCAGTTTAAATACAAGCTGGAACACTCTGCAGCAGACTGAGAGGATGAACTTACAGTGCTTATAATAATTATTTGTATATTACTTATGATAATTAACCCCTTGCCACCCAGGCCCATTCTGAGACTTCTCTCCTACATGTAAAAATCATCATTTTTTTATGCTAGAAAATTACTCAGAACCCTCAAGCATTATATATTTTTTTAGCAGACACCCTATGGAATAAAATGGTGGTCTTTGCAACTTTGTACGTTACACGATATTTGCTCAGCAATTTTTCAAACTTTTTTTTGGAAAGAAACTGTTTCATTCATAAAAAAAAAAACACTAAAGTTAGCACGATTTTTTTGTTGTGTACTAAGCGATGCTTTACATTTTTTTACAGGTTACATGTTTAGCGTTACAGAGGAGGTCTAGTGCTAGAATTATTGCTCTCGCTCTAACGATCGTGGAGTATGTAACCTGTGTGTATCTGGCTCTGATACTAACCAGTGCCTACCCAGGGACTGACTAGTATCTCTCCCCAGCCTGTCCCCACACACCCTCTCACCTGCTGACCTGTGAATGGGGCAATCACTCCCGCAGTGTTATTGTGTTCTGCCAGTGAATACAAGGATTAGTGTTGCTAACTATAGCTGGCAGCACTGATTGTTTTGAGGAAAACCTGACAGGCTGGTTGTACTCAAGTCAGTTAATAGGTTGACTTGTGTAAAACCAGCTAGCCCATACATAGATCGACTATGGCTGGTCTCTGCTTAATTGGTGAAATTTCAATCCATGTATGACCCGTGTGGGCTCTGTGAGGGTAGGGAACAATGTGAGTTTGCAATGTACAGGGATAGGGACAATTGTAGACACTCACTCAGGTTGAACTGGATGGACTGGTGTCTTTATTCAACCTTACTAACTATGAAACTATGAAAACCGCTTAACCACTACGCAGTCCCTAAACATCCTTCCACAAACCTTTACATTTTTCCTTCCCAGATTACTTCATCCTCCTCTCCTATACATAGTGCCCACTGTCATACTCTCCACACTTCTCTCCTATACATAGTGCCCACTGTCATACTTTCCACACTTCTCTCCTGTACATACAGCTCACTGTCATACCGTCCACACTTCTCCCCTATACATAATGCCTGCTGTCATATACACACTCCTCTCTTGTTCATAGTGCCCGCTGTCATACACTTCTCTCCTATACATAGTGCCCACCGTCATACCCTCCACACTCCTCTCCTGTACATACTATTCACTGTCATACCCTCCACACTCCTCTCCTATAAATAGTGCCCACTGTCATACCTCCAACACTTCTCTCCTATACATAGTGCCCACCATCATACCCTCCCTCCACACTCCTCTCCTGTAATTACTGCTTACTGTCCTACTCTCCACACATCTCTCCTGTACATAGTGCCCACTGTCATACCCTCCACACTCTTCTCTTATACATAGTGCCCAATGTCATACCCTCTACACTGCTCTGCTGTGCATACTGCACACTGCCATACCCTCTGAACTCCTCTCATGTACATAGTGCCCACTGTTAGACTCTCCACATTCCTCTCCCTCACCTGCACATACTTCCCACTTTTATACCATCCATACTCTTCCCCTATGCCTCTTACCCACAAAAACTGTTCTTTAAAATTATACTGAATATCCTCAATGTTACCAGCTCTAGAATGGGCACACTTTTGTCAGTTCAACTAAAGGAAATCTCACAGTCCTCATATTTGTTCTGTCCCATTATTAGTACTTATTTAATTTTGTAATTACTATTTTGATGTATAGAGGAACATAGGTGATGTCAGCTACTCTAAATATAACACTTGTAAAAAAAGTGTCCCTGAAATTATTTTTGAAATGTTGACAACTATGCACTTAGGCACTGCCCAAGGGCCACAGGGTCAGTAGGGGGCCCCATGAGAGGCTCCTGTGATATTAAAGCGGTAGCAAACTTTTCTAACATTACTACTTTTTAGAGGCCCTGGGGTAGGTTATTTCATAATATACAAGTATGCACAGCATATTAGCACATTAGGGCACACTTAAATTGTCAGACTGAGCCCTCCAGTGCTGTGCTTTGATCAATCCGGCGGGGCCCGGGCACTTCCATCTTCACCCGGTCTTCCTTCTGGGTTCTGTGCCTTTAATGACTTGCCTTGGCCAGGCTGCATTGATGTCATTCCCACACATGCTCATGTGCATCCTCTTTCTCTCATCCCCCCTTTCTCTCTCATCCTCCCTCCCTTACCCTCACACCTCCTTCATCCCCTTTCTTTCTCTCTCTCTCTTTCTCTCTCTCTCATCCTTCCTCTCTCTTTAATTTAATTTGTTATAACAAAAAATAGTTTGCATTTGTATTTATTTATTGTTTATATAAGGCCCCACCAAAATCCTCAGCACCAGGCCCATGATCTTCTTAATCTGGTCCTGCACACTACACCCACTGTATTACAGAAACAGAACGACACCAGCAAAAAGGGGTATCTTCAGGTGTATAATGGGCAGGAGGCACACAATACCCACTCTAACTGCTGCAGATGCCTGTATTAAAGAAACATAACAACACCAGCAATAAGGGGTATCTTCAGTTGTATACTGTGCAGGAGGCACACAACACCCCCTCTAACTGCTGCAGATGCCTGTATTACAGAAACAGAACAACACCAGCAATAAGGGCTAACTTCAAGTGTATACTGTGCAGGAGGCACACAACACCCACTGTAACAGCGCTAGGTTCCCAAGCAAAAAGACATTGTCCCTGCCTATCTTGCTTTTTCCCTGCATGCCAACACACTACACAAGGCCGCCGTGCTGGCGGCCTTATATAGTGTGGGGCATGTACTAAACCCCCCTGAGCTATAATTGGCCACAGGCATCCTGACTGACCAATTATGGCTCTCCTCGCTGCTGTGATTGACCAAGCATGCGGGGTCACAGTGCATGCTTGGCCAATCGTGAGCCAGAAATGCACTGCGATGGCGTAGTGCATTGTGGGCCATTCGCGCCACACTAATATGATGCAAACGGTCCACAAAGTTCTGAATTTGGCGAACAGCCCATGTTCGAAACGAACACCAAGCTCATCCTTAGTGCTAAGCTGGGAGAATGAGAGTATGCTTCTCGTCGTACTCCCAGGTAGCTTCTTTAAGGCGTCCTCCTATTCTCAACAGGTTACTGCTGTTGAGGAATTGATCGAGTTTCCTTAGGGCGCTGTCTTTAGGGATTGATTTTTTGCTGTTAATATAGTCAATCTCTCTAGTGTAAATGATCAGATGTTTTGATTGCTCTAGGTCAGTCACTGAGTAGGTATTTTTACAGCGCTGCCTGCCTTTGCAGTTAGTCCTTTTCCAAAAGGAACAGGCTATGGGGGAAGAGATGAGATTTGACTATGGTGGAAGAGATTAGATTTGAGTTGGTTTTGTGAAGCCACTGTAATTGCAGACACTTGTGGACGAACTTCTGCATCCTTGACTGCATCTACCAAGCTAAAGGTCTCCGATTCAGAAGTGTTGTGTTCTGAATTGTACAGGAATGTAGGGCCAGTAAACCATGTTGTGTCCTTGAGACAATTGGCTGGGACAGCTCTGGTAGCTAGGTCTGTGGGATTGTTCGCAAATATCTTACCCATAAAGGCAAAGAAGTGGTCTCTCATGTCTGGTTTTCTCTGGAAATTAAATTTAAGGGAGGCAAAGCTTTTAAGGACTTGTTCCTTGTTGTTAGGTAGATGCTGTCTATGGGGTCTAAATGGGAAAGGTGCGACCCAATTGTTTGACTCTTCCTTGGCTGTCTCCTTTTCCATTATTTGCAAGAAAGTCTATCCTCAAAGGATATTGCTACTTGCTGGTCTTTCTTTGTTCTATGTAAGACTGTACACCCTAGGTGGTCTGGGTCACTGTCACACGTGTGGTCATCTGTGTCTACAGAGGAACAAGGTATGTGAGTACTACCTGGAAGCTCTTTTGTGATGAAGCTGTTGTGACATGGTTGCAAGAAGGAAGGATGTCCTTTGTAAAGTACGTTAGTGAACATGCTACTGACCGTGGTGGCTCTGTGCACAGTCTTTAGGCAGAGGTCCCCTACGATGACCCACCCCAGGTCAAGTCTTTGGGCAAAGGGAGCATTGCGGGGACCATTAATCTGTTCCCTTACTTTATTAACCTGCAAAATGTATCTTCCCAGGAGCAGCATTAACTGAGCTTGCTCATCATATTCTGGTAGGAGATGGGCCATGCGTTTTAGATGAGGTTGATGAATTGCTGCATCTGGTGTAGGGATTTCTGACCGGTTATCTGGAATCTGGTTGCACTCGAGTATGGTGGGTAAAGGTAGGTGAGTCTGACCATCTACACAGAAGGCAGTGGCTCTTCTCCCCGCCGTCTCAACAGTACCTGCACAAGTCTTTAGGGTGTAAGGGGAGCTTGGATCCCTGACACCGAAGGTGTCAAAGAATGTGGATTTAGCCATAGTGGTTGCTTTGGTCATCTAAGAGTGCATATATCTTGACAGCTTTGTTTCTGTGACCCATTGGATAAGCTCTAATAATACAGATCTTTGAACAAGACCTACCGCCTGCAGGATCTTTGCATCCCTCAGTACACTGTGAGGTAACCACTGAGATCTTTGAACCGGTGTTCTCTTGCTCTTCGCCATGCCCGTTGGTATCGCTAGCTCACTGGGCGGTCCAAGGAGCAGGGCCTGGATGTAGTGTAATGGAGTTGTGGTCTGTGTTGTCACACACTATGCATGATACACTAACCGTCTTGTATCATTGTGTAGTAGAAGGGTTATTCCGATGCTGGTTTGGAGGAGAGGTAGAGGAGAGGTATCGTAGGTTGATATAAAGTGTTGGTGCAAGTACTCTGAAGTGCGTTGTGAGGGATTCGGCTTTCCTTGTTCAGAGCCAAGCACATAGATGCGTTCACTACTGAGGTTCCCAGCTGCTTCCAGGGCTTCTGCTTCAGGCAGTTGCAGCTTCCTTTTCTGTAGTGAGCTTCTCCAGTGCGACATCTAGACGTTTTTGTTCAAGCTTTATAGAGGCTTCCCTGGCTTCTAGTGAGGCCCTTTCTAACTTCAACTGCATCTTCAAATTAACCTACGATACCTCTTCTCTACAGGGAATAGACGGTGTCCTAGGAAACAAACCAAACACTGCAAGTAACAGAGCATGAGAGCAACCAAATTCCTCAGAGCTGCAAGCAGCAGAACTCCTGAAAACACATTATAGCTTAAACCTATGTCTCTGCATGCCATGATCCTCAACCTCCAAACCGGCATGAGAATAACTGATTCTACTACACAACAATACGAGACAAGAGGGCCTAAATCAGAAACTTCTGAGAGGTATGGTCGCACACTCCCACTACAGTAGTGAATCGCCAACATGCTCTAACACCAACCAAGTTATAACAGACTTATCCAAGTTCTGGGAGTACAGGGCACAGGGGTAGCTTTTAAAATGTAGAAAAAAAGCAGAGGGAGAGAAACTTCCACATAGTGTAAATCCGATAGTCTTGCGGTTTATTAAAAATACAAAATTTAAAAATGGATACAAACGGAATGAAAAAGTTCAATATATTGAAAAATTAAAAAATGCGCAGTAATAAGTGGCTAGGCAAGAGTAATAACATGACGCATTTCGTCTTAAGAGACTTCAACTGGGGTGTGGATTTATTGGCTGGGGTGTAGATTTATTGCCAAAGGTTGCGACAAACACAGCGTTCCCCAGCATTTTAACGTTTCCACAATAAAGATATTAAATGCCTGGAGGTCTTTGTGATAGAAACTATCCCTAAAGGAACACTTACTACACATGAGAGATTTTCCCTTTTATGTAAAAGGGAGGTGTTCTGGATATATATGTTTGATTCACTTGCCCCTAAACGGTTAAATGAAGAACTAGAAATGTGCAGTTTTGTATAGTGCTTTTTTACCATGTGTTTTTATTCCTATTTCAACTATAGGTTTATAAACCTTTTTCTTCTAAGTACATAAGTATAATTGATGAGATATAATTTTATATATTATCCGTGTTCTTAATTATATATCATATATAGAGTAATTACACTTTAATGTATATTTTATTTAATTTTCACATTTTTTTATTTTTAAATATTATCCATTTTTTTGGTTTATATTAAATATATGTATTTATATTTCGTCGCCAAGGTAACATTTACATAATCATTGGATCATTTACCAAGCCACTATAAATCATTTAACTCACTTCTACCACTCATGAGTTGAGGGACTTCTACCTCCTGGCAATCTCTGACAGCTTTTTACACCTTTGCACAGCCTCTCCAGCTTGTCAGCCCAGACCCTCCAGCAGGCTATACATTCCCACAGTGTATGCCATAACATCGGGAATGTACTGCATTTGAAGGAGCGAATGTCAGCCAATCCACTAACACTGGTGCAGCATCGAATCGCACTGGGTGTGAAGGAGCTTTCCATTTCCTTAAGTCAGTGGCTCAGCTGGCCTGACGTCACTGACACACGTGAGACGGAGCTCCTCTGTATCTTCCCGTCATGTGCAGCTGCAGTGTCCACCCCTCCACACTCTGGATCATTGGCGGTACGCTGATGAGCAGGCTCTCCTGGGATTAAACCCGAACTCAGCAGGAACACAGATTGCTGTGTCATCTTCCATCTACTGATCCCTCTCTCTCCTCCCTCTTCCATTGTAGGTGAACAGTTTTTGAGAGTTTCTCAGTATAACTCCTTGTTGCTCAGTGGACTGCCGGAGACTAAGTAAGCCCCCCTCTTTTCTTGTCTTATCTTATTGCAAGCGAATAAGACTGCATTTCTTATTATCTGCTATTATTTTGAATAAACTTATTTATCTTTTAATTTTTTTTTAATGAACTGTGGACTGCTTGTTTTCTGTTTTCTATCCAGTTTGGAGTGATGTCCTGATCCAGAGAGGATCTGTGTTGTACTAAATACCTTCCACTCCTTAATAATAGACTTCACTGTGCTTCTAGACATTGATTGCTTCGGGACATTGCCTTTGTATCCATCTCCTGACTTGTGCCTGTCCACAACTTTATCCTGGAGATCTTGGTGACAGTGCCTTGCCACCCATAGTTGATTGTTTGATTCAGTTGCACTACCAGGGACTGAAATGCTCCAGGAAAGCTATTTTTATTCTGAACTAATTAAAATCACCACAGCTGATCACAGTTGAAATTATTTTGAATAAACGTATTCATCTTTTAATAATTTTTTATGAATGACGGACTGCTTTTTTAACCCTTTGAGCGCTGGTGTTTTCTGCTTTCTATTGTCTGGTCCATTTCCACCAGTTATGGGGTTTTTTTCAGTTGTACGGGTTACAGACCCTCATCTATTGATTTTTATTTCCATATTTTTTTTTATAAATATTTATTTAACATCACATTTTTTTACAATTTTTCTTTTTTATCCAACATTTACAGATCTGTTCTTTATCAATCAGTACAATTGGATTAGATTCTATTTTCACATAGACAACATTTTTCAAATACCTATATGTTGGATTCAATATGAACTCATGTAGTGTCTTCTGGGATCCATGCATGGATTCCCATTCCCAATGGTGCAGTGTCCTGGAGAACAGGATGCCCTCCCCCGGTTGGAATGTAGCCAGTTAAACCTTGTGACAGACCTAGCCGGGACACAGGCTTTTTGAGAGGACTGAATGCGAGCCTCTTGCCGACTGATTATGGGCCCTGGATTTTAAGAGGTACAGAGTGAATGAGAACCCCACTATAATCTGTGCTAGTCAGATTCAATGCTGTATATATATGTATATATAATGTGTGTTGTCTCATGCTGTTGGGACACACACTGTCAGATGCTAATGTCATGAACTCCAGCCACCTGTCTGTTGTCTTGTATAATGTAAATGAGTCTAGTATGGCTTGTAAGAGTATTCCACACATTGTTGTTTGTGCTAATTAACCCTGTGTAGATGTTTATGGTAATGTGTATTGAATTGTTAGTGAGCTTGGAGCCCAAAAGTCTTATCTCTCAGTCAACTAGACTGAGTGTTGATTTAGATAATTAGATCAGGTTATTTCTGTTTCTGGCTACAGTTGTATTGTTAGAATAAATTATCAGGAGGGGGGACATCCCCCTCTACTGTATTATAAATACTTGTCATTTTGGTTCTAGTAAATCAGTCCATGTTGAGCAGCTAAGCAAGTGTCATCTTGTTTTGTGCTTGTGAGCGGTTGGAATATCTGATATCTATATTCAGGCTGGGAGGAAGTGGTATATGACGAAAGCACTCAATCGGAGTGTGGGATTGGATCCGTCCCATTGTTGGCAAGCAGTGGGACACTTCCTGCAGTCTGGAACATCCAAACCTCCACCTGGATCCAAGGTCTGGATAGCAGGAGAGGAGGAGAGTCGCCATGGAAGAGGAATTCAGAAGGAGGTTGCGAGAGATGCAGCTACAGCACAGAGGACCAGTATCAGAGCAGGTCCTGCTGGGATGGTTTGATTCTATTCGCTGTAAACTCTGGAAGGAAGCGCTAGTCCGTGAGCAGCGTCAGCAAGGAAAAGTTCTCCCCTCCAACCAGGAAAGGTTCTGGTCGCAGTATGGCTTGCGGGTGCTGTTTTTAGGAGAAAAAATGCACAAGGAGCAGACAGCTGAATTAAGCAGGCTGGTCTGGGCAGAGATGAAGCTGGATGAGAGTTACAGAGCCCTCCGGTGGCATGTATCCCAAGCATGTCCCTGGATAGCGGATGACAGCCCAATGGAAGGCTCAAGCTACAGCAGCCTGGGACTGTTGTATGTTAAGCTGACAGGGGACTCTAAATTTGGGAGTGATTTGGAGTGGCAGTTGGACGAAATCATGGATTTCAGAAAAGGGCTACTGAACATCTCGGAATTGCACTGGGCACTGGAAGATATAGAGTTTCTGGCCGACCAGGAATGGGAGCTGGAGATCGCCTACAGATGGTTGCTAGACTCTGCTCAGTGCCAGGGTTGGAATCCCTTTGCCTGGGACTATAAGGAAATACCAGTGGACAACTCTGAAATCCTGGCTGAAGAGTCGGCAATGTGGCAGAGTAACAGTGTGCTTTGCCAACCTGCCCCTGCAGCTATGGACGCGGAGGTCTTATGGCGGATGCAGCAAGTGCTGACTCACCTTGATGATCCTGTTTCTGCATGGGATGATCTTGGGTGGAGGAATGTGCCTGTCCAGCAGTATGCCGGAGGACCGGCAGTGAAAAATCTGGAGATTTCCATCCCAAAACTGAAGTGCTGACAACAGGGCAGAGCTCTGCTGACCTCTGCTCAGCACCGATAGCATCTTCTGGGTTACACGGACAGGAGATGGTGAAACTCTATCCCCAGACACCAGTTCAGTTGCAGTGACAGGGGATTTGATAGACTTGTATGCTAAGGAAGAAGAACCTGATGAGCCTCCAGCAGAAGAGCTGGTATTAGCGCCAAACTTCACTGTGCTCTGCCAGGCACCAACAGCAGCATCTGTGGAGTTACAAGGAACTTTCCCAGCTGAAGCGCTGGTCACCGGACAGAGGGTCCAAGACCACTGCCCCACACCTGTGGCAGTTCCGGAGGCTCTGGGTGAGAAGGTAGCGATCACTTCCCAGCAGCAGATACAGGGGGAGAAGGGAGAGGTGTTTGTTGTCCCTCCTCAACAATTGGCCAGGGTGGAGAAGGCGGTCTTTCCTCCCCAGCAAAGATCCGTGCACCTGGGAGACAGTACCACAGACATGTCATCCCAGCAGCCAGATGAGGGAACAGAAAGGGAAGCAGCCGGCTCACCACCCCAATGGCAGCTACACAATTTTGGAGTGGAGGAATCCAGCCTCCTGTCCTAACAGTTAGCCGAAGCGGGTGATGTGGAGTCCCCAGCAGCAGTGCTGGCAACAGGGCAGAGTGCTATCAAACTCTGCCCAGCACCGGCAGCAACTGTGGCAGTTCCGGAGGCTCAGGGTGAGAAGGTGGCAATCCCTTCCGAGCAGCAGATACAGGGGGAGAAGGGAGAGGTGTTGTCCCTTCTCAACAGTCGGCCAGGGTGGAGAAAGCAGTCTTTCCTCCCCAGCAAAGATCAGTGCACCGGGGTGACAGTACAACAGACATGTCGTTCCAGCAGCCAGATGAGGGAATGGAAAAGGAAGCAGCCAGCTCCCCTTCCCAATGGCAGCTACACAATTTTGGAATGGAGGAAGCCAGCCTCCTGCCCCAACGGTTAACCGGAGCAGAGGATGTGCCCTGTGCCAGCAGAAGTGCTGGCAACAGGGAAGAGTGCTACCCACCTCTGCCCAGCACCAGCAACAACTGTGGAGTTCCAGGGAGCCGGGGTAGTCGGCCCTTCTCTCCAGTGGCTGAAAAAACTCCAGGGAGAAAGGCCAGTCCAGGCCTCTCCCCAGCAGCGGATGTGTTCTGTGAGAGAGGAAGAGGTTGGCTGGGTGAGGAATACTCTGTTTGGAACAATTTGGGGTACTGTGTGGATACCAGCATTAGAGGACTGGAACCCATGACTAACTTCGGAGTCAACCCGTCTGGAGTTTCCTCCTGTGTTAGTCTCCTGCATAAAGGGGAGATGTGTGACAGACCTAGCCGGGACACAGGCTTTTTGAGAAGACTGAATGTGAGCATCTTGCCAACTGATTATGGGCCCTGGATTTTAAGGGGCACAAGGTGAATGAGAACCCCACTATAATCTGTGCTAGTCAGATTCAATGCTGTATATATATATATATATATATATAATGTGTGTTGTCTCATGCTGTTGGGACACACACTGTCAGATGCTAATGTCATGAACTCCAGCCACCTGTCTGTTGTCTTCTATAATGTAAATGAGTCTAGTCTGGCTTGTAAGAGTATTCCATACATTGTTGTTTGTGCTAATTAACCCTGTGTTGATGTTTATGGTAATGTGTATTGAATTGTTAGCGAGCTAGGAGCCAAAAAGTCTTATCTCTCAGTCAACTAGACTGAGTGTTGATTTAGATAATTAGCTCAGGTTAATTCTGTTTCTGGCTACAGTTGTATTGTTAGAATAAATTATCAGGAGGGGGACCTCCCCTTCTACTGTATTATAAATATTTGTCATTTTGGTTCTAATAAATCAGTCCATGTTGAGCAGCTAAGCAAGTGTCATCTTGTTTTGTGCTTGTGAGCGGTTGGAATATCTGATATCTATATTCAGGCTGGGAGGAAGTGGTATATGACGAAAGCACTCAAACGAAGTGTGGGATTTGATCTGTCCCAAACCTCTATTGTGACTTTAGATTAGAGGCTTCCATCTATCTATGAGAGCTACTCTGCCTAACAATGCTGACTCCGATCTGTCTGTGAGAATCAAAGACGAGCCTAATGGATAGAGAATGGGGGAACCGGAGATTGAAATACAAGATTTGACCCCAGTAGGAGTAGTTGCAATTCATGGACAGACACTGCCCCCCAGAGGTCAATTATGGCAGGGTGGTCAGAGATATTTAGCCTGGGGGAGGAGTCGCCCCAAAGACACTGATTCATCCACAAGCAAAGGGGGGCAGGCAATGGGATGTGGTGTGGGTGAGGTGTGTTTGTCAAAAGGGAATGTTTGAAACAGAGCTTCCTCTCATTCCATCATGAGGACAGCCAGAGGACGTGCTAAGTATATTACTTGTATTGTGTTCTGATTGTATGCTATGTAATGTTGTAACTCCTTTTAATACATGTTAGCTTTGTTATTTCCTTGAGAAATAAATGATATTTGATTAATCTTAAACCGTGTGTTTGGTTTCATAGCTAACTTTGCATTCTTGTGATATTAACAATAGCATGCGCTCAGAGTTTTAATAGAATAACTAATCTATAGGGACTAGACAAATTAATGCATATAAATAATAATAGTTATTATTCATCGTTTATTTCATTTGGCACCCCAAAAGGCGTGTAGGTTTTTTTCTGCACAGAATTCACAAACCCTAATGTATTTTTGTTTTGAGTCCCTGTAAGCACAAATCCTCAAAGACACCCAGAACTGAAAGTGTGGACAAGATTGGCACTGGCTTGCGAATTCTGAAACCACGCTTGAATGAGCATGTAAATTCTGTGAAATAAGTCATCGGTGAAACGGACGCATAGAACCTGGTGAGAACTGTGGCTGATATATGTATGTACATTAATGTTGTAATGTACTTTAGGCCTGTAACCAGACAGCAATACTGGGGAGTTAGGGATTGATCATCCCTGGTTATGTGATATAACCGCAGATTGACAGGATAACCACACAACTTTGAGGAAAAAGTGGAAATCCCAACGTGAGTGTGAAATAGCCTGCAATTTAAGAGAGGCGAACATTGATTAAGAGTGTGTTCCCTGACAGAAATTTGTTGTTAAACGGATTTGTATTTTTGTTTTTGTTTTGTGTTGTGGGACTACAGGTGAAAGCTAGCTTTTAAACAGTTTTATCTGGGTCTTTGTGTGTGTTTTGTATCTGTTCCTCTAGTCTATTGCTAATGCCAAGTGTTGGTTAGAGATTGACAGGAATTACCATACATCTTTGAGGAAGAAAAAAATAAAATAAAAGTGGGGGAAATATAGGTTTTTATTTCTATCCATGTGAGAGTGATATAGCTCTCTGTTCCAATAGAAGATCAATGTGGCCTGCAACCTAACAGGAAGGCATTGATTAAGAGTGTGCCTTGTGTCTTAGAATGTGTCTTATGTCTTGTATGCTGTAGAACCACAAATCACTGTAGGTTTACAGTTCTGTTTTTTTTTTTTTTTGGTTGTGTATCTGTGGTGTATTGTCTAAGCAACTTGTTGAGCAACTTTAGTGTGGGTAGGCTAATTAGCATATCAAAGGAAGTCATTGAAGGTTTCATTAACAAACATGGTGGTGTTAGATCTCAATCTACACAAGAGAGTGATCTAACACAACAATTTAGTGAGCTTTTGAGACAATGAAATACACATAACAATCTCATAAGTAATAAGTCAAAAAAAGGCAAGAAACAGAGAATGGGCAATGCCTTATGCATGTTAATGAGAATGAAAGACATTGCGGAACAAAAATAATTAGAATGGTTTGCTGAAAGAAAACAAGTAATGGAACAGGTAAAAAGTATAACAAAAATATATTAATTAGGGTTGAAAAGGCTGATGCAGATATATACACCACCGCTCAAAGGCAGGTCCTGGGAACTCAGAGATAATTGCTCCAGGTGAAGGGATCCGAGTGCGAGCCACAGCATGCAGATAATGTGGATAATGACAGAACTCTGGGCGGCCGCACTCCAATGCTAAAATTTTGCTTTATTCAAATAATATTTAGGACACAGCAAATGACATCACAGTGAAAGATGCTACCACTGACGCGTTTCGCACTAGTGCTTACTCATAGCTGATGCAGATGCTCGTAATCAGATTGAACAATTAGTGACTGAGAAATGTGTATTGCAACAGAGATTAGATGAATTAGAACAAACGTGTAAATTAAGAGAAAGTTGCATTGCCTCTTTGAATCAAAGGTAGGCTGAGAATTTGCAGGTTATCACACTGCTTAAGGAGGAATTACAGCGTGCACAAGCAGCCATAATGAAGTTGTCCTCCAAATGTGCAATGGTGGAGGTACCCTCCGCACATGCTCAGTGTACGGAAAAAATAGAAGTGGAACATGAAGAAAACCCGTATGCTATTGTTGCTGAAAATGATATTACTATGATAAGGTGTGATAACTGCACTTGAAATTGATTCAGGAGTTGAAACAATGGAAACTTCTGATGACTCCTCAGACAATGAAAGTGTAAAGTCTGTTCATTCCAATCACAGTAATTTTATCCAGCAATGTGATTTTCCAGCGCCATATGCTCAAAGAAGGGCCTATGCAGGGAAACCAGAGCTAAAATGTTTTTTTTTGTGTAAAGGGGGGGGGGGTCACATCGCAAAATATTATTGGGCGGCGAATAATGGTATCAAAAGAATATCATACCCGAAAACGTCCCCAAGGCATTATGAATGTTATTCGGCCAAGTGGGGTAGCAATCCAAAGCATGGAGCCCATAGTAATGAAAACCCATTTCCCGGTTAAGAGCCAAATGCGGAGTCTACAAATTGAAAAGCAATTTGTAGGACAGTTGCGTAAAGTCAAAATTAAGGTAGCCGCATGGTTATTCAAATATAGCACTGGGGGAAACAATGTTAGCAGAACTTAGTGAGCTGTAGGTATGGTAAGAATATTCTGGTCAATGTTTCCTTGCTATGAAAAAGGTTTGATGTGAGTTTCAGGTTTAGAATATGATAGAGGACCTTGATATATATTTTTTAGTATTTTCAAGGATAAACCTCTGAATTGGTATTTTGTTTTGTGGTTAAAACATTTTTTCTGTTATGATTATTGTTTTTTTTCCTCTTCTCTTGTTTTCAATTTTTTAAAATATATATATATATATTTTTTTTTTCTGAGTAATATGGCAAAGTTTACCAATTCTGCTGCTTAATATTAGAATTGTGTGCAATCACTGTCTGTGTGTTCCTTTTCCAGAGACCAGGGAAGACGTTAAACTGGTTTGGATTCTAATGTTTGTGTTTTGTTTGCAGGTGAGAACAACAGTGGGAGCAGAGCAGCAGTTAGGTTATTGTAAATGCATAATCGATTATCACATGGTACCATGAGCTCATTAGTTAGTAATTCTTTGCAAACAATAAAAAGTAAATAAACAATAGTACTAAAGAGTTACAAATGAAGCTACAATGTTGTGATGAGATACATATGCTTTGTTTGTTTTTTTTGTTTTTCCCTAATTGTCTTTCAGATCAGAATGAGCAGTCTTCTCAGGAGAAAAGTCCATGGATGTCTTTAATTAAAAGTTAAGTGTTTGTCATTGTTTTATGGTGGTTGTCTTGTCATGTAGTTCTAGGGTGATAATGGCCATATTTAAAAAAAAAATTCTAAAAAATGTTTTGGTATTTTTTTTAGTCATCTATTTTATTTTTATTTTGTTCAGGTGGAAAATTAGTATGTTTAGTCCACCTGAAAGGGGGGTAATTGACGATGCCCTCAGTTAGCAGCTGGACACATTTTGTTTAAGCCCTTGTACACACGGTCGGACATTCCGAAGGACAATGTCCGATAGGACCGTGTTGTCGGATAATCTGACCAACTGTTTCCGTCGGATTATCCGATGGACCAAGTTTTCCAGCTGGACTATAAAATTTTCCAAAAACATGATCCGAGCAGACTTTGTCCGATCATGTGTAGCCTAGTCCAACGGACTCGGTGCCACGCATGCTCACAATAAAATTCGGAGACGGAAGCGCTCGCTCAGGTAAAACTACTGCTCGTACTCAATATAGCAAATTTGTCACGCTGCAATGTTAAAAATTCTTTCATGCAACACATTCTCTTTTTCTTTACAATGCTACAAGAATGAAGTTGTTTTGATGCTCATATTCACACACACACTTCTCCCAAACGTATTTCTTTATTCTTTTTACTAATTTCAGCAATACAATATTTTAATTCGTCACATCTACCCAATTTTTTTATTTTTTTTATTTTGTGCTTGGTTTTTTAATCAGCATCTCCTTTTTTGACAGTTTGCTCATCTTTGAATTTTTTTGGGTGTGTTTTGTGTGTAAACTTACCACAACACCATTATTATCTTTTTAACCACTTAAGCCCCGGACCAATTGTCAGCCTAAGGACCAGAGGTCTTTTTACAATTTCGCACTGCATTGGTTTAACTGGTAATTGCGCAGTCATGCAATGTTGTACCCAAACAAAATTTGCGTCCTTTTCTTCCCACAAATAGAGCTTTCTTTTGATGATATTTGATTGCCTCTGCGATTTTTATTTTTTACGATATAAAAGGAAAAAGACTGAAAATTTGGAAAAAAAAAGATATTTCTACTTTTTGTTATAAGAAAAATCGAATAAACTCAATTTTAGTCATACATTTAGGCCAAAATGTATTCAGCCACATGTCTTTAGTAAAAAAAATGTCAATAAGCGTATATTTATATTTATTGGTTTGCACAAAAGTTATAGCGTCTACAATCTAGAGTACATTTTCTGGAATTTACACAGCTTTTCATTTATGACTGCCTATCTCATTTCTTGAGGTGCTAAAATGGCAGGGCAGTACAAACCCCCCCAAATGACCCCATTTTGGAAAGTAGACACCCCAAGGAAATTGCTGAGAGGCATGTTGAACCCATTGAATATTTTTTTTTGTCCCAAATGATTGAATAATGCCAAAAAAAAAAAGTTTACAAAAAGTTGTCACTAAATGATATATTGCTCACACATGCCATAGTTATATGTGGAATTGTACCCCAAAATATATTTTGCTGCTTCTCCTGAGTACGGGGATACCACATGTGTGGGACTTTTTGGGGGTCTAGCCACGTACGGCACCCTGAAAACCAATCACTGCCTTCAGGATTTCTAAGGGTGCAAATTTTTGATTTACCTCCTCACTACCTATCACAGTTTTGAAGGCCATAAAATGCCAAAATAGCACAAACCCCCCCCCCCCCCCAAATGACCCCATTTTGTAAAGTAGACACCCCAAGCTCACATGTTGCAGGAATATTACAAACTTTTTTTTGCACAAAGTTGTCACTAAATGATATATTGCTCACACATGCGATGAGCATAAGTGAAATTACACCCTAAAATAAATTTAGCTGCTTCTCCTGAGTACGGGGATACCACATGTGGGGGACTTTTTGGGAGCCTAGCTGCGTACGGGACCCCGAAAACCAAGCACTGCCTTCAGGATTTAAATATAAAACGCTACCGAAAAAACTGTTAGCGATAGCAGGGATCAGGCCTGACTCTGCTAACGCTGCAGTTATGTGTTTACTGTTTTGTAAGTGACAGTGATTGATCGATACTGCACCTGGGTGGGCTGGGCTGAGGGGCAAAACACGGGTGCTAGCAGGTATCTGGGCTGATCCCGCTAACAATGCGTTTTTTTTGGAACCCTAAACTGCTGAGGACGCTAGTATAGATCTGATCAGATATTGATCTGTTCAGATACTATACCACTAGAGGTGTATGCTTTGCGCGTGGGTGTTAGCGGTACTGGCACTAACCTAGCGCTGCCTGGGGCGACGCAGACCCTATCTGACCCTAAAACCTAATTGATATCACCCGCAGGGTGATCAGGGGGTTAAACCTTTATTGGGTAATACATGGTGGGTGCCCTGATGCTATAAAAAGCAAACTAACTAACCAGAGTCACCCGTAACACTTATACGGTGATCACTGGTGAATGGGTTAACTAGGGGCAATCAGGGGGTTAAAACCTTTATTAGGTAGTATATGGGGGTCCCTGATGCTATAAAAAAACCTGACGGGGAACCTAAATAACGAAATAACTGGCTATCCAGCATCACCAGTGACACTTATACGGTGATCGCTGGTGAAAGGGTTAACTCTAGGGGCAATCAGGGGGTTAAAACCTTTATTGGGTAGTATATGGGGGTACCTAATGCTATAAAAACCTGGCGGTGAACCTAAAAAATAACTAGCTACCTAGCGGCACCAGTGACACTAATGCAGCGATCAGAAAAACGATTGCTTAGTGACACTGGCAAAAGGGGGTGAAAGAGTTACCTGGGGGCAATCAGTGGGTTAAAACCTTTATTAGGTAGTATATGGGGGTCCCTGACGCTATATAAAAACCTGACAGGGAACCTAAATAACTAACCAGCGTCAACAGTGCCACTTATACGGTGATCGCTGGTGAAAGGGTTAACTCTAGGGGCAATCAGGGGGTTAAAACCTTTATTGGGTAGTATATGGGGGTACCTAATGCTATAAAAACCTGGCGGTGAACCTAAAAAATAACTAGCTACCTAGCGGCACCAGTGACACTAATGCAGCGATCAGAAAAAACGATTGCTTAGTGACCCTGGCAAAAGGGGGTGAAAGGGTTAACTCTAGGGGCAATCAGGGGGTTTAAACCTTTATTGGGGGGGTAGGGGGCTACCCTGGACCTAACACTAACTGCCCTGACAGTTTTTACAGTTACAACTGACACTAAATGAAGTGGTCAGCAAATAAATGATCACTGCAATCAGTGACACTGTGACTGGGAGGGGGGGCGGGGGTGATCGGGGGCATATGAGGGGGTGACAGTGTGCCTATGTGTACCTACATGTCATTGTAGTGTTGGTGCACACTTACTATGTCTTCTCTCCTCCCACTCCGGTCAAAAAGACCTCCCCGATAAGAGTGACATCTCTTCCTCCTGCCTGTGTTTACACTACACAGGCAGGGGAAGCTTCTCATTCACCAGGAGCGATCGAGAGGGGATGGCCAGCAACCAACAGCCATCCCCTCATCCCGGATCGCTCCTGAAGCGAAACAGACCGCCGCAGCCAGCGGGAGGGGGTCCGATCGGACCCCCCACCCGCTGGAAGGCAGGCACATAGGGGTACGTGCTTGTGCCCATCCATGCCATTCTGCCGACGTATAGTTACATGCGGCGGTCCTAAAGTGGTTAATTTTGTTTTTCATTTTTAATCTACAGGAGGTTGTTTGGTGTTGTTGCCCCTTGTTATTAATTTGACTTTGTATTTTTGAAATGTACCTGCCTACTCACAAACAAACTGTCCTTTTTGAAGTAAAACACATAGACAAGTATTTCTTCAACCAAACCTTTATTTAGGTGTCAAACAAATAAAGAGGGAGGCAGCGTTGGAGAAACTGGTCAATTTGGCGAAGCCTTTGGCCCCCAGGGCAGACATGAACTAATTTGAAAATGCAAAATTGGTGGCCTGAGGAGTACATATCTCAGGGAGAGCAGACTGGTCCAGAAGTCCAAGAGATCAGGAAGAGCAGATGCCATCTATGTCCCCAGGCTGTGGTCCTACAAGAGGCTGCATCTTCTGTCAGACCAGACTGAACCCAGGTCATCACTCTCTGGTCTTCCCTTAGGCACTTCCCTCCAGGCTTCCTTCCAGGCTCGGCTCCTGTAGTTGTGTCAGGAGGAGGAGGAGGGCGATGGTCGACCTACCGGCTGCCACTTGCCACAGCCTCCTCCCGGCCGAGATCTTCCTGTGTATGAAAATGGGACATAGTTTTAGTTTTTTGGTCATCGATCACACAATTTTGTGCTCATCACTGTTGCAAATTGAATGTTACCAAATAGAACAGACTATCATTCTGAGCCCAGCATTTTTCATTTTTGTCCCAATCATTTTTGGTCACTACTGTCTATTGATATGTACACCACTTTGTTAAATCACAACTTACTGATCAATAATAACATCTAGTTAACATCATTAAATGTACGACAAGAAATATGTTCAACAATGCTATACCTGTCTCAAGCTGGGCCCCTCCACATGTTGCTGTGTGGAAGGCCCAGATTGGACATCGAAAGCCTCAGCTGGGGGTGAAGGAAGCCTTGAAGGAAGACTGTAGAGTGTTGGCCTGGGTTCCCCCTGGTCTGCCAGAAAATGCAGCCTCTCGTAGTATACCATCCTGGGGATATAAATGGCATCTGGATCTCCTGATCTCAGGGAATTCTGGTGCTTCTTGCGCTCCCTGAGATATATACTCCTCAGGGCACCAATTTTGGCCTTCACATAGGTCATGTCTGCCGTGGAGACCATGGTCTTTACAAAACCAAGCAGTTTCTCCAGCGTTGCCTTCCTCTTTCTTAGGTCCTTATAAAAGGGGTTGTTCATCTGCCACAGCTCCCCGAGCACATCAATAAATAGCCCCATAAAATGCGATTTCTGGAAGGGATCCATCTTGTCTGCAAGTCACAACACAAGACAAACCCTAATAATAATGCCATGCTAAACTCTCCTAATCTTGTCCCAACATAGGCCTATATAGAAGCAGTATAGGCTAGGCCAAGTAAAAAATTGTACCTTCGTTTGCACTATCGGCACGTCAGCTCCTCACTCTGCTCACAGATCGTACGTACGACACCTACGTTTTATATACAGTGTGCATGTGTGAAACTCCGCCCGCCCCTGACGTTCTTTCTAGACTATTCCCCGCCCCTTCTCTTTTGGCACAATGGGCAGAGCACATGGCGCAGACACAGCAGGTGCGCAATAATAATTCCACTAACGAGGAGGAGGACGAGGAAAGCCCGGAGCCTGAAATGTACCAATCCTGGAGGAGAAGATTTAACCTCCCCGGCGGTATGATTAGTTCTTATTTTAGGTGCTGAATGCGGTACAATTATTTTGCATGGAAATTTGGCATTTTATATTGTAGGCCTGCAATTCTTAGGAATAACTTTCTTAAATCTGTTTAAACCAGAGTCTAGCAGACATCGCGGGTATGATAAAATTTATAATATAATAAATAATAATAAAAATTATTCAATAATGTAATCAAATCCAAAAACACTGAAATTTGCTAATTTGCTGAATTTTCGCTGTCATTAGATTTAGTGTTTGATGACGAATTTTCCCACAAATCGCTATTGCTCAATTCTGCTAGTGATTCTAATTTATTATCGCTGTTTTCTAGCTGGTCTAAAATCACTTTTGAAATAAAGGGGCAGTTTTTGGTTGCTATGGGCAATCTCCAAATTCCAGGCAGAAAAAAAAATGTATTTATAATATAAAAGTGCATGCAGGGCACTGGACAGACCACTAGGGACAAAGGGGTGTGTAATCTTTTTATACAGTACTGTAATCTGTAAGATTACAGTACTGTGTGTGTTTTGTGTGTCTGTACTTTTTTTAATTTGGCGCCAAACTCCGCTCCCGTGCGCCGTAACGTCACAGGGAACGGAGCTCTGCGGCACTCGGGCACTGTATGAATTGAGCAGAGGACAGCTCGATCACACAGCGCGGAGGACATTGCTGGATCCAGGGGACAAGGTAAGTAACTCTCCCTGTATCCAGTGACGCAATCCCGAGTCTGGCTTGGGGTTACCGCTTATGGTACTGAAATCCCAACCCGAGCCAGACTCTGGATCACTGCCAGGGAGGTTAAGGCCTCAAATATGTCTTTTTTTGAGATGTTGGAGATGGTGGACATATTGAAGAGGAACGACTATGATGGGAAGTATGGACCTTACCCAAACCCAAATATCAGAAAGGCCAAGATCATGACTAAAGTTGTGAAGAGTCTTCAGAAGAATTTTGGGGTACGACGATCCAAGGATCAACTGAGAAAACGCTGGAGTGACCTGAAACTGAGGGAGCACGATCGGGACAGAAGGATCAAGCGTGTTCTTCAAAAAAGTAAGTAGTTGTCGTGTGTTCATATTATTATTATTGCTTGCATTCTGCTCCATGTGCTTTAATTTAATGTTGTACAGTTTAAAATGGCCACTTTCATGTTCATGGGTTCAATCATTCGTAATAAACATCGTTCGTTAGCCCACTCCAAGAACAATGTTTTGCCAACTTGCACTTGACTACATTTGTTCACACTACAGGTAAGTATTCCAGCTTTAGAAAGTGTCAAAAATAATGTTTTCACCTTTGAACTCTGCCAAAAAACACAACTGTACGACACTTCCAAGCAATGTTTCATATTCCTAGTTCTACCCTCAAATATCAGTGTGCTAAGTATTCCTTTTATACATTCTCATAGGGGAGAGAAGACTCGGGACGTCTGAGGACACCAGGGACCCCTCACCTCCCAAAGAAGGGGAAATGCCAAAAGCACAAGCAGAGGAGGAGGAGGAAAGAGAAATTGTTGAAATTGGCGAAATTGGCACCACAACAGGTGAGTGTCAGAGACCACAGCTTCTGGTAAGCTAATCAATGTATGTCTGCATATTTATAATACATGGTGTGTGTTTTTTGTTTTTTTTAGGTGATGTGGAAGAAGAATCGCATTTTACCAGTGAAAGTGCTCAGATCCTCATTGGGGAGATAATGGGGTGCAATCGCGATTTAGAGAATATACAGAAAAACATCAATGATATTCAACCAAAAATGAAGAACATCATTGATGTTTTTGGGGAGAGTCTGAAACACCCCAAATTAGCTAGCATCCTATTTAAATTTTCAAAAACACTTTAATATTTTTAGAAAAGCCAAAATTTGGAAGAGGCACACAGTGTGTCGACATGTGTTATCTCCCATCATGGGGGATCAATGTATGTGTTTTGTGGGTGCAACCCCTTCCTTGCTACTAAAGTGGCTGAGATGAAGGGATTGCACCCCCAAAACACGTACATTGGTACCCCATGATGGGAGATAGCACATATTGACATTAGGCATGGGATAAGGAGGAAAATGGCCACTTTATGATTCTCAATTTGTGTGCATCTTCCAAATTTGGCTTTACCAGGGGTGACACCCCATCTGATGAAGGCAATATCAGCACAGTTTGTACATACTCAAGTCTGATATTGTCTTCACTTTGCTTTGATACATGCCTGTTTACACAAAAACGCCAAGTTATAAAAATGTTCCCCAAAATAATGTTACTGTATATACACCAAATATGTTGGTTTGTTTTAAAACCCATTTCTAAACGCACATGTGAATGTGCTCTGAGTAAAAAGTGAAATTATCAACAATGTGTGGCTTCCTTTTTCAATGCGCAAAAGCAGTATTTGGAGTAAAGTTGTTGTTTTCTGTGACAATGGGTGGTATTTACTAAAGGAAAATCCACTCTGCACTCCAAGTGCAGTTTTAGGTGCACTTTTGCAGTGCACTTGTACTGCATAGTGGATTTGCCTTTAGTAAAAAAACACCAACAGTGATGTTTAAATTTCCCCAATCACACCATTTTCATGACCCCACATATTCCTTCCATGGTGCAGAAAATGAGCAATATTTTTGTCAGTAATGCACTACATACATTATTAACAAAAACAAGGTGTGTGTGTGTAGCAGACCCACAACATAATAAGATTATCTGAAGAAGAGACTGTCACCTCATCTTGCTCAGAACTTGGGTTTGCACTTTTGTAGAAAAAGGCCCAAAAAAACCCTAGCAAAAATACCTAGGAGACACCTAAAACAAAGCCAAGCAGTAAATGAAAACAAAGATTATTGGAGTTTCAAAGAAAAATTTATTAAAAAATGCCCTTTAGACATTGACTGGCATATCAATGGCCCCCCTACCCACAAAGTACTCTATGTATTGGTTTCTGACCTCGTGGGCGCTTTGGGGGGGGGGGCAAGCCAGGACGAGCAGCTTCAAGGGCCCTGAGGTTGACATTTTCTGGCAAGTCTGCATCAGGGCCAACTGAGGCCACATAGTTTGATGAATGTTTTTTCAAAACAAAAGTGCAATGTTTTTTCAAAAAATTGTGCAGAACGCAACAGGCAAGCACAATGTGATTTTGTTTATATTCCGCCATGTGTATTGGCGTCAAAAATAGGCAGAACCGGCTGCCCATTATTTCGAAAGTGTTCTCCATGACTCTTCTGGCTCTGGCCAGCCTCACATTAAAGACCCTGTGATCCGGGGTGAGGGTCCTCATCGGGAAAGGCCACATCAGGTGGTTTGCCAGAGCAAACGCCTCATCCGCGACGGAAACGAACGGGAGTTCTTCTACATTCTCCTCTGGAGGTGGCAAGCCCAGACTGCCACTCTGGAGACGCCAGTAGAATTCCATCCGTGTGAACACTCCACCATCCGACATCCGGCCATGTCCATATACAGGAAGTCATAGGTCGCTGACACCACCGCCAACATCACAATACTATTAAACCCCTTGTAATTATAATAGCAGGACCCCCGAGTTGGGGGGTGGGACGATGTGGACGTGTTTTCCATCAATTGCACCTCCACAATTGGGAAAGTGGGAGGCCACAGCCTGCCATTCCTGTGGCGTTGAAGGAAACTGTGGAGTCAAACAAGAATTTTTTGTAATTTTGCACATCAACATTGCAAGCAGATTAGACACAAACATTTTTGGACAATATCAGTATAACATTTTGGGAAATGAGTATTTAAAGCCTAAAGTATAAGGTCCCCTAATCAGATTCATCACCCCCCCATCCCCTCATCTGATGGGCCATTGCAAAAAATGCAAAAAAAATGAGGGGGGGATGTTTTGGACAGGTAACCCTCTCCACTTCATTGAGAGCTGAATGCATAAATAATGTGTGATACTTTACACTATTGGCAGCCCACCGGACAGGCAAGAAGTGTCATAATACAAAAAAAAGGAACAAATGGAAGCACATTTTTACATTCTGCTATTACCTATTAAGATAATAATAGGAGAAAAAAAACTTTAAACTGTAGCATTTGAAAGTATTGAGGCAAGCCCTTGCACTACATGCTTTGGTGAATTCATCCATAAATATGACCAGAAAAAAGGTAGGTATAGTGTGTATTGGGTTTGGCAAAGTCAGCAGATAGAGGATTGCTATCAGCTGACCTAGCAGTTGGGGGGAGGCAGGTTCCTAATGAGTTTGGCCCAAC
Organism: Lithobates pipiens; assembly: GCF_037356315.1. Taxonomy (NCBI): domain Eukaryota; kingdom Metazoa; phylum Chordata; class Amphibia; order Anura; family Ranidae; genus Lithobates; species Lithobates pipiens. The sequence goes on along the minus strand of NW_027507686.1, from coordinate 105,237,840 downwards.
CAAAAAAATTAATTCTAGCACTCGGCATGAATTTTAGCACACACAAATTTTTACACATTTTAGGGGTTGGTTAGGGGAAAGCAATACTATGGAGCTGACAAAATACATTGCCAAGTGACTAGGCTATAGGTTTAGGGCCCCAGAAGAGCATGCTGGGGAAGTTAGTGAAGGCAAATATGCATGAAGGACAAAAAAGGACTTTGAAAAGCTTCCACCATGCATGAGGACAAAGGGGCACAGCATATCAATTAGAGCATATTGCAATCATGGTAATTAGGGAATGAGGAAAGAAATCCAATACATTAGCAAACATTAAATACATAGAATGTGATGTTAAAGAAGGAGAAAACTTACCTTAATATAGTCCTTCTGCAGGACCTGAATGATGGTAGAATAATGATTCCCAGAGCCTGGGGGAGATGCCTGTTGAGAACTTGAGGTCCTGAAGACTTCCCCCTGTCGCCAAGTAGCGCAATGTGGCGATGAGCCTCTGCTCCGGAGTGATGGCTTGCCGCATGCAGGTATCCTGCCTGCTGATATAAGGGGACAGCAAAGCCAGCAGTTGGTGAAAAACGGGGTCTGTCATCCAGACATAATTCCTGAAATCATCAGGATAATTCTCCCAGATCACACAAAGTAAAGGCATGTGCGAGAACTGGTCATGCTGGAGCAACCAATTCTTGGTCCACGAACTTCTCACCCTGTTCATGGACTGGGCTTGTGTCAAAGCTAAAAGCCCAACACCAAGCCCCCGCACAGCACGAACTCTACAAGTACGTACACGAAACATGGCTTGAAAATGGTCGGCTGGTCAGAACGGACAACAGAAAGCACCGATAAACAGCAAGGCCTGAAAGAACGAACTGAAAACCAGAAACGAGCAGACAATAAGCAATGGAAATCAAAGCATACTATACCAAGATATAGTCCACAATGAGCAACAAATGCTAACTGACTACACGCACTGATAAGCAGAGATACGCACCGACAAGCACAAACTGAAGAGCAGTAAGGATCTGAAGCACAAATCTGAAAAGCGCGAATCGTCTCTAACCAAACTTCTACTAACACACGATAAACACGAGATCAGCAGGAGCCCAAAGGGTGCCGGACATGGTGCTGAACTTCCCTTTTCTAGTCCCGTCGTACGTCACCGCATTCTTGGCAACCGGAAATTCTGAAAACTTAGTCCGACCATGTGTATGCAACACCACTTCCGGACCACTTCTGGACTAAATCCGTCGGAATTTATCCGATGGATTTGGTTGTCGGAATGTCCGACCGTGTGTACAAGGGCTTAGACACATGCCCCCTTCTGTAACACTGCAGTGAAAAGCATACCACCACTGCAGCATTTTTATTGGACAGCTAGGGCTAATGGTACATTACCATTGGTCCAAGACTCCAAGCTGTCCATTGAACTCGGTGCCTCTGACAAGAAGTGACTCTGAGCTCAACCTCTCTGTCTGCTGCAAACAGAGTGTATCAGCTTTTTTTTAAACTCACCACTCTGTATGTAGCTTTTGACAGGCTGCGCAAGGAGCCCCGTATCTCTGGAACCATAGGTCATAGGAGCCTCAGTAGTGGGGTAGCCACCTACCCCCAAAATTTGGGGTCTCTCTCTATGACCTCAGGTGGCCAAGCTACGACCCTGGAAACTTGATTTTTAATTTTTTTTATTTTTTAATGTTCACCTGCCTCCCCTGACTGCACGTCCCTGATGTATACATTATGTATGTTTCTTTTATTTATGTTTTTGTATTAAAAGCAAACTATATGAATACAGTACATGTATTTCACATACTGTTTCTATATTACCATATACCGTATATTAATTGGTATTTCCTTTTTTATTTCAATGATTTTGTTTTAGTTTATGACACAAGATTTACATTTTTACTTCCATACTGTTTCACATTTTGATCATTATCTCAGTTGCCTTCTAGTGAATTTGCTTGCAGTCAAGTCAGATCTAACCTACAGATTTGCTGTGACAAAAGAGGAGCAGCAACGTATAGTTATTGTGAAGCAGCACTAAGTACCGTATATACTCGAGTATAAGCCGAGATTTTCAGCCTCTTTTTTGAGGCTGAAAGTGCCCCCCTCGGCTTATACTCGAGTCATCGCCGTCTGACTGCTCGATCAGCGTATCGAGCAGACAGACGGCGGACATACTACAATTTGAAAGCCGCGCCTCCGCCTCCGCCTCCGCCTGTGATAGGCGGAACACTGAATTTCCCAGCAGCCTGTGTTCCGCCTATCACGGACATCGTCTCATCCTCGTCCGTAGTACGAGGATGAGACGATGTCCGTGATAGGCGGAACACAGGCTGCTGGGAAATTCAGTGTTCCGCCTATCACAGGGCGGAGGCGGAGGCGCGGCTTTCGAATTGTAGTATGGCCGCCGAGGCGCCGACGAAGAGCGGCGATCCTGGCAAGGCACGGGACGGGACGGAGGCAAGGCACGGCACGGGACGGGACGGAGGCAAGGCACGACACGGGACGGAGGCAAGGAGGCAAGGCACGGCACGGGACGGAGGCAAGGAGGCAAGGCACGGGACGGAGGCTCGGGACACAGGTAGGCTGGACACACACACACACACACACACACACACACACACACACACACACACACACACACACACACAGGGATGGATGGATGGAGACACACACACACAGGGATGGATGGATGGATGGAGACACACACACACAGGGATGGATGGATGGAGACACACACACACAGGGATGGATGGATGGATGGAGACACACACACACAGGGATGGATGGATGGATGGAGACACACACACACAGGGATGGATGGATGGATGGACACACACACACACAGGGATGGATGGATGGATGGACACACACACACACAGGGATGGATGGATGGATGGATGGACACACACACACACAGGGATGGACGGACACACAGGGATGGACGGACACACAGGGACGGACACACACACAGGGATGGACGGACACACAGGGACGGACACACACACAGGGATGGACGGACACACAGGGACGGACACACACACAGGGATGGACAGGCATGTCTCACCCTCGGCTTATACACGAGTCAATAAGTTTGCCAGTTTTTTGGGGGGTAAATTGGGGGCCTCGGCTTATATTCGGGTCGGCCTATACTCGAGTATATACGGTAATGCTCAAATATGGATGTCTATGTACAGTATAACAGAGGAAAGCGCTGCTCACATGGTCCTGTGTAATACACCAGCCAGTTCAGACACTGCTGCTGGGCACTGCTTGTCTCCCAATAAGAGCCCGTCTAGCTTGACAGTGTAACCACAAATATTTCACAGGGCTGCACATCATCAATGTGAACCACAACAAATAAATATTTCGCAAAATGCAATTTCACCCATGTAGAGCTTAATCATAGAGGCCACTATGATTAAACTCCTAAATGGGTGAAACCATTATAGGGGTTTATACTGATAGGTAGAGATTCAACTGAAGCCAGTCTGTGAATTTTTATTTGTTGTGGTTCATATCAATGGTGTGCAGTTTATATATACAGTATAGTTACAATCTTTACATTAAGGCTGGGTTCACACATCTTTGCTTGCGGCTCACAGCAGGGGTTCGCCGTGTCCCTGTTCTCCATTTTAGGGATGAATCACGCCGAATATTTGCCTGAATTCAGACCTGAAACTGAGCCAAAGGCGCAGAGGACCCCTGTGCAATTCACTCCGCAGCCGCTCCGGAGATGTTAGACATGTGCACTCCAAAATATTTTGTTTTGAAATTTTGGTTTTGTCCGAAACAAAAACCATTTATTTAGTTACTCCCGAAATTCATTTTTATTTATTTAGTTTAGTTAAAAATACATTCGTACGAAAATCCAAATAAATTCAGTTCAAATCTGTCAATTGAAGGCTTATGGTGTATGTCGAATGTTCTCAGAAGATTTGACACAGCGATTATACATTTCCGCTATAGAATTCTAATTTTGTTTGACTAGTAATAATTACAATTATTAACTATTATCAAACAACATTAGAATTCTTCTATAGCCTAAGGGTGGAGCATTTGAACGTAAATGTCAGCTCGTGGTGATCGTCTGTTTTTAGCTGCTTCGTTGAATCTTGTCTCTATAATGTCAAATCTTTTCTCTCTATGTCGAAAAACTTGGAGTAATAGAGTTATGCCACGTATACACGACCGGTTTTCCCATCCGAATAAGCTCTGAAGGTTTTCCCGACAGAGTTCTGCTGAAACTGTCTTGTGTACACACGTTCACACCAAAGTCCAATTGTCAAGAACGTGGTGACGTGCAGCGCGTATGGGGGACTAGAAAAAGGAAGTTCAGTACCCAGTGCACCACCCTTTGGGCCCCTTCTGCTAATCTTGTGTTAGTAAAAGTTTGGTGTGAGACAATTCACGCTTTTCAGACTCCAGCTTTTTCAGATCATTTTACTGCTGTTCAGTTTGTGCTTGTGGGTTTGGTTTGCATGTGGTTTTCAGTGGGTGTAGTCAGTTTGTTTCTGTTTTTCAGTGCGTTCTTGTCCGCTCATTGCTGATTTGCAGCTCGCTCTTCACAGGCCTTGCTGTACTTCAGTGCGTTCTGTTAATTGCACTCTGACCAGCCGACCAAACCATGGTGAGGGTACGTACTCATCGTACAGTTCGTGCTGTATGGGGGCTTGTTGGGGTTCTTACTTTGACCCAAGCCTAGTCTATGAACAGGGCGAGGGGGAGTTCATGGACCAAGAATTGGTTGCTCCAGCCTGACCAATTCTCACACATGCGTTTGCTTTGTGAGATCCAGGAAAATAATCCTGATCATTTCAGGAATTATCTCAGGAGGATGGACCCCATTTTTTACCGTCTGTTTGCTTTGCTGACCCCTTATATCAGCAGGCAGGGTACCTGCATGAGGCAAGCCATCGTTCCAGAGCAGAAGCTAGTCTCCACCTTTCGGTACTTGGCAACTGGCAGAAGCCTGCAGGACCTCAAGTTCTCAACAGGCATCTTCCCCCAGGTTCTGGGGATCATTATTCCAGAGACCTGTTCTGCCATCATTCAGGTCCTGCAGAAGGACTATATTAAGGTAAGTTTTCTCCTTTAGCATCACATTCTATGTATTTAATGTTTGCTAATGTATTGTATTTATTTCATCATTCCCTAATTACCATGATTTGAATATGCTGTGAATGTCCCCTTTATCCTCATGCATGCTGGAAGCTTTTAATGCTCCTTTTTTGGCCGACATGCATATTTGCCTTCATTAACCTACCCAGCATGCTATCCTGGGCCCATATTCATCTATAGCCTAGTCCCTTGACGATGTATATTGTCAGCTCCATTGTACTGCTTTCCCCGAAACACCCCCTAAAATGTGTCCAAATGTTATGTGTGTCCTTAAATTCAGGCAGAGTGCTGGGCTCCCAAAGTTACTACCAAAGTTACCTCAAACTCTTCCCCCCAATGCAATTTTATTAATGTGCCAATGGGTGAGGAATCTGATAAATAGGCCTTAGATTTTTGATTTAAATACTCCTTAAAATAAATGTTATACTGATGTTGGCTAAGAATGTTTGTGTCTAACCTGCTTGCAATGTTATGTGCAAAAGTACTTATGTTTTTTGTTTGATTCCACAGTTTCCTAAAACACCACAGGAATGGCAGACTGGGACCTCCCATTTTGATGACCGTTGGGACTTTCCCAACTGTGGAGGGGCTATAGATGTGAAACATGTCCACATTGTGCCACCACCCCATTCTGGGTCTTACTATTATAACTATTAATAGTGTAGTGTTAATGGCGGTGGTGTTGGCACACTGAGTTCCTCTATGTGGACGTGGAGAAGAATGGCCGGATGGAGGAGTCTTCACCCAGACTGAGTTTTACCAGCATCTCCAGACTGTTAGCTTGGCATTGCCACCTGATGCAGATAACGTGGAAGGACTCCCCTTTGTCTTTATTGCAGATTCAGCCTTCGAGCTGGGCGAGCACCTGATGAGGCCATTCCCCCAAAGGACCCTCACCCAGAGAGGAGAGTTTTTAACTACCAGCTGGCCAGATTTAGAAAAGTAGTTGAAAATACCTTTGGGATAATGGCCAGACGGTTCCGCCTGTTTCTGACAGCCATACACATGGCAAAGTATAAACCCAACCACATAATCTTATGCTGCTGCATATTGTACAACATTTTACTTTAAAAATCACACAATTATGTTGCCTCAGTTGGGCCTGAGGCCGGACTGACTTTCACTCCTCTTACAGGCCTGGATACTGACCATCCTGGCTTGGCACCCCAAAGCGCCCATGAAGTTTGGGAGAAATGTGTTAATTATTTTAAGGATAGGGGGGCCATTGCAATGCCATACAATGTCTAATTTTTATTAATAAAAAAATGATCTGATAACATCTTGAAATTTCTTTATTCCTTGTTTTTCTTTTTGGCTGTCTCCTAGGTTCTCCTAGTGCACTTGTAGTGCCAAGTGGTTTTTCCTTTAGTAAATAAGCCCCATTGTCACTGTAAACACAAAATTACTTACCAAACTGGCATTGACCATTGAAAGAAGAAGCCACACATTGTTGTTTCTCAAAATTTTTACTCTGTGCACACTCACATATGCGTTAGAAAAAAAAATTCTCAATTAATTTTTTGTTGTTTTTTTACAAATATGCATGTTTTAAAGCATAACATACACAACTCCAGAACTTACAAAGTTCAACGTATAAAAAATGAAGGCAATATCAGACATTATAGTGTCAAAAATGTCTTGATATTGCGTTCATCAGATGGGGTGATGTCACCTTGTAAAAGCCAAATTTTGAAGATGCACACAAATTGGGAGTCCAAATTGGTATTTCCCTCCTGATCCCATTCCTAATGTCAACATGTGCTATCTCCCAACATGGTGGATCAATGGACGTGTGTGGGGATGCAACCCCTTCCTCTCACTTACTAGAGTTACAAGGAAGGGGTTGCACACACAAAACACATACATTGAGATCCCCTGATGCCAGATAGCACATGTTGACACACCGTGTGCATCTTCAAAATTTGACTTTTAAAATGTGCAAAAAAAGATTTGCTTTGTTTAGTACAACAAATGTGAAACATTTAGTACACTAAACATTTAGTACACTAAATTTATATTCTCCCCAATACATCTATCATGTTCTTCATTTGTTGTTCCATAACATTCAGTTTATTTCGAATAATGTAGATTTTTCTCATTCCACATCATGATGTCGTGGATGAGCCTTTGGGTGCTGGCACTAGTGAAAGGTCCACCTTGCTGTTCCAGCACATCACCTAAAAATTGGATAAAAAACATGTATTAGAAATATGCAGGCATACATAGATTACCTGAAGCTGGGGTGTCAGACACTTGCCTGTTTGGGTGACAACCTCATCCACTTCCTCCACCTCTCCTTCCTCCAGATCCTCGGGGGGGGGGGGGGGGGCTTGGGCTGATTTTCCTTTCTTGGTAATGTGGGGGGGTCCCTGGTGTCCTCTGAGTGGTGTCCTCCGAGTCTTTTCTCCCCTATGAGAATGAAACAAAAGCTATACTTAGCACACAGATATTTAAGTCCAGAAATAGGAAAATGAAACATTGCTTGTTAGTGGTATACAATTGTCTTTTTGGGTAGAGTTCCAAGTTGAAGACATGATTAATTCTCTTTTAACGAAGCTGGAATACTTACCTTTTTTGGCCAAGTTTCACAGATGGAGCCATCCCAACTAGCCACTGGAGCACCTATGTGGGTCACCCTAAAAAATGTGCTCTGGTGTCCCACAATAGTACTCCTGAGTTCAGATGTGTCACAGCTGCTGAGTGTCCTCTCCTTTCATTTCACTGAATCAAGTTTGCAATTCATTCTAGTTTCAAAGACATCTAGACAACAATGTCCTAAACTTCTTTTAATACAAATTAGCATGACCAAATGTCGTTATCCCTGTATCAGCTAAAAACATCATATTTAGTTGGCAAAAGAACAATGTTTCCTACGAACGATTACTGTGCCCACGAACATGAAAGTAGCCATTTAAAACTGTACAACAGTAAAGAAAAGCATATGGAGCAGCATGCAAGTTAATAATCATAATAGGAACACACGACGAGTACTTACTTTTTTGAAGCACTTTCTTTATCCTTCTGTACTGATCTGGCCCCCTTAATTTTAGGTCTGACAAGCATTTTCTTGATTTCTCCTTTGATCACCGTATCCCAAATTTATGCTGCAGACTCTTCACCACTTTCATCATGATTTTGGCCTGGCGCAGATTGGGGTTTGGGTACAGCCCATTCTTGGCATCATAGTCGGCCCTCCTCAATATGTGGACCATCTCCTTGGAGGCCTTAAACCTCCTCCTGGATTGGGACGTTTTGGCCTCCGGGCTTTCCTCCTCGTTACTACTAGGGATGAGCTTGGTGTTCGATTCAAACATATGTTCGACTCAAATATCAGCCGCTCGCACGTTCGCGAATACCGAACGTTATGGGCTATTCGTGCCAAATTCGTTGCGCTAATGGCCCACAATGCACTGCGCTATCGCAGTGCATGGCTGGCTCATGATTGGCCAAGCATGCACTGTGATCCCCCATGCTTGGCCAATCACAGCGCCGGCAGCGAAGAGAGCCATAATTGGCCACAGGCAGGATGCCTGTGGCCAATTATAGCTCAGGGGGGTTTAGTACACGCCCCACACTATATAAGGCCGCCAGCGCGGCGGCCTTGTGTAGTGTGTTCAGCCGTGCAGGGAAAGAGCTAGATAGGCAGGGACAGTGTGTTCTTTTCTCAGGCATCTGCAGGAGTTAAAGTGGGTGTTGTGTGCCTCCAGCACAGTATACACCTGTATCTACCCTTTGAATGAATGCATGAAAAACTTGTATAGCGCACAATGCGAACTGAATCACCTCTAGGCTGGTGTTCTCTCATACAGGCATCTGCAGGAGTTAGTGGGTGTTGTGTGCCTCCAGCACAGTATACACCTGTATCTACCCTTTATTGCTGGTGTTCTGTCATACAGGAATTTGCAGGAGTTAGGGGGTGTTGTGTGCCTCCAGCACAGCACAGTATACACCTGTATCTACCCTTTATTGCTGGTGTTCTCTCATACAGGCATCTGCAGGAGTTAGTGGGTGTTGTGTGCCTACAGCACAGCACAGTATACACCCGTATCTACCCTTTATTGCTGGTGTTCTCTCATACAGGCATCTGCAGGAGTTAGTGGGTGTTGTGTGCCTCCAGCACAGTATACACCTGTATCTACCCTTTATTGCTGGTGTTCTCTCATACAGGCATCTGCAGGAGTTAGTGGGTGTTGTGTGCCTACAACACAACACAGTATACACCTGTATCTACCCTTTATTGCTGTTGTTCTCTCATACAGGCATCAGCAGGAGTTAGTGGTTGTTGTGTGCCTCCAGCACAGCACAGTATACACCTGTATCTACCCTTTATTGCTGGTGTTCTCTAATACAGGCATCTGCAGGAGTTAGTGGGTGTTGTGTGCCTCCAGCACAATATACACTTCCCATCTCCCTGCAGGCCATTACTATGTCTGGAAGGCCAACAAGGAGAGGCAGACAGTCACGAGACAATAAAAGAGGGAAAGCAGGCTCTGTGTCTAGAGACAACAATGCTGGTCGTGGACGCGGTGCATCGTCATCAGCACGTGGCCATGGGACACGCTTGTCCTTAGTTTCGGCAGCTAAACATGTTGAGATGCATCATGCCAAAGACCTGTTAGAGTGGATGACCAAGCCCTCTTCATCCTCCTCATCCTCTCTCACCCAGGCTCAGGATACTAGCAAAGCAGCTGCCAACGCGTCCTCTTCCCTCATCTCGATCTCATCAGTCACTCCTTCCCTAAACCCATCATGTCCTCCTGAGGAGTCCCCCAAACTGTCTGAGCACAGTGTTGGGTACATGCTCCAGGAGGATGCCCAGCATTTTGAAGGCTCTGATGATGATACCCAGCTAGAGGAAGGCAGTAGCGTGAGTGCAGAGAGAGGGGATGCTCAAGAAGGACAGCAATCTGGCAGTCATGTTCCACCAGCTGCAGCATACTGCCAGGTTTGCTCCAGTAATGAAGAGGGAGGGGATGATGAGGTCACTGACTGCACGTGGGTGCCTCATAGGAGAGAGGAGGAGGAGGAGGCACATCTCCAACGGGGCAGGAGCCACTTGGGCACTACATGCTTGACCAGACGTATGTTGAACTGCCATGCAGCTCGTTGGCAAGCGTACCTTAAAGACCTACACCAAAGAACAAAGCGGACCTCTCCTTGCTCCTCATCAGCTGGGATCTCCAACCCCACTAGACCTTCAGTCCTCTCTGAAACCTGCACTGAGAGGAATGAAGGTGTAGAATTAGGTGTGTCACAGCCACGTACTTGCAGGCACTCTGCTAGCAGTACACCCACGTCTGATTGTAGCAGGCAAATTTCCCTGCCCCAGCTGCTGGACTGTTGAAATAAGTTCACTTCCAGCCATCCACATGCCCAGCGGTTGAATGCTAGCTTGGCTAAATTGCTAGCACTTCAACTGCTGCCTTTTCAGTTGGTAGACTCGGCCCCCTTCCGTGAGTTTGTGCAATGTGCGGTTCCTCAGTGGCAGGTCCCCAAACACCACTTTTTCTCATGGAAGGCGATTCCAGCTCTCTACTGGCATGTGGAAGGCAATGTCCTTGCCTCGCTGGACATATTACCACTGACCCATGGTCCAGCAGGCATGGACAGGGACGTTACCTATCTTTCACGGCCCATTGGGTCACTCTTCTGGCAGCTGGGAAGGATGCAAGACAAGGTGCAGTAGCGTTGGAGGTTGTTCCGCCGCCACGCCTCCAAAATGCTACTACTGGTTGTGACACATCTCTCTCCTCCACCCCCTCCTCTTCTTCTCTCTCCATAGTCTCTTCCAGTGCTCTGTCCTCGGAACCAGCGGTGCTCCGTAGGTGTTCAAGGGGCTACGCAAGTACGCAGGCAAAAAGATGCCATGCTGTGCCGTGCCTGTGCTAGTTTGTTTGGGGGACAGGAGCCACACTGGGGCAAATATTTTGTCATCTCTGCAGGGGCAGGCCGAGAGGTGGTTGATGCCACGCTAGCTTAAGCCAGGAATGGTGGTTTGTGACAATGTCACCAACCTCTTCCCCGCCCTCCGACAGGGACAACTGACCCCTGTGGCTCACGTCCTTAACTTGGTGGTGCAGCGGTTCTTGGGCAGGTACCCGGGCTTACAGGATGTCCTGAGGCAGGCTAGGAAAGTCGTGTGCATTTCCACCGATCATTTAATGCCAGTGCACGGCTGGCTGAGCTCCAAAAGGAGTTGAACCTGCCTAAGAACCCCCTTATATGTGATATGCCCACCAGGTGGAACTCAACGTTGGCCATGCTGCAGCGGCTGCACATGCAGCAGAGGGCCCTCAATGAGTACCTGTGCGACTACGGCACCAGGACAGGGTCAGGGGAGCTCGGTTTTTTCTCACCATGCCAGTGAGGCATGATCAGGGATGCATGCACTGTCCTGTCACCATTTGAGGAGGCCATGAGGATGGTGAGCAGTGACAGTGCATGCATCAGTGACACTGTACCTCTTGTCCACCTGTTGGAGCATACGCTGCTTGAAATAATGGACAGGGCACTTGAGGCAGAACAGAGGCAGGAAGGCCCCCTTTATCCAGACAGTGTTCCTGCTTTCCCACCCATCACACAGGAAGAGGATGAGGAGGAGGAGGCTTGTGTCAGCATAGAGGTGGAGCCTGCAACTCAGTATCAGCAGCAGCAGTCTTTTAGGGATGATTTACAGTCCCAAGAAACACGTGGATTTTTCAACCCCTGTTTAACAGGGTCATGTAATTACAATTCTTGATATAATATTTCACAGCAGGCCCGTTCCTGCACCCACCGAGAGTAACTGTGAGGACTTATAGTGTTGTGGCACCACCACCACAACCACCAAAGGCCCAATTTTTCTACCACTGTTCAGCAATGGCATGTAATTACAATTCTTGATATAATCGTTCACAGCAGGGCATTCCAGCAAGAGCCACTTTGAGGGCTTATAGTGTTGTGGCAACACCAACACCTTAGGCCCCCATTTCTGCAGAGCATATAGGGCAAGCCCCTACTTTCAAACATCCAACTTACAAATGTCTCCTACTTGCAAACAGAAGGAGACAACAGGAAGTGAGATGAAAAAAGATGGACGGCCAAAAAAATTAAACGGGTGATAACACTTCCCTATGTTTTCCAAAAATCTTAAAAATAGATTTTTTGACTGGAGCTACACTTTTAAAATGTACTAGTTCAAAATTACAAACAGATTCTACTTAACACAACAAACCTACTCAGTCCCTGTCTTGTTTGCACCGCTTGTATACTGCTGTTCTGAGTATATAGGGCCTTTCCTTTTTTTTATTTGGGTACGGGGTTCCCCTTAATATCGGTACAAGACCCAGAGGGCCTGGTAATGGGTACCCATGCCATTTTTCTCAATGATTTTCATCCGTATTGCCAGAACCAGATATTACATTAAAACCGCAAGCAGTTTTAAATGACTTTTTTTCCGTTCAATGTAATTTTGTGCAGAGACTGTTCTAAACACGGGAAACACGTGCCACTTCACAGACATACTAAAGACACCCCCCCAGGCACGATATAGTTACATAGTTAGCCAGGTTGAAAAAAGACACAAGTCCATCCAGTTCAACCTTAAAAACAAATAAATAAAATAAAAAATAATCGTACAATCCAGATACCCAATTTTATGCCCACAATTGATCCAGAGGAAGGCGAAAAAAAACCCCAGCAGAGCATGCTCCAATTTACTACAGCAGGGGAAAAAAATTCCTTCCTGATCCCCCAATAGGCGATCGGATTTTCCCTGGATCAACTTTACCTATGTTAGTACCTAGTTATATTATGTACCATCAGGAAAGTATCCAAGCCTTTCTTAAAGCAATCTACTGAACTGGCCAGAACCACCTCTGGTGGGAGTCTATTCCACATTTTCACTGCTCTAACTGTGAAGAAACCTTTCCGTACTTGAAGCTGAAATCTCTTTTCCTCTAGACGTAAAGAGTGCCCCCGTGTCCTCTGGGTTGACCGTACAGAGAACAACTCAACACCAAGTTCACTATATGGACCCCTAATGTATTTGAACATGTTAATCATATCCCCCCTTAATCTCCTCTTCTCAAGAGTGAATAAATTTAGTTCCTCTAATCTCTCCTCATAGCTGAGTTCCTCCATGCCTCTTATCAGTTTGGTTGCCCTTCTCTGCACTTTCTCCAGTTCCCCGATATCCTTTTTGAGAACTGGTGCCCAAAACTGAACGGCATATTCCAGGTGAGGTCTTACTAATGATTTGAACAGGGGCAAAATTATATCTCTTTCTCTGGAGTCCATACCTCTCTTAATACAAGAAAGGACTTTGCTCGCTTTGCAAACAGCAGCTTGGCATTGCATGTTGTTATTGAGCTTATGGTCTACCAAAACCCCCAGATCCTTCTCCACTATGGATTCCCCCAGTTGTACTCCCCCTAGCATGTATGATGCATGCATATTCTTAGGCCCCAAGTGCATAACTTTACATTTATCAACATTAAACCTCATCTGCCACATAGTCGCCCAATTAGACAGTGTATTGAGGTCGGCTTGTAAATTGGAGACATCCTGTAAAGACGTTATTCCCCTGCATATCTTGGTGTCATCTGCAAAGACAGAAATATTACTTTTGATGCCAGACCCAATATCATTTATAAAGATGTTAAAAAGTAAGGGTCCCAACACTGAACCTTGGGGTACACCACTGATAACCTTAGACCATTCAGAGTAAGAGTCATTAACCACGACTCTTTGAATTCTGTCTTCTAGCCAATTTTCTATCCATTTACAAACTGATATTTCCAAACCTGTAGACTTTACCTTACACATGAGCCGTGTGTGCGGAACTGTATCGAATGCTTTTGCAAAATCCAAGTATACCACGTCCACCGCCACCCCTCTGTCCAAGGTTTTACTTACCTCCTCATAAAAAGAAATCAGATTTGTCTGACAACTTCTGTCTTTCATGAATCCATGCTGTCTGTTGCTTAAAGAGTTATTGTTCAGCAAGAACTCGTCGATGTGGTCTTTTATTAAACGCTCCAGTATCTTCCCAGCTATAGAAGTTAAGCTAACAGGTCTATAGTTACTTGGTAAAGACTTTGATCCCTTTTTAAATATAGGCACCACGTTCGCCCTGCGCCAATCCAGTGGGACTATTCCCGTCATTAATGAGTCCCTAAAAATTAGATACAATGGCTCTGAAATTACAGAGCTCAATTCTTTTAGGATCCGTGGGTGGATGCCATCAGGTCCAGGTGCTTTATCCACCTTTATTCTGTCTAAGTATTTCTGGACCATATCCCTTTTGAGCCATTGTGGATCATTTGGGGCTGTGTCACTACCACCCCCATTATGGACATGAGCTCCCCCATGCTCTTTTGTGTACACAGAGCTGAAGAAAGTGTTTAATAAATTAGCCTTCTCTTTGTCCCCAGTCACCAACTCTAGATTGTTTTGTAAAGGGCCTACATGCTCAGACTTGACCTTTTTACTATTAATATATTTGAAGAATTTTTTGGGGTTTGTCCTACTATCTTTTGCAATCTGTCGTTCGTTTTGAATTTTTGCATCCTTGATTTCCTTTTTACATATACTGTTAATTTCTTTGTAACATTTAAATGACACTAGTGATCCTTCATTTTTATATTTTTTAAAAGCTCTTCTCTTACAGTTTATAGCTTTTTTAACTTTGGCCGTGAGCCACATAGGTTTTGTTTTTAGCCTTTTAAACTTATTGCCCATGGGAATATACTTTGCAGTGAGGTCCCCAACAGTCTTTTTGAAGAATTCCCATTTCTGTTCTGTGCCCATTGAAGCGAATATTCTCTCCCAGTCTAAGTCCTGGAGAGTAGCCCTCATCCTTGGAAAATTAGCTCTCTTGAAGTTAAGTGTTTTTATCTTACCCGTATGTATTTCTTGTTTAGCGCTAACATCAAAGGAAATCATGTTATGATCACTGCTACCCAGGTGTTCCTTTATCTGGACATTAGTAATAAGCTCTGCATGGTTATTTAAAGGAATATTTCACTTTTTTTTCACTTTAATCATCATTAAAATCAGTGCTCCCGCAAAAAAATGCCTTTTTTAAAAACATTTTAGGCATTGACTCATGTCACCTGGGGCAGGAGCCAGATCCCCAAACCCTTTTTAGGACAATATCTTGCATATTAGCCATTAAAATTAGCACTTTTTATTTTGAGCATTCGAGTCTCATAGACTTCAATGGGGTTCTAAAGTTCACACAAATTTTCAGTCCGTTTGAAAGTTCTGGTGCAAACCCAAACGGGGTTTTTTTTCGGCTCATCCCTAGTTACTACTAGTAGTAGTGACCACCTGCTGTGTCTCCACCATGTTCCTCTCCCACTGCGAAAGACAGGACAGGGAATCTTTGAGAAAGAATGTCAGGGGCGCGTGGCACACATGCGCAGTCTATATCAAGCTAACACACATGTGTCATACGTCCAATCTGTGTGAGGAGGAAGGATGAACGGAAGTGGTGAGTGTAAAGGTAGGTCCTTGCTCTGTTAGGTGCTCGATTTCCCTCTTCCTATCTTGCCTAGGCCGTGGTCTGGATGTACTTGGGAGTCCCATTCACCGGTGAGATAACCAAGACTCATACACGAGATGTATGTGAATAATGATTACATTTAATGTTTTGCATACAACAGGTTATATGCTGAGACAATTGGGGTGGCACCCTGTGCAGTAGCCAATCAGGGATCCCCTCGTAGTTATACACCAAACTTTTCCTAGTAACAGGTTTATTGACAGAACAAGCAAATTAAGCAGAAATCGTCTTCATGGCAAAGCACATCATTAACCTTCACACGAGATAAGAATAAGACTACAGTGTTCATCAACATTCTGTTGGTAGCCTGTGACCCAGACGTTATATGTCACAGACGCAGTTATAGGAATGTGTGATGACCGTAAGTCTGGCTTTCTTTGCACAAACTCTCGCGGCCAAGGGCATTCTAAGAAAACAGCATATTTCCCAGATAGCGAGCATCTATGTCTTAGCAGTTAGAATTCTAGCTTGGTCATACAAAGTTTAAAATGGAAGACAGTATAACAAAATGGAGACTTGATAATCCTTATAATCCCTCCTGTGATCATAACTTTGACACGAAGTTATGATCATCCTTTATACCAGACATCCTTAGAGAAAGCCATAAGTGCTTTCTCTTCGTCATTGGGCTTGGTTGCTATTGTTGGATGGGAAACCTTGGAGGCTGCTATGCAGCAGCACTTGGCGATCACATAGATCATTACTATCAACAACACTATCATCACTAATACGAGAAATATTTTCTTGAAAAATCCCAAATACCTCCAAACCACCCTCCTGTACCCGAGAAAAGGTTCCAATCATCTCCCAAGTTTTTTGCTTTCTGTAGGAGGGTCTGTCTTTGGGCTGAATGACTTTTGATAATATCGTAATAATCGGGTACCGACAGACTTTCCACAGGAACGTTGAAGTTGTGTATAAAGGGGCAACACATCTCCGAATTGGCCATGAGGTTACAAATCCCAGTGATAGCGGCCAAAAGTTGTTCCTGCCTCATTTTTATCAGTTCCTGCACAGTTCGGATCTTCCGAGTTTCTTCGTTTAGCAGAGAAACATCTCTGGAAGTAGAATTCACTACCCCAGAGATTATTTCAGCAAAAAGATCTATTTTATCTAGGGCATTCCACATTCCCGGGCTTCCAATGGAGGCAGCTAATTTTTCCCACCATGATGTTACTTGTCTCTTAGCCCTCCCGAACTCTAAATGCCCATGGGCAGGGGTCATTTTGATGTACTGATTGTCAGAGGCTATACCCATATATGGTACCATCCTGGCAATGGTGCACCAACCACCTGTAGAGGAATCTAGAGGGTAAGGTATGGTAGTGTAACATATTAGACCGCAACACACCATCCATCCATGAGGCAGATGAGGTGCTGGTATTATATCAGGGGGTTGGGATATGCCTGACCTGAGTCCAACTAGGCATAACCAATCTCCTAAACTCGCGGTGCTACTGTACTCTAGTAAAGTATCATTCATGTGGTAGGACTCTAACCAGTCTTTTAGGTCAGTATCGTCAAATGTTTCTGATGATAGTACACAGTCCATTATGTTATATAAAGACATGTACCCTATCCTTTCGTCACTATCTCCAATGGTGGAAGTATTCAACCCCTGGATGTCAAACGTCCCATCCCGCAGAAACTTCCCTAAGTCTCTAAGGGTAAGATTTACTAGTGTGTTTCTACAGAATTGGCCATTAGGGATTTCCCCATTTTCTTTCCAAGCTCCATTTAGGGAACAGAAGAATGGGGGTTGTGTGAAACCAGAGAAAATAAGGGGGGAGGGTCTGGTCGTTATATTGGCCATATGGTCTTGTGTTGTCTCGTTAAACAGGTCCTCTACTGGGAGGGGGATTTCCACTACTGGAATTTGATTCCTACCCGTTCCCATGTGGGAGCACACCCAACAGGGTGCCCCTTTTCCCATTACTTGACCAAACGCGTATTGCCATAAAAAATGATGTGGTATTGTTGGGGCTAAAGAAAACGTTTTACTGTCCTGGGGGGGTAGTCTGTTCCGTGCTACCATTACTCCTAAACCTTTGTTGTTATTATTATTATGACTACTGGGCCTTGGAACTAATGCTCTTCTGTCTAGTGATCGGTTCTCAGTACCTATTGAGCTTCTTGTAAACCCACACGACCCTGTCATGATACATGTCATCATGACTATAGAAAAAACCACAAAAGTCAATACTATCGACCAGAGCAAAATGGTGTGTAGTACATACTGATCTTCTAAGCCCCTGTCTCTTTCTTTTTGCAAAGACTTCAGTCCGAGCTGGTGGGAGGAGGAGGAAAGTCCAGGGAGATTCTGCCGAACTGTTCCTGGAGGGTCTGTAGGTTCGTCTCCGGGGTCCCTTCGGTGGTGGCGTCCTCCTGTTGGTCTTGGGCAAGTGTCCTCTGGGGGTGTTCTGGAGTCGGTGGAGGTTCGGGGCATTTTTTTAGTCTGCTGGCATGGATCCACTGAGGGGTGTAGTCTGTGAGGACAGCAGTCCTGGAGACCTTCTCCACGTTCCATGGACCGGAGTAGATGGGCCCCACGTGCTTCCGTTGGGCAAGCTGCTTGATCAACACTTTATCCCCCGGGATGAAGGGGTGAGTAGGTTCTGTTGGAAGAGGAGAAAAGGTGACAGCAACTTGTTCATTATGTTCTTCTATTGTACTTACCAGATGTTTCACGTACTCTTCCTGTAAAGATTAATGTCAGTCTGTGCATCTAATGCTTTTAGTTGGGTTTGTGCTGGGACACCCATTAGGATTTCGAATGGTGACAAACGTGTCCTAGAGTGGGGGGTGGTTCTGATTTGGAACAATATTCCTGGAAGGAAATCTATCCAGTTTTTTAACGTTCCTCCTGTGGCCTTTTTTAGTTTGTCCTTTATATTCCTGTTCATTCTTTCTACCACTCCTGTGCTTTGGGGATGATAGGGAATGTGAAGTTTCCACTGTATTCCCAGGCACCTTGCCAATTCTCGTGTCATATCTGAAGTAAAAGCCGGGCCCTGGTCTGACCAAATGGTGGCTGGTATGCCAAACCTACATACCCAATGATTAAGGAGAGCCCTTGCCGCTATTTTAGCTGTTTCCCCAGTGCAGGGCACTGCCTCCACCCATCCTGACCATTTGTCAACGATAACGCACAGGCATTTGATACTTCCCTTTTGTTTGGGCATGTGGGTGAAGTCTATTTGTAGGTCCTGTAGTGGGCCTAGGGGTGGGGGCAACTGGCCGTGTATACCATGTCGCTTACCCTGCGTGTTGTTTTGAGCGCATGTGAGGCATGACTTTGTTAGGGTCTTTGCATGGTTCTTTAGATTAACTGTGCAGAAAGTTTTTTCATACAGCTGTTGCAAGGGTTGGGACCCTATATGTCCGGGACCATGCAGGTAGGAAAGGATGAGGGCCGAGCTGGCTTCGGGGATCCCAATGACCCCTCCATTTGTCCAAAGGCCTCTTAGGTCTTTGGACAATCCTTGTTCGACCCAGAAAAGTACATCAGCGTCTGTGGCCATGGATTGGATTTGGGCTGCAACTGAGGGGAAATCTGGCGCTGAAAAATCTTGTTGGAAAAATATTGTGGTAGGGGCGGGTGGATGTGTGGAGGAATTTGCCGCCGCTCGAGCGCATCTATCCGCAAGGGCGTTGCCTCGGGCAATGTAGCTACCAGT
The DNA here is from genome assembly GCF_037356315.1 of Lithobates pipiens. NCBI lineage: Eukaryota > Metazoa > Chordata > Amphibia > Anura > Ranidae > Lithobates > Lithobates pipiens. Next base: position 105,218,499 of record NW_027507686.1, on the reverse strand, counting down.
GGTGGTGTGAGCCTTGACTTTAATAATCGCCAAATGTTTGGGCAGTAGTATAGCCTGGAGAAGGGCCAGGATATGCTCCTTGTTGGCTATAATTTTGTTGTCAGCCGTTCTAAACCCCCTGTTAGCCCAGATCACCCCGAAATCGTGAACCACGCTGAAGGCGTATCGACTATCAGTGTAAATATTGACATCCCTATTTGTGAACAGGATGCATGCTCTGGTGAGGGCTACCAGTTCCGCGACCTGTGCCGAGGAAGGCGGAAGTGGCTTAGCCTCCAGAACCAGATCTGGGAGTTGTACTACCGCGTTTCCTGTCAGGAAAGTGGAATCCGAAGGGCGCGAGCAACTGCCGTCCACAAAAACTTCCTCTGCACCGGCCAGAGGTACGTCTGTTAAGTCCTTTCGTGGGGAGGTGACTTGGTCCAATACCTTTGTGCAGTCATGCATCTTGGATGGTTCACCATAATTCATGAGTTTGAGCAGAGAATGTAATAGCCTGAGGATGGGGGAGGTGTCAGAGGTGTGTTTGATGGTCAGATTGGAGGTGTTTAGAAGAATGATTTCATACCCGCTGGCTCTTTGGGTGGTCATATGTTGTGTATTGAGGTTTTGGATAAGGTGGGTGACTGAGTGGGTAGTGTATACAGTTAGGGGGTGTCCCAGAACTAACTTGTTGGCTTCTTGAATGGCCATGGCACATGCGGCCATGTTCTGGAGGCAAGCAGGCATGCCCTGGACCTGGAGTGGGAGTTTCTTTGAAAGGAAAGCCACCGGTCGGTAAGAATTACCGTGCTCTTGGGCAAGAACTGCTGCAAAGGCAGATCCATTAACTACACAATATAGATAAAAAGTTTACCTGTAGTCCACTAGTCCTAAGGCCGGGGCGGAGGCAAGGGAGGAGAGGAGGGTGTTAAATGAGTGTAACATTTCCTCCGTCCATTCCACCACTTTTGGCGCAGTGGAGAGCGTCCTCAGAATGGAGTCATGAAATGAGCAGTCTGGGATCCATTGCCGGCAATAGACGATTGCTCCCAGGAAAGACAAGAGGGCGGCCTTGTCCCTGGGTGGCTGCAGAGCGTTAAGGGCTGCGGCACGGTTGGGGGAAACACTTCTCTCTCCCTTGTTGAGGATGCACCCCAAGTACTCTACAGTAGGGGTCACCCACTGTATCTTTTTCCGTGAGGCCAAGTGACCTGCCTTGGCTAGGTGATCCAGCAAGTTTTTTGAGTCTTCTTCACAAGCTTCTGGGGTAGGGCTGCAGAGAAGGAGGTCATCCACATATTGGATGAGTACCGACCCGGCGCTCGATTGCCAGGATTTGACTGTCTCATTCAATACCATAGAGAAGGCTGCCGGGCTGTCCACATAGCCCTGCGGTAGACGGGTCCAGGTCAGTTGCCCCCTCCCCCCCCCAAGAAAAAGCAAACATGGGCTGGGCCAGTGGATCCACAGGGATGCTAAAGAAAGCGTTAGCTAAGTCAATTACCGTGTAGGCCACTGAGTTTGCCAGTATGCAAGAAAAAATAAAGGCGATGTCTGAGACCAGAGGGGGGGAGGGGAACCACCATTTTGTTGACTGCCCTGAGGTCCTGTACCAAGCGCCATTCCCCACTTGCCTTTCTCACTGGGTATATGGGGGTGTTCCATGAGCTGATGACGGGTGTCAGGATGCCCATGGCTACATACCTATTGATGAGGGGTGTAATCCCCTCAATTTTGTCAGAATGTAGTGCATATTGTTTTTGAAAGACAGGTACTGAGTCTGGGCGCATTTGGGGGGTGTAAGGGGTACATGGGATGAAACCTACACTCGCGTTATTCTCTGCCCAAATAGCATGGGTTTCCAGGGAGGCAGGTAAGAGTACAAAATACCCTTTTTTGGATTGTCTCTTTGGGCCTTGTAAGTCGCAGAGTGCGGAGCTGGCAGTTACTGCTCCCTGTGGATCAAATTTGATCACCACTCCCAGTTTGGACATTAAGTCCCTTCCCATCAGGGAGACTGGGCATTGGGGCAGGATGGCAAACCGTTGTTGGCAAAGTAGCACCCCCTCCGGGGTGGTTACTGATAAAGGTGGGGTGATAGGGTGGGTAACAGGAGTCCCATTAATACCTATGGAGCTTCCCTCAGAACATTGTGGCGTGTCAAAGGTCACATCATTGATGGAGCTAGAGGTGGCACCAGTGTCGATGAGAAAACAAATGCGTTTTCCATCTACACCCAGGATCACCTGGGGTAGGCTCCTCCAGGGCACATTGTAACATACCAGGCTGAGGGAAGGGACATACTCCAGGCAGCCCTATGTCCTGCTTGAGGGTTGGGTGGCAGGCCATTGCATGGGAATAGGGGCCGGTGGGGGTGGTGGAACACAAAGGGCGGCATTGTTAGGTGGAGGGGGTCCTCGGGGTCCTTGATAGGGCTGGTGATATCTGGGGCCTGACACTGGTCCTTGGTAAGTTGGGGGACGTTGATGTTGTGAAGTTTAAGGAAAGGTGTTAGGGTAACGCATTCGTCCCTTTCCCTTCCCCCAAGGTCCCGTTTGGCCCTACGGTAGGGACAATTGGACTTCCAATGTCCCATTTGACCACAGTTGAAACAGCCTTGGTCTGGTGGTTGGGGGGCATATTCTGGTCTTCGAGTGGGGGCATATGTTTGGAGTGCCATTAAAGGGGTTGGGGGTTCAAATGTGTTATAAAATAACCCCCCTTTTTGTTCAAAAACCCCGGAAGTTTCCCTGGAGCGGGTGTCTGACATGAAATCTTCCGGGGGTTGGGTAGCCCATTTGGGGTTAATTAATTTTAGCAGCTGTACTACTTTTGGCTCCCCTCCGGCCATTACAGTAGTGGTAAAAAGGGACCCATCCGCCCAATCTACCGCTTTCCAGAGGTTGTATACTCGGGTGCAAAAATCATAGAATTTTTCCTTCGGGGCTTGTTTTGTTTGGACCAGATCTTGCAGTGCTGTGATCCCTTTGTAAAGGGTGCTCCAATGTTGTCCTAGGGTTTTCCAGAAAACTGGCCAGCCCCCTTTTCCCTGGACATGGGCATTAAACAGGTCTTTTACCTTTGGGGGGTCGGGGCAGTCAGGGTCTAGAATATGTATTATACTCTCAAGATCAATCGGGTCTAGATTTAACCCGGCGCACTGGCGCAACAGGAAGGTGGCAGCTTCCCTAGGATGTTTTCTGGGGGATGGACAGAGTTCTTTGAGTTTTGTCAGTGTGCCTAGGGGCAGGGGTAGGTGAATTTCTGTGTTACCAATGGTCATAAGGGGGGCCTTAATATCGGGGGTGTCCTCATCATCCTCGTCAGTAACTACGGGGGTGGCCATAGGTGAGATAATGGGTCCTGGAGCTGGTATGGGTACGGGTAGTGGTTTCTCTGTAGCCAACTTGATTTTGACCTTACTCCTGGTGACCACCCCCATCTTAGAGAGTTTTTCCATGGCCCGATTGTCTTCGGGACTCAGGACTACAGCCTCTCCCTCAGTGGGATCACTGCTTTGGGAGGTTCCCGGGCTCTGGTCCGGGTCTCCCTCTGTTTCTCGTTTTGTTTGTGCTAGGGCGGCTTGGGCTTCCCTCAAAATTCTATGTCCCTGTTCTATTTTAGCTCTGGCTGCCTCTACTTCAAGGGCAAACCGTTCCTTCTCTTCCCTAAAGTCTTTTTGCTCAGGGGTCTCCCTCGCCCTCCCATCGGCTTCCACTCGGTCCTGGTACTCCTGGCCTTCCCTGTCCCTTTTGGCTTGGGATTCCCTGTCCCATTGTTGTCTTTGGTGCGGGGTGGAGGCGTTGTACAGTGCAGTGGATATGGCAGCCAGGTCTACCCCAAGGCTGGGGTAGATGGCCAAGGCCTGGGCAACCTCGCCCTCGTCAGTTTTGACAAGGACATAAGGAGGGGGTATTTCTGGGGCATTCAGGGGTGTAGTTATAGGTGCCGAGGGTATTGGTTTTCCTTTTGTGAGGGCATGATTTTTGGCATGCTTTTTTTTATAAATTTTTAGAGGGGCTTCCCATATCTTGCAAGATTTCTTCATGTAATCTACATCCCACTTCCCGGGGGGGTATGAGTGCTTATGTAACTGACAAATCTTTTTTACTACATGTCAATCTTCTGTGTTGCAGGGGCCCGCGGGACCTATATCATGGATCCCTAATTGCTGGCACCTTTCCCTAACCTGACTCCAAAATGGTTCTACATAGGGACCGGGCACTATAGTCTGCACATACTGATAGGGAGTAGGTTGTTCATGAGGGGTCCCGTCTTTGCCTACAGTATTCCCCATTATGGGGGGGTGTTATGAGATGCTTGGTAAGGGGGCAGAGGTGATAGCAGCCAGTGGCACGAATCACCTGTTGTTGAACTTCTTCCAGAGAAGATTCAGCAAGGAGGTGGGATTCACTGACTGGGCTATGCAGGTTTATTCTGACTAGCGGGACAATGGGAGAAATTTCGTCCTGGGGGTACACGGGGCGTTCTCCTAGTCTAGTGGAATATCCCCCTGGGCGAGTGGCTATCAATACCAGGATATCAATTTGTTTAAGAAACAATAAACCAACAGTACAGCGAGGGCAAGGGTTAACAATTTCACAGCAATCTGGATCACAAGGTAAAGACATTGAAAGAACAGCAAAATACCAACCAATTGAAAAGGCAAGTTTGAAATACTTACGTAACCTGGAAAGAATAATATGAACAACTAAATCACATACAATCGTTTTACATGACTAGATGAAAAGAAAAATATGAACAACTAAATCACATACAATCGTTTTACATGACTAGATAAAATGTGCACTGTGTTTGATTTTAGCAAATTACCCTTCGGGCGTCCCTTGAACATCCGACCTTATTTGGGGAGGGCGCAATCTATTGCTTCCCTTTCCCTGTAGTGTTCCTCTTTAATCTATTTTACTTAATAGTTTTAAGTCAGGCCAACCTAACCGGACTCTCTTTTAATCTATTTTACTTAATAGTTTTAAGTCAGGCCAACCTAGCCGGACTCTCTTTTTAGGTACGAGCCCTCTACTTCTCCCGATGGGCCAGCCTAGCCCACCGCGGAGGCACAGCAGCAATACAGGTCCCGCACGTGGCGGTCACCGCGGCAGTATGAGTGACACCAAAAGATCCTCACCAATAAGGTAAATAAATCAGTAGTCACTCACCTGCCGATCGATGACCCCACTTCCTGGTACCAGCTGTAAAGGTAGGTCCTTGCTCTGTTAGGTGCTCGATTTCCCTCTTCCTATCTTGCCTAGGCCGTGGTCTGGATGTACTTGGGAGTCCCATTCACCGGTGAGATAACCAAGACTCATACACGAGATGTATGTGAATAATGATTACATTTAATGTTTTGCATACAACAGGTTATATGCTGAGACAATTGGGGTGGCACCCTGTGGAGTAGCCAATCAGGGATCCCCTCGTAGTTATACACCAAACTTTTCCTAGTAACAGGTTTATTGACAGAACAAGCAGAATAAGCAGAAATCGTCTTCATGGCAAAGCACATCATTAACCTTCACACGAGATAAGAATAAGACTACAACATTCTGTTGGTAGCCTGTGACCCAGACGTTATATGTCACAGATGCAGTTATAGGAATGTGTGATGACCGTAAGTCTGGCTTTCTTTGCACAAACTCTCGCGGCCAAGGGCATTCTAAGAAAACAGCATATTTCCCAGATAGCGAGCATCTATGTCTTAGCAGTTAGAATTCTAGCTTGGTCATACAAAGTTTAAAATGGAAGACAGTATAACAAAATGGAGACTTGATAATCCTTATAGTGAGCATACTAAACGACAGTAAAATTTGAACTTGGCCCATCACAGTGGCCTATACTGCTTCAAGATTGAGGCCTGACATTAGTGTTTTTGTCTTGTGTATTGTCTTACAGCAAAGATAAACCACTTTAAGGACGCAGAATTTATGGCCCATTTCATAGACAGATACAGGGAGATGGGAAATTTGTGGGAGGTGAAACACAGCTTATATTATAATAAACAAGCTAGGAGGTCATCGCTGGAGAAGCTTCTGGAATTTGCGAGGACTCTGGCCCCCGATGCAAACAAGAAGTTTTTGGAAAATAAAATTGGGATCTTGAGGAACATGTATAAAAAGGAGCATAATAAGATCCAGAAATCACTCCGAAGGAGCATCAGCAGAGAATGTGTTTGTCCCCAGGCTGTAGTACTTCAACAAACTGTGGTTTCTGAACGATCAGATTGAAGCCAGGGAATCCCTTTTGACCCTTCCCTGCAGCCTTCCCTCCACCGTTCCCTCAACCCCAGCAGAGGCTGACGAGGAACAGCCTGGGCCTTCCATCCTGGAAGAGGTGGATGCGCCCATCTGGAGTCAGGTATATTATTTTTAGACATATTTATTGTCCTAATATTAATGATGTTAACTAGATGCTATAATTGCTTACAAATCAGTAATTTTATCCAAAAAATTATGTACACATATCACTAGACAGTAGTGGCCAAAAATGTTTTTGACCAACTTTAAAAATGCTGGGGTCAGAATGATAGACTTTTCTATTTATTAACATTCTATTTGCAAGTCATGAGCTGAAAATTGTGTGTGATTGATGAAGCAAAAACGATGTCCCTTTTTTATACACAGGGTGAGCTCAGCTGGGAGGAAGGTGTGGAAAGTGTCAGGCAGGAGGAGGGTCTGGAAAGCGTCATCCAGGAGGAGGCCATGCCCAGTGGCAGCCAGGAGGAGGCCGTGCCCAGTGGCAGCCAGGAGGTGGCTGGGCCCAGTAAGAGCCTCACCCAATCCCAGGTGCCTCCCCTCTGCCTTACCACCAAAAGGCCCAGGAAGGGGACAATGACGGAGGAGACAGTACTGGGCCTTGTTGGGGAAGCCAGCGATTTCCTCAGGAGCCCCCCAATGCTGAAGAGGCTTATGGCTGCTATATAGCCACCAGGTTTTCCTGGAATTTTAGAAGGGCCAACACCTCCTCTGTGAGGGAATTGTTTTGATGCCCTTCAGAAACGGTTGAGGAGCCAGCTAACTGAGACAAGCAACATATATAAGCAAGCCCATCCTCCTCCTCCTCCTGCCACAAGTCCACCACCAGAGCCACAGCCTCCAAGGAAGGCTGCAGGGAAGTCTGCAGGGAACACAAGAAAGTGATGGCCTGGGTTCAGTCTGGTCTGACAGAAGACGCAGGCTGTGGTAGTACATGTCATCTGCTGCTGGTCCTAATCTCTGTGATTCCTGGACCAGATTGTGCTCCCTATTATATGAACTCCTCCAATTTTCTTTTCCACAGACTTGATGTGTGCCCTGGGGGCCAAAAGGCTTTGCAAATTCCAAAAGTTTCTCCAGCGTTGACTTCCTCGTTATTTTGTTACCCAGAATAAATGGATATTATATTTTCGTTCAAAATTTTTTATTTTATGTTAAAATAAATTACATGTACAGAATATGAGACAAATTATGTGATACCAGAAATAAAAAGTAGACATATTGAAGTACGGATGATACAAAGCAAAGAAGAATTTCAAGATATTCTCGTGGGAATGACAATAAATGGCCTTAAATATTTTAGAATTTGAAAACATTCTTATAGCTGAGTTTTAAACATTTTAATCCCAAGAAAATATAAATATGTCTAAAATAAAATATATGATTTTAAAGTTTTGACCATAACTTCTAAAGTATGTATTATAGTAAGTATTATATAGTAAGGGAAGAACGTAAAAGGTATATAGGAGGGGAAGGGGAGGGAATAATTCTCCGGAGGAGGTTTTATATATCATCTAATGTTGTAATTCTATAAAAAATCTTAATCACCATAACAATAAAACTCGGTTGTCAATATTATCTGACGTATAATATTTAATCCAGGGTTTACATATGATATCAAACTTTGTCATCTGGTTTTTATCTATAGCGTCCATTTTAGCATGGATGAATGATTGATTCATTCTATGTTTGGTTTCTGCAATATTCACCATATCTGTTTTCCACGCATTGGCTATAGTCTGCTTTGCGGCTATCAGGAGTGTAAGAACTAATTTGAATTGTTTCTGATTCAGAAAGGCTGGTTTTAAATTAAGGAGAGCTATAATTGGGTCTGGAAAAATTGGACGATCAAAAAATGTTGTAATTATCAGAAAGATCTTTTTCCAAAATGATTGTACAATTGAGCAATGCCACCAGGTATGTATATAGGTACCTTTTTCTGGACAGCCACGAAAGCAGAGGCCAGTGTTGTCTGTTGAGAATTCGGCGATTCTCGCAGGAACCAAATACCAGCGTGTGAGAACTTTATATGATGATTCAGACGCCAATATATTTATAGAGGAAGATTTTGTGAAAGATCATATGTTGGACCAAGACCTAGAATCGATCGTACAATCCAAATCTTTTTCCCACTTGGCCACATATTTAGGTATAACAGTATTAGAATTAGATATCAATTGTGTATACAATAATGTAATACGACCTTTAGCCTTGAGACAAAATCTTTCAAATTGAGAAATATTATGTAAGTTTACATTTAAATTGAGAAGAGGAGTATAAAAATCTTTGATTTGGAGATATCTGAATATTTCTGATTGTGGAAGCTTATATAATTCACATAGATCTGTAAAAGATTTTATTGATGTAGTTGAAGTTAAATTATATAGACAAGTGATACCAGCCTTAGACCAAGCTTTAAAGGTTTTGGGATATTTCCAGGCTGGGTAAAAAGTCGGATTCTTGTGGAAAGATAATAGCGGATTTTGTGGAGATTGCAGACCATGTGAATTTCTATACCTATCCCATATAGATAGAGAGTGCTTAGAAATGGGGTTATTTATAGACTTACGATCCGCAGGTTGTAACCATAATATATTGTTTATAGGAAGAGGATCACAGTCTACAGCTTCAATGAGGACCCATAAAGGAATCTCTGTAGAAGAGTGATATTTTGTTAATTGAGATAATTGAGCTGCCTTATAATATATGTTAAAGTCTGGGAATCCCAAACCACCCAAAGCTTTGGGGAGAACGGATATTTTATTTTCAATAAATACTTTCCTATGCGTTGTTCTTCAAAAAGGACAGTTTGTTGGAGTAGGCAGGTACATTTCAAAAAGACAATGTCAAATTAACAAGGGAAACCAACCTCATTGAGGTTAATAAAAAAATACAAGATAATAATGTTATTGTGGTAACTTGACACACACACACACACACACACACACACACACACACACACAAAATTATATGGAGTTCACTAGAAAATAATAAGTAATCCTAAAATAAATCTTGATGAAATAAAAAATTCTAAAGATGACTATAAAAAATTATTGTAAACATTATTATGGAGCTCGGGCTTTTAAAAAATGTAATATTATTCATGAGATCAGGATAAACAATGAAGAAAGAGGTTTGTGAAAACTCTGTGTGAATATGAGCAGCAAAATAACATCATTCTTCTAGCATTATAAAGAAGAAAAGAATGCGCTGCACTTACCACTTCAGCCCCGGAAAAATTTGCCCCCTTGCTGACCAGGGCACTTTTTGCGACACTGCGTCACTTTAACTGATAATTGCACAGTCAAGAGACGTGGCTCCCAAACTAAATTGATGTCCTTTTTTTTCCACAAATAGAGCTTTCTTTTGGTGGTATTTAATCACCCCTGCGGTTTTTATTTTTTGTGCTATAAACAAAAAAAGAGCGTAAATTTTGAAAAAAACGCATTATTTTTTACTTTTTGCTATAATAAATATCCCCCAAAAATATATAAAAAAATATATTTTTCCTCAGTTTAGGCCAATACATATACTTCCACATATATTTGGTAAAAAAAATCACAATACGCAATTTATTGATTGGTTTGCGCAAAAGTTATAGCATTTACAAAATAGGGGATCATTTATGGCATTTTTATTAATAATTTTATTTTTTTAAGTGGTGGCGATCAGTGATTTATATCGTGACTGCGACATTATGGCGGACACATCGGACATTTTTGACACATTTTTGGGACCATTGTCATCTATACAGCAATCAGTGCTATACAAATGCACTGATTCCTGTGTAAATGACACTGGCAGTGAAGGGGTTAACCATTAGGTGTCAGTGTAGGCAGTGGCACACTAACTAGGGTGCAGGGAGTGCGGTCCGCCCCAGGTGCCACACAACGAAAATGCCAGAAATTCGGACGAAAATGCATTTGGACAATAATAAATGCACATGTCTAGTGTGAACCAGCTCCATTGAGAGCCCGTTACACTCTCCTGTCATGCAAATTGGATGTGGAGAAATCCGCATCTGATACACACTAGTGTGAACCCAGCCTGAAGCAAGGTTTAACCATAAAGGTAAAACCATAAAGCCCACTAATATGTATACTTACATTAAAGCCTGACTTTGAATACATTTTTAAAGTGATACTAAAGTTTTTTGTTTTTTTTTCTATAAAAATAACAAACATGTTATACTTACTTGCTCTGTGCAGTGGTTTTGCACAGGGCAGCCCAGATCCTCCTCTTCTCGGGTTACTCTTCGATGCCCCTGGCCCCTCCCTCCTATTGAGTGTCCCCACAGCAAGCAGCTTGCTATGGGGGCACCAGAGCCAAGCCACAGCTCCCTGTGTCCATTCAGACATGCAAACATCATTGAACCCTGCCCCCTCTCTCTCCTGATTGGCTAACTGAGTTTGATTGGCAATAGAGGGAGCCAATGGCACTGCTGTTGTGTCTCAGCCAATCAGGAGGGAGAGTCCCGGATGGCAGAGGCACTCGTGCACATCGCTGGATAGAGAGGGGACTCAGGTAAGTACTGGGGGGCTGCTGCACACAGAAGGTTTTTTATCCTAATGCATAGAATGCATTAAGATAAAAAACCTTCTGCCTTTACAACCTTTTTAACTATGACTAGGCCCCCAGACAGGCTGAAAACTAAAAAAAAGCAGCTCAGGTTGCAATACTCCCCTTCATTCTGAAGCAGTCCCATGCATTGCTTCTCATTCTGGGGATTCCCTATGAATGAATGGGTGTCTTGACTCCACCGTCTAGGAGAGAATCACCCCCCCGGTTCAGTTCATCTATAGTGTATTAAATCAGAAGACCACCCCAGGCCAGAGAAAAGAAGACGACAAGACCTGCCTGAACAAACCTGAACAAGGTATGTATAAAAAGAAAACATATACATGCGGGTGGCTCTTTGGGAGGAAAGGAGAAAGGGGAGGGGGGGGGGGGGTTAACTGGTTACAAGCATATATCATATAGCTAAAAAAAAAGAATGCGTCGTAATTTCCCTTTAAATATAAAGATTCATACAAATGAATAGAGAGAGAGAGACTATATTACACTATATTTGCCAATGATTGCAATATTACATTTCTCTATATAAACATCGGATTAATGTCTACATGCAGACCCACATATAAACAAACATATGTGTATCCCTCACCCTGTGTTAATACATGCAATATTTCATGTTTCCATATAGCATGTATATGATGTGTACTTCCAGATTTACATATAACCACACATATGTGTAGCCTTGATCTCATCTCATTTTTCATCCTGTGTTCCCTCACTTTTTATTTATGTCTCTTTCTCCATCCGTTTCTCTCTCCCTCCCTCTCCCCCTCCATCAACACAGTGGCCCTACCCCCCTCGATCCTTTCTCTACAGAAGCTGACATCTGATTCATTCAATCCCTCCCTCTATATTGCCTCTGTGCTGGGTTCATAAGCAGCGCCATCAGGGCATTTAAAAGCCTAACCTTTTTGTTTTTTTTATTTTGGCAAATCTTGAGGATGAAACACGGCGACTGTAGGATGTGTAGCTGTGTAAGCCATCCCCTCTCTTCTTAACCACAGGCCTTTCTTTCTACGTGCACAAAGGTATGTTTCTATTTATTATTTCATGCATCCTTTGATAAAAATGAGCCAGTGGCTCTGCTCACATGTGTGGGGTTTCTATCCTTCTGGGTAATCACAATAATGGTTATCAATTCCTCCTTCAGGTTCCTGGAACCTGCAGTCTTAGGTCCTAAATATACGTAGATACAGGTTGATGGTATTGACAGCTTACATTACCAAGCCAGCCTGCTTCTGTGTGAGTGTGTTCGTTCATGTATTATTGATGAAAAAACAATAGGGTTTATTTGGGATTAGGCATTTGCCACATTGTGTCCTCCTGTTTGTCCTACCATGTTTTGCTGTCAAACATTTTATTAATTATACTAGTGACTAGTGTTCCTGGGCACAGTATAGCAATGCGTCTTTTGTTACTGAATAGCCAACGTATGATATATACTTCAAAGTGATAGCACCTTTTAAGGTTCAGTTCTAATTGGAACTTTCATTTTAAAAGAAAAAAACAAACCAGGATAACGTGAAAGTTTATTTTTCACTGACAAACAATAAATCCTATTGGCGTTAATATTTAATAAAATTTGTGTTTGAAATTAACTTTATTGCTTGCTAAACAGAGAGAAATAACCTGGTAAGAGAGAGGACAGAGAGCGCAAGAGAGAGATCACTGCTAATTAAACAGTGGAGACAGAGATCACTGCCCAGTAAACATGGGAGCAATAGAGAAGGAAAAGAGATAAATAAATCAACAGAGAGATCACTGCCCAGTAAACAGTATAGAGAGGAGAGAGAGATCACCGCTTATAGACAGTAGAGAGTGGGCAGATTACTGCCCACAACAGAAAATATAGAGGACAGAGAGAGATAACTGTTCACTAATTAATAGATGACATTTTTGTAAAGAGATCACTTCTTAGTACACAGAAAAGAAAGATAGATATCACCGCTTAGTATACAATATAGAAAGAAAGAGATTACTGTCTAATATACAGTATAGAGCAAAAGAGATCACTGCTAGGTTTACAATATAGACAGAAAAAGATCACTGAATAGTATAAAATGTAGAGAGAAATATATCACTGCTTAGTATACAGTATAGAAAAAATGGATCATTGCTTAGTATACAGTACAGAGAGAAAAAGATCACTGCTTAGTATCCAGTAGGGAGTGAAAGAAAGAGGTCACAACTTAACATCCAGTAGGGAGTGAAAGAGAGAGGTCACTGCTTAGCATCCAGTAGGGAGTGAAAGAGCAAGATCATTGCTTAGCATCCAGTAGGGAGTAAAAGAGAAAGATTGCTGCTTAGCATCCAGTAGGGAGTGAAAAAGCGAGATCACTGCTTAGCATCCAGTAGGGAGTAAAAGAGAAAGATTGCTGCTTAGCATGCAGTAGGGAGTGAAAGAGGGAGCGAGAGATCACTGCATTGCATTCAGTAGGGAGTGAAACAGAGTGTTCACCACTTAGCATCCAGTAGGGAGTGAAAGAGAGAGACTACTGCTTAGCATTCGTTAGGGAGTGAAAGAGAGAGATCACTGCTTAGCATCCAGTAGGAAGTGAAAGGGAGACATCATTGCTTGGAATCTATTAAGGAGTGAAAGAGAGAGGTCACTGCTTAGCATCCAGTAGGGCGTAAAAGCAAGATCACTGCTTAGCATCTAGTAGGGAGTGAAAGAGAGAGATGACTGCTTAGCATTCAGTAGGAAGTGAAAGACAGAGATCACTGCTTAGCATCCATTTGAGAGTGAAAGACAGAGAGATCATTGCTTAGCATCCAGTAGGGAGTGGAAGAGAGAGAGGTTTCTGCTTAGCATCTAATAGACAGGGAAAGAAATTTTATCAGAATTTTATTACACATTTATAAATATAAAAAACAAATGCTAGTAACTTGGTAAGAACTTTTATGTGGTTTCAGTTTATTTAGAAAAACATCAGTATGGTAACAAAAGCATACATTAAGTATACAGTATCTCACAAAAGTGAGTACACCACTCACATTTTTGTAAATATTTTATTATCTTTTCATGTGACAATACTAAAGAAATGACACTCTGCTACAATGTGACGTAGTGAGTGTACAGCTTGTATAACAGTGTAAATGTTCTGTCCCCTCAAAATAAATCATCACACAGCTATTAATATCTAAACCACTGGCAACAAAGGTGAGTACACCCATTGGTAAAAATGTTCAAATTGGGCCCAATTAGCCATTTTCCCTCCCCGGAGTTATGTGACTCATTAGTATTACAAGGTCTCACATGTGAATGGGGAGCAGGTGTGTTAAGTTTGGTTTTATAGCTCCCATTCTCTCATACTGGTCACTGGAAGTTCAAAATAACACCTCATGGCAAAGAACTCTCTGAGGATCTGGAAAAAAGAATTGTTGCGCTACATAAAGATGGCCTAGGCTATAAGAAGATTGCTAAGACCCTGAAACTGAGCTGCAGCACGCACGGTGGCCAAGACCATACAGTGGTTTAACAGGACAGGTTCCACTCAGAACAGGCCTTGCCATATTCGAGCAAATAAGTTGAGTGCATGTGCCCAGCATCATATCCAGAGGCTTTGTTTGGGAAACAGACATATGAGTGCTGCCAGCATTTCTGCAGAGGTTGAAGGGGTGGGGATTCCGCCTGTCAGTGCACAGGCCATACACTGCATCAAATTGTTCTGCATGGTTGTAATCACAGAAGGAAGCCTCTTCTAAAGATGATGCACAAGAAAGCCCGCAAACAGTTTGGTGAAGACTAGATTACTGGAACCATGTCCTGTGGTCTGATGAGACCAAGATAAACTTATTTGATTCAGATGGTATCAAGTGTGTGTGTGGTGGCAATCAGGTGAGGAGTACAAAGACAAGTATTTCTTGCCTACAGTCAAGCATGGTGGTGGGTGTGTCATGATCTGGGGCCTCCAAGATGACCACTGCCTTGCTAAAGAAGCTGAGGGTAAAGGTGATGGACTGACCAAGCATGTCTCCATACCTAAACCCTATTGAGCATCTGTGGGGCATCCTCAAATGGAAGTGATTTCGACATGAAACAGTGGGAGAGGACTCCTCTGGCCGCCAATGACTCCAATGGCCGCTCACCTTAGAGCATGTGACCTCGCAATTAAGTTTGGTCAAACACGCATATGAATTACCTCAGGGATTCTAAGTTAGCTGTATGCATCCAAACTGCTCACTTGTGCTGTGTCCTCGTATACAAACAGTAGAAAGAGACTCCATATCGTGATACCGTTTTAACACAATTTTATTGTACAAGCAAAAAGCCCTAGTACAGGCTAAACACATGGGTTAGGTGCATTAAAGTGGTTTTAAACCCTCCACTTTCACTTTATCTCATTCTAATCTATAAATAACAGGCAGCTGATTTCTGTCTATGAAATTTCACTCACTCTTTCTGTTCCCTTAGAAACTGCCATGCAATCTGTAGTGACGTCAGCCACGCTTGCGCATTCCATAGATTATTTAACGGCATGCTATGTATGCCGTTTCACTATGCTTTGCATGCCATTGACTTTCATTGAAAACGTCACAGACAAAGAAGCCTCGCGATGCTGTGCTCTCATCCTCTCCTTCCTGGTTCTCCCCCTTGTGACTGTATAAGACGTCACACAGTGGGAGTGATCCAGAGCAGCACAGAAAGTGATTTGCCGTCATCAATGGATTAGCTCGGTTGCCGTAGTAACGGCAATCGAGTTAAAGGCTTGGGTTAGACTTGGACAGGAAAACAAAGTAAGGGTGAAAATGACGTCCACAAAAGATCCATTAATCAGTAGTAATGATGGTGTGGCCAATACCAGAAGAAACAACATTTAAAAAAAGTGAAATAAGGTATTTTACAACCTAATTTTTGTCATATTTAAATGTGTATGGCTTACCAATACATTCCAGGATCATTATATCTAAGAAAAAAGAAAAAAAATACGGGGTTTACTTCCTCTTTAAGTGCACCACTCTGTAATATGCCTTAAAACACTGGCTTTTGGTTGAGGTCGTATGCCCGTTCTCTGTGAAGCAGACCAGCAGCTTCCTGCACCATCCTGCCCCCTCCCCTACGTGTGACAATACAAGGGAAATTTGTATCTTCCTCAGGGGGATGCTGATTGGACAGTGAAACTGTCAGTTAAATACTCATCATCTGACATTCAGGTCATCTGACATTTTCTTATAGTTTTGAGGACAGCCTAGGGTCCATATACTAAGCCCAATGCACTGTTTATACTGGAATACCCGGCCATTGGCCATTTTCTTGTGACCTGGGGACATTCTAATGTGCACAAACTTAGCCCAATGCACTGTATATACTGGATCCTAAACAGAACGTGCTATGAATACCACTCACAACAGCGCTGAACTATCTAATCCTCCATCTTGCTACAGAGGATATATATATATATATATATATATATATATATATATATATATATATATATTGTGGCAGAGCGTTGCCCTGCCAGGGTCTACAAGGAGGATGTGACCCAGAATTCTCAACCAGATGGGGTTGAGAGGCTCCAGGGAGCATGTAACATGAAGAGGAAACTGGCTTTCTCCTCAGTGTTTTCTAAAGTCCACTTTGGGACCTTGAGCTCAGGGATTTCTGAGAGATCCGGGTGGGATGGAATCCCTAGTCCTGGGTCCTGATTTTGAGAGCAGCTAGCATACTGATTGGTCAGGTGTGTGCTGGGCTTTTAGTAGTGACCTGACCATGGTTCTGGGCTCCACCCCGGCAGATAGGAAGTCTGAGTACCAGAAGTCAGGAGAGCTCCACGGGGGAGCCAGTGCAGCAAGAGGCTGCTAGCTGTGTGCACCAAGGTGGTCGGTGAAACAGTCCGTAGGAGACAGACAAGGGCCTGGAGTGCAAGGCCAGAGCAGCAGTGCTGCAAGTGAGAACCAAAAGAGAACTCTGGAAGAGACTAAGGCTGGGTTCACACTGGAGCGATGCGGGAACGCCGCGAATCTGCGGCGTTTTCCCGCATCGCATGCCTCCCGCCGGCAGTTCTCATTGCCCTATGCGGACTGCTGGGAGTGTCAGTGAAATGTTAATGACACCCCCAGATCAGTTCGCATATCGCAGTGTGAGCTGCAAACTCGGACAGGAATCGGATCGCATGGTGTGAACACCCATGCGATCCGATTCTGCTGCGGACCAAAAAAAGGGTCCTGTGCGAGTTTGCGGCGGGTGCGATGTGAATTCAGCCATACTATCTGTATGGCTGAACTCGCATCGCACAGAGATCGGATGTGATTTGCACTGCAGTGCGGTGCGAATCACATCCGGTTCTCGCAGCCGCAGCGGTGTGAACCCAGCCTAAGAGAGCATGTTCAAAACATCAAAAAGGGTTTTGATAAACATAGCTTATCGAGACATTATGCAAAGTTTCATAAAAAGGACCCTTCATCATTATTAATTTGTGGGATTAAAAAATATAAGCCCCATTGGAGAGGTGACAATACAATTATTAGGATTAGCCAAGCTGAATCCCGATGGATCCATGAATTATGCACTTTAACACCCCCTGGTCATAACGTAGAATTTGTACTTAATTGTTTTATTTCTAATTATTAATATTCATTTTATTATTCTGGTATTTTTAATATTTTTAATATTTTTTTATATATATAATTTTTGTGTTCGATTATATTATATATACCTCATCTATTAGGGGCTCCCCTCCCCCTCCTTTCTTTCCCGTTATCAGCAATCTGAAAGGTTTGTCCAGCTAAAATTAATATCATGGCTATTTATGAGATAGCTAAAATAAAAGCTGTGGTTTGGCTGAGGATTTTTCCATGATGATGGTATTTATTTTAATCACTTGATGGCCACAGTGAGTAATTTTTTATTAAGCGCCTTTATTTTAGAAAGATGTAATATTTGATTCAACCACAAGATGTCAGTGTCTGTGAGGCGCTATATAATGATTGTATCTGTGGATTCGTTTTTGTGGAGAAAGTTATGGTAATTATTATGTTTATATGTTAATGGTTAAAGTAGATTTTGAAGTAGGTTCAATGTACTCTAATTTTAAGCTGCACTAGGAAGCCATCATTACCAAGTTATGGGGCGGTTGTTGTTCTAAGTTGTCATGGCAGAGCCGCATGCCCTATATAAATTCTATCGACACCTGACTCCTTGACTCTTTGAAAAAGTCACGTGTCTGTGACGCAACGCGTCAGGGAGGAGCCAGGTGTTACGTTCACCACTTCCGGTCGCGACCGAGACCAGAAGATCCTTTGTTTACAAGCGCGATACAGTTTATTTGAATGTAAGTGTGGATTTTATATATTTTTATTAAAATTTGGAATACTACACATGAGAGTCCCCTTTCTGTCCCCGTGATCGGTTATATTATGGCCTGAGTTTATGGCTGAGTGGGTCATCTGAAGAAAAACCAGCATCTTCCCCTTACAAGTGCTTTTGACCCTGAGGGGTCTTGAATTAAGGCTGGGAGAAACGGGGGGAGCACTTCTGGAGCACTGAAGGTGGAGCGATATATTTGTGGAGCTTGCTTGCATCTTTCAAAACACTGCATGAATATTTATGAACTGTCACTATTGGATATCAAGTTATTGAATAGCACTGAATTATTTTGGACACTCGAGTTGCACATGGACTTTCTTTTTTGCTATTTGCACTGTGATTGTGTCACATTCTTTGCGGTATTTGCACATTTTATGAAGTTGGACTAATAACGCATGTCATATGCGATTTTGCACTTTAGTCATTGTAATATTTTTGCACTATTGTGATTGCACATTTATTTATTTATGTACAGTATATAGATTTGCACATTTATTTATGTACAGTATATAGATTTGTTTCACTGATTGATTAGGTGGTTCATATATTTTTACATTTTTTGTTTAAAAGGTAGCGCTACATAACTTTTTTATATTTTGATAGATAGTGTGGAGATCATTATTTATGTTGGCAGCTTCCTGTAAGTTTTATTTATACTAGTTAGATTAGTTCAGGGTTGTTGATTTGGGGTTGTGTGCACTAGTACCTTATTTATAATAGTGCTGCAAGTGAGAGCCTACTAGGCTGAATGTAGTTTTGTTGATGAAAAGGAATGCTGAAACCCCTGCGAGGGAAACCTATCTTTGTTTGTTGGACTTTCTTTTAATAAAAATGGGCAAACAAAGCCCTTAAAAAGTAAAACCAGCGAGTGACGGTGTCCTTCAAGCTCTACATTTGATGCTAATCCTTTATAATATATATACTGTATATATATATATATATATATATATATATATATATATAGACCACCCACCATTTCCCTGTATAAGCCTACCCCCAGGAGTATGATATCCAGATTGCTTAATCAAAAATATATATAAAAAATCTATAATGAATATTGAAGATATTCATAATGTTAAAAAACATCAGAAATTACTTGTACTCATGATAAGGCACACTCCACGCTTTAAATAGGTGAGGTGCTTCAAAAACCACTATTAACCCCCTTATTTGCTGGTTGTGACTAAGTATATAGAGATATCAAACCTATAGCAACATGACATGAACCGTATCCAACTTTAATATCCCAGGGCCAAAGATATATATATATATATATACAATCAATAATTACTAAGAAAACATTTTAAATCAAACTCCTTATTTAATCCTCCTGGCCAGAGGGAACCTAATTGGTGTATTCACCATGATTCTTTCTTATGAAGTTGGAACCTCTCCAATGATGTTTGGGGGCCTCAATACCCCAAAACTTCAGGGTTTTTTTTTATGTTTATCCCTAAAATGAATTGATAGGTGATGTCCTTTGCATACATTTCTCACATGCTCTTGCATTCTTACTTTTAGCGCCCTCTTTGTCCTACCTACGTATAATAGGTTGCATGGGCACTTGATGGCATAGACAGCCCCTATAGTGTCACATGAAATAAAATCCCTGATCACATTGTGAACCATTAGTACGAGGATTTCCAAAGATTTTTTTAAACATTTCTTGGGACCCTTAAACAACTATAACATCTCCCACATCTGTGAAACCCCTTGATGTCTCAAAACAACACAGGCTTGGTTGAAGGAGGTTCTATTACATTGTGCACCAATCGATTCCTCAAATTTGGGCTTGTTTGTAGACAATTTTTGGTTTATCCCATAAACTGTGTTTAAGGTGTATGTCCTGCTTTTGGATCTTTCAATACCTTTTAATAATTTTCTCCACATCCTTATTTTGTATACAGGTACCCATATCACTGCTTGATTCCGTGCTTTTTACTTTATCTTTTATCAGATCCTCCATATCAAAGCCCCCGTTTCATCTTTCTACTTCCAAAAAATCGGCCCCCTACCCTTTGTCCCTAAACATTCCACTCAATTTCTCTGTTTGTATTTCATAAACAGCATTGTTTGTGCAATTCCTTTTAATCCGCATAAACTGCCCTCTAGGAATATTATGAATCCAGGGTCTATTGTAGCAACTGGTAGTGGGAATATATGAGTTAAGATCTGTTTCCTTGAACTATGTCTTTCTTTCTATTCCTCGAGGTGTATTGGAGATCTCCAAACCCAAGAAGTGTACATTTTCACTGCTAACATCCCATGTCAGACTAATGTTCTGGTCATTGTCATTCATGGAGTGCAGCAATGTTTCCATATCTTCAGCATCCCCCCTCCAAATAAGCAGTAAATCATCAATAAAATGTCTGTACAGCACCACCCTTGGGTCCCTGTACCAAATATCCTCTTCCTGCCATTTGGCCATGTACAAATTAGCCACACTGCATGCATGTTTTGCTCCCATAGCAAGACCTTTAATTTGCAAATATAAATTATTGGCATACCAAAAATAATTATGTTTTAAGGTTGAATATATTTTTATTAACCATTTTTTAAAGAAAAGCAGTGCAGGGAACAGAATAAAGAAAAACAGTTGGGGTTAATGGTAGTGGCTGAAAGCCACCACCACCACACTTGCGGTATACAGTATAGAGTTGATTTGTGCAAATGCAGGTATCACAGTAGTACCGGTAGTTGCAGTCAATATCTTAAGCATTGAATGTATCTATGCAGTTGGGTATACAGAGGTAAACATAAACCTGAGGTGGGGAGGAGGGAGTAAAGTAGGAGAAATAAGAGGGGGAAAGTGGGGTGGGGGGAGGGTATAGACATACATTCAGTGCGACTGTAGCGGTTTTCCACAACCTGGATGTGCTTGGGTTTTTAAGAGGCCAATCACCAGTGCGTGGTCATCAAGACATCTGGACCATCTACACCGGTGTTGTTAATTCTGGGGTGCTGTTCAGCTCATCCTCCAGTGATTCTATTCAATAGTCTATCCAATGTAGAATAATGCACCCAGGCATACCACATTTAATGGTGTTTTTCCCAGTCTTCCTCTCTGGAACGCATCTCCTCCATTAACATAATCTCATTGAGAATGGCTATCCAGGGTACTTCAGATTTCCAATATTTCGTGATCAGCTGTCAGGCTGCCAATAGAAAAAATCTAAGGAGGTTGGTTTTCTGTGATTTGATTGATCCCGGTAGTATAGACAATAGGGTTATTTTAGGAGAGAGGGCAATGGAGACATTATACATTAGAAAAAAAAAATAATAATTATGTTTTAGACAAAATTCTAAACTATTTAAAATAAACTTATGTTGATTCCATCTCATAATAGGATTCTTTTTTAATGCCCACTTTACTGCCCTTATAACATCCTCGTGATCAATATTCGTATACAGCGAGGCCACATCACCTTATGCACACCAACCTTGCATTCTTTTAGAAGCTGCAATACGTGCTTGGTGTCCTTTAACCACTTGCCACCCACCTACCGTCAAATGACGGTGGGGTGGCTCTTCGTTCTGGGTGGACGTCATATGACAGCCCTCCAGAACTACCACTATTGTGCGCCCGTGGGCACGCGCATCGCGACGATCGGTCGTGTGATGTGTCAGTCTGATCTCGGTAAAGAGCTTCTGAGCGTCCAATCATGGCTGATCACAATGTAAACAGGATGAGGCAATGATCAGATTTTCCTCACTCGTGTCTGACAGATGCGATTAGAGGAGAGCCAATCGGCTGCTCTCCTGACGGGGGGGTCTGTGCTGATTGTTTATCAGCGCAGCTCCCCTTGGATGCCCACCCAGGACCACCAGGATACCACCAGGACCACCGGGGATTGCCACCACACTGGACCACCAGGTCTGCCACCCTAGACCACCAGGAAGCTGCCAATCAGTGCCCATCCCCAATTACTGCCAGTGCCCATCAGTGCCACCTATCAATGCCCATCAGTGCTGCATATCAGTGCCACCCATCAGTGCCATCTACCAGTGCACGCAAGTGCCGCCTATTAGTGCCCATCATCGGTGTCCATCAGTGCCACCTCATTGGTGCCACCTCATCGGTGCTACCTTATCAGTGCCCATCAGTGAAAACTTACTTATTTACAAAATTTTATAACAGAAACAAAAGATTTATTGATTTATTTTTAGTTTTTTTTTTTATTTGTTTAGCAAAAAATTTAAAATGTAGAGGTGATCAAATACCACCAAAATAAAGCTCTATTTATGGGAACAAAATTATAAAAATTCTGTTTGGGTACAGTGTAGCATGACCGTGCAATTGTCATTTAAACAGCGACAGCGCTGAAAGCTGAAAATTGGCTTGGGCAGGATTGGGGTGTAAGTGTCCAGTATTGAAGTAGTTAAAAAGACCATAGTTTCTTTTACTAGGGGTTGCAAATGTATATCAATATATTCGCCCAAACGGGAGGTGAGCGATTCTATCCCGCTTACAATTGGTCTCCCCAGGGGGGTTATTCTTATACTTGTGGATTTTAGGAATATGACCGGTATTCGACATACAGTACGGACCAAGTATTTTTCTTGTCTTTTATTTAACACTTCCTTCTCAACTCCATAACTATTATTTCAATCTCAGTTTTAAACTGTTTAGTTGATTTCAAATTTAGTACCTGATAAGTTCCCCTATCCCGAGAATCTTACCGAATCCTGTCTAAAGCCTCATACACACGATAGGACTTTGTACAAACTTTCCCTTGGATTTTTGTACAAAGGGCGTCGGCCCTGAACTTGTATTGCATACACACAGCAGGACTTTTTCAGCCAACTTTCACCAAACCACGTGGTTTTTCTGCTCTTTACCGCCACCTTTGGTCAACTTCTGTATTGTTTTCTGATCTTTTGCATTGGTTCTGAGCATGCCTGTTTGTACTTTGTACAAAAGTCCTTTGGTTTTCTGTACACACGATCAGACTTTGCTCCATCGGACTTTTGTTGCCAGAAAGTTTGTCCGTTCGCACAGCCAACAAAAGTCCGATGAAAACCAAAAAAGTTTGTCCGATGGAGCGTACACACAGTCGGATGTTGCTCCAAAACAGCTAATTTGCATGTTTGTTGTCAAAAAGTCTGATCGTGTGTATGGGCCTTTATACTGTTCTGTTGATAGCATCCCTTCTAGCCTCCAATTTAAGGCCCATTCTAATTTCCTTTTGCTCGTACACCTTTTTTATAGGTAATCTGTCTAGGTCAGTAGTAACCAATTTTTTGAACATATCAACATACTTATTGTTCATTATATGAGGGTTAAAGTGGAGGGCCACCCCCCCCAAAAAAAATAGCATTAATATTCTTAAAAAAAAAAAAATTGAAATTTCTTTTTTTTTTTAAAAACCTACTAGAAACTCGTTGCTAGGCATATCTTCCTAATCTTCCTCTTCCTACTCCTCAGTGATCTTCAGTCTTTTCCTCCTCGCGTTGTGTTCTGGAGAATAGGGCACGCTGTGTTCTGGGAACTGTGTGCAAGAACGACTTGCGCATGCACAGTAGGAAATGGGCAGTAAAGCTGCAAGGCTCCACTGCCTGTTTCCCTTAGTGAGGATGGTGGCATCGGGACACGATACGAGGGACGTATCAGCCTCGGGGGGGCCAACATCGCGGGTGCCCTGGACAGGTAAGTGTCCATATTAAAAGTTAGCAGCTACAGTTTGTAGCTGCTGAATTTTTTTTTTATTATTTCCGCTGGAACACCCCTTTAAATACAGAGTGAATTGAGTATGATCACCTTCTGCTACTACCCTTTTCAAAGGATTTTGCATATAATATTTCTTCATATTAAGTTTCCTAATGAACTTTTAGATTCCTATATTGGTCTCAAATTTGTTAAAACCCTTTTTGGGCACATACTTTATTCCATTATCCATGGTTAATATTTCTTGCCTGGTTAAATCAATGCCAATGAGGTTATATATATCCCTTCACCTCGTCTTCATAGCCTTCTTCCTCCTCGTTGTCCCCCTTTTCTACATTTCTTTCTTCCCTAGTGGCCTCCCCCCTCCCCTTCTCTAAAAAAGAGGTCCCATATTGATTATCATGACTAGGTATATCGTACAAAGGCTGGTAACTGTTAAATGTAGGAACCTCATTATGATCTATGGGTGGCCTATCATATTTAGGTCTCTGTGGTTTTGGTGAGTAGTACTGCCCCTCATCCTGAGGAGGTCCTCTGTAGGGAGTTGGTCCCCCCTGGTGGTGATAATGACCCTGCGGAGGGCCCCTATATTGCGGCAATCCTCCCCCGTGGGGTGTTCTATTCTCATACTCCTGTGCATAGTAACCTCCCTGTTGGGGTCCCCTATAATAAGGAGCATACCCAGGGTTATTCCCTCTTACTTGATAGTTACTTCCTTGATAGCCTCTATTCCAATTACTCCGTGGGTACCCCTGATATGGCAGCCTACCTGCATTACCATTATAGCCCCTATTATCATAATGGGGCTTTCTATTGTTATATGGTGGTCCATAAGGAAAACAATTTAAATGGAAAATTACTATACTGCGCTATCTCCTGATATTAGTTCCAACAATAATTTTAAAGTGACAACTTTACAATAATGAGAAAAATAAAAAACGTGATAAACTGACAAAAATTATAATATATTCCAAAACTGTATATAGAGTCCTTTGATTGCTGTGATGATAAATTCTGTGTCACATTCCACAGACAAAATGAAACGTGGAAGAAGGTGCTCTGGTCAAATGAGACCAAAATTTAACTTTTTTGCCTAAAAGCAAAACGCTATGTCTGGCGGAAAACTAACACTGCACATCACACCATCCCCACCGTGAAATATGGTGGTGGCAGGGATAGGAAAGCTGGTCAGAGTTGATGGGAAGTTGGATGGAGCCAAATACAGGGCAATCTTAGTAGAAAACACTTGAGGCTGGGGCGGAGGTTTACCTTGCAGCAAGACAATGACCCTAAACATACAGCCAGAGCTACAATGGAATGGTTTAGATCAAAGCATATTCATGTGTGATGTCGCGTACATACGACCGGTTTTCCTGTCGCAATAAACTCTGAAGGTTTTTCCGACGGAGTTCCGCTGAAACTGTCGGGCATACACACGATCACACCAAAGTCCGATCGTCAAGAACACAGTGACGTACAGCACGTACGACGGGACTAGAAAAAGGAAGTTCAATTACGCCACCCTTTGGGCTCGTTCTGCTAATCTCGTGTTAGTAGAAGTTTGGTGAGAGATGATTCGTGCTTTTCAGACTCCAGCTTTTTCAGATCGTTTTACTGCTGTTCAGTTTGTGCTTGTGGGTTTGTATCTGTTTTTCAGTGTGTGCAGTCAGTTCCTATCTGTTTTTCATTGCGTTCTGGTCCGCTCCTTTCTGATTTTCAGCTCGCTCTTCACAGGCCTTGCTGTTCTTCAGTGCATTCTGTTAAGTTCGTTCTGACCAGCCAACCGCTTTGAAACCATGATGCGGGTACATACTCGTCGTACAGTTTGTGCTGTGTGGGGGCTTGGTATTGAGGTTCATACTCTGACCCAAGCCCAGTCCATAAAAAAGGGCTAGGAGGAATTCATTGACCAGCGTGATCCAGGAGAATAATCCTGATGATTTCAGGAATTATCTCAGGATGACCGACCCCGTTTTTTACCATCTGTTTGCTTTGCTGACCCCTTATATCAGCAGGCAGGATACCTGCATGAGGCAAGCCATCACTCTGGAGCAGGAGCTAGTCGCCACCTTGCGGTACTTGGCGACTGGGAGAAGCCTGCAGGACCTCAAGTTCTCTACAGGCATCTTCCCCCAGGCTCTGGGGATCATTATTCCAGAGACCTGTTCTGCCATCATTCAGGTCCTGCAGAAGGAATATATTAAGGTAACAACAAAAGCAATAATTTGGAAAGAGAAAAGGGATTATCACGGTGCCTCAAAAAAGAAATTGACAAACAATTTAATTTAAAAAAAGAGTTCATTATACAAAGTTTATTAATTCATGAACAGATACCATAGAATATCACAAATACATACGTAATATGAAATTTTGCTCTCTCCTTTTTCCAGGAAGCACAAAATTTGTAATAGTCCTGTTTCTCAATTTCTTTTTTGAGGCACCGTGATAATCCCTTTTCTCTTTCCAATTTATTGCTTTTGTTGTAACCAATTTTTGGGATAAGGTGCCCTATCTACATCGGACCCCTTGCCATATAACCTCCACAAGAATATATTAAGGTAAGTTTTCTCCTTTAACATTACATTCTATGTATTTAATGTTTGCTAATGTATTGTATTTATTTCATCATTCAGTAATTACCATGATTGGAATATGCTGTGAATGTCCCCTTTATCCTCATGCATGCTGGAAGCTTTTAATGCTCCTTTTTTGGCCTACATACATATTTGCCTTCACTAACCTCCCCAGCATGTTATTCTGGGCCCATATACACCCATAGCCTAGTCCCTTGACAATGTATATTATCAGCTCCATTGTACTGCTTTCCCCTCTAAAATGTGTCCAAATGTTGTTTGTCCTTAACCACTTCAGCCCCGGACCATTTGCTGGCCAAAGACCAGACCGCTTTTTGCGATTCGGCACTGCGTCGCTTTAACTGACAATTGCGCGGTCATGCGACGTGGCTCCCAAACAAAATTTACGTCCTTTTTTTCCCACAAATGGAGCTTTCTTTGGGTGGTATTTGATCACCCCTGCAGTTTTTATTTTTTGCGCTATAAACAAAAATAGAGCGACAATTTTTGTCAATCTTTTTGTTATAATAAATATCACCCAAAAATATATATAAAAAAAAAAATTTCCCTCAGTTTAGGCCGATACGTATTCTTCTACATATTTTTGGTAAAATAGGCGATTATTGATTGGTTTGCAAAAGTTATAGCGTTTACAAAATAGGGGATAGTTTTATGACATTTTTATTAATAATTTATTTTTACTAGTAATGGCGGCAATCAGCGATTTTTATTGTGACTCGATATTATGGTGGACACATCGGACATTTTTGACACATTTTTGGGACCATTGTCATTTATACAGCAATCACTGCTATACAAATGCAGTGATTCCTGTGTAAATGACACTGGCAGTGAAGGGGTTAACCAGTGGGTGGCAGTGTAGAGGTTAAGTGTTCCTAGGGGTGTGTTACTAACTGTGGGGGACTGGGCTTTCTTTTTTTGAACACTGATCTATGCTCCAATCACAGGAAGCAGAGATCAGCGTCACTTATTGCTAGGCAGAACTGGGAGATGCTTTTTACAACGGCATCTCCCAGTTCAGCCACCCCGTGAGATGATCGCGGGTATGCCCGCAGCGATCGAGTCCGCAGGACCCGCGACCGGACTCACGGGGACCCCAACCGACACGAGAGTGCGCCGCCGGTGGCGTGCTCACGATGGCAGGGCTGCATTTAAAATTGGACGTACCTGTACGCCAATATGCCTGCCGTGCCATTCTGCCGACGTACATCGGCGTGCGCTGGTCAGGAAGTGGCTAAATTCAGAGTGCTGGAGGCTTTTTTTTTTGTTCCCAAAGTCACCTCAAACCCTTCCCCCCCTATACAAGTTTATCAATGGGCCATCAGAGGGGGTGAGGAATCTGATAAGTGGGCCTTAGAGTTTTGTCTTTAAATACTCCTTAAAATAAATGTTATACTGATGTTGGCCAAGAATGTTTGTGTCTAATCTGCTTGCAATGTTATGTGCAAAAGTAACTGTGGCCTCCCATTTTGCTAACCATTGGGACTTTCCCAACTGTGGAGGGGCTATAGAAGGGAAGCATGTCCACAGTGTGCCACCACCCCATTCGGGATCTTACTATTATAGCTATAAGGGGTTTAATAGTGTAGTGTTAGTAGCGGTGGTGTCGGTACACTAACAGTTCCTCTATATGGATGTGGGGAAGAATAGCCAGCTGTAGGATGGAGGAGTCTTCACCCAGATGGAGTTTTACTAGCGTCTCCAGACTGGTGGCCTGGCATTGCCACCTGATGCGGATAACGTAGAAGGACTCCCCTTCATCTTATTGCAGTTGAAGCATTCAGTCTGGGCGAGCACCTGATGAGGCCATTCCCCCAAAGGACCCTCACCCCGGAGAGGAGGGTTTTTAACTACCGGCTGGCCAGAGCCAGAAGAGTCGTTGAGAATACCTTTGGGATAATGGACAGCCGGTTCTGCCTGTTTCTGACAGCAATCCATATGGCGGACTACAAAATCAACCATATCATCCTATGCTGCTGTATACTACACAATTATTTAAGAAAATTAAATTAATTCACAGAATTATATAGTCTCAGTCTGTCCTGAGGCCGGACTTATTACAGAGAATTCCCTGATGGATCTGGATCCTGGTCATACTGTTTTGGCCCCCCAAAGTGCATGTGAAGTTCATGAGAAATATGTTAATTATTTTACAGGTAGGGGGCCAATGCAGTGACAATGTCTAATTTTTATTAATAAAAAAAAATGATCAGATAAAATCTAGAAATGTCTTTATTGATTGCTTTTCTTTTTGGCTGTCTCCTAGTGCCAAGTGGATTTTCCTTTAATAAATAAGCCCCATTGTCACTGTAAACGCACAATTACTTACAAAACTGGTATTGAGCATTGTAAGAAGAAGCCACAGATTTTTACGCACATTCACATGTGTGTTTAGAAAATTCAAAAAATAATATTTTTTTTTTTTTTACAAACAGGCATGTTTTAAAACAACATACACAACTCTGGAACTTACAAAGTTCAACATATAAAAACTGAAGGCAATATTCAACATTATAGTGTCAAAAATGTCTTGATGTTGCGTTCATCAGATGGGGTGATGTCACTACTGTAAAATCCAAATTTTGAAGATGCACACAAATTGGGAGTCCAAATGGGTAATGTCAACATGTGCTATCTCCCATAATGAGGGAACAATGGATGTGTTTTGGGGGTGCAGCCCCTTCCTCTCACCTACTAGAGTTACAAGGAAGGGGTTGCACCCACAAAAAGCATACATTGAGATCACCTGATGGCAGATAGCACATGTTGACACACCATGTGCATCTTCAGAATTTGGCCTTTAAAATGTACAAAAAACTATTTTTTTGGGGAGTCCAACAAATGAAAAAGTCGATGTGCTTTTCCAAAACTTTAGATTCTCCCCAACACATCTATCATGTTCTGCATTTGCTGTTCCATAACATTCAGTTTATTTTGAATATCGCCGATTTCCCCTTTCCACAGCATGATGTCGTGGAAGAGCCTTTGGGCGCTGACCCTAGTGAAAGGTTTAGCTTCCTGTTCCACAACCAGCACATCACCTAAAAATTGGATAAAAAACATGTATTTAGAAATATGCAGGCATGCATACATAGATTACCTGAAGCTGGGGTGTCTGACACTTACCTGTTTGGGTGACAATCTCGCCCACTTCCTCCACCTCTCCTACCTCCAGATTCACGGTGGGGGGGGGATTGGGCTGATTTCCCAATCTTGGTGATGTGGGGGGTCTCTGGTGTCCTCTGAGTGGTGTCCTCTGAGTCTTTTCTCCTCTATGAGAATGAAACAAAAGGTATTCTTAGTCCAGAAATAGGAAACATTGCTTGGAAGTGGTGTACAATTGTCTGTTTGGGCAGCGATCCAAGTTGAAGACATGATTAATTCCCTTTTAACCAAGCTGGAATACTTACCTTTTTTGACCAAGTTCACAAATGGAGACAACCCAAGTATCCACTGACGCACCTGTGTGGGTCACCCTAAAAAATGTGCTCTGATGTCCCACACTAGTGCTCCTGCGTCCAGATGTGTAAACAGCTGCTGAGTCCTGAGTCTCCTTACATTCCACTGAATGAATTTTCTAGTTTCAAAGACATTTAGACAACAATGTCTTAAACTTCTTTTAATCAGACAAATTAGCATGACCAAAATGTAGTTAACCCTGTATCAGCTAAAAACATCATATTTATTTGCAAACGAACAATGTTTCCTACGAACGATTAATGTGCCCACGAACATGAAAGTAGCCATTTAAAACAGTAAAGAAAAGCACATAGAGCAGCATGCAAATTAATAATCATAATAGGAACACAGGACAAGTACTTACTTTTTTGAAAAACTTTCTTTATTCTTCTATACTGATCCGGCTCCCTCAGTTTAAGGTTGGATCAGCGTTTCCTTAATTGGTCTTTGGAGATTCGTACACCAAAATTCTGCTGTAGAGCCTTCACAACTTTTGTCATGATTTTGGCCTTGCGCAAATGCGGCTGTGTGTGCAGCCATGTTTCCCATCATAATTCTTCCTCTGCAAGATGTCCACCATCTCTACCATTTCTTCAAAGGCCATATAGGATGCCTTAAATCTCCTCCTCCAGGATCGGGATGTTTCAGGCTCCAGTCTTTTCTCCTCGTTACTGGAATAATTTCCAACCACTTGCTGTTGCTCCACCATGTTGCTCCTACTGCGCACCAAAGAGAGAAGGGTGGGGAATATTTGTGAAAAAGAACGTCAGGGGCGGGCGACGCTGCAGAGTTTCACGCATGTGCAGTGTATATAAAGCTAACACTCATGTGTCGTACGTATGATCTGTGTGTGTAGGAAGGATGAACGGAAGTGGCGAGCGTGTGTGCAAAGGTAACATTTTGAACTTGGCCCATCACAGTAGGCTATACTGATTCAAGATTGAGGCCTATATTGGGATAAGATAATGAGCGTTTAGGCTGACATTAGTGTTTTTGTATTGTGTATAGTCTTACAGCAAAGATGAATCACTTTAAGGACCCAGAATTCATGGGCAGTTTCATAGACAAATACAGGGATATGAGGAATTTGAGGGAGGTGAAACACAGCTTATATTATAATAAACAAGCTAGGAGGTCATTGCTGGAGAAACCCAATTGTAGAATCTTTAGAGCTATTCTTGGTTTCTTATTTTTCCAAATATGCTTTGTGATTAAGGCATTAATGATCTTAAAATACATTGGAGGGATGTAAATCGGGAGCATCTGGAGTTTGTATACCTTAGGTCTCTGTGTTACCTCTCTGATTAATGCTCCCCTTGCCCAGTCCGTAAGTTTTGGTGTGCGGCCGTCTCTTGGCAGGTTTGCTGTTGTGCCATGTTCTTTCCATTTGGTTATGATAGATATGATGGTGCTACTAGGGATCATCAAAGATTTGGATATTTTATTTATAACCTAACCCTAACTTGTACTTCTCAACAACATTGTCCCTTACTTGTTTGGAGAGTTCCTTGGTCTTCATGGCAGTGTTTGGTTAGTGGTGCCTCTTGCTTATGCGTTGTAGCCTCTGGGACCTTTCAAAAAAGGTGTGTACATGTAATGACAGATCATGTGACACTTAGATTGCACACAGGGGGACATCATTTCACGAATTTTATGACTTCTGAAGGTAATTGGTTGCACCAGGACTTTTTATGGGCTTCATAACAATGGGGGTGAATACATACGCACATGCCAAATATCAGTTTTTTATTTACGAAAAATTGTTTTATGTATATATTTTTCAAATTTTGCTTCACCAACTTAGAGTATTGTGTTCTGATCCATCACATATAATTCAGATTAAAAAAAAAACATTGAACTAAATGCTGTAATGTAACAAGATAGGTAAAAAGCCAAGGGAGTGAATACTTTTGCAAGGTGCTGTATAACCATTCCCTGCATGGGCTAACAACCCACACACTCAGGCAAGATTTACGTAAAAACCAATTAAACTACCAGTCTGTATTTAAACTTTGGCAATAAACACATATAAACTTGTAAAAAAACATTCAAATTCTATGCAGATGGTTTTCCAGGTAAGAGGTGAACCTTGGACCTAGAACTGCAAGGCAAGAATGCTAACCACTTAGGCACCAATAATATGCATCTAATATAAGGACTGGATGACATTTCTAAATATTGCTTATATAAAGAATAAATTAAATATGTAAAAAGGTAAACAAACAAAAAAAAAGAATATAAATGCTGGCTATAGGTTAGGGCACAAATAATAATCACCACATAAAGTATATGAATACCCAAAACACTTTCTTTAGTTTTAGAGTAGGGAAGTGTTACAATCTTTGCTGCCCCATTGGGGAGATTTTCCCTTATTGTACATAAAATGCAATTGAAAGTGGAAGAAAGTCTTTACAAAGTGAGGGGAGATGCACCCGTAGAAATTTGTAACTGTAACAGATATCTGTTGAAAAGTCCCCATCACCTCCTGCTCTGGTGACAATTGTAAAATTGTGCCTTTCCCATCACTTTTCATCTATTACAATAGCCATCTTGGCATACAAATAGAGCAAATATAAATTGTCAGGAGTTCCAACCCATTCACACTTCATGCAAAACTTAAAAAATAAAGTTTGGCTTTACATATACAGTACTTAAATTTTGCAGGTTTGGCAGAACAAACAAACCACAAACCCTTACTTCAATGACTGAATTCTCAACAGAATACGTATATCAAGAAATTATTGTGAAAACAAATAATTTAGACAAAATAAATAGGAAGATACATCAGTCCTTTTGGTAACCATCAATAGAGAGAAAAATGCACAACAATTTAGGACTACTACAGTGCATGGGCAAACCTTGAACAGCAGGGAAAGGAAAGACTTAAAGCTGTGAGGGGCGAACTGATTGGAGAAAAAAAAGATTTGGTCATTAACTGAAGGCAGGATAGGCATTCCTCGAGAGATGAGAAAAGGCAGAAATGTTACTCTAGCTCTACTGCTTGATATATATGTTCATGGACTGGAGTCCGGTGCATTAGCCAGGGCGTTCAACTCCCATAGATGAGTATTCTTAATCAGAAAGGTTGGCAACTTGGCGTGCTCTTGAATAAAAGTACTTTATTTGCTACATGGGTACAGGTTATATGCTGACATGTTTTGGCTATGACGCCTTCATCAAAGCATACAAAAGTGATTTAAAAGCTGATATTTATAGCATTACAAACCCTCCGTAGAGAGGGGCGTTTACGTCATTAATTAGGAAAAATTAAGTAAAATAAAATCACATGGAGAAAAAACAGCACAGAAAAAAAGAAAAAGACATAAGCGCCTGAAACCTATTTTTCCTGACAGGCTCCATGGCAGCATACGTGTGGGTTAGCCCCGCCTCCATAATTACCCAATAGGACCTCTACTCCCATAAATCTTTGCTCCAAGCTGCTATCCGTGTTCCTTTTTTGTCCTCCTCCATAGGACAGGTGTTTCCTATCTGAAGATATCTTCACTACGATCAAGTCGGCCGACTATCAAGCTTTTGTTCCTCCGATAGGCCCTGTCTGTTAAGCATGGGTATGGAGTGTATGGCAGAGTAGCGCTGAAGGCTTGG
Source organism: Lithobates pipiens (assembly GCF_037356315.1). NCBI lineage: Eukaryota > Metazoa > Chordata > Amphibia > Anura > Ranidae > Lithobates > Lithobates pipiens. Next base: position 105,185,043 of record NW_027507686.1, on the reverse strand, counting down.
TTTGTCCGAAGATAAGTGCGAACGGCTTATTACCTGCTATGTAAGGTGGCCATTATCTGCCCGGTGGATCGGTGGTGTGTGCTTGAACCTGTTCGGCCAGATGATCGTTGGTGGAGTGGTGAGCTGTAAAAATTCAGTTTTTCATGGCAGCAGTGTTTATGTGTTTTTCTTTTTTCTACCTGTGTCTTTTTCATATGCCAGCTGGTTCTTGTGCATAGGCACTGACGCTTCCGCGTTCCAGCAGCCTTTCTCCCCCTGTTTCCGGGTCTAGCGCTGCGTTCTGCGCATGCGCGGACCCAAATCCAAAGCGAGGCTTGGTTCCCGCGCATGCGCGCGGGCATCTCGCGTCTGACGCCGCTGATGACGTCATGAGCGCCATATTTAAAACACAGTGAGAGATGTCAGAATTTGGGAATGATTGCAGAAAATTCAGCGACTTCCCGGGGCCATTCTCTGGTTGGTGTAAGGTAGGTTATGATCTGCTCTGATGTATTGTTGCTCCTGTGTTTTGTATGGCTGCTTATGAGGGTCTATTGTTGTTACAGTCAGCGTTCTTAGTCATGGATGCCTCACTGCCTACTAGTGACCTGCCCGCTTGTAACAGGTATGTGCATGGCTGGATTGCTGTGTATATGTGGAGTATTCCTTAGCATTTGATGCCAGCCTGGTCTGTATCTCTCTCTCTTTCTTGTATATTTCCTTATAGCCCTTCTAGGTCTGAACCGCATTACAGTGCGCATAGTCGCAGTGGATCGTCAAAATCGCACCACCGCAAATCATCGTCAAAGTCTGGTTACCGTAGGTCTTCCAGATCTGAACAACGCAGTGGTCACTCGCACTCAAGCAGAGGACCAGATAATTCATGTTGGGGCTGTAAGATGCCCATCCCATCAGACAAATCGCTCTGTGATCATTGCTTCTCTAAAGTCGCAGATAAAAGAGATGGTGCGGATCAACGCTTGGAATCTATGGTGAGAAGGGTGGTAAAGGAATCCCTGCAGCAGAGGGAAGCTCATCACGCTATGGAATCCCCCTCAGACCCATTATGTCCTTCAGGAGGTGAAGGGCTCTTACAAGAGACTGGGGAATCTTCTCAACCAAGCCACCACTCTGTGCTCTTGTCTGACAGCGAATCGGATCCAGAGGATCCAGGAGTAGGATTTGATTATGCTTTAGTACCTGCTCTTGTCAAGGCAGTGAAAGAAGCTTTAAAATGGGAAGAACCCACTACTTCTCCCCTCCCCAAACAAAGAAAGTTTTTCAAACAACTCAAAAAGGAACGGCAACATTTTCCTTTCCTATCTGAATTGGGAGAAATCATTACTGAAGAGTGGAGCAAGATTGATAGGAAGAGCTCCATGCAATCAAAGGTGTCTAAATTGTACCCCTTTAAGGAGGATGATGTGAAGCACCTTGAATCAGCTCCTCTGGTAGATGCAGCACTTATGCGTTTAGTCAAATACGTGACTCTCCCTTTGGAAGACACGGTATCTTTCAAAGATCCGTTAGAGAGAAGAATTGACTCAGATCTGAAAAGAATTTATCTAACTTCAGGGATGGCTTGTAAACCAACTTTGGCTTTAGCCGCAGTCTCAAAGGCTATTGAAACATGGGCCGACAATGTTGAAGAGTTCTTGAGAGGTATCATTCAGGAGATCAGAATGGCATCAGCCTTTTTGGGGGAGGCATCTATTGACATTACCCGCCTTCTGTCTCGGGCTATGTTGGCAGCAGTCTCGGCACGCCGTGCTTTGTGGCTCCGTCCCTGGTTGGCGGATCCAACATCTAAGCAGGCTTGGTGTTGTATACCATTTGAGGGAACCTCCTTGTTTGGTAATAAACTAGATAGCGCCATATCCCAGGCCACAGGTGGGAGGTCTGGGTTCCTCCCTCAAGACAGACGTCTTCAAAACCAAAAACGTATTTTTCCAAGAAGGCAGACCTCGGATCGCGCTAGAGAAGCGCGCAGTTATAGACCCGGCAGGGAGTTCTCTAGATCTTGGAGGTCCAGACAATCCTCCCTTAAGAAAACCTCAAAGGGGGCTTCCGCAGGTAATCAAGATTCTACCAAATCTTTTTGAAATTGGGCCCGCTCAAACATGTCAGGTGGGGGCTCGCCTTCTTCACTACCGGCATGTTTGGGCAGCCTCAATTCAAGATTATTGGACCGTCAAGACGGTTTCCTCGGGTCACAAATGGACTTTCATCAACACTCCGAGATTAAGGTTCCTTCCCACAACAATTCCAGGCTCAGAGGAAAAGAAACAGGTCCTATTGACCTACGTAAGTTGTTTGCTGGATCAAGGCGCAGCTGTGCCCGTGCCGGAAGACGAACGTGGCGAAGGCATGTATTCTCCTCTGTTTATGGTTCAGAAAAGAAATGGCGCATGGAGGCCGGTGATAGATTTTGACCCTCCTCAATTCCTTCATTCGCAAGGAAAAGTTCAAGATGGAGTCTCTTCTTACAATCCAACAGTCGGTGCAGCTAGGGGATTGGTTAATCTCAATCGATTTGAAGGACGCATACTTTCACGTGCCAGTAGCAAGGGATTTCCAGCAATTTCTCCATTTCGCAGTTGGCGATCAACACCTCCAGTTTACCTGTCTCCCATTCGGGTTGACAACATCTCCTCGGGTCTTCTCCAAGGTACTCCTAGCGATAGTAGCTCTTTTACGAGTCAAAGGAGTTCGTCTCCATCATTATCTGGACGATTTGCTCCTAATATCTCAGGACAGAGATCAAATTCTGGAACACAAGAGTTTAGTCATCTCCACTCTGCAGACGTTTGGTTGGCTCCTGAACCTAGAGAAGAGCCATCTGGTTCCAACTCAAGTGATCGTGTTTCTAGGGGCTCAGTTCGACACATTAAAAGGCACTATCTCTCTGCCGGAGGAAAAAATCATTGTGATCCGGGACAGAATGCTTGAGAGTGATCGGCACAATGATGGCCACCATCCCTATGGTGAAGTGGGCCCAGTGGCACACTCGTCCCTTCCAGAAAGGGTTTCTGCAACAGTGGGACTTGTCCAATCAAACACAGCGCATACTCCTTACACCAGCGATGAGGATGTCTCTCCTCTGGTGGCTTCAAGGGAAGAATCTACGCAACCATCATTCGATAGTCCCCATTTCCTGGGTAATAGTAACCTCAGATGCCAGCAACAAAGGTTGGGGCGCTCATTGCCTTACGGAAGTAGCTCAAGGAAGGTGGTCGTTCCTGTCGCTGTGTGTGGTCTCCAACATCCTGGAGTTGAGAGCAGCCTTTCAAGCACTCATAGCATTTCGCCATCTGGTGGCAGGGTCGTCAGTAATGTTAAGACTGGACAACACAACTGCGGTGGCCTATATAAAGAAACAAGGAGGGACTCGCAGTTGGTCTCTATTACGAGAAGTAGAACCGATAATGAACTGGGCTCAGAAGAATGTGGTCAACATTTCTGCTGTATACATCCCAGGGGTCCAGAATGTTCAAGCAGATTTTCTGTCAAGGGTCAAAATAGACAACAACGAGTGGTCCCTTCACAGGGATGTCTTCGAGTGGCTTCTGACTCTGGGAGTATCTCCAGAGGTCGATCTGTTCGCTTCGCCGTACAATCGCAAGATGCACAGATACTACTCGAGGTTCAGGGATCCTCAGGCGTTCGGGATAGATGCTCTCACGGATTGTTGGAAGTTCCAGAGAGCCTACGCCTTCCCTCCAGTTCCTGTAATCCTACAGTTCCTTCGGAGGCTCAGAGGGGAGAAGGTGGAGATCATTGCGATAATACCATTCTGGCCCAACAGGCCTTGGTTTCCTCTGCTGTTGCTCCTCAGCTATCAGGATCCAGTTCCCCTGCCTCTCAGGCCAGATCTACTGTCTCAGGGCACACTGTTACACCCGTGCCCATCCTGTCTACACCTCAGGGCATGGTTCTTGAGAGGGGAAGGCTAGAAGCTCTGGGTTGCCCAGAAGAAGCGATTCCAACCCTTCTTAGTGCCAGACGGAAGAGTACCAATAAAGTGTACGAACGTAAATGGGCCAGGTTTATGGGCCACATGTCTTCTAGGTCAAATTCATATAATTCTCCGGCAGTTCAAGATATCTTGTCTTTCCTTCAGTCAGGGTTAGACTTGTCTCTGGCAGTTAGTTCTCTTAGAGTACAAGTTTCAGCCATTTCAGCCTTTACAGGAGTTTCGTGGGCGAATCATACCTTAATTCAACAATTCTTTAAAGGAGCCATCAGGCTTAGGCCTCAAAAAAGGCCCAGGTTTCCCAAATGGGACCTTCCGTTAGTATTGGACTTTCTTTCTGATCTTGGGAAAGGTTTGGATGCTCCCCTGTCTTTAGGAGATCTCACTATCAAGACGGTGTTTCTGGTGGCAATAACTTCAGCCAAAGAGTGTCGGAAATTAGGAATCTTGGGTCTGTTGAACCATTTCTAACTTTCTTTCCGGACAGAGTGGTCCTGATCCCTATGCTTGGGTCAAATCCAAAAGTTACATCAGTATTTCATGAAAATCAGGAGATCGTGCTACCTACGTTTAGAATGTCAGACAACCAAGAGATTCATCCCCTGGATGTTGGTCGCACCTTGAAGCAATATCTGGACGCTACAGCCTCGTTCAGACGAACAGACTTTCTTTTTGTCCTTCTCCATGGCAAAAATAAAGGGATGCGAGCATCAGTAAGATCAATCTCATCTTGGGTGGTCCAAACGATTCAAAGGGCATACAAGGCAAAGGGCATGGTTCCTCCTGAGGCAGTGACGGCTCATTCAACTCGGGGCATCTCGACCTCTTGGGCAGCAGTTCGACATGTCGCACCAGAAGTTATCTGTAGAGCAGCTTCCTGGTCTTCAATTAATACTTTTGTTTCCCATTATTGTGTAGAGCCAGCTGCGCTTTCTTCTGTTAATTTTGGTTTACAAGTATTGTCAGTGGACAATGAAAAATAAAATTCTAGTTTCTTTGCCCACCCGGGTGTGTTTGGCGAGTTATTTCCCACACGTATGCTGCCATGGAGCCTGTCAGGAAAATGGAAAATTTATATCAAATACTTACCGTAATTTTCCTTTCCTGATGGGCTCCATGGCAGCAGGAGTTCCCTCCCAAATGTTGGAGTAGGCTAGTTACGGAACACGGATAGCAGCTTGGAGCAAAGATTTATGGGAGTAGAGGTCCTATTGGGTAATTATGGAGGCGGGGCTAACCCACACGTATGCTGCCATGGAGCCCATCAGGAAAGGAAAATTACGGTAAGTATTTGATATAAATTTTCCGTTTTTGTATCGTGCAAAACAGTGTGACAATATGTACATTATTGTAAAGTATGCTCAGATATTCATGTTATAAAAAGATGTATGTCCATTCTATTGTTCAAGCCATGTGGTTTCCTGGTATTAAGAGTATGAATCCACCACACCTCACGTTTAATTAGGATGCGATAGGTATCTCCTCCTCTTATGGGCTTTTTAATCTGTTCAACATCAAAACATTAAAAAGTGTCAAGATTGCCAAAATGTACTTCTCGGAAATGTTTAGACACATTTGAAATATTTTTGGCATTTCAATTAATGTTGTTATTTACATGTTCCGAGATTCTCACTCTCAAAGGACGTATAGCATATTGCAGGCACTGCATTGAACAACATACACTACTGATTAGAATTGCAGTTTATATATGGTTTGATGGCATATGTTTTTTGGGTTGAAATTACCGAAGTGCTTTTCTTATGCCTGTTGCACTGCATACAGGTTTTTTTGCCCACACATACATGCCCCTGTAGTGCAGGCATGTCCAAAGTCTGGCCCGCGGTCCGGTTTTGAGCGGCCCGTCTGACTATCTCAATCAGTGTGCCGCGGGATCAGGGCTGTCAGATGAGCCTGATCCCCGGCACTGTGAGAAGCTCCGCCAACTTCAAAAGTGAAAGTAAAGTGCAGAGGAGTATGCTGTGCTCTCTGCTTCCCCCTACAGTGCAGTAACTGGCTGAATGAGGAAGCTGGAAAGGTACTGTACTGTGCTAAATGCTAGATTAGTGTTAAATGGCTTTATTCATGTGTCTGTGCATGTGTGTGTGCATGTGTGTCTGTATGTATGTCTGTATGTGTGTGTGTCTGTGTGTATGCATGTGTCTGTATGTGTGTGTGCGTGTATGTGTCTGCATGTGTGTGCATGTATATCTGTATATGTCTGTATGCATGTGTCTGTATGCATGTGTATGCGTGTGTCTGTATGTGTATGCATGTGTCTGTATGTGTGTGCGTGTATATCTGTTTGTATGTAGAATTAGAATGTAAGCTCTATGAGCAGGGCCCTCCTGTACCTTTTGTATTGTACTGTAATTTTGTTGTCCCCCTATACATTGTAAAGCGCTGCGTAAACTGTTGGCGCTATATAAATCGTGAATAATAATGTATGTGTATGCATGTGTCTGTATGTATGTGTGTGCATGTGTCTGTATGTATGTCTGAATGTGTGTGCATGTGTCTGTATGTATGTCTGAATGTGTGTGCATGTGTCTGTATGTATGTGTGTGCATGCGTCTGTATGTATGTGTGTATGCATGTGTGTGTATGCATGTGTCTGTATGTATGTGTGTCTGTAAGTGTGTGCATGTGTCTGTGTGTCTGCATGTGTGTGCATGTGTCTGTATGTATGTCTGTATGTATGTGTATGTTACTTTTAATCCGGACCCCCCCCCCCATTCTTGTACCATCAAAACTGCTTTTGTAGGGCTTGTGTGTGATAGCAGACAGGACTGATGCTCCTCTGAAAAGCAATCCATACACAGATCGATTTTCAGAGGCATTTGAAAGGCAGCAAAGAGGCATTATGTTGACCTCCTCACCACCTGTTTTAAGCCCGTACATGCAGCATCACTATACCGCAACTGTGAAATGCACACAGTTGTGGGGTAGCTGCAGTGCAGGCCCATTCACCCTGGGCATACCTCCAGCTGCAGCCACAGCATGTGTACACCCCCAGCTGCTCCCTCTGCAGCTAAAGGGGGAGAAGTTGGGGGTAGTAAAAACAGCTTAGCCATGTGGTTTTACTGCCCCTCCAGCCTGACATGTGAACAAGCCCTTGGTTCACATTTGTGGGGCTGCGTGCTGCGTGTAGGGCAGCCCATTAATTTCAATGGGCTTACCTACCCACAAAAATGCAGGGAAAGAAGTCCCTGAGCTTTTTTTTTTTTTTTTTTTATTGCACTGCACCAAAAACACCCCACGTTTTCCAATGTGTGGGGTACCATTAAGAATTAACGGTACCCCTAAAGAGCAGAGCATCTGTTTGTGTGTCGGGAACAAGCACGACAAAGGCAAGCGAATTCTTGTTGGGCAGTGTATTAGTGCTCAAACAAACACATTCAGACTAAATTTTAATGGTTCAAAGAATGTCAGGCAAAATGGTCGGCCCTCACGCATGTTCACTTCATCAAATCTGGCCCTCTTTGAAAAAAGTTTGGATACCCCTGCTGTAGTGGATAGCCATGTCTGTAATTGGCCCAAATTTGGTGAGCAAAATAAGCTGGGTGATAACATACTGTCCATTGTAGGGGCTCTTCTGCACAATAGTGTCTTTAATGACACTATGCAGATCTTTGTCAGCATACAAAACGGTATAGTACAATGATGGCGGTCAGGATGCACTCTTGTTCTGGGACGACGTCATATGACTACGCCCCAGAACCGCCACTCTCACATGCTGTGTTGATTGAGGTCACACCGTGTTCTGCTACCCCAATCTCAGTAAAGAGCCGATGAGGAGACACTTTGCCCATGTGATACTCCATATTCCCATCACACATGTTCCTGGATAAGCTCGAAAAGATTTGGGTGTTGGAGCAAAAATCAGCTGGGAACTGGTTCAGAAAGTCACGGAGATATTTGCCAGCACACCATGGATCGACAAGGCGTGAACACAACACAAAGCAGTGGCAACGTTTCAAGGCTTTGTGTTGTGATTATGCAATAAAAATCTGTTTTGACGCTACCCTGTCGATCCATCGTGTGCTGGCAAATATCTCCATTGTGACTTTACCCATGTGATCGGCTAGGTCCAATCACACAACAAACAAGGACGCGCTGTTTATCAGCTTCTCCTTGGCTCCCCCAACAGAGTGTGTGACGAGGAGAGCTGATCAGCAGCATCTCCTCGCAGGGGAGACATGTACAAGTAATCCAGACACTGATCATCAGTATAGCCCCAGGAGTACCCATCAGTGACACCAATCAGTACTTATCAGTGACACTAATCCGTGCCCATCAGTGACACAAAGTAGTGTCCATTAGTGATGCCAATCAGTGCTCATCAGTGTTGCCCATCAGTGCTGTCCATCAGTGCCGCCTATCATTGCTCACCAGTGCTGCCTATCACATGCCACCTATCAGTACTCATCAGTGCCACATATCAGTTGCACCTATCAATGCCCTTCAGTGCGGCATATTAGTGCGTCCTCATCAGTGTCACCTAATCAGTGACCTTCAGTGCTGTCTCATCAGTGCCCATAGGTGCCGCCTCATCAGTGCCAATCAGCACAGCCTCATCAGTGCAGTGCAGATGACACTAAGCTATGCAGTGGAATAACGTTCTTACAGGATTTTTGTGTAGGGGTGGGGTGAGCGTGGAACACCAATACTCCTACAGAGGCACAATCCCAGAAGATATATGTAAATATATTTAAAAAAAAAATAATATAACAAAGTGGGACTCTAATTGTGTCTCAGAGGAGTACAAAAAATTGAAAGACGATATAATTATACTGTACAAAAATAAACAAATGTCCTTACAGGATGTCTCCAATTTTACATGCCAACCTCAGTGCAGTGTCTAATTGGACAACGTAGTGGTGAATGAGGTTTAATGTTGATAAATGTAAAGTTATGCAATTAGAGGCTAAGAATATGCATGTAACATACATACGGGGGGGCGCATAGTGGAGATGGTGGTTTTGGTAGATCATAGGCTCAATAGCATACAATGCCAAGCTGCGGTTTCCAAAACGAGCAAAGTCTCTTTCCTGTGTTAGGAGAGGTATGGACTCCAGAGAGAAATATATCATTTTGCCCCTGTACAAAGCATTAGTAAGACCGCATCTGGAATATGCAGTTCAGTTTTGGGCACCAGTTCTCAAAAAGGATATTGGGGAACTGGGGAAAGTGCAGAGAAAGGCAACCAAACTGATAAGAGGCATGGAGGAGCTCAGCTAGGAGGAAAGATTAGAGGAACCAAATCTATTCCCTCTTGAGAAGAGGAGATTAAGGGGGATAGGCTCAACATGTACAGTTACATAAGTGGTCCATATAGTAAACTTAGTGTTGAGTTATTCATTTTAAAGTATAGTTCCACCCAAAAATGTTACTTCCGCTGTCTGGATCCCCCCCTCTGGTGCCACATTTGGCACCTTTCATGGGGAGGGGGGAACAGATACCTGTCTAAACCCTTGTACACACGGTAGGAAATTCCGACGGAAAATGTCCGATTGGACCGTATTGTCGGATAATCCGACCGTGTGTGGGCTCCATCTGACTTTTTCCGGCGGAATGTCCGACCAACAGTTTGAGAGCTGGATATAAAATTTTCCAACAACATGATCCGAGCTGATCTTGTCCGGTCGTTTGTAGAGAATTTCGGATCGGACAAAGTGACGCGCATGGTTAGATCAAATTATGAGACCAAAGCTATTGGCTACTAGCCACAACGTAGAACCGTCATAATGAACAAACGTCATCATGTTCTGAACGATCTGATTTTCTGACAACTTTCTCCTACCATGTGTATGCAACACCAGTTTCGGACAAAATCCGTTGGAAAAAATCCGACGGATTTTGTCTGAATGTCCAACTGTGTGTACAAGGGTTAATACAGGTATTTGCTCCCACTTCTGGTGAAAGATTATTCGCAGATACTGTGGCGATCTATGCTATGTCCGGCCCCTCCTCTGTCCCCCCAGCTGTCTTCTGGGAGACACACAGGTCCCAGAAGACAGCAGGGAGAGCCGATGATGAGGCACTTTATCCATGTGATACTCCATATTTCCAGTAGTGTATTTAGGTTTTGTGCTGCCCTAAGCCTGACTCGTGCACCCCCTAATTAAAATATGACCCACCCCTTCCTATGTTTCTATTTCAAGTTATCAATCGTTTGTTATAACCCAGTTTATAAGTCTGTCTTAAATCAATATACATTACTTTAGAAAATCTTCCTGTGTTTGACAATTGTTCCTCGCCCCCAAATAAATTCACCCGTGGGTAAGGACTTAATGGTATGAGTTAGGTGGCAACTAGAGGCGTATCTAGTGAAAATGGCACCTATGGCAAGAACTGAAACTGCGCCCCTGTCAAAACATTTGAAACCCATTTTTCAGATAACCTTTACAAAAAAAAACAGCTAACAAAACTACAAGTCAAATTCTTTAATCTTCCAATTAACAGATTATGGATTGGCACTACATAAAAATTACAACTGCACCTTCCTCGCTTTCACTGATGCAAACTGGTCTATGATGTGCTCAAAGTCAGTTTTTTCTGTTTCTTCTCTTTCTACACTGAGTAGAGCAAGATCACAGAGTCTGTCTTGACCCATGGAGGATCTCAAATACGAAAGTATTAGTTTTAATTTGCTAAATGATCTCTCACAGCTGGCGATGGAAACTGCAATAGTTAGCATTATCTAAATAGCAATGCGAAGATTGGAGAAGACACTCTCATCTCCATGTCAAACAATAAATTAGAGAAGCTCTTTAGGTCTTGATATTTTCCTGTTAGCCCGACTTAATAGCAACATTCTGCAATCCAAAATGTCTTCATATAGCTGCTGTCTATCAACATCAGAGCTGTAGAATTCGCCCAAATGTTCAAACTTATTTTTTAGGTCGTTATTGTATGCGCCGTAACACAGTCCTTTGACATCGAGAAGGAACCCAAACTTGGCGTCAGTGTCATGCAAACGGGTGAACCGTTCATCCATTTCTCTGTGAAGACGAGTGTTCCCTTCATGACTATTTCCATCTCCTCCTTGGCTGATAACCCAGCATCTCTTGAGTTTTCACCAGGCATTCGTTTCTTTCGTCTCTGATGTCTTTCAATTTCAATATTCCAGTCTTGACAGAGACTGAATCCTTCTTCAAGTGACTCACTGACTAACACTTCTCTGTCATCATCAAAATGATCTCGGAGGGCTTTCAAATCCAGGGCAGCATGGAAGTCCATGCTAGGATCCTGCAGCCTCTTTTGAATACGGTCAATGCGAATGAGCACTTTGCTCCAAAATCCTAGTAAAGTCAGAAAATCGTAACTCAACATGCGGTTATACAGCTGTCTTGCATCCCTTCTTGTCTCACTGGTCTCTGCTTCTGTCCTTGCACTCCACCATGTTTTGGACTCTGACTTAAGAACCACAGGAACAGCGTTTTTGAGTTTTCCCAGTGCTGTGTTGAACGAGAGAAGAACACATAGAGAGCCTCGATGGTGCCAAAAAACTTGACCATCATTGTATCATGCTTGGCTGCATGTACACCCACCAAGTTGTGAGAGTGATTGTTGCAATTGACAAACACTGGCAGGTTGTTTTTCTCACTTATTCTTTGATGAACACCAATTTTAAGTCCAGCCATCACAGCAGCGTTGTGTACTGTGACCGACAATCTTGTAGCTCCATTCCGCCCTTCTCTAGCTGTTTCAAGATGTCTTCAACCAAGCTCTCAGCATCCTTCTGACGTATCTGTATAAAGTCAAGGAATGACTCTCTTTTTTTATTTTATTTTTTTTAACCAAAAAGTTTTTATTGGATTTTGAATTTTACAAGTATCAATTAAAGCAATGAAGGTATCAGTTAAGTACACAGTTAGAGTAACAATCTTTGGATTAACAGCCTTGGAACTATAACTCACATTAGAGCTACTTAACAGAATGTAAGAGAATGGCCTCCTAGGAGGCAAAGCCTGTCACCCCACACGGGTTCACACTGTGATCAGGCTCAGGTCAGGTGTTGAAATAAAGTAGCTCCCCTTGACCTTAATGAGGGTCTCGGGAGGTAATATTGGTGTATGCACGTTCCCAACTTAACCATTGAACGTTTAGTGACCTTGTAAACTGATATCAAAGAGTTTCAAAACGTTTGGGGAAAAAACAGTGATATGTGTTCATTACTTGACACTACACATGAGTCATTATGCGGGTAGCTGCGCCCACCACACCCCCTGAGGAGTGCCCTGGTGGCGCAACCACTCCTAGGTAATTACTCACTTCAGCTGATGGATGGGTTGGTAGTTGTGGCAGCTCTCATTAGGAAATATGTTTTCATCAAAAGAGTGAACCGAGATCACAAGTGTGAGGAGGCATATTTAGAAGCTCTCTATTTTTCCCAGTATTTGTGGAAACCTGGAGCTCTTCTTTCTTTATATGCAAGAAGCTTTTCCATGAGAAATTGGTTATTTACTCTGGATATTACTACCTCTAGGGACGGTGGTGTTGGCGACCGCCATTCCTTTGCCAATGAGATGCGGGCAGCATATAAAATATTTACAACTATTTTTCTCAGCTCCGGAGGGAACTGTTCAATACCAATGCTGAGCAGTGCTAAATCTAGTTCAAGGGTAAATATGGTTTGCAGAACTTCTCTAATTAAGGATTCTATTTTTTCCAGTATGATATTATAACTTCTATAAAAAATAAGAGAGATTGCGCTATGGAATAGTGCTAAATAAACCAATTTAAAGTTGATTTTTAAGGTAATTTTTTTTTTTTTTTTTTAGGTAAGAGCTGCCTCTACTTGGTATACCCCTCCCAAAAATGAGTGAGGCTAGTTAGCATATGAAAAAGAATTCAGGTAGAGTTGGCGCTATACCTTTAAATTTACAATGTGTATCATTATACAGCCTCTAATTGTGTTCTTAAATTAATTATCCATGCAATTATCTAGCCAATTAATCATCGGTGTCAAAAAAAATTAAGAAAGTGAATTGTGTGAGAAAAAAAAAAAACTGAACAAATCAATTATACTAAAATCTAAAAATGAAAAAATCAAGTCCAATCCTATTATCCTATAGATATAAAGTGCCAACAAGTCCTTTAGGATATGACAAACAGTTCATAGCAAATATATAATTTCCGAGTGGTGCCTTGTGCAAATGTCCAAAGAAAATCCCTGGTGCGCTTTGGTGTAAGTGAATTATATTGCACTCACCAGATCCTTGCCCCTACTGGGGAAAACCAGACTTCACAGTGTTTAGCCCCTGTGTCACTCTCTGGCGTCTCCCTGGGAATCTGGCCATTCATCCACGTTTTAAATTCTCAATCGTGCATTTACATGGAAAGAGGAAGAGAGCCCATAGTGTAATATGTCTTTGAAGGAAGTTTATTACAAACAGAAAACCTACTCACATTTCATCAAAGTTAAAACCGCTGTGTAAAATCCTCACACCGCCAGCTGCTGCGGTGTATTCAAGAGAGGTCACGTCTCTATAGCCACGCCTACCGGTTTCGTCATGCTGACATCATCAAGAGTGGCCATATTAGTGCTCCTCTCTGATTATATAGGGTGCAGTGTTCCGCGCATGCACCAAACCTCCCAGCGCCATCTTTAGCAAGGGAAATCGCCAATCGTTCGTTCTACTAAGTCTCCCGAGATTTGTGTGTATTCTCCCTGACATATTATAGATGATGGTGAATACATCCAAACGAAAGACGCCCCTTACCATAATATTAAAATATCCCGTCCCGTGTTGTTGGAAGTTGGACAGGGTGTGCATGTTATATGTCCGCATCTTAAATAACAAATCTGTAACACTGTATCCGTATATACTACAATTTGAATTAAAATACATAATACCTGTGCCCCCGCAGGGGCTCAGGTTCACATTATTTACTTAGTTCATAATGAAAAATAAAAATACAAAATTAAAATAAAAAGTGACACAATCCCATTCCATATAATTATTAAGATCATTAATATATATTGTATATAGAAACGGAGGAATAATAGCCATGTATGGAAAATAAAATGTAAAATATAAAAATGGTAAAAAATGCAAAAATTTACAAGGGAATTAAATATACAAGGGAATTAGATGTAAATGGTGTGAAGCAAAAATCATTCTCTGAGATTAGAAGAAAGATAATTATCACTAGAGGGGAATGCATAAGGAGAAAAACATCTCTCAAGATAGTTAAAATTATTGGGTATACATCTGAGTCTCCCACTCCTCCTCATGTCATATTTTTCTATGTATGGGAAGTTTTGTTCTATTGGGGATTTATATGGGAATTTATATGGGGGAAGTGGGAAAATTATACAAAAAGTGTCTATGAAAGCATAACATTCGACCCGGCTAATGCAGGGTCTCAGATGTCACTTTATTAAAGGTGTAACAGCTATGATCAGGGAAATCTTGTTTTAATTGTGCCTACACTAGTTTGTCATGTGCCATCTAGGGAATATCCAGATTTTATATGCCAAGGGTATGCGATTCTATACATGCCTTCAAAAGTTAGTAAGGAAACAATTTAGATCTAAATCAATGTTCAGGCCTGCTGGCTGGAGGGTGTCTAAATTAAATATCCACTTGGTTTCGTTTTGTGATACCTTATTTTGTTTGTCTTCATCCCTCCAATGTCCCTTTATTTTATCGATCCCATAAAAAATCATATTCCTAGGGTCCCGATCGTGAAAATCCTTGAAGTGTCTAGAAACACTATGTTTATCAAACCCGTTTCTGATATTTGTGATGTGTTCTTTAATTCTGACATGGAGCTCCCGTGTGGTGCGACCCACATATTGTTTTTGACATGGGCATTCAATGACGTAGGTCACATGTGTGCTGGTACAGGTGATTAACTCATTGATTTTTAATTCCTTCCCATTTGTAGAGGAGATGAAACTGGTCTTTTTCTTATGGGTCTTTTTACTTGACCTGCATGACAGACACTTGCCACATTTATAGAATCCTTTGAGACTTTCGGAAATCTTTATCTGCCTCGGTGGATCCAATACGTTTTTTACCAATCGGTTTCTTAATGTGGGTGCTTTCTTGTAGATGAAGATGGGTTTATTTGGTAGAACAGAATTTAGTATGTTATCTGACTGTAAGATGGGCCAATGTTTTTTTATTACCCGTTCCAAGGTCTTATACTGTCTTCTGTATCCTGTAAGGAAGGCAAACTCTACTTGTGATCGTCCTTTTCTTTTCTTTTCTGTTGTTCTTTCAATTAGCCTCTTTCTTTCCATCCGAATGATTTTTCCTTTTAGATCTTGGAGTTCTTTCTCTTTGTACCCCTTCTTTTTGAATCTATTTTTGATTACTGCTGACTGTTGTTCAATGTTTTCCTTGTTGCTACAATTTCTGTACAGCCGCATTAATTGGCCCTTAGGTACATTTCTTATCCATTGAGGATGATGGCAACTGGTAGTTGGAATATATCCATTACGGTCTGTGGCCTTGAAGAAAGTGCGTGTGCTTAGGGTTCCATTTTGTTTGAATATTTGCAAATCCAGGTAGTCTATACTGTAGTAGTTCCAATTACCAGTAAATGTGATCCCATAGATATTCTGATGGATTTCATCAAAGAAGCTTTGCAACTCTTCTTGTGTACCCCCCCAAATCATAATTATATCATCTATATACCTTCGGTAGCGTTTGAGATTCTTTCTGGGAACACTGTATATCTGTTCCTCCTCCCATCTATTTAAAAATAAATTGGCAACGCTGGGGGCATATTTAGCCCCCATAGCTACCCCCTTTGTTTGTACATAATAGGTGCCTTGATACCAAAAGTAATTGTGGCTTATTGCCAATTCAAGGCCTTCTTTGATATATTTGATTTGTTCATGCTTCAGGTCCATTTGTTATTGTAATGCCCATTCTACACTACTCAGTCTGTCCCCTTGGTTGATATTTGTATAAAGTGAATTGACATCAATGGTTACCAGTATATCACCTTAATTTACTTCAAAACTTTTAAGTTCTTCAATAAGTTGTTTACTATCCCTCAGGTAAGATTTCCCTTTGGTGATTATTGGTTGTAAGAATCCGTCAATATAAGCTCCCAATCTTGAAAACAGTGAGTCCACCCCGCTGATTATTGGTCTCCCAGGCGGATGAACTTGATCCTTACGAATCTTGGGGACGTAATAGATCACCGGGGTTTTGGCTGCATTCGGGGTTAGGTATCTTGCCTCCTTCTTAATTAAAATGCCCTTGATCTCTCCCTTTTTCACGTATGTTTTAAGTTCCTTCTCATACTGTTCTTTTGGGCTTTTCTTTAATTTTTTATATGTATCAGGGACACTCAATAATTTCATCATCTCATTCTGATAATCCTGTTTATCAAGGATAACCAGGCCTCCTCCCTTGTCCACTGGTCTAATGACGATCCCTTTCTTCTTCTCTATCTGTTTAATGGTTTTCCATATATTCTTCCCTTTGGATGTTTTAATCTCTAATTGTCTCAAATCCCTTTCCACCATCCTTTTGAATACTTTTATGCTTTCATTGTTCTGTGATTTTGGGGTTAAAAACAGAGTTGTTCCTCAACTGTGAATGCCTATAAGTAGTGTCTTCACCTCCCCTTTTATTATGTTGTTTTCCTACAAAAAACTTTTTAATGTTTAATTTTCTTGCAAACTTCTGTAGGTCTATATATTCTTTTATTTTTTATTTATTTTTTTAATTATTTTTATTGATTTGCAAGATAAAAATAAAACAACTTACAGCCTATTGGGCATACCCAGGCTGGTCACTACTATACCCCCCTGAGTCAAAACAGACAAGAAACAAACCCCCCCCCCCAACCGACATACATTTACTGGCATGTATGTCTAACAAAACCCACTGTACGCTTTACCACCAATGCATATCCTGCAGAACAACTTCCAATTTTGCCCATACCCTACTGCTTCCTTTGATCATTCCTAGGATGAAATACACAATTAATACCCTTCACATGCTATTCGCTCTCTTCCCCATTAAGTATTTGCCTGGGACCTCAGGGATGTCAATACATCAGGGATACCCCCACTGCCTTGCCAATGCTTAATAGAATGATGCTAATCAACCTTACGAGTCTGCGTTGGTGTCCCGCGACTCCGTCCATATATCCCATATTTTATGAAATTTGGTGCCGCAGCCACGTGACAGGTATGTAGCCTTATACAGTGGTAGAGCCGTATTCACTAAACTCTTCCAGAAATTAATTGAGGGGGCGGCCGTGGCCTTCCATTGGAGTACTATAGATTTACGGGCATAGTATAATAATAGTCCTAGCAGTGTTCTGATCGCCCGACGTGGAGCCAGTGGCCTGACCAATCCCAGCAGACATATCTCTACAGACAATGGTACAGAAACGGTGGTGACTGTCAAAATAACTTTGGTCGCTTCCACCCAAAAGATTTCTATCTGAGGACAGCTCCAGAACATGTGTGTGAAATCTGCCGAATGCGAGTTACATCTCCAACAAGAGGCAGAGACAGAGGGATAGATTCTGTGAAGATGTGCAGGTGTGTAGTATACCTTATGTACTATTTTAAATTGCACCAATTTTTCTCTGGCTGACACTAACTGTGAGAAAGGATACTCCCATATGTCTTCCCAGTCCTCTGTTTCTAATGTAGGGAAATCTACCTCCCACTTTGCCTTAAGGTTTTCCAGACCTGGATGAACGTTTGGGAGTAATGCTTTGTATATGGTGGATAAGGATTTAGATAGATTCTCATCCCTGAGCAGAGTCTCCAACCTCGAGGTATAGAAAGCCACTGGGGCATTTTTAAACTGCGTTTGGAAAGCGTGATTAAGTTGTAAGAATCTAAATAGGTGTGAGTTAGGCAAGGTGTATTGTTGTTTCACCTGTCAAAAGTCTGTATCTTGCCCTCAAAACAGAGCTGATCAATATACTTGATACCCCTACTTGCCCACACGTTAGAGTCAGGAATGGATCCAAATTCTGATAAGTTTGGGTTAAACCAAAGAGGACTATGTGGGGAGATGTGTCCCGAGGGTACGGGGCGTGTTGAGTTAGCTATTGACCATGCCCTTATGACCGCTCTCATTGCAGAGGTGAGAGGGAACGGAGCTCTAGGACCTCGGTAAAGTATGTTCCGTAGCGCCTCATATGATCCCAAACACGCCGCTTCCAGGACCACTGCCGCGTTAGACTCATCCGAGACCAACCAGTTGTGGGCGTGGGACAGGAGAGCCGCCAAGAAATAGGAGTGTAGGTCTGGGCAAGCCAGACCACCCTCTCCCCAAGGCCTCTGCAGCACCATCAACTTAAATCTCAGCTGACCGGTGGCCCAGAGAAAGGACACCAAGAGGGAATTCGTGCGGAATACTCTTTTTGGGATCCAGACTGGTGCATGTCTGAGAACATAGAGGAAGGCAGGCAAGAGCTTCATCTTAAATAAATTAATCCTCCCAATCAAGGTGAGAGGGCGATGCGCCCACGCCTTCAGTCTGGTCCTCATCTTCTGCACTAGTGGCTCCAAGTTGAGGGCATAAAATTCAGAGGTAGAAGTGGAAATATGAATCCCCAGATATTTAATTTTGTCTGTCCACAGTAATGGCAGGTTGGGATCTGCTACCGCTTTGGCCTCCCTATCTATCGACATAATTTGAGATTTGTCCCAGTTTGCCTTCAGTCCCGAACAGCTAGTAAAATGAGAAAGAATGATTAGTGTCTCTCTGAGGGACTGGGCAGGATCACTTAAAAAAAGGATAAGATCGTCTGCATACAAAGCTACTTTCTCTTGTATGGAGCCCACCTGTATCCCTCTAACCTTTTCCGCCTGTCTGAGGGCCGAGACAAGTGGCTCCATCACCAAGGCGAAAAGAGCCAGTGACAGTGGACAACCTTGCCTCGTTCCTCTTCTGACAGCAAAGGGTGCTGACAGAGCGCCACCAATCTTAATCTGCGCCGATGGTTCCTTATATAAAATAGTAATCCATTTACAAAATTCTACTCCAAAACCCATAACCTGCAGGACTGAGGACATAAACTGCCACGCCACGCCACTAAATAAGCACTATATGTGCCTGATACATAGAAGGGGGTAATGCCATCTGATTTTTGCTGTCAGAGAATACTTTTAACAATTTTGGAGCAACTAAGGGGGCGTACATTCTGTACCACTCTCCAGGCAGACCATCAGGTTCAGGTGCTAGGGAATGAAGAAATTGCCTCTTCTATTTCCTCCAGAGTAAAGTCCTTATCTAGAAACTCACTATCCTCCTGTGAAAGAGTGGGTAGATTTAGGGAATAGAGAAACTCCCTTTGCTCGTCCTCAGACCATCCTGGGACCACACTATACAATTTTTCATATAAATCTGAATTCATCAAGAATCAGTTTGGGCGCAGATACCAGATCACCATCCGACCCACAGATCTCTGAGACCACCGTCTGCATTCTGGAATCAGCCACTAAATTTGCTAGAAGTTTGCTATTTTTGTCACCGGACTCAAAAATTTTCCCCGCCATAGTCTAAGTCTAAATGGGTAGCCGCTGCAAGATGTAGGGACAAGGCCCTTCTTGCCTCAGCTAGCCGGGTATAGTGGTCCAGAGTCGGTGAGCCAGAAAACGCCGTAGCCGCCTCGGCCTCTCCCTCCTCGAGTGTCCGAACCTGGTAGGACATCTCAGAACGGACCGCCTTGATAGCCGAGATGTATTCACCTCTGGTGTTGGCTTTAAAGGTGTCCCAGACCATCTGTGCTGAGGTAGAATCCTCATTAATCTCCCAGTATTGTTGTCATTTAGGAGCGACCTCCTCCCCCACCCTTGAGTCCTGCAACCATTTGGGTGCAAAACGCCAACAGTCTCTTCCCCTGGTGACCTCCAAGGGTGCGTGATCAGAGAGGCCTGCAGGTAATTACGAGGCCCCCCGCACCGTTGCTAGGGCACCGGAGTTGCCAAAGACCAGGTCAATTCTGGAGCCTGATTTATGAGTGGAGGAGTGAAAGGAATAAGCCCTAGCACTTAGGTGCTTCCCCAGATCTCAGTGTAATTAAATGTTTGAGCCCATTGCAGCAGGTCCGGCGAGTACACCCTATGTAGATTGGACGAATCCAGGGACGGATCCAAAATAGAATTAAAATCACCAGCTATATACAGTCTGGAGAATTGTAGTAGGGCCAGAAGTTCACTCAGCCTGTACAGAACCTGTGTGTGAAAACATATATATTTACGAAAGCCTAGACCACCTGTCTAATCTCTAACAGTAGTATTATGAATCGGCCCCCCTTGTCAGTATGGAGGTGAACAACATTATAAGCTAGGGATTTATTCAGTAAAATGGCCACTCCCCTCGCATAGCTAGAGTACGTTGCGTGAAACGATTGTCTCACCCAGGGCCTGCGCAATGCCAGTATCTTGTTCCCCAGGAGATGGGTCTCCTGCAGAAACAAGACATGTGGCCTATGATTATTCAGATATTTAAACATTAATGCCCTTTTAACCTTGTCATTAAGACCCTGAACATTCCATGACACCAGTCTTAACTCCATGTAAGCAATGAGAAATATGATACAGCATAGCAATACTTATATAGGAACTAACTGCCCTGCCAGTGGGTATGGTATGCATTAAGATAACATTCAAGACATACTGTAAGTCAGTA
Organism: Lithobates pipiens; assembly: GCF_037356315.1. Lineage (NCBI taxonomy): Eukaryota > Metazoa > Chordata > Amphibia > Anura > Ranidae > Lithobates > Lithobates pipiens. The sequence continues at coordinate 105,164,460 of NW_027507686.1, read as the reverse complement.
TGGATACAGAGCGTACAATGAAAAAAAAAGAAAAACAAAAATAACCTGTCAACTCCCTACTAGGGATGGCCGAACGGTTCGCCCGGCGGTCGGTTTGCGGCGAATTTGGTACAGGACAGCCAATTGAGACATTACAGCACATGGACACTTGGACATTCCCCCTAACTTATAAATAGACCGGCGGCCATTTTACATTCTTTCTACTGTCACTATAGGGAGAGGTTGCTGTGTGGAGCAGGGAGAGACTGCAGTGACCCAAATCGCTAGCTATTAGGTCCACAAAAGTTCTTTTAAGGACTGGTATGGTATAGGTGTAGTTCAGGATATAGGTTTGAGGCACTGCTATTCAAGTCATTGTTGCAGCAGATTGTCTTTTGTCAGTGCTGAGAGAGGGAAAGATAGGACGCTGTGTGTTGCAAAGAGGGACAGTCAGTTTAATCATTAGCTGTTTCTATTAGGTCCACAAAAGTCAGTTTCAGGACTGGTATGGTGTAGTAGTACAGGATATAGTTTTGAGTGCTATTCAAGTTATTGTTGCAGCAGCCTGTGTTTTGTCAGTTTAAATAGGGACAGACAGGAAGCTGTGTGTGGCAGTGAGGGACAGTCAGTTTAATCAGTAGCTGTTACTATTAGGTCCACAAAGGTCCTTTTCAGGACTGGTATGGTAATAGGGTTGTACATGTATAATATTTTTTCTTCCAAATAGAGAAAGAATATTATACTTGACTGCTGCCCTTCTGCTGCAGTAGTCCTTTATGAGTATAGGGACTGAGGTACAGTCTGCTAATCACAACCTACTAGTTCCACAAAGGTCCTTCTAAGGACTGGTAAGGTATAGTGTACTAGAGTATATAGGGTTGAGTGAGGTACAGTCTGCTAATCACAACCTACTAGTTGCACAAAGGTCCTTCTAAGGACTGGTAAGGTATAGCGTACTAGAGTATATAGGGTTGAGTGAGGTACAGTCTGCTAATCACAACCTACTAGTTGCACAAAGGTCCTTCTTAGGACTGGTAAGGTATAGCGTACTACAGTATATAGGGTTGAGTGAGGTACAGTCTGCTAATCGTTAAGGACTGGTATAGGTCCACAATATATAGGGTTGAGGTGCACTACTGCTGACTGCTGCCCTTCTGCTGCAGTAGTCCTTTATGAGTATAGGGACTGAGGTACAGTCTGCTAATCACAACCTACTAGTTCCACAAAGGTCCTCCTAAGGACTGGTAAGGTATAGTGTACTACAGTATATAGGGTTGAGTGAGGTACAGTCTGCTAATCACAACCTACTAGTTGCACAAAGGTCCTTCTAAGGACTGGTAAGGTATAGCGTACTAGAGTATATAGGGTTGAGTGAGGTACAGTCTGCTAATCCTTAAGGACTGGTATAGGTTCACAATATATAGGGTTGAGGTGCACTACTGCTGACTGCTGCCCTATTCTGCAGCAGTCCTTTATCAGTATAGGGACTGAGGTACAGTCTGCTAATCACAACCTACTAGTTCCACAAAGGTCCTTATAAGGACTGGTAAGGTATAGTGTACTAGAGTATATAGGGTTGAGTGAGGTACAGTCTGCTAATCACAACCTACTAGTTGCACAAAGGTCCGTCTAAGGACTGGTAAGGTATAGCGTACTAGAGTATATAGGGTTGAGTGAGGTACAGTCTGCTAATCACAACCTACTAGTTGCACAAAGGTCCTTCTTAGGACTGGTAAGGTATAGCGTACTACAGTATATAGGGTTGAGTGAGGTACAGTCTGCTAATCGTTAAGGACTGGTATAGGTCCACAATATATAGGGTTGAGGTGCACTACTGCTGACTGCTGCCCTTCTGCTGCAGTAGTCCTTTATGAGTATAGGGACTGAGGTACAGTCTGCTAATCACAACCTACTAGTTCCACAAAGGTCCTCCTAAGGACTGGTAAGGTATAGTGTACTACAGTATATAGGGTTGAGTGAGGTACAGTCTGCTAATCACAACCTACTAGTTGCACAAAGGTCCTTCTAAGGACTGGTAAGGTATAGCGTACTAGAGTATATAGGGTTGAGTGAGGTACAGTCTGCTAATCCTTAAGGACTGGTATAGGTTCACAATATATAGGGTTGAGGTGCACTACTGCTGACTGCTGCCCTATTCTGCAGCAGTCCTTTATCAGTATAGGGACTGAGGTACAGTCTGCTAATCACAACCTACTAGTTCCACAAAGGTCCTTATAAGGACTGGTAAGGTATAGTGTACTAGAGTATATAGGGTTGAGTGAGGTACAGTCTGCTAATCACAACCTACTAGTTGCACAAAGGTCCGTCTAAGGACTGGTAAGGTATAGCGTACTAGAGTATATAGGGTTGAGTGAGGTACAGTCTGCTAATCACAACCTACTAGTTGCACAAAGGTCCTTCTTAGGACTGGTAAGGTATAGCGTACTACAGTATATAGGGTTGAGTGAGGTACAGTCTGCTAATCGTTAAGGACTGGTATAGGTCCACAATATATAGGGTTGAGGTGCACTACTGCTGACTGCTGCCCTTCTGCTGCAGTAGTCCTTTATGAGTATAGGGACTGAGGTACAGTCTGCTAATCACAACCTACTAGTTCCACAAAGGTCCTTCTAAGGACTGGTAAGGTATAGTGTACTACAGTATATAGGGTTGAGTGAGGTACAGTCTCCTAATCACAACCTACTAGTTCCACAAAGGTCCTTCTAAGGACTGGTAAGGTATAGTGTACTACAGTATATAGGGTTGAGTGAGGTACAGTCTGCTAATCCTTAAGGACTGGTATATCACGGTGCTGGTGTCAGTGCTTTATGTCACGCTGCTGATGTCAGTGCTCTCTATCACGGTGCTGGTGTCAGATCACTCTGTCACAGTGCAGGTGTCAGTGCTCTATATCACGGTGCTGGTGATGATCATCATCTCCTGCACCCTCTTCTTTGCCTACCCTGACCTTCCCTCGTCTCCATTGTCTCAAGAGTCCTGAATTGTCAGAATTTCACATATAAAAAAAGAATGCTTGTAGTTGTCGATCCCAGATTCACCTCATACATGTGTTATGTCATTGGCCATGTGGTGGGACTATGTGTGCACAGCTAGTAATTATTTTGTGGCTGCAAATATGACCTGTAGGTTTGTAAAGTTCACCATCCCTGTGCTGTGCTGACTTCCTCCTGGGGCTGCTTATTATGAGGGGCTCCCACCATTCCTGTGCTATGCTCATTATGAGGGGCTCCCACCATCCCTGTGCTGTCCTGACTTCCTCCTGGGGCTGCTTATTATGAGGGGCTCCCACCATCCCTGTGCTATGCTGACATCCTCCTGGGGCTGCTTATTATGAGGGGCTCCCACCATCCCTGTGCTGTGCTGACTTCCTCCTGGGGCTGTACCTCTGCTGTGCATATTATGAGGGGCTCCCACCATCCCTGTGCTATGCTCATTATGAGGGGCTCCCACCATCCCTGTTCTATGCTGACTTCCTCCTGGGGCTGCTTATTATGAGGGGCTCACACCATCCCTGTGCTATGCTGACTTACTCCTGGGGCTGTACCTCTGCTGTGCATATTATGAGGGGCGCCCACCATCCCTGTGCTATGCTCATTATGAGGGGCTCCCACCATCCCTGTGCTATGCTGACTTCCTCCTGAGGCTGCTTACGGTGCAGGTGTCAGTGCTGTATATCACGGTACTGGTGTCAGTGCTGTATATCACGGTGTAGGTGTCATTGCTGTATGTCACGCTGCTGATGTCAGTGCTCTCTATCACGGTGCTGGTGTCAGATCACTCTATCACGGTGCAGGTGTCATTGCTGTATGTCACGCTGCTAATGTCAGTGCTCTCTATCACGGTGCTGGTGTCAGATCACTCTATCATGGTGCAGGTGTCATTGCTGTATGTCACGCTGCTGATGTCAATGCTCTCTATCACGGTGCTGGTGTCAGATCACTCTATCACGGTGCAGGTGTCATTGCTGTATGTCACGCTGCTGATGTCAGTGCTCTCTATCACGGTGCTCGTGTCAGATCACTCTATCACGGTGCAGGTGTCATTGCTGTATGTCACGCTGCTGATGTCAGTGCTCTCTATCACGGTGCTGGTGTCAGATGACTCTATCACGGTGCAGGTGTCAGTGCTCTATATCACGGTGCTGGTGATCATCTCCTGCACCCTCTTCTTTGCCTACCCTGACCTTCCCTCTCCTCCATTGCCTTCATGCGCTCCACAGTCCTGAATTGTCACAATTTCTCATATAAAAAAAGAATGCTTGTAGTTGTCGATCCCAGATTCACCTCATACATGTGTTATGTCATTGGCCATGTGGTGGGACTATGTGTGCACAGCTAGTAATTATTTTGTGGCTGCAAATATGACCTGTAGGTTTGTAAAGTTCGCCTCCCATTAAAGTCAATGGGGCCCGCCGCGAACGGTACGATTCGTGAACTATCGTTAGCGGTTCGCATTCGCGAAATGTCCCATCGGAAGTTCGTCCATCACTACTCCCTACTGACCATGAGTACCTTAACCTTGAAAAAAGAAAACCAAAAAGAAAAAATAGTACCAATAACTATGGCCAGTTTGATACCCAAAAACCTAAAACCAAACAGTTAAGTTTCAGACTCCTTAAAAACAAAAAAGTTCAGAAGTTGCAGCGACACTATGTCGCTTACGCCTCTTCAAGGCGAGTTGAGAACAGAAACCTGTTATGAAGGGGAAGATCTGATGTGTCCCTGAGTTTCATCTAACCAGGGAGCTCCGAGTTAGAAGGAGGTGTAAAAAAGGCAAATCCAGGTTAGAACCAGTTTAGAATCATCAGGATTTAAAGTGAGCAACAGCAATACATCCCGACTGTCTCAGGAAAGGGGGAGGTCAGTACACCATCATCCAGAATTGAATGTACCACCGCCCGCCAAAATGGGTAAATACTGCTCGGTGGGCTCCGGGCGACAACCAGCAGCAGCAAGCTGATAAGAAGAGCCAAGGAGCCTACATCAGGATAACATCTCGGGCAAGCACAACCCCCCCAGTCCCCGGATCTGGAAGAAAAAAGGTATTGACATGAAGACTGACAAATAGTAACTTAGAATGGGGATGCCAGTATGGTTAACGTAGGGTGTTCAGACAGTCATTTGCTTCCTCAGGCGTATCAAAAAACCTCACTGAGTCTTTATGAGGGACCCGAAGATGGCTGGGGTATAGCATGCTGTATTTAATATCTTTTTCATGTAGGCGCTTGCGGACATCATTAAAGGACTTTCTCTTGCGCTGCAGGTCTGCCGAGAAATCCGGAAACAGAAGGATTGAGGAGTTGCCATATGGAAGGGAAGGGTGTTTGCGAGCTGCAGAAAGGATCCTGTTTTGGTCCCTAAAATTCAAAAAGCAGACCAAGAAGGGACGGGAATTCGCTCCAGGGATGTAACGTCCTGTGGGGACATGGTGGGCACGCTCCACAACATACGTTGGGGAGAGGTCCGCAAGATTCAACAATTTTTTGAAGAATTCTTCCGCGAATTCCGCTGGCCGGTCACCCTCTTCCCCCTCCGGCAAACCCAAGACACTTACATTGTTACATCTTGCTCTGTTTTCCGCGTCGTCGGATTTGGCGACTAACAGTTGTACCGTGCGTTGTAGGTCTGCTATGGTGTGGGTGGCCCTAAGATCCTCAGCTGCAGAGATTCTAGATTCCGATTCAGTCAACCTGCCCCTGATCTTGTCCAGGTCATTTCTAATAAGATTACATTCTTCTGCGAGACGGTCTATTCTCACCAGCATAGAGGTTTTACTTTGCTCGATAGCTGCCAAAATCACTGCAGTATTGTCTTGGGAGGGGGGGGCAGGCACACTCACAGAGGACCCAGACTCCATTTCTAGTTCGGCAAGCAGCGACTGTAGCCTCACTATAAGAGAAGGATCTGGCTGTGCTTCCGGCACAGGAGCCGAACAGCTTGTGCAGAAGAGCTCTTAGGCCTGTGCTTGGGGCCCATGAAGGAAAGTAAGTCCGCAACTATCTGTGGGCCTCCTCTCCCCACAGTTAATGGCCTCTGGTAGTAGGGCTCAGCCTGTAGCTCAGTGTGGCAGGGTCCAGGGAGCCGGATGGATGGATGGAGTGGGGTATGGAAGTTCCTCAGGCGCCCTCAGACTGTGCACAGAGCCAGCCCCCCCCCCCCCTGATAAACAGCAGCAACCAGCAAGGAAGAGAAAGGGGGCCGTGACAGTTTACAAGGGTCAGTCCAGTCACCGCTCTCCCTCCCCAGCCACCTGTTAGGAAACTGTCCTGCACTTTAGGTTGTACTAGGCCGCGACCGCAGCGGCATCAACAGCGGCCCCACAGCACCTCCACCAACTCCAGATAAGAAGCTCAGGGATGCAGGAGCCCCCACCTTGGCAGCAGCAACCCCTCGCCATCCTCCGGGCCGATTGCGGAGCACCCTCGCCGGACGGCCATCCAGGAAAGTCCGGTCAGCGGCAGGCTGTACTAGGCCGCACTAGGCCGCACTAGGCCTTGGTCCCGATCGGCGGCGCCGGTGGCCCCGCTGGTCAGGTCTTCTTCTTTTTCTTGATGCCTCCTCTCTTGCCTCTGGTCCGTTTTCTTCTTCCCATCTTAGTGTTCTGTATGCATATTCTCTCCTCTGATCCCGCTGTTCTTCTCGCTGTTCTATGCGATTGCTTCTCATATCTTCCCGTCTGCTCCATCTTGGGTTCCACCCCCCATTCCTTCTGAAATTGCCTTGATGTTGGTTCCTCCAAGGGTGTATGAGTGGTCTCCACCCACCCTGGGGGGCATGTGTGTCCCATCCCCCTCTTGGACCCGGGGGTCTGTCCCTTTGGTCCCTGTGAAAAAAATCCCTCTCATTGTACTGACCCCTGTGCGGGGTATCCTGTTGGTAACCTCTAAGCGGGGAATATCTATTCCGGGGGCTGGGGATATTTGGTGTGTGGGGTCCATGTCCCCAATGCCCTTCATATACCACATGTTCCAACCTTCCATGCTATCTCTCCCTACTTCTATCTGGTCTCATTTGGGCTGGTGTGAATGATCCCATCGGTCTATTCTGTTGTACTCTATTAGATGTAGGTGTGGGTTGTTGCCACATCTCATTTTCATTTTCTCCAATTACTGAATTCTCCCTTGAGTCCTCCACCATAAATATATCATTGTCTTCTTCCGTATAGTTTGTGTCCATCTGCCTTTTATATACTTGCTGGTTTTTGTAGACCAGCACATCCCTTTTAAATTGTTTCTGTTTTTTCTGTTGTACCTCCTTGTCATATTTTTTTTATTACTTCCTCTAATGCTTTTTCTTTGATCTTGTATTCTGCTGTATCTTTAAAAGGCAATAATTGAAGGGGCTTCGGCTTCACAGCCTGTTCTCCCTACTGCGTATGCGCGAAGCACGCTGTGCTTTCTAATTGGCCCCAGCGGTGGAGGAAGGAGGAGGGGGCTGAGCTTCCCTGCAATGCCATCTCCGGTAGTGGGGAAAGGGACCTGTCAAAAACAGGTCCACATTCCCCCCTCCCCCCTGAAAGGTGCCAAATGTGGCACCAGAGGGGGGAGAGGAGACTAATAAGCAGAATTTCCCCTTTTGGGTGGAACTTATTGGCCCTAGCGGCGGAGGAAGGAGGAGGGGGGCTGAGTTTCGCTGCAATGCTATCTCTGGAAGTGGGGAAGGGAACCTGTCAAAAACAGGTCCGCATTCCCCCCTGAAAGGGGCCAAATGTGGCACCGGAGTGGGGAGAGGAGACGAATAAGCAGAATTTCCACTTTTGGGTGTGATGCATTTTTGTGGGTTTTTTTTTTTTTTTTTTTAATACTTCAGTTATTTTTTTAACCTAACATGAAGGCCTACACTATACAAGACAAGGCGTTTTGATATGCCCATACATTTGGTCTGCGTTGAGCAGCACATCCCAATGCAGGTGATGTGAACAAGAACATTTAGAAAAAGCACATAATACACTTACAATACAGCAGGTGAATGTAGGATCTGAATGATAGCACATTGAGGAGAGTAAAAGTAATATCAATAACTGTGCAATGCAAGAAAGGGAGTTTCTTAAAGTATACCTAACCACAAAATCAAAAATGTAATGTATATTGTAGCTTACAAATCCTTAACCAGTTCAATACAGTGCATTTTCACCCCCTTCCTGCCCAGACCAATTTTCAGCTTTCAGCGCTGTAACATTTTGAAAATTACGCAGTCATGCAACACTGTACCCATATGAAATTTTTGATAATTTTTTTCCCCACTAGAGCTTTCTTTTGGGGGTATTTGATCACCTCTGCGGTCATTATTTTTTGCACTATAAACAAAAAAAGAGGGACGATTTTGAAAAAAACACAATATTTTTTACTTTTTGCTTTTTTTTTTTTATTTAAACTTTATTAGATTTTTTTCCATAAACAAAAGCAGCGGTATTCAACCATAAAGTACATATAGTCTACATTTATAACGATCAACCCCCATTTCCATTCCTCCCCCCTCCCCCCCTTGATCTGTTTCCTGACGTCTTTCTTTTTTCAACCACCACTTTTGGCTATAATACATATCCCAATTAAAAAATAAAAATCCTTCCTCAGTTTAGGCCGATATGTATTCTTCTACATATTTTTGGTAAAAAGATTTGCAATAAGAGTATATTGATTGGTTTGCACAAAAGATATAGCGCCTACAAAATAGGGGACAGGTTTATGGCACTTTTATTATTACTTTTTTTTAACTAGTAATGGTGGTGATCTGTGATTTTTATCTGGACTGCGATATTGCGGCGGACAAATTGGACATTTTTGGGACCATTTATTATAAGAATTATACAGCAATCAGTACTATAAATATGCACTGATTACTGTATAAATGTCACTGACAGGGAAGGGGTTAACACTGGGGGGCAATCAAGGGGTTAAATGTGTTACCTAGTGAGTGATTCTAACTGAGGAGGGGACTGGCTGGGGGAGGTGACCGATCAGTGTTCCTTTATATATCCTTTATACACGATCGTTCTCATCTTCTCTGACAGGACGTGGATGTGTGTGTTTACAAACACACACATCCACGTCCCTGCTCTGTGACAAGCAATCCTATGTACACGGTGAACATACATATAAATTTGGATGAAATGGGGGGCGTGTCCTGATGTAACAGGAGCAGAACGTGTTTCAGTGGATCTCCGCCATCCTGATTCCATCCGCATCCATCCTGGACCCTATACTGCAGGAAAAGTCTCCACATCATCCCTACCTGACGCCTGCTACCATCCGCAGCAGCCCCGGTGGATATTATCCTGCTCGGCCGCCGATCGAGGAAATACAGGGCTGTGTCTGGCCTCCTGCCCCGCTATCATGCGGCCTACCTCGTCTCCGGCCCCGCCGGGCTCTGTTACTGCGATCTGAGGGTGAGGAGGCAGTGTACAGCGGCGCCTACACGGCGGTTGTCCCTGGGACAGCGTGGGGCAGTGTGGGGGCTGGATGCGCTGAGTGGATCCCATGAAGCCGCTCCGGAGTGCCCGAGGCCCGCCGCCATCTTGCAGCCTCACAATCGGCCGCCATCCTCCTCCTACGAACACCTGGGGACTCCCCTGTTTGTCTCCCGGGACCATCGGAGGTCTCCTGCACCCAACCCAGCTGAAATTTGTGGAGCCTGACTGGGGGATAGAGCTCAGCGGGACTGTTTGGCCCATCGGACCTCACAGCCATCTTGAGGCCTACCCTGCACTCATCATCCGCGGCCTGGGGCTCCGCTGTCTGCGGGAGGCAGGGCATCAGCTCCCTCTACGCTCGCTGGAGGTTTCTGGACAAAGGTTGGTCAGGGAGGGGGCCGGGGGGGAGGAGAAGGGGATCCCTTATAGGCACCATCTGGTACCCTGCTCTCCTGGACTCACCCTTCATCCTCATCCTTGGGTCCTCAGTGTAGTGCTGCCGCATCATAGTGTTACCCTCCTAGAGACTGCCACTGTGCCCCGGAGGTGACCGTACTGCCCTCCTTCCCCCTGTGTGCCCAGCAGCACAAGTACTGGTCTGCCCTCTGTGTCTACCCCTGCTGTGTTTGTGCCCTGCTGGAGGCCTGGACCCTGAGCGGGTAGTTCAACCCACTCCTATCCTCTGACCTGGAAGCAATTGTCTCCCCCCTCTATCAAATTCTGGAAGAACCTGGTGAACGCTAGTTTGCCCCTCTTTAAGGCCACCTACTTGAGCAGGGGTTGCCCACAAAAATTTGAGAAGGTGTGGACCTGCTGGTTGGATGATACCACTACGGCAACTGATGTAGTGATTAACCCATAATTCTTCATTAAGGTCATAGTGGGACGATAGGTTGACCCAAATGTTCTTATGATATTTTATCCTGTACGTATAACACTTAGCACAACACTTCCTGCAATACCCTCTCCCCACATTGGGGTATAGCTAGTTAAGGTTGTGTTGTTTTGACCTGCCCTGATGCGGCCCGTTGCTGCATCAGAAACAGACTGTATATTAGGAGAATGTGTCCTTATGTGGCCGGTTGCCACATTTGGAGGTTTGCCCCGCGTGGGAAATGTTTGGCCCCTGCGTGGGCAATTTGTATACCACTGAAAACTCAATAAAAACTATTTAAAAAAAATTAAAAAATTTGGATGAAATAGCCTAGGAACAAATAACACGGAGGAGAGATGGGTTTGCTTTAAGAGCATATTAAATAAGGGCATTAGCCAGTGCATCCCATTGGGAAATAAATTTAAAAGAGTGAACAAAAGTCCTGGATTGCTTAACTCCAATGTAAAAATGCATATAAAAGCAAAGGAGAAGGCCTTCAAGAAATACAAGGCTGAGGGATCATCATCAGCATTCAGACTTTATCCAAGAAGAAATGTAAGGGTGCAATTACGGTGGCTAATATAGAACACGAAAGACGCAGAGGAGAGCAAAAAAAATCCCAAGAAATGATTTAAGTATATAAACAGTAAAAAAGGGAGGACAGACCATATTGGCACCATAAAGAATGAGGAAGGACATATAGCTTCACAGGATGAGGAGATGGCGAAGGTATTAAATTTATTCTTCTCCTCAACCTTCATCAGGGAATTAGGGGGCTTCAGTAATCAAAACTGCAGTGTTTATCCTCAGGACACATCACAGGAAGCACCCTCATGGCTAACAGAGGGCAGAATTAGAAATAGACTTGGGAAACTTAACATTAATAAATCACAGGGACCAGATGGCTTGCACCCGAGGGCATTTAGGGAACTCAGTCAAGACTTTGCCATACCGTTGTTCCTAATTTTTTTCCGACAGTCTACTGACTGGAATGGTACCAGCTGATTGGAGAAAAGCCAATGTAGCACCAATATTTAAAAAAGGGAAAAAATACATCCCTGGGAATTACAGACCAGTTAGCCATCAATAGTATGCAAGCTCTGGGTGGGGGTGATAAGGGTCTTTATACAGGATTTTAATCTGTGACCAATCACAGAAATCACAATTACAATAGTAAGCAAGGCTGTCATTCATAATGCCTTGTTTTTTTCAGAATTTTCAGTATTTTTTCTGTTATATAGCAAAAAAACTGTGATTAACCACATGCTGACCAGTGCGTGCCGATATACGTCGGCAGAATGGCATGGACAGGCAAATGAGTGTACAGGTACGTCCCTTTAAATTTGCCGCCATGCCATTGCGTGCCCACCACCCGGGACCTCCGTGAGTCCGACCGCGAGTCCGGAGGACTCGATCGCCGTGGGGATACCCATGATCGCCTCATGGGGATGGAAGAACGATTAGTGAAAGTGTCACTGATCTCTGCTCCCTGTGATCAGAACAGAGATCAGTGACGTGTCATACACAACCATGCCCCACCACAGTTAGAAACACTCCCCAGGGCTCACTTAACCCCTACACTGTCACCTAGTGGTTAACCCCTTCACTGCCAGTGTCATTTGCACAGGAATCAGTGCATTTGTATAACACTGATTGCTGTATAAATGACAATGGTCCCAAAAATGTATCAAAAATGTCTTATGTGTCCGCCATAATGCCGCAGTCACGATAAAAATCGCTGATTGCCGCCATTACTAGTAAAAAAAACAATTATTAATAAAAATGCCATAAAACTATTTTGTAAACGCTATAACTTTTGCGCAAACCAATCAATAATCACTTATTGTGTTTTTTTACCACAAATATGTAGAAGAATATGTATCAGCCTAAACTGAGGGAAAAAAAAGTTTTTATGTTTTTTATTTTTGGGAAATATTTTTTATAGCAAAATGTATAAATGAATGCATTTTTTTCAAAATTGTCACTCTTTTTTTATTTATAGCGCAAAAAATAAAAACCGCAGGGGTGATCAAATACCATCAAAAGAAAGCTCTATTTGTGGGAAAAAAGGACGTCAATTTTGTTTGGGAGCCACGTTGCACAGCCACGTAATTGTCAGTTAAAGTGATGCAGTGCCGAATCGCAAAAAGTGCTCTGGTCTTTGGCCTGCAAAATGGTCTTGGGCTTAAGTGGTTAAATTCCACCAAAATAAATCTCTATCTGTCTGTCTCAAATGAAAACATTTCATTTGGGCACAGTGTTGCATAACTAAGTGTGATTCAAAGTGTGACAGCACTCAAATCTGAAAATTGGCCTGGGCAGGAACTGATTGAAAGTGTCCAGATTGAGGCTGTTAAAGTGGTTGTAAACCCTTACAACACATTTTGACCTACAGGTAAGCCTAGATTAAGGCTTACCTGTAGGTCCAAGAAATATCTCCTAAACCTACACGGTTTAGGAGATATTTGCCGAAAAAGACAGGCGTGCCGCCCTCAACGGCGATATGCCACACGTGGCGGCTCCCGTGCGCATGCACGGGAGTGACGTCATCGCGGCTTTGCCGAATGACAGCGGCGGAGCAGCGAGACCCACCGAGAAGATGGATGCGCTGGAGTACAGGGGACAGCAGTGACATCGCTGGCTCCTGTGTCAGGTAAGTGACACATAATGGACTACTATGCGATGCATAGTAGTCCATTATGCTTTACCTTTGCAGGGAATGAAAGAGGAAGTAAACTCAGGGTTTACTTCCTCTTTAAAGGACAACTCAAATGATTTGTTTATACACAGTCCAAATATTTTTTTTTACCTTCCATACTGTCCTCTTTGTTTAAAACAAATTCTGTATATCTAAGAACCTATCTATTAGGATTTCCTGCATAGCTTGTGTTAATCATTATTCTTCGCTTTTTTGCATGGACTCACTAATAAACTTTGCAAGATGTCTGAAACTTGAAACCATAATTTAGGATAATGTTTTTAATAAATACATTTTTAGAAATATAATAATAGTATATTAAATGAAAACACCCTTGACAGACTCTAGCAGTACCCAACAATGTTGCAACTATGTGACCCTGTGCTGCCCAAAACTTTAAATAAAAAATAAACATATTATACTTAATTCTGACAAAACCACAGTAAGAGCCGGTTCACATAGGGGCAGCACGACTTGCAGTGCGACTCTGTAAGGCGAGCTGCACACAACTTCTGAGGTGGCTTGCAAAATGACTTTTGTATAGAAGTCAATGCAAGTCGCCCTGAAGTTGCTCCCAAGTAGTACAGGAACCTTTTTCTAAGTCGGGATGACTTGAGTCATTCCTATTAGAATGGTTCCATAATACAGAACGGAATGTGACTTGTCAGACGGCTAAGTCGCCTGACAAGTCGCCCCTGTATGAACCGGGTCTTAATCTCTTTAACTTGTGTTTAAAGTGGGGTGCCCCTAAAAAAAAAAAAAAATTAAAGTCAGCAGCTGCAAATACTGCAGCTGCTGACTTTTAATAATCAGACACTTACATGTCCCAGGGTCCAGTGATGTGGGAGAACAAAGCCCCCCCTCGTTCCCCGCTCCACTCACAGCGCCATCATTCGTACTGTGGGAACTTGGCTGTGGCTTCACAGCCGGGCACTCACTGCGCATGCGCAAGCGGCGCAGGGCGCCGTGATACGCTGCGCAGTCATCTGGGACACATGACAGGTCCCAGATGACTGTGCGGTGCAAGGGGAAGTGATGTCACCAGCCTGGGCAAGGAAGAAGGTAGACTACGAGGGACCCCCTAGCAACAGCTATTTAGAGGTGAGTAAAAAAAAAAATTTCCCAATTATTTATTTATTTATTTTTAAAGAATTTTAAGCAATTTTTTTTTTTTTGGTGGCAACACCACTTTAAGTCAAAAGATATTCTTAAAGATTAGCAAGTCTCCTCTGTGAGAACTCTTTCCTAGCCCTGCTGATTATTGAGCTGGTGATGACCTGACTGAGAAACTGGAGGGTTTCAATGGATTTACGTATCTAGATCAAGGGAGTTTAATCTACTAGCATATGTATCTCTTCCTTTTTCAGAAGAAAATTATCAAAAATTATGTCTATTGCTCTTAAAATATTCTCCTGCTGCAGTATTGGCTCCACAACTACTACTGATTACCATTCTTTCTTTTCTGCATTCTTATGCACTGTACACATGGTCAGACATTCCGACCACAAAATCCGTCAGATTTTTTCAGATGGATTTTGTCTGAAACTTGTGTTGCATACACATGGTTGTACAAAGTTGATGGAAAATCCGATCGTTCAGAACGAGGTGACGTTCATTCCGTACGACGGGACTACGTAGAGGCCAGTAGCCAATAGCTTTCGTCTCGTAATTTATTCTGAGCATGCGTGGCACTTTGTCCATTGGAATTCTCTACAAACGATCGGAAAAAGTCAGATCGGATTTTGTTGTCGGAAAATTTTAGATCCAGCTCTCAAACTTTTTACGTCAGAATTTCTGACTGAAAAAGTTCGATATAGCTTACACACGATCGGATTTTCCAACAACATAATCCGATCTGACCTTTTCCGTTGGAATTTCCAACCGTGTGTACAGGGCATTACTCTAACGTCTCTCAAAAGTATCACACAATAACTCTATGATGAAAAAGGCATTATTGGAAACTATCTCTCATAATAAATCTATTACTTGCCAATACAGACTTCAGCTTGACAGTGATGTGAAAAGAACTTACTGTCAATTTTTTAATGAACACTTTGACAAATGGTTCACAGTCATCAAGAATACATATCCTCAAAAATCATAGATATCAAATGGATGTTTTCCCACAGAAGTTCAAATGTGTAAGGTGAAAACAAAGATTCTTTTCAGTTGGCTGATGTTTTTTTTTTCCAATATGTTTTTATTGAAGCATTTTTATAAACATTGCACATCAGTACAATAGCACAGAAATTGGCAGTAACAGGTACATGGGGTATAGCAAGGTAGGGGAGGTTGTTTTAATGTTCCGGCTGTTCCTAGAAGAAGCTGAACTGGACTTGGCAATTTTGTTGGGATTTCAGGTTGGTGAAGTACGTCTGTACTGCGTAGAAGATGGCTTAGCCCACGTACACACGGTCGGAGATTTTGGCAACCAAATCCATCGGATTTTGTCTGTCGGATTTAGTCCGACGGATTGTGTCCGAAACTGTTGCATACACACGGTCGGGCCAAGTTGTCTGATTTAGCGGTTGCCAAGAACACGGTGACGTAATTTCGTTACAATGGGACTACATTCAGGCTAGTAGCCAATAGCTTTGATGTAGAATTTGATCTGAGCATGCGTGGCACTTGGTCCGATCAAAATTCGCTACACATGATCGGATTAGGTCCGACCGGCCCAGTTGGTTGGGAAATATTTCCAACATGTTGGAAAATTGGGTCAGACGGAGATTCGGACGGAATCAGTCCGATGCATACCACACACCGTCGGATTATCTGATGACACGGTCCGATAAGACTCATTCCGACAGATTCTCCGACCGTGTGTACAAGGGCTTAGGGGCCCTCAGTCCTCCAGTGCTTCCCCCCACCAGGTTTTGCAGAAGAAAGGGATTCTAATACCGCATATACATAATGGGACTTTCCAGCTGAATAGGCCTGACGGAATCATTCCTTCGGATCGTCCGATTGTGTGTGGGATAGTCTGATCGTTTTTCTTTAAAAAAAATTCAGACGGACCTAGAAATAGAACATATTTCAAATCTGTCCAGTGGACTCAATTCCTATATGGAAAACCATTTGTCTGTATGCTGGTCAGACAGACCAAATACGACGCAAGGGCAGCTATTGGCTACTGGCTATTGAACTTCCTTTTTTAGTCCCGTCATACGCCTTCACGTTCAAAACTAACGGAATGTAAAACTGACTTTAGTCCGTTTGTGTGTGGGAAAGTACGTTTGTTCAGAAGTCTGTCGTAACTCTGTCGAAAGTCCATCAGGAAGAACGTCAGACATTTTCAGTCGGAAAGTCTGGTCGTATGTATGCGGCATAAGGCAATGGGGAATAAACACCAAAGCCTGCTATGGTAAGTCTGGGTGTTTTTTAGGTAGGAGAGGTAGGAGGGTGGAATACAGAGGGAGGGAGTTATACAGTAAAGAATATGGGAAAAGGAGGGGTGTGGCAATGTTGGAAGTGTAATAATGTCAATATTCTCATTGCATGTAGTCCTGGTTTAGGCTAAAAAGTAGCGGGTGCTGCAGCAACAGCCAACTGGAGACTGTAGGGATCACAGGTCAATGTACATTTTTGCCAGCACACCACTGGTGTACTGGCAAAGATGTACATTGACCTCTGGAAATGTAGGGTGCTCTGTAACATTGTTAAAGGCAAGATTTTATGGCAAGGGATGTAGGATGGGGATCTCCCGTGGTGGAGGTGTGGTAAGCATGCTGTGAGGTAAGAGAAATGTAAGAGTATAGATAAGGGTAAATGGGGAGACTGGGTATTTGTAGAAAGCTGTATACCCCACATGTATATTTATAGACACCTAAACAATAAGGTGATGTTCCTCATCTAAAATTTTACTTGCAGTGGACTGAGTTCTGTATTGGGTGAAGGGTGCCTGTGCTATTCGGCATTGTGAAAGGAGAGGGGATTTGGTCAGGCTTGAGAGGCTAAAGAGGAGGATGCATTATGTGGTGATATTCAGCAGAGTAATTATAAAGCTGACATTTGATCCAGGCTTGGAGGAAGTGAGCCAAGTTTTCCTTGCTAATGTGAACAAATTTTTCTATAGAGGAAGTTGAGGTTTTTTTTTTATATACAGGTGATCATTTTTTCTTTATTAAGACAAATTCCAACATACAACATAAAAATACACATTGCACAATATATCTATATAAATCTTTTCATTAACCACTTCAGCCCCGGATCAATTGTCAGCCTAAGGACCAGAGGTCTTTTTACAATTTTGCACTGCACTGCTTTAACTGGTAATTGCGCCATCATGCAATGTTGTACCCAAACAAAATTTGCGTCCTTTTCCTCCCACAAATAGAGCTTTCTTTTGATAGTATATGATTGCCTCTGCGATTTTTATTTTTTGCGATATAAATGGAAAAAGACCGAAAATTTTGAGAAAAAAATATATTTTCTAATTTTTGTTATAAGAAAAATCGAATAAACTCAATTCTAGTCATACATTTAGGGCAAAATTTATTCAGCCACATGTCTTTAGTAAAAAAAATGTCAATAAGCGTATATTTATTGGTTTGCGCAAAAGTTATAGCGTCTACAAACTAGAGTACATTTTCTGGAATTTACACAGCTTTTAATTTATAACTGCCTATCTCATTTCTTGAGGTGCTTAAATGGCTGGGCAGTACAAACCCCCCCCATGACCCCATTTTAGAAAGTAGACACCCCAAGGAAATTGCTGAGGGGCATGTTGAGCCCATTGAATATTTTTATTTTTTGTCCCAAGTGATTGAATAATGACACAAAAAAAAAAAAAGTTTACAAAAAGTTGTCACTAAATGATATATTGCTCACACATGCCATAGTTATATGTGGAATTGCACCCCAAAATATATTCTGCTGCTTCTCTTGAGTACGGGGATACCACATATGTGGGACTTTTTGGGAGTCTAGCCGCGTACGGGACCCCGAAAACCAATCACTGCCTTCAGGATTTTTAAGGGTGCAAACTTTTGATTTCACTCCTCACTACCTATCACAGTTTCGAAGGCCATAAAATGCCAAAATAACAAACCCCCCCCCCCCCAAATGACCCCATTTTGGAAAGTAGACACCCCAAGCTATTTACTGATAGGCATGTTGAGTCCATGAAATATTTTATATTTTGCCACAAGTTGCAGGAATATTAAAATTTTTTTTTTTTTTGCACAAAGTTGTCACTTAATGATATATTGCTCACACATGCTATGGGCATAAGTGAAATTACACCCCAAAATAAATTCTGCTGCTTCTCCTGAGCACGAGGATACCACATGTGGGGGACTTTTTGGGAGCCTAGCCACGTAGGGGACCCCGAAATCCAAGCACTGCCTTCGGGATTTAAATATAAAACGCTACCAAAAAAAACTGTTAGCGATCGCAGGGATCAGGCCTGACTCTGCGAACGCTGCAGTTATGTGTTTAGTGTTTTGTAAGGGACAGTGATCGATCGATACTGCACTTTGGTGGGCTGGGCGGAGGGGCAAAACGCAGGTGCCAGCAGGTATCTGGCCTGATCCCGCTAACAATGCATTTTTTTGGAACCCTAAACTGCTGGGGACGCTAGTATAGATCTGATCAGATCAGATATTGATCTGTTCAGATTCTATACCACTACGGGAGGTTTATGCTTTGCACGTGGGTGTTAGCGGTACTGGCACTAACCTAGCGCTGCCTGGGGCGACACAGACCCTGACCCTAAAACCGAATTGATATCACCCGCCGGGTGATCAGGGGGTTAAACCTTTATTGGGTAATAAATGGTGGGTGCCCTGATGCTATAAAAAGCAAACTAACTAACCAGAGTCACCCGTAACACTTATACGGTGATCACTGGTGAAAGGTTTAACTAGGGGCAATCAGGGGGTTAAAATCTTTATTAGGTAGTATATGGGGGTCCCTGGCGCTATATAAAAACCTGATGGGGAACCTAAATAACTAACTGGCTAACCAGCGTCACGAGTGGCACTTATACGGTGATCGCTGGTGAAAGGGTTAACTAGGGGCAATCAGGGGGTTAAAACCATTATTGGGTAGTATATGGGGGTATCTAGCGCTATAAAAACCTGGCGGTGAACCTAAAAAAAAACTAGCTACCTAGCGGCACTAGTGACACTAATGCAGCGATCAGAAAAATGATCGCTTAGTGACACTGGCAAAAGGGGGTGAAAGGGTTAACTAGAGGCAATCAGGGGGTTAAAACCGTTATTGGGTAGTATATGGGGGTACCTAGCGCTATAAAAACCTGGCGGTGAACCTAAAAAAATAACTAGCTACCTAGCTGCACCAGTGACACTAATGCAGCGATCAGAAAAACGATTGCTTAGTGATACTGACAAAAGGGGGTGAAAGGGTTAACTAGGGGCAATCAGGGGGTTAAAACTGTTATTGGGTAGTATATCGGGGTACCTAGCGCTATAAAAACCTGGCGGTGAACCTAAAAAAATAACTAGCTACTTAGCGGCACCAGTGACACTAATGCAGCAATCAGAAAAACTATCGCTTAGTGACACTGGCAAAAGGGGGTGAAAGGGTTAACTAGGGGTAATCAGGGGGTTAAAACCATTATTGGGTAGTATATCGGGGTACCTAGCGCTATAAAAACCTGGCGGTGAACCTAAAAAAATAACTAGCTACTTAGCGGCACCAGTGACACTAATGCAGCGATCAGAAAAACGATTGCTTAGTGACACTGGCAAAAGGGGGTGAAAGGGTTAACTCTAGGGGCAATCAGGGGGTTAAACCTTTATTGGGGGGGTAGGGGGCTACCCTGGACCTAACACTAACTGCCCTGACAGTTTTTACTGTCACAACTGACACTAAATGCAGTGATCAGTAAATAAATGATCACTGCAATCAGTGACACTGTGACTGGGAGGGGGGGGCGGGTGGGGATCGGGGGGGATTTGTGTGCCTATGTGTACCTACGTGTCAGTGTAGTGTTGGTGCACACTTACTTTCTCTGTTCTCCTCGCAGTCCGGTCAAAAAGACCGCCCCGAGGAGAATGACATCACTTCCTCCCTGCCTGTGTTTACTATACACAGCGGGGGAAGCTTCTCATTCGCCAGGAGCAATCGAGAGGGGATGGCCAGAAACGGCCATCCCCTCATCCCGGATCGCTCCTGCGGCGAAACTGACCGCCGCATCCAGCAGGAGGGGGTCCGATCGGACCCCCCACCCGCTGGAAGGCAGGCACATACGGGTACGTGCTTGTGCCCGTCCATGACATTCTGCCGACGTATAGTTACATGCGGCGGTCCTAAAGTGGTTAATTTTGTTTTTCATTTTTAATCTACAGGAGGTTGTTTGGTGTTGTTGCCCCTTGTTATTCATTTCACTTTGTATTTTTGAACTGTACCTGCCTACTCGCAAATAAACTGCCATTGCGCTGACGTACATTGCCATGCGGCGGTCCTTAAGTGGTTAACATACACCCCCCACCCCCACTCCAAGAAAACACAGGGTCTTTGATAATGTCCTCTTCAGAAGAGAGAGAAAAAAAAAGGAAAAAGCCCACCCACTTACCTACCTATAACCAAAACTAAATTTGTGCAAAACATTATTTAAAGTGTAATTAAGAAGGGGGGCTTTATGGTACCCTATTGCGTGTGTCAAACAACCAGCAATGCAATATAAAAAAAAAAAATATATATATATATATATATATATATATATATAAAACAAAAAAGTATTTCCTGGACCTCCCCATGTCAGCCTACTATGGGTCAGCTCCACCCCCTCTGACCCCTCCAGGACCACCTTTTTCCTAGCCCATAAAGGGCGGCTGTCTGCCCACACCAGTGTTCTTTTTTTGTCCTCGCTCCGGACACCTTTTAAAGTTTATTTATTTATTTTTATTGTTTTTATTTATTCTTTTCTCCATCCACCATCCATCCTGTTCGGGTTCAGCCTCTCCCATATCAGAAGACACCCCCCCATAAAGGTAGTAAATCTCCTGAGGAGGTGGGTTCCCTTGGTGCTGGGATAAAAAGGTGCAGTATAAATGACTGTGTATTACTGGCAAAGGTCACTGGCAGTATAAATTACTGTATATACCATCGTTAGGCAGGTGTTGGCACTCTCTCCTTCCATGTTTTGTATGTTCAGGCAGTGATTTGGCTTGCTGGGTCTTGTAGTTCACCACCTCCACATGTATTCGTTTCAGGAAGCTCAGTTGAGCAGGTGAGGTCAGAGGTAGCTTACTCTTGGATTGCCTAGCAAACACCAGAATGCTCACTGCTGATTTGCAGCAGGCTCTGTACTCTAGGGCTAATCTCAGTCTCCAGTTGATCAATCTGCTACTCTGCTCTGGTAAGCCTGATTTCCAGGACTCTCATTTCTTACTGCTGTGTTACTTGTCTGTCAGAGTGTTTTTATTTTCCTGTGCCTTTATAGGTCTGGGGAGTTTTGCCTGCCTGCCTAGCTGCCTTAGCACTGAAGATTCAGATGGGGAAGTTTATTTTATTTTATTATTTTATTTATTTGTTTATTTAAAAGAGAGCACATCCTCTGTTTTACAGAGAGAACGGCCCAGTGTGAGCTAAATGAGGTTCCTAATCAGCATTCCAGCCTCAAAGGAGTAAAAAGGCTAGACATGACAAGTCGCAGAGTCGCATGCAGCTGAATAGACGCCTGTTGTCACAGCATTCCAGATCTCCCTTACCTCACTTTAGTCGCTAGGACCTGAGCCAAGAGAGGTCAAGACATCAGCCTCTAGAAAGAGGAAATCTGGGCGCAGACAGAGAAGATCCTCTTCTTCAGATATGTCTTCATCGCCGGCCCAGGCAGAAGAAGGATCCTGTTGGGCTTGCTCAGTTGAGTTCATCAGAAGAAAGCGGGTATGCATCAAGGAATCCTGCTCATCCTGCTGTATCTTCAACATTTGCAGATTCAGATCATGTGTTTTCAGTGCGTTTTAACTTTGACGTCGATAGCGATTCAGATCCATCTGAGGCTGAGATGGTCTCGGAATCGCATACGTTTGATTTTTGCACTGGTTCCCCCCTTGGTGGAGGCCTCAAAGAAACAGCAGAGATACTACCCGTATTTAAAGAAATCTTTACCTTCCTTCCCATTCATTTCTGAAATTAAAGGTACTGGACAGGGCCTGAGAAGCTCAATGTGCATAATAGAGTATCGAACCTGTAACCCTTGGGACACTATGCCTAAGGTGGATGCTTCATTACCTAGATTCGCCTGCCACATTACGCTTCCGCTGGAGGATTCAATCTCCTTTAGGGATCCTATGGATCGTAGAATAAACGCAGACCTAAATAGGTTGTATAGTTTGGCCGAAGCAGAATGCAGGCTGGCGGTAGTGCTCACTTCTGTGGCAGCAGCACTTGGGTTGTATTCGCACCTGTGCATTTTTGGTGCTTTTTGCGGTTTTGTGCTACCGTTCATTTACCATGGTCTCCTATGGGGCATGTTCGTGGTGCGGATCTGCAGAGTGCAGGGAGAGTGCATGAGTCAGAGTCCATCCTTAGGCAGTTGGTAGCGGAGCTGGTGGATGGATGTTCAGATGAAAGTCTGGGAAGTGGCAGCTCTTCTCTTTTGCAGTTTTCAGGACTTCTGTAGAGTTTGTGGCTGAAGTGGCTGTTGACCAGGTCAGGGAGCCGGTTCAAAAGATGACAGCAATTGATGAGGCAATTCAGTTCACATTGTGTGCTATACAAATTATTCATTCATTCATTCACAGCAAGGATGATGGCTCATTCCATCACAGCTGCAGAGCCTTATGGTTGAAGCATTGGTCGGCCGATAAGGCTTCCAAGCACAGTCTATGTTCGATTCCATTCAACGGGATGATACTCTTCAGGAAGACTTAGAATCAGCAATTCAGCAGGTTTCTGGCGGCAGATCTAGCCTAATCCTGCAGAAGAGAAAAAGACAACAGCAGCACTTTTGGTTTAACAAGAGATCCAAAGTAGGGTCCAGTGAGGCCAGTACTTACAGACAGTTTTTCATGGAAGGGAGCCAGTTCAACCTTCCAGAAACCTTCCAAGCCCAGGGCCACCGAAACTTCTAAGGCTTCAAATAGGTCCTTCTGAAGGTGTCTCCACTTAACCCTCTCAAGTAGGAGCAAGACTAGCCTAATTCGGGGGGGTTTGGGTAGTCAAATTACAAGATGCCTGGTTTGAATTATTGTCTTGAGTTCAGAACAAGGCCCCATCAGACCTTGTTCATAGAAACTGGGCTTTCTACAGATGTTTGAGAGAATATATAAGGGAGCTGTTGGCAGCAAGGGCCATCCTTCCGGTTCCAAGGCACGAATTGGGTCAAAGAGTATGTTCCCCTCTGTTTTTGGTCCCAAAGTCTTCAGGGGGTTTTGAACCAGTTTTTTTGGCCTTAAAGTCCTGAATTCTTTCATGAAGGTTCTACCATTCAAAATGGAGTCAGGGGAAACGATCATTTCCATTGTGGAGTTAGGAGACTGGATTGTTTCCATCAATTTGGCAGATCCGTATCTTCTTGTTTCCATAGACGCATCTCAGCACCGCTTTCTCTGGTTTTCCGTATAAGGCTCTCATTTTCACTTTTAATGTCTCCCATTCAGTCTCTGCATGGCTCTGAGAATGTTCTAAAAGCTACTGTCTGCTGTTGTTGGGGGCTTTCAGGGTCAAGGGAGTGCAAATATTACATTATCTAGTCGACATGCTACTTCTGGGTCCGTCAAATGAGCTCCTTCTACTTCATGTGAATTTCACCTGCAAACACTAGCTTGTTTTGTTTGGTTGTTCAACTATCAGAAGAGCCAGATGCATCCGACCCAAATGTTGGAGTATTTAGGAGTACAATTCAACATGAATCAGGGTGGTGTTTCTCTTCCTCAGAGGAAGGTCCAGGAGATCCAGTCTTAGACAAAAGCAGTGACAGCAAGGTCTTCGATGATGGTGAAGGAATGCATGCAGTATCTGGGGGTTCTATCAGCCACAGTTCCAGTAGTCCCATGGGTCAGGTGACACAGAAGGTTTCAATGCAACTTTCTTCTTCAGTGGGATCGTCACCCCTTCTACCAGAAATTCTATCTGCCAATTCAGATAATCTGGTCCCTGGTTTGGTGGTCAGTAGCTTGCAATCTTTCCGCGGAGTTCCGTTGAAGTCCTCAGAAGCAATAGTGGTGACGACCAAAACCAGTCTGGCAGGCTGCGGGGCACACTGCCTGGGACAGCAGGTTTAAGGCCAATGGAACTTTTGTGAATTTCCTAGGATTGGATGCTGTCAGACGCACTCTCTTAGCGTTACAACCTATGTTGCAAGGTCGAGCTGTCTAGATTCTTGGGCAACAATTACGGTGGCTTACGTGTCTCAAGGGGGCACAAGAAGTCACCCTCTCCTTCAGGTGACATGTCAATCTTCCTATGCGCAGAGAAGAATCTTGGCTCTTACAGCATCTTATCTCCCAGGGCCTGGGAATGGTTTTAGCAGATCACTTAAGTCGAGGCTTTGAGGATCATAACAAATGGGGCCTGAATCAATAGATCTTATGGCATTGGAAGAGAATTGTCAACTGCCTTGCTTCTTCTCCCCAACCTGGTGTCCACAGGCGTTGGGTCAGGGTGCTCTTTTCAGGTCTTGGAACTTCCCCTTGGTTTGTGTGTTCTTGCTGCTTCCATTGGCTCTCAAAATCCTGCTGAAGATTCAGTGAGAAGGATCACAGCAATAGTAGTTTTACCTTACTGGCTCAGGGAGCCGTGGTTTCCTCTGGCTTGGAGGATAAAGTTCGCCAATCCCACTGCCTCCTTGTCAAAATCTCCTGCGGAGTGGGGCCTGACACCCGAACTGCAGGAGGATGAAGTTAATAACTTGAAAGTGAGGGGGAGGCTTTAACTGGCTTGGGTCTCTCAGGTGGTGTAGTGGAGACATTATTACAGGCTCGTAAGAGGTCCACAAATGTAACCTATCACCAGATCTGGAATACTACAGAAAGGGGTTGGGACCTTGGATCTCCATCAGTGTCTAACATTTTGGAGTTTCTGCAGAGTGGTCTCTAAGAGTTAGCTTATAATTCCCTGAAGGGTCAAATCCCCACTTTATTGGCTATGTTGTGTACAAGATATTCTCTACATCCGTTGGTGATCTGATTTTTAGGGGCAGCCATAAAAATCAGACCTCCATTGAAATAGTTTTTTTCAAAAAGAGGACTTAACGCTAGTCTTGGGAACATCGCTGGTTCCTCTATTTGATCAAGCTTTCTCTTGTTCATTATTTCTTTTAACAGTTTTTTGTTTTTTTACTAGCTGTTGCCTCGGCCAGAAGGGTCTCTGAGTTGTTTGCCTTCTCATCTAAAGAACCATATTGTTTGGTGCTCCCAGACATGATAGTCCTTAGGCCAAGCTTAATATCCTAAGGTTGCCGTATGATTACTTATGAACTGGGAGATCATTCTCCCAGCCTTTCCGGCGGATACAGCTGATGATGAGTGGAGTAGGTTAGACCTCAACCTACCTGAAATGGTCTAAAAGTAGATCAGCTGTAGTTTTTTTCCCAATGGGGCCTAAAAGGGTATGCAGCCAACATCCAGAGTTTTTTCTTCCAGATTTGTCAAAGACCATGCATATTGCATACAAAACTCTGTGCCTTCCTCCTCCTTCAGAGATCAAAGCACTTTTGACGGAGGGTATGGCAGCATCCTGGGCAGCATACGCAAAGGTCACCCCTGAGGTAGTTTGCAGAGAAGCAAACTGGAGCATGCCCAACACCTTTTATTAGGCATTACAGGCTTAATTGGCTTGCCCGCCTGAGGAGACATTTGGCTCTATGGTTATTATGGCGGCTGTCGCCCATTAAAAATTTGAGTAGCATTGAGGGTTTGGCTTATTTTTTGTCTTCCCTCCCTTTTTAGAAAGCTTGCTACATCCCATAGTAGGCTGACATGGGGAGGTCCAGGAATAAGGAAAATTGTTGCCCATACTTACCGTAATTTTCCTTTCCTGGATCCTCCCCATGTCAGCTGGAGGATTCCCACCCAGTTTATCCGTCGCGAGGCAGGTATTTTTTTGAACACTGGTGTGGGCAGACAGCCACTCTTTATGGGCTAGGAAAAAGGTGGCCCTGGAGGGGTCAGAGGGGGCGGAGCTGACCTATAGTAGGCTGACATGGGGAGGATCCAGTAAAGGAAAATTACGGTAAGTATGGGCAACAATTTTCCTTCATTTTCAAATTACTATTTTCGTGTCCTATTATGTTTAAAGTTTTAATTCAATATAATCTCACTCTACTATTTCATTTTTTTTTTTTTTTTTACATCTCCACCTTTCATTTCCACCTACCCTTCTTTATGTGATTCCATTACATGTTGCCCGTCCCGTGCCTAATTGACCTCTTATCGTATTATAACTTATCCTCTTCCTTTAATGACATCAATCATCTCTCCACTGTGCCTCTCAGAGGAGGAAAAAGAAACAACACAAAAAAAAAAACCTGCCTCCTCCCAATTTCCCCTCACCAGATGCATCCGGTCCATAACGCAGCATTGCCCCAAAAAGGGTTTAATCCACCCCTATTTCTAAGGAGTAATACAGCCATCCTGCCAATGTATGTTTAAATTTATGCTGTTGGTCTTTAACCATATGTATCCATCTCTCTGCTTCCATTATTTTTTCTACCTTTCTTTTCCAATCCATTATAGTGGGACATCCAGACTGTTTCCAAAATCTAGGTATCAATATTTTGGCTGCATTTAGCAAATGGGGGGTAACACTTCTCTTAGTCTGTCAGTTGATGGTATTTTCATACAGCCATTGGTACTTCCCCCAGTATTCGAACCAAATCCACCAATGGAAGCAATTTACCCTGTGGGGCCATGCTAGCTCAATTACCCTTCTCGTCCATTCCCCAGCGATCTAAACTCCCTTTCTCTTCCCCCGAGGAAAACCAGGGAAATCCTTCCAATTGTGTTATAGGGAATATTTTGTCTTTGTCAATGGAGGTTGAGGTAATATGGGAAAGCCACTCTAGGATACAGTGTCTGGACAAGGTAAATCAGTGCCCAGGGTAAAGATGTCAAACTGCGCCCTCCCTCCCACTTCCTATATGGAGTAGTGGGAAGAATGCGTGGGGTAAACACTGATACACACAGCATTCACAGCACACCTCACCAAAACATATGTGACATATGAATTGAATAGCAGCACAAAATCTATCCCCTACAGTAAAATATGGAGCTAACAGATGTAGAAAGAAATGCTCCAGTATCATTGGGAGGAAAAAATGCCCCTGTTTTGGTGGTGTCACTAAAGATATCCCTGCTTTAGTAGTGTCACTGGGAAGAAAAATGTAACTGCATCAGTGGAGTAATTTGGTAGTGGACTTGGGAGTGGACTTGGGAGGACTCATTTGGTAGTGATATATAGGGGGAGGGGAGCTAGGAGGGTGGGGGCTCTGTGGGGTGCATTTCAGGGCCTGTTTACGCAATGTGTGGTTACCTGTGATTTTCCTCATGGATAAGCACATGTAACAATAAAGACATATGGAAAACAATTGTTTTCTGTGTGTCCTGTTCACAACAGAAAGTGGTGTTTCTCTGCATTGCAGAGATGTGTGATGTTATGCAACATATTTGCGTAATATTGCATCTCACTGATTGGTACCGCATGTCACTGTGTTGCTGTGCGTTGCCATGAAAAATGAAAAACAAAAAAAATCACTTTGTGCCATTAACATAAAGTTTACCCCCCCCCCCCAAAAAAAAGGAGCTGTGTGATGTGATAAAACACACATCACACTGCCCCCCCCCCCCCGCTGCATGTCACTACCGCTCTGGTTAAGGGTGCAAGTGTAGCACTAACCCCCAAAGGAGCAGCTGGTTTTATTGGGCTTACCGTTACCTTCTTGATCTTGTGTATGTCTAGGGGTTTCCCGAGGTTGATGGGCCAAGAATTGCAGAAACTGACACCAGATCTGCTTGAGGGATTTTTATTTGCAAAAAAGGGAATAAACAACACAGTCTCTCGACAAGGGTTAGAGGGTTTCAGGTAGAAAATTCAGGCACTCTTGGAACTTAGTCAAAACAGGTAGCCTCTCATTATAATAATCCAGAGAATAGCCATTCACAACTGGATCCTCACCCTTATTGGATAGACCTCCTTTCACTAGGCCCAACAGCCGATAGAGTGCTCAAATAAAACAAAGTCTCTGCCACAGACTTGCATATGGAACAGTTGAATAAAGTCTCTGCCACAGACTTGCATATGGAACGGTTGTAGAACGCTTGTAGTAAAGTCTCTGCCACAGACTTGATGTAGAACACTTGTAACCGAAGGATGTAGACCAATTTAGAAAGCTATCATATGGTACCAGTATCTTGCAGCCAGCCCGGCGATACCGTACGAGTGTAGATTCACTTGGGGTCTTTCAACAAAGCCCCCAGGCTCCCCTGGTCACTTCTTCAGTTGCTGGGCCTCTCCACAGATGAGACGGCATTGAATCTTCCCTCCAGTTACTTGGCCTCGGGCTAGCCAGCCCCGAGACTCAGAATTGGATGGATCTACACCCCAGGCCATGAGAATCCTGGGGGCCGGTCAGGAATCCCAGGACCAAACAGACAGAAAGTACTTCTGGACCGGAACCCAGAAGCACGTGATGTCAGTACCTTAAGTACCAGAATGCACAGCAGGATGACACGCCCACTGAGTTGGTTCCAAGAAAAATGGCACTCAATGCAGCTAAACTGCTTTCTCACACCTGTCAGAGATGAGAGCGCCACCTATGGCCAAGCAGAGCACAGTGCAATCCAGCTAGACTGGTACAGAGACCATAATTTGGTGTAATTAAAACCAAACTGCGGTTTCAGGATGGTTAAATGGAGAAAAACACGTAGCGCATGCTCTTCAGAAGCCGGCGCTACACAAGCAAGTGTGAATGGAACTTAAGGGGCCCAGTGGGGTTCTGAAGGAGGTAGAGGGGAATTCTGGGGCCAACTTTTTCTGTCTATAGTCAGTAGGGATGCGCCGAATACTCCTCTGTTTAGTTCACAGAAGAACACCTTACAGAGGAAATGTTCTAACCTGAACAGTGAACCCCATTGAAGTCTATAGGAGCCAAACAAGAAAGATCAAAAGTGCCCAATTTTAAGGCTTATATGCATATCATTGGTCATAAAAGGGGTATGGGGGTCTGGATACTGCCCTGGGAGACATGTATAAATTAACTATTTTTTTTTTAAAACAATCAGTTTTTTCAGGAGCAGTGATTTTAATTATGCAACAATAAAAATTAAAAATTCCTTTATTGCCTGGGGAGGGATCCCCTTAACGTGC
Organism: Lithobates pipiens; assembly: GCF_037356315.1. Taxonomy (NCBI): domain Eukaryota; kingdom Metazoa; phylum Chordata; class Amphibia; order Anura; family Ranidae; genus Lithobates; species Lithobates pipiens. Next base: position 105,135,205 of record NW_027507686.1, on the reverse strand, counting down.
CTGTAAAGTGGTGTATCTGTAGCATGCATAGAACATGCTATAGCAAAAATTACATTTCTAAAGAAAAGGGGCCCCCAGATTCCGTCTGTGTCAATTGGGTACATTGTACCCCTATCCATTCACCAACAAAGTGTCAAAAAGTATAACCATAAGAAACCGTTTTTGACAAGTCCTTAATAAAAAATTTTTTAAAAATGGCGTCCCTCGATGTATATCCATTGTCAAACATGACACCTGCCGGACCCAATAAATATATAAAAAATAAAAAAATGGTTTGCCTACCATCGTCTACCTCCTCTGCGCTTTGACAGTTCTCTTATAGGCAAGGGGTGGGGCCACCTAGTTACATCACCCGGTGACACCACCCCCTCCTGATGTCACGTGGCATCTGGGGGGACCCCATGGTGTTTTTTTCTTTATTTTTTTTACTGGCAATTTATTTTTAATCAGCTTCTTGTAACATTAGCAGCTGTCTGCAAATATCCCAAGATGGTTTATACTATATGTCACTGCAGATGGATACAGTCATTTGTAACTAGGCTTTAGAAATATGTTACTGTGCATTTCCCGTGCACTCCCTGATCTATCCCTAGATCCTCTCCGCTCACACAGCTGCATTCATTTACACAGATCTGTAAATGAATGAACTACAAGTCCTGTTTTTCACTGCAGCAGATGGCTTGTAGTTTTCAATGAACTGCAAGGGTACTGGTGAGTGCTATCGTAGTTCATTGATCTTCTTGGACTTCAGTAATTGTCTGTTCATACAGGAGATATGGGCAGACAGCTGTATTGAGTGTCTTCAGCAGTTGCGGCTGAAGTTTTAGGATGGGGGGCGCAAGACCTCACCCCTCCATGTTTGCCCCTCCCACTTCTCATAAGCCACACCCCTTATCCAGTAGAATCCACATCATATACCAGGCTACACATTATACACAGGGATCTGCACATCATTCACCAGGCTGCACATTATACACAGGGCTCTGTATATCATACATGAGGCTGCACATTATAAACAGGGCTCTGCGCATCACATACCAGGCTGCAAATTATACACAGGGCTCTGCACATCATATACCAGGCTGCACATTATACACAGGGCTCTGTACATCATATACCAGGCTGCACATTATACACAGGGCTCTGCACATCATATAGCAGGCTGCACATTATACACAGGGCTCTGCACATCATATAGCAGTCTGCACATCATATACCAGGCTGCACATTATACACAGGGCTCTACTAAGGCGAGCTGTAAATCGCACATATCTGCATTCTGCAACCTGTAAATCATACATATCTGCATTCTGCAATCTGTAAATCACACATATCTGCATTCTGCAACCTGTAAATCGCACATATCTGCATTCTGTAAATCGCACATAACTGCATTTTGCAACCTGTAAATCGCACATATCTGCATTTTGCAACCTGTAAATCGCACATAACTGCATTCTGCAACCTGTAAATTGCACATATCTGCATTCTTTAAATCGCACATAACTGCATTCTGCAACCTGTAAATCGCACATATCTGCATTCTGCAACCTGTAACTTGCACATAACTGCATTCTGCAACCCGTAAATCGCACATCTGCAACCTATAAATCGCACATATCTGCATTCTGCAACCTGTAAATCGGACATATCTGCATTCTGCAAGCTATAAATTGGACATATCTGCATTCTGCAACCTGTAAAGCACACATATCTGCTGGTGGGTGCTGCCGCCGACCACCTAAAAATGAGCCGTGGGGGGTGGGGGTGTGCTGATGCCGACCACCAAAAACTAAATGTAGTTAATCTGCGGGGGGGGGGGGGGGGTTGCTGCCACCGAACACCGAAAACGTAATGAAGTTGCTAAGCGGGGGGGTGCCGCCGACCACCGAAATGTATAAACTAAATGTAGTTTATCACCGGGGGGGTGTGGTGGTGGTGCAGTGCTGAGGACGAAAAGTAAATGTAGTTGATCACCAGGGGGGTGGTGGTGGTGTCGATGACCTACGAAAACGAAATGTAGTTGATCAGCGGGGGGGGGGGGGACATCAAGATTCATCAGATTCCATCAGGTTTCAAGTAGTTAAGGGGGAGGTCACTGCCGCCTGACCACCGAAAACTAGTGTTTTAATGTAAGTTGTGAGCTTCCTCCATCGGCTTACCTGCTCTCAGGATGGATTTTGAACGTGGCATATATGATTGCATAGACGTGGCGCTTCCCATATTGCACTGCGCCCGGCACCTGGCACTGGGACAAGCGCACATAAGGACCTTTTTATTACATTTTTTTCTTAAAGGGAAATGTTTAAATAAGTTTTTTTTTTTACTTTTCTTTTTTTTTACTGCCCTATGGATGGGCCGCCACTGGTGTGCAGGAGCCTGACATTGCAATAGGTCTAATGCTCAGTAGGCTCCTAAGAAAAAGTGTAACTGATCACAGATTTAGAGATTAAATTCTAGCAGATCCCTACCTCTTTTGCAAGTAAAATATTTTGTTTCACTAAATCTCCAATAAAGATTTATAAGGAGCCCGATGATATAGTGTCGTTTTCTCGGTCTGGGGTCTCATCGTAGTAAAAGGCAAACTGATCACTGTTCTTTCTGGCAAACGGATAGAATCACAGATGTATACGTTCTGACAGTAGCCCAGCCTGGGCTATTAATATATTTCAGGATTTCACCTTGAGTTAGGTTCCATTGCCTGAAAATGGAGCCCTGGACAGTGATTGATGCTTCAGTGTCTGTCGATATGTGTGTGGGCAGGTAGTGGTTCCTGCAGTCCTTTAATGCTGTGCCAGTGGGATGTTAGGGGCTAATTGTAATTCCTGGGTTTTGTGGGGTCTTTGACTGGTCTGAAGTTGCAATACAAGTAACGGTCACACATAGTCTACAGCTTGGGTCTCTAGATGCACTGGGGTATGACGCCAGAGGGACAAACAGTTAATACAGTGTGAAGATACAAATGGTTACCAAGAGTAACAAAGATTTCTCTAGCAGCCTGTCATTAAACATGTACATGTGGGAGGTGAGATAGCCTTTTGCAGTGAGAGAAATGCCGGTGTTCTGCCTAATAGAGTCCGCCCATCAAATGGTGTCCGCTCCGTACTGCGCATGCGCAGTACGGAGCAGACGAAGCTTCGGAAAATCTCCGAAGCTGAACGGCGCCTGCGCCGTGAGTGGAGGTGGTAGCCCCACCATCCAAGCGGACATAGGGTTGTGAATTTTAGAGGGCCCCTCGCGGGCGAGCTTCGCTCGCCACGCTTCGGGCTCGGCCTCGCTCCGCTCGGCTCTTTTTTATTCTAACTCTATGTCCACTTGGATAGTGGGGATAGAACCTGGACTCACGGCGCAGGCGTCGTTCATCCTCGGCAATTTTTGGAATCTGTGTTCCTGTGTACTGCGCATGCGCAGTACGCAGGGGACACTATCTGATGGAGGACGCTATTTGACAAGACACCGGCACTAACTCAGCAATGATTCATTTATGATAGTGTAGTGATGTCCCCGTGGGGTCGCTGCATGTTTCAACATCCACACATCACCCTGTAGGTCAGACTTCCATTTTAGGCACACTTTCTCCAGACAATGAACAGTGTCTTGCTTGTTTTTGTTGTTTTATTAGGGGGTTAAACTTGAATGGGGTAAAGGGACATGGGATGCCCAGATAATGAATACTTCTCAATGAAATCACTGTTGGTTGAGTCTGAATTTGACAGTCTCTTTCTCTGCACATCTCGTCCAGCACACTACATAGATCACACAGGAGGGACAGGATCAGGACAGGCTTGGAATGGGGATCAGATACAGGCTTTGGGCGGGTACAGGTTCAGGTCACAGGCTAGTAGGTCAGGGCGCAAGGGCGATACCAAGGCGAGGAGAGCAATCATCAGCTGTATTTTTTTATGAATGTCTGTAATTAGCCTCAAGTGACACCTGAACGCAGGAGGTGCTGCCTGCTCCACAGTGTCGGGTAACACTCGCTTGTGGACACCGGTATTACAGGCAAAAGATCCAACAGTGCCACCAACAGGTGAATCCCTCCACTACAGATCCAGAGTGTTGGAAGACACCCCATGGTGAACACTGGTACTGCGATCCAAGAGACCGACAGCGCCACCAACGGACGAACCCTTTCCTGACATCCCCTCTCAAGCGTCTCTTCTCCAGAGAGAATAAGTTCAGTGCTTGTAATCTTTCATTATAACTAAGATCCTCCAGTCCCTTTATTAGCTTTGTTGCCCTTCTCTGTACTCTCTCCATTTTCAGCACATCCTTCCTGAGGACTAGAGCCCAGAACTGGACAGCATACTCCAGGTGCAGCCAGGCCAGAGTCTTGTAGAGTGGGAGAATTATTATTTTTTCTCTGGAGTTAATTCCCTTTTTAACGCATGCCAATATTCTATTGGCATTGCATGCCATTTCTGAGCCTGTCATCTACTAGGACCCCCAGGTTCTTTTCCATCCTAGATTCCCCCAGAGATCCCCCCCCCCCCCCCCCAGTGAGTAGATTGGATTCATGTTTTTGCCACGTAAATGATTACTTTTATATTTTTCTACATTGAACCTCATTTGCCATATAGTTGCCCACCCCATTAATTTGTTCATATCTTTTTGCAAGGTTTCCACATCCTGCGGAGAAGCTATTGCCCTGCTTAGCTTAGTATCGTTCACAAATACTGAGATTGAGCTGTTTATCCAATCCTCCAGATCATTTATGAATAAATTAAATAGGATTGGCCCAGGAAAGAACCCTGAAGGACCCCACTTTCCACACCAGACCATTCCAAGTACTCCCCATTTCTCTTTCGTTCATTGACAGACACAGCATCTTCATCCGGACCTTAGGGTTATATCACCCTTTTAGGAGAGGACTAGGCAGAAAGAGTTTAAAACAGCAACACTTGCATAGTACCAGCCAGGGGGTGGTCCTACTGGCTATAACCCCTCACACTGCATCCAGCAGCTCAGTTTTTTTCTGCCTAGTTTAGGAGAAGGACCTGGCTCCCGGTGGGACCATTGGTCCTGGGAATTTTTTTATTTTTCTGCATTTTTGATTCCTGTGATCTACAATCAACAGCCAGGCTGGGTGACAAGCTGGATAATATACATCCAGGTAGTCTCCCCAGCCTGGCCACTGAGCGTGAGCAGACCTTAGCTACGTGCTGGGTCGGCCACGACATGCCCCGTCTGATCCAGGGGCAGCTGGTGAGCTATATGGTCCAGGGCACACATATGACCGGGCTACTGCTCTCCGTGTCACAGTGTGCCATGGCTGCACCACCCCGTACTGCTCGGGTGATGGGTCTGTCCATGGAATGCGTCCAGCAGTCCCTACAGGAGGGGTAAGTATGATTCCACTTGTCTCGGCAGGATGGAACAGCTGGGCATTCCCTGGGAGGTAGACTAGGGGGTCTCCCACTCTCCCTTCTCTCCCTCCCCATGCTATGGGCCGCTGTGACTGGGCACATGAGGGTGCGTTACACGTTCCTGGCTGGGGGACCTCCGGGGGGCTCCCGATCCTGGCAGGGGGCTGCGCTGGGTGTTGGGGGTCCGCTCGTTCCTCTTTCATGTTTCTGGGCCACGGTGGGGTGTTTTGGTGTGTATGCTATGTGGGGAGGCTGTCGTGTGCTCCGCTGCCATTTTCCTGAGGTTGTGGCCATTTTTTTGTAGCCACAGCCAGTTTTTTTCTTTCGCCCATTTTCTGAAAGCCCGGCGGCCATTTTCCCGGTGCCCTCAGTCGTTTTTTGGTGAGGCGGCCAGCGGCCATTTTCTAGTAGCCTCAGCTTGTTTTGCCTCTAGCGTATCATGGGTTACCTGGATGACCTCCTTCTGAGGGCAGCTTCCGCCTCAGAATTAAGGGAGGATGTGGCAATCACCATGCAAACTCTTTGGGAGTTTGGTTGGGTACTGAACCTACAGAAGTCGGTGTTGGTGCCGACTCAATACCTGGAGTACCTGGGCTTTCTTCTGGACTCCTCAGAGGCGAGAGTCTTTCTCCCTTCGGACAAGCTGCAGACTATTCAAGCTGTGGTGAAGTTGTTGGTGTCCCGCAGGTGGTTGTCACTGCGTTTTTGCATGCGAGTCCTGGGTCTCATGATAGCCACTTTCGAGGCGGTACCATATGCTCAATTTCACACTCAAGTCTTGCAAAAGGAGATCCTGTCCAAATGGGACAAATCTCCATTGTCCCTGGATTGTCAAATTCGGGTGTGCCAGCTAGTCAGGAATTCCCTGCTCTGGTGGCTGAGGTCACCGGCCCTTCGGTCCGGGAAGTCGTTCCTTCCTCTTCATTGGATGGTGATCACAACGGACGCCAGCCTGACCGGTTGGGGGGGAGTTTGGGGCGTACATGTCAACCATCAAGGAGGAACAAGGAGCTTGGCTTCAGCACTGGAAGTTGCTCACATCCTGCGGTGGGCAGAGCGGCGCGTGCAGGCTCTGTCGGTTGTGTACATTTCGGGTGTAGAAAACTGGCAAGAGGACTACCTAAGTCATCAGATGCTGGACCAAGAGGAATGGTCACTGCATCCGGATGTATTTCGGCTCCTTTGCCTAAGGTGGCGCACGCCAGATGTGGATCTCCTGGTTCTCGACTCAATCGGAAGGTACAGAGGTTTGTGGCCAGGTCAAAAGATCCCTGGGTGGACGCGGCAGATGCGTTGGTGGCTCCATGGGTGCGTTATGGGCTGATTTATGCCTTCCCATACTCAAACTTCTACCACATCTGCTTTGCAGAGTGGAGGCTGAGAGGATTCCGGTGATTCTGATTGCACCAGATTGGCCTCTGTGTCTGTGGTACGCCAACATAGCATGAATGGTGGCGGATGTTCCTTGGTGGCTGCCGATGCGAGAGGACCTTCTTTCGCAAGGTCCAATACTTCATCCTGCTTTACCGTCACTGGCTTTAACGGCATGGCTGTTGAAAGCTAGATGCTAAGGGACCAAGGTTTGTTGGATTCGGTAATCTCCACTATGCTGAGGGCACGGAAGTTATCTTCTCAGAAGATTTATCATCGTATGTGGAAGGCCTACATCTACATGTGTGAGGAGATGGGGTGGCGTCCGCACACATAGTTTCCAGGATCCTACTGTTTTTACAGTGAGGAGTGGATCAAAAACTTGCCTTAAGCACCATTAAGGGGCAGATATCAGCTTTGGCTGTCTATTTTCAGTGACCCTTGGTGACCCATTAATTGGTGAGTACATTTGTTCAGGGAGTTCGACATGTGACCCCTTCGGTTCGACCACCACTGCCTCCGTGGGATTTGAATCTGGTCTTCTCGGTGCTTCAGAAACCGCTGTTTGAAAACATTAGGGAGATACGCTTATTGACACTCTCTCAGAAATAGTCTTTCTTGTGGCTATTACATCTGCCAGTAGGGTTTCCGAGTTGCAAGTCTCCCTACCTGGTCCTCCTCAAGGATAGGGCGGTGCTGCGCCCACAGCCTTCATTTCTTCCAAAGGTTGTTTTGGCTTTTCATCTAAATGAGGGCATTGTGTATCCGTCCTTATGTCCTCAGCTGTCACACCTCAAAGAGGTTGCTTTGCATTCCTTGGACGTGGTCTGGGCACTGCGGGTGTATCTGTTTGGTACGGTTCCTTTTCGGAGGTCAGACTCGCTGTTTGTATCGGTGGTTGGTCTAGAGAAGGGCCTGGCGGTCTTGTCGGCCACCATTTCTTGGTGGATCAGACAGATTGCGGTTCAAGCTTATGCGGGCGCCTCCCTTTCCTGTCACGGCACATTCTACCAGGGAAATTGGTGCCTCCTGGGCTTTCCTACACCAAGCGTCTGTTTCTCAGGTGTGTAAGGCGGCGACCTGGTCGTCCGTTCACACTTTCACTAAATTTTACAAGGTTGATGTGAGCGCATCTTCGGATGCTTGCTTCGGCCACAAGGTTTTGCAGGTGTATGTTTAAGGTTGCAACTCCTCCGTTGAGGAGCTCTGGTTGTTATGGGTGGAGTTATTTTCTTGCTGTTCGCACCCCTCGTTTTGTTGACACTGCTTGGGGACATCCCTAAGGTCAAGATGAAGATGCTGTGTCCTTCAATTAACTAAAGAGAAAATAGGATTTTTTTACTCACTGTAAAATCTTTTTTTCTGAAGTTCATTGACGGACACAGCACCTACCCCTCCTATTTATGTTTTGTACTGCTTTTGACGAACTGAGCTGCTGGATGCAGTGTGAGGGGTTATAGCCAGTAGGACCACCCCTGGGCGGTACTGTATGGTTTTGCTGTTTTTAACATGTTCTGCCTCATCCTCTCCTAAAGGGGTGATATAACCCTAAGGTCAAGATGAAGATGCTGTGTCCATCAATGAACTTCAGAGAAAGGGATTCTTCCTTAATCTAGTCATCTTTGCCTGGGGCTTTCAGCCGCTAGTGGGACGGTTTTAACCCCCGCTAGTGACTGAAGAAGGGTTAAGATGACCTGCAAAGGGGTGTCCATTCAGTTCAATGGGCCGGAGCGGTGTATACACTGCTCCAAAGATGCTGCTTGCGGGACTTTTTTTTACCATCCTGCAAGCGCACCGATTCAGTGTAAAAGCCCTCAGGCTTTTACACCGGAGAGACAGGAGAGGCTCATTACAGGTGCTATGCAGTTGCTATTTTTAGTGCTGTAAAGCACCTCAGTGTGAAAAGGCTTTGATAGATTTGTTTGGCAAGAACGATTTTTCATGAATCCCTGCTGATTACTGTTAATGATACAGTTTTCATTACTAAAATCTTGTATATAGTCCCTTATCATCCCTTCCATGATCTTGCATACTATTGATGTTAGGCTAACTCGTCTGTAGTTCCCAGGGATATATCTTGGTCCTTTTTTAAGGATTGGTGCTAGGTTGGCTTTTCTCCAATCAGTTGTTTCCATAGCAGTCAGTAGTCATAAAAATTAGGAACAATGGTCTGGTAATTAGTTGACTGAGTTCCTTAAAGACCCTCAGGTGCAAGCCATCTGGTCCCAGTAAATTATTTATGTTAAGTTTTTAAAGTCTGTTTCTAATTTTGTTCTCTGTTAACCATGAGAGTGCCTCCTGGGTCGTGTCCTCAGGATAAACCTTGCAGTTTTGGTTATTGAAGCCCCATGTTTCAACCGTGAAGACTGAAGAGAATACAGGCCTTCGCCATCTCACCATCCTTTGTAACCAGATTTCCTTTATCATTCTTTATGGGGTCAATATGATCTGTCCTGCCGCTATAACTATTTATATACTTAAATCATTTCTTGGGATTTTTTTTTACCCTCCTCCACTATGTGCCTTTCATGTTCTATCTTAGCCGCCCTGATTACACCCTTACATTTCTTATTGCATTCTTTATACAGTTGGAATGCTGACGATGACCCCCCAGCCTTGTATTTTTTGAAGGCCTTCTCCTTTGCTTTTATATGAATTTTTATGTTGGTGTTATGCCAGCCAGGGCTATTATTAGCTCTTTTAAATGTATTTCCCTTTGGGATGCACTGGCTAATACACTTATTTAATATGTTCCTAAAGCACACCCATTTTTCCTCCTGTCAGAAACCATGATTCAGACTGAGACAGAAATACAGTTAATTCACACTTGTTTAATAATAATAATAAAAGGTACACAGAGTAAATGTAGTCAAAACATAACCAGAGTTCAGGAACCGGAATGGTTAGTCAGAGAAGCCAAAACGCCAGGGAGCCAGAGATGAGCGTAGTAGAACAGCAAGCAGGATCTGGCTCCAGAAGGAATGTCAGCCAAGCAAATATTTAACAGGAGCACAGGAGAGCGTCTCTAGAGATGTGACCAAGGTGAAGGCTTTGGACTGGACGGCTTAAAGCGGTGTTACAGCCGTAAAAGAAGAAAACACTGTAGATGCTGACTTTTAATAAGGACAATTACCTTTCCAGCGAGCCTGGCATGTCGGCTACCTGAGGCCGATCCATCCATGGGATCGGGTGCCGGTGCATCTTAACGAAGGGAAACAGGCAGTGGAGCTTTGCGGCTTCACTGCCCGTTTCCTACTGTGCATGCGTGAGTTGCGCCGTGTTTTGTGAATGGCCCCTTGTTTTCTAGGACACACACATGTCCCAGAAGACAACAGGGCGGCTCGCCGAAGAGGAGGAAGCTCCACGGAATAGGAAGAGGCAGATTAGGAAGACTAAAAATAAAAAACAAAAAAATTATAATAGACACGCCCTAAAGAGTAAAACTAGATAATTTATTAGCTATGATAAAGCAGAGTACAAATAGGCATCCAGAAAATCCCCCAACCCCCTATAAATAGACCAGGAGGAAGTCCTGTCAGACAGGGGCTAACTCCCAAAAAAGTCTATATCCTCCCCAAAAAAAACCCTACTAAAAACAGATGATCAAAACCCCTTTTTCACAATGGAAATAAAGACAAGCAATCCGTGGATCCCTCCCTCCCTCAATACAGAGAACTCCCAAAGCAGCACCTGTTATTAACCCAAATCACCTAAGACGAAAACTAAACAAAAAAAAAATTCCTGAAGAGGACAGTATGATTCTAAATGTAGAAATGTTCACACTGTTCCATTCGGAATGGCTCAGCTAGACAACCTACACAGATTAAAACCCCAACAGTCACTGGTCAGTCTGGGACATCAAAAGCGTCTTTTAGGCATCATCAATGTATAAAAATTCAGATAACAATCAGTTAAGGGTATGTACCATATTCCTCTCAATATTTCCATATATCTTCCATCATGTTATTTTCTGCTGTTTTTATCCTGCACAGTGCAACGGGTGACAGACACTAATTAGATTATTGAAACCAATGCCGTCCAGGTTAATCAAACAAGTAAAGCCACATGTAACCTTCTGTCGAGGTGCCACAACGTGCAGATATATCATCTAGACAATGAAAGCCATATATAAAGCTCTTTTGGTTACTGATAGCTGTTTTTTTGAAAATCCTCTTCAGAGTATAGTAAAATTCAATCTGTTGGTCATATACATACCAATTTCATCCAGCTGATTGCTTATGTGGTTGATCCTGATTCGGGTTTACCGCAGTGTCAGTCTATCACATATATTCAAATGGTAATCCACGGACTAATGTTTAATCCATGTCTATAGCCATAGTGTCCATCAATGGCAGATGGTTGTCTGTATATAGGTTGTATGAGTTGGTCATTACCTACTTATCATCAAGCAATTGTTCAAAGTCCTCAAATCCATATAGAAAGTGTTGACCTGGATCGGTCAATAGTAGGGGTGCTCACCCAGCTTGAAAAGCTTACATGTTTAGTTCCACAAGGGGCGGAACTTCATCAGAGCTTTTTTTGTTTTTTTTATTTTTTTGGGTTCCTTATTGTTGATTACACACCCCCCGGAATATATTCAGTGAGCGCTACTTATTAGATATAAGTGGGATTCCCATGTGTTCTCTATTTTTTGTATACAGATTAGGAAGACTGTGCAAGTGAAGAAAATACAGCAGTATGTGAGAATAAGTGAAATAACATAAAAAAAGCTGCTAACACTCAGACAAACAAAGTCCAAACAGTGATACAAAAATTATAGTGTAGAAATAAAATAAAGTCCAAAGTGAATAATATCACAATAAAATAAATCATATAGTAATATGTGAAAAAACGACAGCAATGAGCGCTGATCGAATGGCCAATGTCCACATGTAAGTGTCCAATGAAGAAACTGTTCCATCTATTCACAGCTTATATTCCAAGTTATCTCTAATGGTAAGGCCAATATATACAGATAAGAGAATGGGTACTCTTACCATAGCAGATGGATACATAAACCATATGTGCGATGAGTCATACAAGCTTGTAAGGCTGGATAGCCAATGAAGGACGGTGCTCCAACTGGATGATGTCACACAGGCTGAAGCTCAAATTCATATCCACATAGATAGGAGTCGATGGTTCAGAGTCAATGGCTCAGAAATGGATGAGCAACCAAACCGATCCCCCAAAAGGATGATCCAGGGATATCCATCAAAGAGGAAAAAAATATGGAAACGCTCCACATGGCGTAGATCAACCAATAAAGGTTTATTGTAAAAATATGGAAACGCTCCAAATGGCGTAGATCAACCAATAAAGGTTTATTGTAAAGTAAATAAAATACCATACAAAAAGACTGGTAAGAGCATAAAAAATCACGTGATATCTAAAAAAGCAATATGAGAAGCAGAATGTGCCGGCCCGAGGCGTTGGACTACTAAGTCTTCAACTGGGGCATTTCCTGACCTCCCCATATTGCTATAATATATAGACTAAACAATAATTGCAAAATTGGAAGGATCCGCTCCCATCATGGTGGACCCGGAAGTGAGCCTAGCGTCCTCCAGCTCAAGGTTCATATTAACCTATACATACAATAACATTAAAATCAATCCCACCTCAAATATAGGAGACTGAAAATAAATCCATCCCCAAGTGATCAAAACCCAGTATGATTAGGCTAGGACTCAAAACACAGGAACTAAATCAGTTCCATTTGCATCCCAAGCCTCGTAATGAGTGGCAGAAGTAACGGAAAATGTCACTTCTGCTCTGACTCATAACACACCTCCCCTGTGTCTCAAGCCTTGTAGCGATCAGCGGAAGAAACTAGACATCACTTCTGACCTCACTCAAGAAAACGGACGTCAAACCCGAAGAATAGGGCACAGCTTCTGCCGGCCAAGGGTACAACCCCAGATCCGGTCAGTAGAAGCAACGCCATAGGGCAGTGTCAATGCCCATAATCAGGCGCTCCACGTCACTAACCTAGTGACGTGGTAACGCCGGAAAGAGGGGGAGGATGCCACCAATTGTAAACAGAAATAGAGAGCACATCAACTGACAAAGGAATAGCACCAATAAAAATATAATCACCATCACAAAATACATAGGGAAAACGGGTCCATTCCAAAGGTATTGGTGCACTACTCTCATAGTGGAAGAACATCTAGATGGGCAAATACCAGATATATACAGCAACTACTACTGCAGGGAAAAATAGTTATTTGAAATTATACTAAAATACAGCGCCATCTTATGGACAAGAATTACATCACACAACCTCTAGAGACACATAATGTGTCCCATACGCTCACACCAAAGAGATCATAATCTCAATAATCAGATCTTGATGGTGACCGTATAGCAAATAAGTAGATGAAGGACCAGCCAGATAATGGTGCAAAGGTGGGGCCACATAAATATAAATAACCCCAAGAAATAAACTAAAGACTAACCTACAGCAAAAAGTAAGTAAATAGGGGTGCATCACAAACCCGAGACCCTCAGAGAGAAGGCGCCACTCAATGAAACAATTGATATCCAAATCAACGTTCATACCATGGTGTGAGTAGCACCTTAACTATAGCCAGTAGGTCTCGAGCTGCGAGACACCCCTAAGGTTGGACTCGCCCCTCCAGCATGGAACAAATTTGTCAATAACCTGGAACAAAGTCCCTGTCGGATCTTTACCATGGTGTTCCAGGTAGTGGCGGGGAACACTATGCTTGACACGCCCTTTTTTAATCTTTGCTATGCGTTCATTAACTCTGACAGAAAATGTCCTTATAGTACGTCCAACATATTGCCTCTTGCGAGGGCAAGTGATCAAGTAGACAATATACTTCATAGCCCACGTAGTAAAATGTTTCATATTGTAAATTTGCGATGTTACAGTAGAAACAAATGTTCTTGGTTTACATCTAGAAACATTGTGCAGACACACGTTGCACTTCCTACAAGGGAAATAACCCTTTCACTCAGAAAAAAAGGAAACAGCACGTGGAGGGTCTATAGTGTTGGGAGCCACTTCCCCCCGGATGGAGCGAGCACCCCGATAAATGATGTCAGCCTGCTCAGGTAAGGCCAGTCCCGGCATCCTATCATTAAGCAAGACTTTCCAATGTCTATTTAGTATTTTCTTAATCTCCCTATGCTGGGTCGAAAAAGATGTGAAGAAAGAACATTTAAAGTGGTTCCCTCTCGCCTTCTTGGGGTGACTAGCCAATAAAGAATTCCTATCCACCTCCTTGACAGCCTGAATGTCTCCATCCAGCTCGCCAGGCTTGTAGCCTTACTCCACAAATCTCTGCTTAAGTATCTGAGACTGTGTGAGAAAGTCACTCATATTAGAACAGTTGCGTCAAAGATGCAGAAACTGTCCTTTGGGGACAGATTTGAACAGATTTGAACCATTGGTAAATTATGTTGAGGTGCTTATATTAGTAAAGTCTGTATCGAATGTTAGGGGTTGGTATCCTCATCCTTATTTTGCACAAAATTTGGAGAAAAGGGCATAAGCACAAGAAACTCCCATATATTGCCGTGCCAATATATGGAAGGACTGTCCCGATACCATAAATAAAATTTAAATTTTATTACATAACACCCACCTGGGTGGGATTGGTTAGGCTAATTGGTGTTGGAGGTCTTGAGAAGGGACTCTAGCCCCCGGTTCGGGAATGTTTTCTTGTTTATTTTAAGCCTATATTGGGGGTGGTCTCTCTGTATATCCCACCTGTGTGATACTGTAAGCTGTATGTTGTGAAATTCTGTATGTTCTATTGTTGTTGTCCATGTGCCTGTTATTTCTTCCGGCATTAAATAAAAGAATTACAAAAAATTTTTTTTATTACATAACAAAAGAAAAAGGTACAAATACACATATAAATATTAAAAGAGGAGAAGTTACAGAGCCTAGAAAAGCTTCATAACATTCATATAAGCATAGAACCACAATGTACAGGCGTCTCCAAATCTCTGATGTACAGGAGAGGCCAGTACTCCAAGAAGGAAGTTTATGCTCAAAATTGACTAGTTTCGCGATCATTAGTTGCTTCTTCAGGAGATGTTTGGGACATATCTAGTTTAAGTAGACAATAATTTTCAGTTAAAAAATGCAATACAAACAACATAATAATCATACATTGGTTACAGGGAGTTTTCTTCAAACATTAGCAAACAGAGAGATGAGGCTTACCAATCAGGGACCCCAAGGTACGCGCAGCTGGGGTGGCGCTCTCAACTCCACAATGAAATCCATAGACAGGTGGATCCAGGGCCTCTTTCCATTGGGTATGGGTTGTAGGAGGCCCACTGGAAGGTGTCATGGAGTCTTACTCTGAGCACAAACGGAACAGGCAGCTACGAAGGCGGTTACATCAGCATGTAGACTAGGCCACCAGAATTGTTGGGAAATGGCCCAAAAGAGTTGATTCTTCCCAGGGTGGCCAGCAGCCTTGGGAGAATGGTAAGTTTGGAAGACGGCAGTACGGAGACTCTCTGGGACAAAGCAGTAGTCACAAGGTTTCTCAGGAGGAGCATGGACCTGAGCAGCAAGAATTTTGTCACCTAAAGGAGAAGTGAGACTGGTGCGAACCGTAGCCAGAATACAATGAGTAGTAATTAGAGGAACCCGAACCGACTCCATCTTGGAAGTGGAGGAAAATTGTCGTGACAAAGCGTCAGCCCTTACATTCTTAGTACCGGGTAATAATGAGACAATGTCATTGAAACTAGACAAGAAAAGAGCCCATCTCACCCTTCTGGGAGAGGTCAGTAAGAATGATAACTGGCACAGTGGTACCTTCGAAGAGATGTCTCCATTCTTTCAGGTCTAAAATGATCGCTAACAGCTCTCTGTCACCAATCTCAGGTGACAATTTCTTGGAAAAGAAGTCACAAGGATGCATAGCGCTCTCAGAGGTAGGATGTTGAGACAGAAGGGCACCAACTCCAGTGTCAGAAGCATCAACCTCAAGGATAAAAGGTAACATAGGAGCAGAAACAAAGGCAGCTCTCAAAGGCATTAATGGACTCCAGAGACCAACTCTGTGGGTTACCGTCCTTTCTGGTCATATCAGTCAGGTGCTTGACCAGAGACGAGAAGTTACGAATAAACTTCCGATAATAGTTGGCAAAGCCAAGAAAACGTCACAGGGGATGTAAACCCACAGATCGGGGCCACTGTAGGACTGCTGAAAGTTTCTCTGGGTCCATTGAAAAACCAGCAGCAGTGGAAATGTATTTAACCTGTTCACGATGGAATTCACACAACTCCAATTTACATTAGAGATTGTTCTCTCTCAGTTTCTTAAGCACACGACAGACATTTGTGTGAAGAGGTGCACAGGGCTTTGGCTACCTTCTGGAAGCATGTCTTCCTGCATTGTGGTGACCAGGACAGAATCTATATCCAAGGATAACCAATAACCAGCGGAAACTTTGGTGAGGAAATAACTTGGAATTGGTTTATCTCAAGGTGAAGAGCCCCTTCGGCCATGGACAATGGAACAGTCTCATGAGTCACATGGGCAGGCCGTAGAGGTCTCCCATCAAAAGTCTCAATGGCAAGTGGAGTGTCACGCAGCTGCAGCGGAATCGAGTGCTTAGACACAAAGGCAACATCAATGAACAGGCCTGCAGCCCCAGAGTTGATTAGAGGCTGTATCTCGACGGACGATTCAGCCCAAGAAAGGGTAACTGAAACCAGAGGCTTATCCATCTGGATAACTGGGGACGAAACAACGACACCTAAGGTCTGTCCATGACATGACCTCAAGGTTCAGGCATTCCCTGAACAAGACTTTAAAAAGTGGCCTGCCTGGCCACAAAGGTACATTCTCTCCCTCCTCCTAAGCGTTCTCTCATCTGCAGAGAGATGCATGAAGCCCAAGTGTATGAGTTCATCTTTACAGACCAACTCAGTACCAGGAGCCATGGGAGGTGAGGGAGGCAAGCGCTTCTTAAAAGGGAGTCTTTCTCTCTGGGTCTGGAGTCAATGAGGATGGTAAACGTGATCAACTTCTCCAGGTTAGTGGTTGCTATCTCATTGTTGATGATATTCGAGAGACCATGCGAAAAAAACAGCCAGGAGGGACACATTGTTCCAAGCAACCTCTGCTGCCAGAGTACAGAATTCAATGGCGTAATCGGCAACAGATCTCGTACTCTGTTTGATAGACATGAGGCACTTGGCAGCAGAAGCAGAGCATGCGGGAACGTCAAATACCCTTTTAAAAGAAGCCACAAACTCAGGGTAACTCAAGACAACAGTTTTTTTTTGCGTCTCCCATAGAGGGTTTGCCCGGGCCATGGCTCTCTCAGAAAACAAAGATATCACGAAACCTACTTTGCTTCTGTCTGTGAAAAAAGCCTGGAGCAGCATCTCAAAGTATATCTCAACCTGGTTGAGAAACCCTCTGCATTGGACTGGATTGCCCCCAAATCGCTGGGGAAGCAGAGTGGAACCAGACATACCTCTTATAGAGGTAATATTTGAGGCGTGTGCCTGCACAGAGACTGGAGCAGCAGCAGGGATGGCCTGCAACACAGGTGGTACCGGAGCAGCCACAATGGGAGATTCCAGGTGAGCCGTGTGACTCAGGAGCGTTTGTAATGCCATGACAAACTGATCCATGCGGTGATCCTGCTCATCCAATCTGGAAAAATTATTACCAACAAGTGGATTGACTGCATCTTCTGAATTCATGGCCTTCGCCTACTGTCAGAAACCATGAATCAGACTGAGACAGAAGTACAGTTAAATCACACTTGTTTAATAATAATGAAAGGTAAACGTAGTAAAAACATAGCCAGAGTTCAGGAATTAGAATGGATAGTTAGACAAGCCAAAACGTCAGGGAGCCAGAGATGAGCGTATTAGGACAGCAAGCATGATCTGGAGTCAGAAGGAATGTCAGCCAAGCAAGTCTTTAACAGGAACACAGGAGAGTGTCTCTAGAGATGTGACAAAAGCAGAGATCATCTGGACGGGACGGCTTAAGTAGGCAGGACTGACGAGCATGATATCATCAACAGGTGAGTTACTGTAGAGAGATAAGAGTTGGCAATTAGCTGACAGCTCAGCGGTCAGCTTTGAATGAAGTGCTCAGGCCAGCCCTGACATCTCCATGTTCTTTGTTCCTAGGATTTTATCCCATTTAGTATCTTCTAGCAAGGAGCGTAGTTTCTGGAAGTTGGCTCTTTTGAAATTCAGTGTCTATGTATTCCCCTTATGTTTCCTATTTGTGTGATTTATGCTGAAATGAATTGACCTGTGATCGTTGTTTCCTAAGCTGCCCTGTATTTCTACATCCACAATCAAGTCTGTATTGTTGGTAATCAGTAGGTCTAGTAACGCATTGTTTCTTGTTGGTGCATTTACCATCCGACCCATGAAATTGTCCTGTAAGACATTTAGGAAATGGCGAGTCTTAAGCCCCATACACACTATCAGTTTTTCTGCTGAGTTTTTCCTTCAGGTTTACCAAAACCATGTAGTGCAAGGGCCTGCCTGATTGCATACAAATTGAAACTCCTAAGGTTTGACCTCATATTATATGGTTTTGGTAAATCTGAAGGAAAAACTCAGCAGAGAAACTGATAGTGATGAATGTGTGGTTCCTTCGGCCCAGTCTATGTTTGGATTACTAAAATTCCCCATTATAAGGACACTTCCCATCCTTGCCACCATTCTGAACTGTGATAGGTGGTCAGTCTCCACCTCCTTCCTCAGGTCAGGGGGCATATAGCATGCTCCCATTATTACTTTCTCCTTGGTTTCCTCCTTGAGATATATATATAGTTTTTTTTGTTTTGTTTTAGGGTTACAAATGCTTTAATTCTGACCCCTGTGCTCTGTTTACTTAATCCTGACCACTGCACTCAAAACATTATTCACTTCTGACCACTATTCTCTTCTTTTTTTTTTTTTTTATCGAAAAACAAACTTTATTGAAAAAAGAAGGAAACAGATAAGATAACATACATAGTAGGCATACATACGGTACATCAAGTAACGAGGGCCAACCTGGCCAAGGCAGTGTTGCATACACGAGTGCTTTGGGTTAGCTGCGCTGTATAGGGTTTAGACACCCATCATGGGTAGAGTCATTATAAAGCTAATTTGTGTCAACCGGGGGAGGGGGAGCAGGCATAGAAAGAAAGAAAAAGGGGAGGGGTAAGGGGACATAATAAAAGTAGGCCCATGAGGTGGAGGAAGCACAGAAAGGGAAAAGCAGAGGGGGGAGGGGGGCAAGGGATCAATATAACAACATTTCAAGTACATGTCTCCCCATCCCCCAACCATCTACCCCAGATCTGCTCGTATTTAAGTGGACATCCTCTATGTGTATAGATCAATTTCTTATACGGGAGGGTATCATTAACCTCTTTCTTCCAGCATTGGACCATGGGGGGGAGGGCCTGCATCCAGCCACGAGCAATCACTTTTCTCGCCAGGAACAATGTTTCATGTAAAAAGGTGCGAAGGGATTTGTCAGCATCTAATTCTGGCAATAGACCAAGTAGGCACAGCTTTGGGTCAAGGCTAGCAGGAGAGCCCATCTGGTCATGGAGAAAGTGAATTACCTGTATCCAGTATGTTTGGATAACCGGACAGGACCATATGAGGTGATAGAAGGAGCCTGGAGTGTGGTCGCATAAGCGGCATCCTTGATTATACGTGGGTTTGAACCGTGCTATCTTCTAGGGGGTCAGGTATGTCCTATGTATAATGTACAGCTGTGTGAGTCAGTCCGAAAGCCTGGGGGAGACTCTCTTCACATCCCCCAAGACTTCATCCCATTCCTCATCCTCAATTATTCCAACATCCACCTCCCATCTGGCCTTAGCGGCATAAGCCAATGCCCCGGTTCCTGGGATACGGATGGTGGAGTATAGGGTGGAGATCAACCTGGTTGGCTCAGCACCTGTGATTATATCCACTATAGGAGGGACTGTCAGAGTGGGGTTGGAGCCGGCAAATTGAGTCTGTAGCGCATGTCGGAGCTGTAAATATCTGAAGAAGAGATGGTTAGGGAGTGTGAATTCTTCCTTCAGCGTTTGAAAGGATTTAAGCCCAGTGTTGGTCATAATTTGGTGCATGTACAGGATCCCATAACGTGTCCAAGCTGCGGGGTCTGGAACGGACAGCAGTTCGGGCAAATGAGTGTTGAACCAGAGAGGAGTGTAAGAATGAACCTGTGGGGTCCCAAGTTTTTTAAGGGCCGTCCGCCATATCCTCCGGTGGTGCGTCAGCATGTCTACTTTGTGATGGGGAGAACGTCTTGACAATGGGGACCTAAGGACTGACTGAAGTGGGGTGTGGGCAGGGTCGTCAGGGCGTTTACAAAGTAATGTCTGGTATCTTGGTAGCTCGCTCTTGTCAAAGTGATAAAAATGGGACAATTGGGAGGCAAGATGATAATCCTGGAAATCTGGAAGAGCAGCCCCTCCCATTGTCACTGGGTTTTTCAGAATTCTCCAAGACAATTTGT
The DNA here is from genome assembly GCF_037356315.1 of Lithobates pipiens. Classification (NCBI taxonomy): domain Eukaryota; kingdom Metazoa; phylum Chordata; class Amphibia; order Anura; family Ranidae; genus Lithobates; species Lithobates pipiens. The sequence goes on along the minus strand of NW_027507686.1, from coordinate 105,114,966 downwards.
GTCTGCGGTGGCCCCATATAAATGAATTAAGAATTGATTCAATCGTCTTGAAAAAATTTTGTGGTATATACAGGGGTGCATGCCACACCAAATAAAGTATCTTGGGCAGGAGTATCATTTTGACCAGATTGATGCGTCCCATAACACCCAGAGGTAGTCTGGCCCAGGTTTGTGTCTTGTTCTTGATCAGGGTGTAAAGGGGTTCAATGTTTAGGGGTACATAGTCTGTCAGCGATCTAGTGACCTTCACTCCTAAATACTTGATCAATGAAACCCTAGGGAGATTTAGAGGAGGGGACGTGGGTACAGGGGGGAAATGATCGAGCGGAAGGATCTGGGATTTAGATCAGTTGATGCTCAGACCCGAATGACTACCAATACAGTCTATGGTGTGAAGGGCTGCAAGAAGGGAGGGACCCGAGTCGGCTAAGTATAGAAGTGTATCGTCAGCATACATCCCGATCTTTTCTTCCAGATGTCCTATCCTAAGGCCACGAATTCTGGTGTCTGCACGAACCATAATAGCCAGTGGTTCCACAGCCAATGCATACAGCATGGGAGAAAGGGGGCAACCTTGTCGAGTCCCTCTCTCCAGCGGGAACTGATCAGAGAGCCAGCCGTTCACAAACACCTTGGCCCTCGGGGATTGATACAGGAGTTGGACCCATCGAATAAAGTTGGGGCCAAGTCCAAATCCCGAGAGGCACTCCCACAGGTAGTTCCACTCCACGGAGTCGAAGGCCTTGGCAGCATCTAAGGCCACCACGACCCGCGTCCGACTTCATCATGGGATCCCTGGATGTTCATAAGTAAGCGGCGGATATTCATGGCAGTGTTTTTTCCTGGCATAAAGCCAGTCTGGTCAGAGTGGATCAGTGAGAGGATGACCTGATTAAGGCAGGAGGCAAGAATCTTGGCCAGTATTTTAATGTCGACCTGTAGTAGGGAGATAGGTCTATATGATTCCGGATAGTTTGGGTCCTTCTCGGGCTTGGGAATTACTACTATTTGTGCTTCTCTCATGGAGGGGGGTAGGATTCCCATGTCAAATATGGATTTATATAGGTTATGGAGTTTAGGGGTCAAAATTTCAGAGTAGGTGGCATAAAATTCAAGCGGTAGACCGTCCAGTCCTGGTGCTTTAGAAGTGGCCAGAGAGGAGATAGCCTCGGAAATATCCTCTTCAGTAATGGGGCCCTCTAAAAGGTCACGTTGGGCGTCTGTCAGTTTGGGAAATGTAATTCTCGCTAGGTAGTCTCTGGTGTCTTGGGGAGTATGAGTGACCCAGGTGGCGTAGAGTGCTCAATAAAATCTCGCAAATTCCTCCGCCACCTGTTGTGGATCAGTAATACCATTCCCCTGGGTGTCTATCAGTGATACCACGACTGGGGGATGGGAATCTAAGTGGGCGAGGTAAGCAAGTAGTTTGCCCGATCTTTCTCCATACTCAAATATCCTTTGCCAAAAGAAAAAGATGCGCTGCTTGGCCTTTTCCGTATGCAGTACCTGTCATAGCTGAAGCTTAAGATTAGTAGCTGCGTCAGGCGAGGGGTCTCGATGAAACTCCTCCTCCAGTCTTTGTAGGTGGTCTGTAGCCTGTTGGACAACAAATTTTGACTTAAGTCTGTTAATACGCGTGGTGAGCAGGGAGCGGGCGTAAAGCTTAAATGTGTCCCACACTATGTCGTCTGTAGTGGAGTCCCCGTTAACTGTAAAATAATGTTGCAACTCCATAGGGATGTCTTCTTGCTCCTGCAGGGCGGTTAGCCAAAATGGGTTCAGACGCCAAGTAGGAGAGGGAGAGGCCTTCAGGAGCCGCATCGTAATCCAGTAGGGGGCGTGATCCGAGAGGATTCTCAGAGCGAAGCCCACATCTCCCAGTCTGGGTGTCAGGGTCTGTGAGATGAGGATGAAGACAATTCGGGACATTGTGTTATGGCTGGCTGAGAAGCACGAGTATGCTTTAGCATGCGGATGCTTGTGGCGCCATGTATCCACAAGAGCAAAGTCGGTCAATATACGATGCAGTCTGGTATGGGCTGGTGGGTCACCAGGGAAGTCCGGTGTGCCCATTTGGACCAGAGCGTGAATGAGGGTCATATTAAAGTCCCCCATCCACACTGCCAGCACCGAGGGGTAATGTGCCATAAATGCAAGGCCCTCCTTAAGTACAACTGAGTTATAGGGAGGGCGACATAGCAGGCTATTATCAAAATAGGGGATCCGTTGATGGTGGCATGTAGGAATACATATCTGCCCTGCCGGTCCGTCTGGAGCAGCACTAGATCAAACGGCACCCTTTTAGCAATTAGGACCGAAACCCCCCTGAAGTATGAGGTGTGGGAAGCATGATACGCCCAACCTATCCACGGCTTTTTAAGAGAGGACTGGAGATGGCCAGTAACATGGGTCTCAACAAGCGCGATAATGTCAGCACGCTGGGACTTAAGGAATGTCAGGGCGGCAGTGCATTTTCACTATTCTCTTCTTTACTTGCTCCTGAATACTGAACTCTGCAAAATTTGTAGAGAAAAGCTGAACGGACTATAACAGTATCAGAGAGAACGATAACCAGAAGTTTATATAATATTGAACCCTGGCAAACAGACAACACTAGAAGTCTCAAGAGACGCAGCCGTACTCTTGCGCGAGCATGTCGTAAACTCCCTAACCCACATCTTCAACCTCTACCTCTCCTCCAGCACCTTTCCTTCCCTGCTCAAATATGCACTGGTTACCCCATACTTAAAAAACCCTCACTAGACCCCACCTGTTTGAATAACTTAAGATCCATCTCCCTGCTCCCATTTGCCTCCAAGTTCATCGAACGCCTTGTCCATGACTGAATGAGTCGCTACCTCACGGTCAAAAAACCTTCTCAACTTCCTACAGTCCAGCTTCCGTCCACAAGATTCCACTGAAACTGCCATACTAAAACACCAATGACCTACTAACTGCTAAAACCAATGGCCATTTCTCCATACTCATACTCTTAGACCTCTTTGCTGCCTTCGACACAGTTGACCACCTGCTCCTCCTCAGTAAACTATACTCCCTTGGCCTCTGTGATTCTGCTTTATCCTGGTTCTCTTCCTACTTATCTCAGCGCACTTTCAGTGTCACTTACAACACTATCTTCTCCGCTACTCTTCCTCTCTCTGTTGGGGTACCCCAAGGCTCTGTCTTTGGGCCCCTTCTATTCTTGCTCTATACCTCTTCCCTGGGCCAGTTGATAACCTCCCATGGCTTCCAATACCACCTTTATGGCAATAACACCCAGATCTATCTCTCCATTCCTCAACTCACCCACTAGATCTCCTCACGGATCTTAAACTTACTGAATGACATATCGGAATGGATGTCACACCACTTTTTCAAACTCAATCTTTCTAAAACTGAGCTTGTAATATTTACTTCTTCTGCCACCCCCCCCCCATGACTTTACCATTAAGATCAACAGCCCAACCATTGGTCCCTCCACACATGCCAGGGTACTGGGTGTAATCCTAGACTCTGACCTTTCCTTTAGCCCCCACATCCAATCACTGGCTAAATCCTGCTGCCTTAACCTCTGCAACATCTCCAGAATTCCACCATTTATGACTAATGACACCCAAAGCAACTTATTCACTCCTTGATTATTTCTTGCCTTGACTTTTGCAAATCTCTCTTATGCAGGCTATCCCCCCTTCAGTCTATTATCAATGCTGCTGCTAGATTAATACACCTCACTAATCACTCATTAATTTATTCAGGGAAGCCTATCCTACACCCACCTAATAACTGTCCCCGAACCACCTCCATAAAATCGATCTCTGCAGCTATTACCTTTTGTACCACCACCCCCCTCCCTTTAGAATGTAAGCTCTATGAGCAGGGCCCTCCTGCACCTTTTGTATTGAATTGTACTGTAATTGTGTTGTCCCCCTATACATTGTAAAGTGCTACATAAACTGTTGGCGCTATATAAATTGGGAATACCGTATATACTCGAGTATAGGCCGACCCGAATATAAGCCGAGGCCCCCAATTTACCCCCAAAAAAACTGGCAAACTTATTGACTCGTGTATAAGCCGAGGGTGAGACATGCCTGTCCATCCCTGTGTGTGTGTCCGTCCATCCCTGTGTGTCCGTCCATCCCTGTGTGTCCGTCCATCCATCCCTGTGTGTGTGTGTGTCCATCCATCCATCCATCCCTGTGTGTGTGTGTCCATCCATCCATCCATCCCTGTGTGTGTGTGTGTCCATCCATCCATCCCTGTGTGTGTGTGTCTCCATCCATCCATCCATCCCTGTGTGTGTGTGTCTCCATCCATCCATCCCTGTGTGTGTGTGTCTCCATCCATCCATCCATCCCTGTGTGTGTGTGTATCCATCCATCCCTGTGTGTGTGTGTCTCCATCCATCCATCCCTGTGTGTGTGTGTCCATGTGTGTGTGTGTGTGTGTGTGTGTGTGTGTGTGTGTGTGTCTCCATCCATCCATCCCTGTGTGTGTGTGTCCATGTGTGTGTGTGTGTGTGTGTGTGTGTGTGTGTGTGTGTGTGTGTGTGTCCAGCCTACCTGTGTCCCGAGCCTCCGTCCCGTGCCTTGCCTCCTTGCCTCCGTCCCGTGCCGTGCCTTGCCTCCGTCCCGTGTCGTGCCTTGCCTCCGTCCCGTCCCGTGCCGTGCCGTGCCTTGCCTTGCCTCCGTCCCGTGCCTTGCCAGGATCGCCGCTCTTCGTCGGCGCCTCGGCGGCCATTGTAAAATTCAAAAGCCGCGCCTCCGCCTTCGCCTGTGATAGGCGGAACACTGAATTTCCCAGCAGCCTGTGTTCCGCCTATCACGGACATCGTCTCATCCTCGTCCGTAGTACGAGGATGAGACGATGTCCGTGATAGGCGGAACACAGGCTGCTGGGAAATTCAGTGTTCCGCCTATCACAGGCGAAGGCGGAGCCGGAGGCGCGGCTTTTGAATTATAGAATGGCCGCTGTCTGTCTGCTCGACACGCTGATCGAGCAGGCAGACAGCGATGACTCGAGTATAAGCCGAGGGGGGCACTTTCAGCCTCAAAAAAGAGGCTGAAAATCTCGGCTTATACTCGAGTATATACGGTAATAATAATCCGTGACTGCTGCCCCTCTCTGCCAATCCCTTCACTGGCTTCCCCTACCCCACTGTATAAAATTCAAAATACTAACCACAACATATAAGGCCATCCACAACTAGACATGGGTGCCGTCAAAAAATTAGTTTAGCTTCGTTCCGTACGAAAAAAAATCTTATTTCGTAATTTGTGTACGAAATTCAATTCGGATTGGTACGAAATACGAATTTTCGTTAGATTCGTAAACTTTTCGTTAAAATAACGAAAGTTCGTTATGATGAATTTATCATTATGAGGGGCTCCCACCATCCCTGTGCTTTGCTGACTTCCTGGGTTTTTAACCTTTAGTTTCGTTAACTTTTCGTAAAAATAACGAAAGTTCGTTATGATGAATCTATCATTATGAGGGGCTCCCACCATCCCTGTGCTGTGCTGACTTCCTTTTTAACTTTTAGGTTTGTTAACTTTTCGTAACAATTACTAATGTTCGTTATGATGAATTTATCATTATGAGGGGTTCCCATCATCCATGTGCTGAGTTTCCAGGTCTGTAAACCTGCGGTGTGCCCATTATTAGGGGTTCCCACCATCCCTGTGCTGAGTTGCTGGGCCTGTACACCTGCTGTTTCCATTATGAGGGGATCCCACCTTTCCCTGTGCTGAGTTCCCGGGTCTGACTGTATACCCTCTGTGCCCATTATGAGGGGTTCCCACCATCCCTGTGCTGTGCTGACTTCCTCTGATGGTGAACAAAACACCAGTTACAATTCTGTTAATTTGGATCCGAAATTCATTAACGAAATTTTGTATTTCGTACGAAATTCGTAAAGCATTGAAATTCCCATAGGGTTCCCACCATCCCTGTGCTGACTTCCTGGGGTTTTAACTTTTAGGTTCATTAACTTTTCGTAAAAAATTACGAATTTTCGTTATGATGAATTTATCATTATGAGGGGCTCCCTGTGATGTGCTGACTTCCTGGGTTTTTAAATTTAAGGTTCCTTAACTTTTAGTAACAATTACAAATTTTCATTCTGAATTTGGATTCGAAATTCGTAAAACGAAATTTTGTATTTCGTATAGAATTCTTATGCATAAAAATTCGTATTTCGGATTTGTACAAAAGTACGAATTTTCGGAAATTCGTACAAATTTTCGTTTCATACAAAACTAATTGCACATATCTATCCACAACATTGCCCCCAGCTACATCAACAAACTTATCTGCAGATATCACCCAAATCGCCCCCTCATGCTCTCTAGCTCCCTTGTTACCTCCTCTCATGCTCGCGTTCAGAACTTCTCCAGAGCCTCTCCCATCCTCTGGAATTTCCTGCCCCAGTATATCCTATCAGCCCCTAAACCTGTCCACCTTTAGGAGACCCCTGAAACTCACTTATTCAGGATAGCCTATCCCACACCCACCTAACAACTGTCCCCTGCCACCCCCCATCAAATCATTCCCTGCATCTATTACCTTTTGTACCACCACACCCTCCCTTTAGAATGTAAGCTCTACGAGCAGGGCCCTCCTGTCCCTTCTGTATTGAACTGTACTGTAAGTGTGCTGTTCCCCCCTCTACATTATAAAGTGCTGCGTAAAGTGTTGACACTATATAAATTGCGTATAATAATAATAATAATAATATCCTCTTTATTAGAAAAATGAAAATTTATACATAACATATTATTCATAAAAAACACAAAAAACATTGGTTCAATACAGATATTATAGGCCAATCGGATACTATAATATTGTTAGTGTGTCAAGAGGTCGACGCATTTCACAAAAATTGCTTCTTCAGGACCTCAATGTTTTGGCCACAATAGAGGTGGCCTATCTAGAAGAAAGCATAACTATTAAACACTTCAATCCCCGAAAGGATTTGTGTTAGGAATCTTCTCTTGTGATCAGTCAAAACTCCAGATGTATTGAAAAGCAGACAATTTATTTCTGATGTGGCCCACAAAAGGGAGACATGCTTACAGGACAAGCTGCAGAAAACAGTCTCACAAAAGAATAATGTCTCCCTCCTCCTCATACCCTACAAGAATACCACCTATATGCTTCTATTGGCTGAGGAAACATAAATAACGTTGTCATGGTATGAACTGGTACTTTATTTTGATATTTATGTTCCCCGTACAATCTTAGGCTATCATATTTAGTTAAATCTAATCATCCTACAACTTACTATGGAGTTAGTTAAGACAAAACAATACAAAAAGTTAATACAATAATGTGCTCAGAAGTAAGTTTTTAAAAGTCATTCTCAGGAATATTGTTTTTCTAATAGTCACACAATAAATATTTAAAACTTTTCTAACATTCCCTCCTCTTTGTGTGACTATTTTATCTCAACACATTTCGATGATAGTCCCTGTGTTATACACTTTCGGACTGTATGTCATTAAGTTGAGCTTCAATGTCCACATAGGTCTCCTCAGAGGTAGAGAGGGTTTGATACATTGTTCTTGAGACTGCAGTTTCAATCAGTTTTTTATGAAAGTCCTCGAATACAGGGAATGCAGCAGCATCTGCAAGTAACCAAAACAGCCAAAGCCACAGCGATTGAGATCAAACATGATGTGATAAATCCAGTCCATTTACCGAACCATCCTTCAAGCCAGGTTGTGAATGGATCATTAATACTTGAGTTTTCCGCCAATTCATTCGATAGCGCAGTCAGTCCTTCCAAGGCTCTGGTCACTGTCCCTCCAGGAGCTGTATTGTTAGGGATAAAGGTACAACACATGCTACCAAACATTTTGCATACCCCTCCTCTTTCAGCTAGGACCATATCTAAAGCCATTCGGTTCTGCCAGGCCATTAGAGATGTGGGGGCCAACTGTTTTGCTAGGCCCTTCACAGCATCCCTAGTATAGTTTACAAATCGTTGTTGGTTATAATATATATAATTAATCCAGTCAACATTTTTATTTATAGTCACCCACCAGAGAAGAGACTCAAACCCAGCTGTCATCTGATTCCTGGCTTTAAACTCATCCGGCACCCCGCGAAGAACCCCAATCTCATCTATGTAGATCTGAGAGTCAAATGACCCCAAGGGAGAAGTGTCCCTCCGATACTGTCGGTGACTCTTAGTCCACGGGTTTTATGACAGGATTCTTAGGGGCATAGCCAGCTGGACCATAGCGCAATCCCCTCGGACATTGGCTGGTAGTCCAGCTCGCAGTTTCTTATCCCCACACATCCACCAGACATCAGCTCTCTGAATGTCATGTTCAACCCAGTCACCGTTGTCCGTGTTAATCCTTTCCACAAGGTAGTCATCAGGTAGTGACCCAAGATCCATCGCGCTACGGTTCCCTGGGACTGCAAAACAAGTAAAGTTGCCCGGATAAGCGGTAACCGCTGGAGGTATCTGAGGTCTCTGTACTGGGGGAAACAACAAACTCAATGTGTGACAAGTAGAATTTGTTTCATGTTTATAGCTCTTATTATACAATCGCAACATACATTTTAAACCTTCTGGATCTGTATTGTGATCTAGAGGGAAAGGAACTGTTGCTAAATGTGGTCTGGCTCCTGCACAAACTAAACAGTTTTCCTTTTTCTTTTTTTTTTTTAGAGTTTTAACCTCAACCATTCTAACCACTCATTTTTTTTCTAAAGCCGCGTACACACGGGCGGACTGTCTGGCCAACTTAGTCCGTCAGACAATCCGACGGACAGTCCGTCAGACTTTCGAATGAACGGACTTGCCCACACACGGCACTTTTTGTGCGGACTAATACGGCGTACTAAGTCCGCCATACTATCCGCCCTACTTTTGAAATGAACGGACTCGCCCACACACGCGGAGGAAAGTCCGCTAATTTCGAGCGCGTCTCCAGGTAGGCGGGGCCCGCAAAGGAGACGTCGCTGGCCCCGCCGCCTGGAATGGACTTAAAGGGGAACCCCAACGCCGAAAAAAAACGGCGTGGGGGTCCCCCCCAAGTCCACAACAGACCCTTGTCCGAGCACGCTACCCGGCCGGCCAGGAAAGGGGGGCGAGCGAGCGCCCCCCCCCCTTCTGAGCCGTACCAGGCCGCGTGCCCTCAACATGGGGGCCCCCCCACCCCAAAGCACCTTGTCCCCATGTTGATGAGGACAAGGGCCTCTTCCCGACAACCCTGGCCGTTGGTTGTCGGGGTCTGCGGGCGGGGGGCTTATCGGAATCCGGGAGCCCCCTTTAATAAGGGGGCCCCCGGATACCGGCCCCCCACCCTATGTGAATGAGTATGGGGTACAATGTACCCCTACTCATTCACCTGTAAAATAAAAGTACAAAAAAAACACAACACACGAGATAAAATACTTTATTGCACAGCTCCGGGGGTCTTCCGTCTTCGGGGGTCTTCTCGCCGGACTCCTCCGCTATCTTCTTGTAGCTCTTTTGCTAGCGGAGGAGTCCGGCTTTCTTCCTCGCCGCTGGCCTCTTCTCCCGACTTCGGGGGTCTTGTCCCCCTCTTCGGTTCTTCTGCCGGGCCACCGCGCCTTCTTATAGCTCTTTTACAGGCGGTGGCCCGGTCTTCTGTCGCCGCCGTCGCCTGTTCCTGAGGGGTAAGTTCCTGACACCCATGCTCCCATGGAATACAACCGCTGATCTTCCTTACTCGGCTCCTTTAATGTTATTAATAGTTGGTTACAGTTCTTACTATTTGTGCAGGGGGAGTTGGCCACTTTTGTGATTATGAGTCTCTCCTTTATTCCACTCTTTTTAGCCCCTGGTTGATTATACCCCCAATCTTGATGCGCTGTAGTCCACAGGGCCTGATCCCATGCTTGACATCCTGCTCTATTCCAGAGCCAGCAGATATATTTATCTGCCCATAGAAGTCCTCTAGCCCCAGTAGTATCCCCACAATCTGCAATCTGACAGAAGTCTACCAGTATAGTGCTAGTTATTCCCTCTATAAAGTTTTAGATTCAATGCTTTTCCTGTTCTTTCCTAATCCAAAGGTTCCTCTGTTCTTCCATAACGTATAACCCCTCTTATGGATGCCTCTCCTAGAGTCACCGGTAACCCAAGGATAATTACTCTCGCTTTCATCCTAACCAGCTACAGAGTTCCAGCGGATAGGATAGGGGAATTGGAAGGGGAGGGAGACTTCACCGGTTTGAGACAAGTCCCACCTTGTGTGAGACCTCCCTTTGTAGCTGGATTTTCTGAACCTCTTGTAGCCATCTGGCCCTATTCTGCCTGTAAAACCTTTTTGTAATGGGACTGGTGAATCCAGGTAGACCTCTCTGCAATCCTTATCGCAGTAGGGGTAGTTAAGAGGACTTTGAAAAGACCATCCCACCTTGGGGAGTACCACTGCTTTTTTCTTATTACTTTTTATTGAGACCCAATCTACCACATGCACCTTTTCATCTTCTTAAATTGGACCTTCTAGACCAGAACCAAAATCATTAGTATGTCTTTGTATTAACAACCTAGACATGTATTCTGCTGGTGTGTGCTCCAACTGCTCAGTAGGGGTTTCATTTAATTGTAAGGGTATCTTATATGGCCTTATCATTCCAAATGGGCTTAAAGCTTCTTTTGGGGGTGTGATATACATACTGGTCACAGCTACTAGTAGGCAATACATTCAATTATTTTTACCTATTTCTTCCATAGCTTTTCTCAGTTTGCTTTTTAGAATGCCATTATGTCTTTCTACCAATCCAGATGATTGGGGATGATAGGCACAATGGTATTTCACTTTAATTCTCATCACTTCTGTCAAATGTTGTATATTTTTAATTACAAAATGAGGTCCATTATAATTGTCTGTGCATCTGCACTTCCTGTCGGGAATATCTCCACCCATTTGGTCAGGGTGCCTGGTTACCAAACAATATTTCTTCCTTTCACATTTGTCTAATTCAATAAAATCCATGCAAATGTGTTGGAATGGATATTGCGGTGTAGGGAACTTCCCTTTCTGTGGTCTTATACCTCCCTGAGCATTGTGTCTTGACATTGACAGCAAAAATGTCAATGTCTAAGACATTGACAGCAAAAAAGTTTTTTTAGTAGTTAGTGAAGCCATAGACCTTAAATAAACATCTCAGTCATCCCCCTGTTTGAAGCATGAGTTACTCCATGTGTCAATACTGTTGCATATCAGTAAGGACTGTATGATCTATCTCTATGGATTTCTCGTTCTGTCATTATTTTATGTGTTTCTTGTGCCGCTATTTTGGCAGCTTCATCTGCCCCTTTATTTCCCTTTGAGATGGGGTCTGTATATATTGTGTGTGCTTGACATTTGCAGATTGCAAGCTTTTTTTTGGTAACTGTATTGCATCTAGGAGTTCTAAAATGTCCGTGTGTGAAATTGGTTTACCACTGGAGGTGACCATCCCCCTGTTTTTCCAGTGTTGTGCAAAAACATGTACTGTTGAAAAGGCATATTGACTGTCAGTGTATATGGTTACGAATTTTCCTTCTGACAGTATGCATGCTCTTGTCAGTGCTACAAGTTCTGCAACTTGTGCTAAATAATATTTTGGTAGTGGCCCAGCTTCCAAAATCTCATCCTGTGTCACTACTACATATCCAGCTGCATTTGTGCCATCTGGATTTTTCTTACTAAAACCATCAACAAAAAGTGTCATGTCAGGGTTAGATAACGGTATATCTTTCAGATCACTTTGTGGCAGTACCTTTTCAGTGATGGCAGCAGCGCAGTCATGTTTTATGACCATCAGTAGGAAGTGGTAGTAGTGTGGATGGGTTTAATGTAGTACACCTCTGTATTGTTAAGTGAGGTTGTGTCAAGAGTATTGTCATACAGGAAAGGTGTCGTAAAGGTGTCGTGCTGGGCTCAAATGTGATATCTTTTGTTGTAACAGGATAACAGACACTGCATGTGGTACCTTTCATAGTTAGTAAAGTTGAATAAAGACACCAGTCCATCCGGTTCAGCCTGAGTGAGTGTCTAGCCCCTACCCCTGTACATTGCACACTCACATTGGTCTCTACCCTCAAGGATCCAAAGTCCCCATTCATATACCAGGGCCAACCCGGGACAGAAGCCAATCAACCCACCTGCATGTCCCCGGAGTGCGGGAGGAAACCAGAGCACCCGGAGGAAAACCACACAGGCACAGGAAGTACATGCAAACTCCAGGCAGGTAGTGTCATGATTGGGATTCGAACCAGCGACCCTTTTTACTGCTAGGTGAGAGTGCTAACCACTACACCGCTGCTGCTACCAGTGCTTGTACACAGGGTGGAAGTGCTCTAGTTGCACTGTCTAATTTTGTAGAGTAATCCTTCCTCTAAAACCACCTGTGCCTCTTCCTCTATGAGACCCCTCTGGTTCTGCCTCAGCAGTGTACTCTTCTGCATCCTCCTCTCCTTCATTACCTTGCACAAAAACCTTTACTTTCACATTCTTTTTTGCCTTTGTTTTCAAATACATCTCAGAATGCTTAGCATATTGTAAAACATCTAAAACTGATGCAGTTCGGTAAGTAACCATGTTTTTAACAATGTAATCCTTATGATCCTGTTTCAATCCATTTAAAAAAACAATATTTAGCTGTTGTTAATATGCACTATTCACATCCTCAGCTTCGGGGAGCCCGGAGAACACTCTAAAAATCTCTCGTAATTTATTTAGGTAGTCACTGACACTTTCCTTGTCTTCTTGTACTGTCATATTTATTTATATTTTTGCCAATCAGTCCGTTCTAAGCTGGCATCTGTTCAGTAAGGCAGTCAACCTGTTCCCTAAGTCTGGGCTTTCTGGAGGCAATGGATCCCCCCATCCCTGTGCATTTGCTGGGGCTCAGGGGTCCCAGTCCCCCTTTACCGAGGCCCAATCTGATCCTAATACTCTCCTCAGGGCTCTCTCTACTTCCACCCCATTCAATTCATAACTGTTGCGTAATCCCTCTATGTTTTCAATTAATTCAGCTGGACCTAATTTTGGATGTTTTATGTGTTCTGTAGCCTTTTGTATATCACTGTCAGTCCATGGACGAAAAACAGTCATAGTCAAGGGATATGGCTGGCCCAGTGCATCATTCTGTCCTCCCCTTGGGTTTGGGATTGGGACCTCTATCAAGGGGTATTCCTCACCGTCCTCAACACCATACCTAATAGGAGGTTTACTTAGTCTCTTGGCTCCTGCTGGGGCACATAGTGCATGAGTTATGGCATCAGTTAATGTTTCAAGGATCGATCTGTTCATCTCCAGGACTGAACTACCGTCTGGAGAGATTGAGGAAGTGGAGTTGGGGTTTTGTTCAGAGGCGGTTCCTTTGACAGGGGTGGATGTCACAGGGAAGGTGTTACTCTGGGTAGTTACTTGCACCTGAGGGGAGGATCATTATAAGGAGGTGGTCTCTGGGTATAGCAGATGAGATCATACTCTTTGTCCACTAGGGACAATTGGGCTTTGCATTTTTCCTTTGTTCTCCTTCCTTCTACTCTAATTCTAGCATGCTGAAGCCAACACTCCGCCATTTCCAACCCATACCTTTTTTGAACTTTGGGTCCTAACAATTTAAGCTTATCCACAGGGCCCCAAAATAGAACTTTCTTTCTTTTTAATTAATTTTTAGTATTCTGATTCAGAACTTAGCCTTTGACTTTATAAATGTACCCAAATATAAACAGCATTGTATCATTAACACTTCACAGTTGAAAGTCTGTGAATTCTAAAAATAACTCATCCAATATAAATATTTACTTTAAGACTATTATTCAGACTTTCTTTGCCACCAAAAGTCCTAATATTTTCATGCACAAATTGACCTCTGTCAGGCAATCTGCATTTTCTTGTTTCCGAGAAACAGCTTCTTGACCATCATAGTAATGAAAACATACTCAGCCTTTTTTTTTTCTTTTCTTTTCACATTCATCAAGCCACCTGATAATAATTCTACAACATTCTATTCACTCCACAGTGAAATCCACCTTCACATTTTCCCAGCTACCCAAACTATAAACAATTTCTGCCACTTGCTTCCTGTAACACCATGGCATGCTAAAATAATAAAGCAACCTGGTGTTATCAGTGTACCTTTTTTTTCTTTTATGCTAAGTTTCAATATTTACAATATAACCCTTCTGTATTGTCATAGCTAGTCAAGGGTTAACTTTTACAACTTCTTTAAGACAGGAATCAGCACTGCATACATGAGGGAAGGGGGAGGGGGAGAGTGAGTTCAGTGCGTTCCTTTTTTATTTATTTTTTTACAGACACACAGATCATGAGAACGTGAAGAATGACTTCTTATCTTCTTCTAAAGGCACATTAGGAATACGCAGCACAAAACATGTAAACCCACAAAGACTGTTGTACCGTGGGGTAACAATACAAGAGTAAAAATATCAGCACTCCCCACACTATCGAGAGAATCAAAAAAGGTTAAACATGAGCAAAGATAAAGTAAACACACAAAGAAGAAAGTTAGCCTTGCAATCTTTTTAGATCACTTAACTAAACAGCGCTTAAATAGTCGGGCATTCAACCTCCGACAGCGTCAGGCAATCAACCTCTGACGTTCGGTATACCTCAAATCTTTTTGTTATCTGTCCGGACAGCGGGCGATGTAATTTTTTACCTTAGACAATGTCCCCAAGTGTCTATACGAGCACTGGAATAATCTAGATATTATACGATCAATACCAATGTCGGCAATTACAACACATTAAACCAGAATCAAAGAGAAGAAAAGACTCTTAGAAAGAATTAAGAATAATTTAAATTATCTTACCTCTCAAACACCTGGACTGGATCACACTAAGTTCAGAAACAGACAGTGGAATTCAGATCTTAGGCTCCCGCCCCTTTTTCACCAAATAACATTGAATGGGGGGACTATTATTTTCAGTGAGCTCCAAAGTCCAATACTCCCCGAAGTTTTGTCGGGGCCGTCTGATCTGAAAACCAGCGTGTTGTTTCCGGCTCGAAGAACCAAAAATGTTAGGAATCTTCTCTTGTGATCAGTCAAAACTCCAGACAGGGGCGGATCCAGAGTCTAGTCTCGGGAGGGGCACTGCTATAAAATATGTTTTTTGGGGGAAATTTATATGGGAAATCGCTGGTATTTGCGCTTCAATCATTACGGCACCATGGTTGTTATGGTGTCAGGATGATTGAAGCGCATTATTTCTATTAATACATTGTAATATAAAATTAAATGGTTCATCTCACCATAATGCAGAATCAGTGGGAGCCCTGAGGATGTCACTTGCCATGTCGCCTGCCACCAAATGTGGATTGTCACTTGCCACGTCACCTGCCACACATTGCGGATTGTCACTTGCCACGTAGCCTGCCACACATTGCGGATTGCCACTTGCAACGTAGCCTGCCACACATTGCGGATTGTCACTTGCCACGTCACCTGCCACACATTGCGGATTGTCACTTGCCACGTCGCCTGCCACCAGATGCGGATTGCCACGTAGCCTGCCACACATTGCGGATTGCCACGTCACCTGCCACACATTGCGGATTGTCACTTGCCACGTTGCCTGACACACATTGTGGATTGCCACTTGCCACGTCACCTGCCACACATTGGGGATTGTCACTTGCCACGTCACCTGCCACACATTGCGGATTGTCACTTGCCACGTTGCCTGCCACACATTGCGGATTGCCACGTCACCTGCCACACATTGCGGATTGCCAATTGCCACGTCACCTGCCACACATTGCGAATTGCCACTTGCCACGTAGTCTGCCACACATTGTGGATTGCCACTTGCCACGTAGTCTGCCACACATTGTGGATTGCCACTTGCCACGTAGTCTGCCACACATTGTGGATTGCCACTTGCCACGTAGTCTGCCACACATTGTGGATTGCCACTTGCCACGTAGTCTGCAACACATTGCGGATTGCCACTTGCCACGAAGCCTGCCACACATTGCGGATTGTCACCTACTGTGTCACTTTTCTGCTAAGGTGGTCTTTTGTTGGGTCCCAGAGTGAAGATAGGCAGCAGAGAGATGATGCAATCTCTCTGCTGCACACAGCTTCCTACACAGTGAGGGCAGGACTGGAGGGATGCAGGGCAGTGAGAGATGATGTCATCTCCCTGCTCCCCTGCCTGCTGGCTGCCTGATTGGCCAGCAGCCCTCCTAAGCTGCCCAGCTGCCCCCCCCCCCTCACCCATCCACTCAGCGCGGGTACCCGCGGAACCGGCCGCGCGGGTACCCGCGGAATCGGCCGCGATTGGACCCGCGGAACCGGCCGCGATTGGACCCGCGGAACCGGCCCGCGGGTACCCGCGGAACCGGCCGCGATTGGACCCGTGGAACCGGCCCGCGGGTACCCGCGGAACCGGCCGCGATCGGACCCGCGGAACCGGCTTTGCCGGTATTCTCGGAGGGGGCAATTGACCCGTTGCCCCCCCCCCCTGGATCCGCCCCTGACTCCAGATGTATTGAGAAGCAGACAACTTACTATGGAGTTAGTTAAGACAAAACAATACAAAAAGTTAATACAATAATGTGCTCAGAAGTAAGTTTTTAAAAGTCAGTCTCAGGAATATTGTTTTTCTAATAGTCACACAATAAACATTTAAAACTTTTCTAACATTTGTCCCCTTCCTGACCAGGCCATTTTTTGCGATTCGGCTTTGCGTTGCTTTAACTGACAATTACGCTTTTCTGCGATGTTGTGCCCAAACAAAATGTATGTCTCTTTTTCCCCACAAATAGAGCTTTCTTTTGGTGGTATTTGATCACCTCTGTATTTTTTTTTTTTTTTTTTGCTATAAACAAAAAAAGAGCGACAATTTTGAAAAAAACACAATATTTTGTAGTTTTTGCTATAATAAATATCCCAATGTAAAAAAACTATGTTTTCCTCAGTTTAGACTGAAATGTATTCTTCTAGATATTTTTGATAAAAAAAATTGCAATAAGAATATATTGATTGGTTTGTGCAAAAGTTATAGCGTCTACAAAATAGGGGATAGATTTATGTCCTTTTTACTATTTTTTTTACTAGTAATGGCGGCGATCTGCGATTTTTATTGGAACTGCGATATTGCGGAAGTCAGATTGGACATTTTTGACACTATTTTGGGACCATTGACATTTATACAGCAATCAGAGCTAAAAATAGCCATTGATTACTGTATAAATTACATTGGCAGGGAAGGGGTTAACACTAGGGGGTGATCAAGGGGTTAACTGTGTTCCCTGGGTGTGTTCTAACTGTAGGGTGGATGGGACTGACTAGGGGAGGAGAGAAATCGGTGTTCATCCTGAAACACACAAATCCCCGTTCTCGCTATGTCACCAGCAATTGCGGGTGCCCGGCGGTCATCATGCGCATCGGCTCCCAGGATACGTGTCTTTCGGAAGTGGCTTAGTGTGTGATGCCGTTAAGTCATACAGAAAGATATAACTGGATAGTCCTATTATAAAGGAATATTAGCAAAACACTGGTTGGCTACATGTGAGCAGCTAGGCAAGTATATTACAGCACAGACCAGCCAAGCAAACATAACACTTACTAGATATTTAATGTCTAAAGCATGAGGCCCAAGGCCCAAAATAAGCGATAACTGCGAGTATCATGATATTCAGTTCCATACAGCACAGCAATGGCAGTTCGTCCATAGGGGGTTCACAGGCACCGCCCCCCCCCCCCCCCTCCATGCAGTCACAAAAAAATGTAAAATAATTACATTTTTTTAAGTGGCCTGTCAAAAAAAAAATATAGAAAAAAAGGTCCATAAGTGCAATGTGTTCAGGCGCCAGACACGAAGCACCACGTCTATGCAATCACGAGATTACAGATGAGGCGCTTCATTTGTGGGCTTTTATCCTGCCTTGCGGTGCATTCCATTGTGCCGAACAGCTTCCACCCAGAGCCCGTAGTATGTATTACTACGGCCGGATGGTTTGATTGACATTGGAGTTACGATGTCACTTCCGATTTTCCCTGTGCCAGTGTGCCCGAGCGGAGGAAACATGAAGAGTGGGCTCCTGCACCGTCGCTGATGCCCACTGAAGGAGACACAGCCTGGGGAGAAGACACCACAGCAAGGTAAATGCCAGACCTCCCGTGGAGAATGGGGGGGTTTGACGGGACGCAGTGAGGCTGCCTTTGATGGGACACAGTGAGGCTGCCTTTGATGGGACACGGTGAGGCTGCCTTTGATGGGACACAGTGAGGCTGCATTTGATGGGATAATGAGGCTGAATTTGATAGGACAGTGAGGCTGCATTTGATGGGACACAATGAGGCTGCATGTGATGGGACACAATGAGGCTGAATTTGATGGGACAATGAGGCTTCATTTGATGGGGCACAGTGAGACTGCCTTTGATGGGACACAGCGAGGCTGCATTTGATGAGACAGTGAGGCTGAATTTGATGGGCACAGTGAGGCTGTATCTGATGGGCACAATGAGGCTGCATTTGATGGGCACAGTGACTGCATAAGATGGGCACAGTAGCTGTATTTAATGGGGCACAGTGGCAGCATTTGATGGCACAGTGGGAGCATTTGATATGGCACAGTGGCTGCGTTTGATGGCACAGTGGCGGCAATTGATGGGCACAGTGGCTGTGTTTGATTGGCACAGTGGCTGCGTTTGATGGGCACAGTGGCTGCGATTGATGGTGTTTTTTTTTCAGAATTTTTCGCGGTGTTGATGATCATACCCAGATATTCCAACCTGGTGGCTGGCTGTAGGGACGACTTTTCTAGGTTTATAATCCAACCTAGGCGTTCCAGGTGTTTTAGCGTTCTGGTAACGCTGTGGTTCAGGAACGCTACTGTTTTCTCCATGAGAAGTAAATCGTCTAGATAAGCCATGACGGCTATACCCTGAGCTCTCAGGTTTGCCAAGAGAGGGTCCAGAATCTTTGTGAAGACTCAAGGGGCCGTAGCAAGCCGAACGGCAAGGCCACAAATTGAAAATGGCACTGCTCTACTGCGAACCTTAGAAATCTTTGGTGTGCGGGAAAAATTGCCACATGGAGATATGCATCTTTGATGTCTATTGATGCCATAAACTCTCCCCCTTGCAGGGAGGAGACCACAGTGCGGCTTGACTGCATTCGGAAGGACCGGATGCGTAAAAACCAGTTCAGATCCTTCAGATCTAGGATAGGTCTGACACTTCCATTTGGCTTCGGAACGGTGAAGATATTCGAGTAAAACCCTAAACCCTGTTCTTTTGGGTCCACTTCTACTATCACCCCCTAGGATAGTAAGTGATCTAAGGCCAGAAATAGCGGTTTTCGCTTTACTGGATCCCTCGGGATCCTTGACTTTAGAAAACGAGAAGGTGCAATCTCCTGAAACTCTAGCCTGTAGCCCAGAGATACCGAAGAGATCACCCACTTGTCCCGGATCTCTTCCCGCCAGGCTCCTGCAGTTTGCAGGAGCCTTCCCCCCCACTCGGCCGAGCGGGGGCGCCCCTTCACAAGGAAGCTTTTGGGCTCTGCTTGGCAGGCTTTCACCCCCAAGTCTTTTTCTGCCCCTGGGCTCGGCCCTGAGCCTTTCCTGTAGAGGAGGGCTGAGAAGGCCGTCGCCACTGCTTAGAGCTTGATGCTCCGGGAGAGAGAGCACGCCTAAATGAAGGACGCTTGCTCCTTATGACTGTAAGGAGAGTAGATTTACCTCCTGAAATTTTTTGGATGAATTTGTCTAATTCTTCTCCAAACAAACGTTCCCCTTTAAACGGGAACCCAATCAAATGTTTCTTGCATGACAGCTCAGCTGCCCAATTCTTTAGCCATAGGGCCTTTCGCATGTGTACCAACATGAGAGACAAACGTGATGCTTGTTGGACAGAATCCAAAATCGCATCAATCATGAAACACAGAATATGAGGCATTTCTGCATAATTCTCTACTTCCTCACTGGGAAGGAGCCCAAGCATCTGCTTAACCTGTTCCTTGAGGAACTGACACAACCCCACGGCTGTGACTGTAGGTTGCACTACAGCGCTAGTCATGGAAAATTAGGCTTTTAATAAGGTTTCCAGCTTCTTATCAGTTGGATCTTTAAATACCTGCGCATTATCCAAAGGACAAGTCAGGTTTTTATTCACGCAAGAAACAGCCGCATCAACAGATGGGACCCCCCACTTTTTGGTGAAACTTTCCTCCAGAGGATAATGCATAGAAAACCTTTTAGGGGGAGCAAACAGTTTATCGGGATGTCCCCAATCCTCATACAACAACTCATCCATTAAGGGATGAATTGGGAAGGAATAGACAGTCTGTGGGGCTTTCCTGACTCCCAGGGAAGAAACCGAGGACGTAGTGACTTCAGCAGCAGGCATTCTGAATGTGGTACGCACCAATTCAGTATAATACTGCACCTGCTTTCTGAGCGCCTGGGATGAGGGGACTCTCTCCTCTTCCTCTGCCTCATCTGACTGCTCATGATCCCTGTCCCAAGATAGGGATCTCTCCTCATTGTCAGAAGAATCATCTGAGAGAGGAATTTCAGCAGAGGGAGGGGATCTACCCCTTTTCCTGCTATCTTTCAGGGAAGCAGAAATAAAATGCATTATTCTCCCTTCAAAACCCTCCAATGTAGCCCTAAGGGAGTCCTCAGTGACATAAACCGGGGCTGGGACATTAGGAGAGGCTGCAAAACCTGACAGGGGCACTGACTCGTCCTGAGAGGCTGGCTCCAGTCTTGCAGGGGGGGGGGGGGGTGGTAACTTACAGGCACTTTTAGAATCCCTGGACCTAGGCGGTGATTTACCAGTGCTCTTGTTACCTCCCCCTGAGATCCTCTTACGAGGAGACATAGTCCTAAGCTACAAAGCAGAGGTACTAGTACAAAGTGCAATCACTGTTGTGCTTAAAGTCTCACAATAAATATATATGCTTAAACTGCACAACCTGATGCTGAGTAGGTGTCTAAGGTTTGCCTGGATCCAATCCCCTGGGATGCTTACTGCCCACAGCTCCTGTGTCTCCACTTACAGTCCCCTGACGCTCTGGGCTTTTTAAAACTGCCGCCTGGCGCCTGCGCAGTACAGCGCCGTGAACACTGACGTGCACGGCTCACAACCCCACTCCCCCCTCCTCCATTAGGCCTGGAGCACGCCCGGCGCGCATGCACGAGGACCGCGGAATCCAGGGGGGAAGGAAAACTCCATCGGAGCTGCGTGGGACCCCCAGACTACGTGGGACTCCTGTATTACCTCTATTGTGGCAGGGAATGCAGTGGAGACGCGAGACAGCTGAGAACCAGGCCTCACTGAGCGTGTGTACTGAAAGGCATGTAATTATGCATCAGGCTGCTCTTACTCCCTCTAGTGGTGGAAACCATGTAAGACATACAACTACTCAAAATGAAGAAATCCATCATATAATTATATATATAGGATTAACTTCCCCGCCGCAGGAATTGCTGAACAGACAAATTCCAGCCTTCACCCATCAAGGCAGGCATTGTTAGCCAACCTTCAGGTTTATCTGGGGCTCTTTCTCCTACCTGGACCATGTAAAAGACTCTGCCAGAAACTTTTGTGCGCTCTGTGTAAACAGTACACCAAGTCTGGTTTTCCCAGAGCCCAGTCTTACAATAGGAGAGCACTTACAGGCCAAACCTTGTTTCTTCGGCTGACGAGGCCTGGGTACCATACCATCTTGGGAGTCAAATATCGGCCCGAGATATGGATCCGGTTTGTTGTAGCCCTTAGGCCCCCGCAGGGACCTGCACAGAGTTAAAATTTTACGTGACCAACCACCATAGACACTGGCGAAAAAACTGAGGTGCCTCCCATATGGGAGGGGTTATATAGGGGAGGAATTCTCCTTAATTGGGGTTAACCAGTGTCCAATCACCAGAGGTGCCTATATAACCCACTATGTAATGAAGCTCCTGTGTCCCGTGATGTATGATCAAGAAAGTCTCTCTATCAGTGGCGCTGCTGGTAGAAGGCAACTTGGTGACCAGAGAATTTAGGTGATGGGTAAAGACACCAGGTGGAATTTTTGCTAATACACGTTGTGTGGAAGTTTCCATACATAGTTACATAGTCAGGTTGAAAAAATACACAAGTCCATCCAGTTCAACCACAAAAAAATATATATATAATATCATACCAGCCCATATACCCAATTCTATACCCACAGTTGATCCAGAGGAAGGCAAAAAACCCCAGCAGAGCATGATCCAATTTGCTAAAGCAGGGGAAAAAATTCCTTCCTGATCCCCCGAGAGGCTTTCGGATTTTCCCCGGATCCACTTTACCTATAAATGTTAGTACCCAGTTATATTATGTGCACTTAGGAAATAATCCAGGCCTTTCTTAAAGCAATCTACTGAGCTGGCCAGAATCACCTCTGCAGGGAGTCTATTCCACATTTTCACAGCTCTTACTGTGAAGAAACCTTTCCGTATTTGGAGATGAAATCTCTTTTCCTCTGGACGTAAAGAGTGCCCCCTTGTCCTCTTTGTTGACTGTAAAGTGAATAACTTGACACCAAGTTCAACCCCTTATGGACCCCTTATATACTTGTACATGTTGATCATACCCCCCCTTAATCTCCTCTTATCAAGAGTGAATAAATTCAGTTCCTCTAATCTTTCCTCATAGCTGAGTTCCTCCATGCCTCTTATCAGTTTGGTTGCCCTTCTCTGCACTTTCTCCAGTTCCCCGATATCCTTTTTGAGAACTGGTGCCCAAAACTGAACTGCATATTCCAGATGAGGTCTTACTAATGATTTGAACAGGGGCAAAATTATATCTCTCTCTCTGGAGTCCATACCTCTCTTAATACAGGAAAGGACTTTGCTCGCTTTGGAAACCGCAGCTTGGCATTGCATGCTATTATTGAGCTTATGATCTACCAAAACCCCCAGATCCTTCTCCACTATGGATTCCCCCAGTTGTACTCCCCCTAGCATGTATGATGCATGCATATTCTTAGCCCCCAAGTGCATAACTTTACATTTCTCAACATTAAACCTCATCTGCCACATGGTCGCCCAATTAGACAGAGCATTGAGGTCGGCTTGTAAATTGGAGACATCCTGTAAGGACGTTATTCCACTGCATAGCTTGGTGTCATCTGCAAAGACGGAAATGTTACTTTTGATCCCAGACCCAATATCATTTATAAAGATATTAAAAAGTAAGGGTCCCAGCACTGAACCTTGGGGTACACCACTGATAACCTTAGACCATTCAGAGTAAGAATCATTAACCATTACTCTCTGAATTCTGTCTTTTAGACAGTTTTCTATCCATTTACAAACTGATATTTCCAAACCTGTAGACTTTACCTTACACATGAGCCGTGTGTGCGGAACTGTATCAAGCGCTTTTGCAAAATCCAAGTATACCACGTCCACCGCCACCCCTCTGTCCAAGGTTTTACTTACCACCTCATAAAAAGAAATCATGTTTGTCTGACAACTTCTGTCTTTCATGAATCCATGCTGTCTGTTGCTTAAAATATTTTTTTCCTGCAAGAACTCGTCTATGTGGTCTTTTATTAATCCCTAAAGTATCTTCCCAACTATAGAAGTTAAACTAACGGGTCTATAGTTACTTGTTCCCTTTTTAAATATAGGCACCACATTGGCCCTGCGCCAATCCAGTGGTACTATTCCTGTCATTAATGAGTCCCTAAAAATTAGATACAATGGCTTTGAAATTACAAAGCTCAATTCTTTTAGGATCCGTGGGTGGATGCCATCAGGTCCAGGTGCTTTATCCACCTTTATTCTGTCCAAATATTTCTGGACCATATCACTTTTGAGCCATTGTGGATTTGGGGCTGCGTCACTACCACCCCCATTATGGACACGAGCTCCCACATGCTCCTTTGTATACACAGAGCTGAAGAAAGTATTTAATAAGTTAGCCTTCTCTTTGTCCCCAGTCACCCACTTCAGATTATTTTGCAAAGGGCCTACATGCTCAGACTTAACCTTTTTACTATTAATATATTTGAATAATTTTTTGTGGTTTGTCCTACTATCTTTTGCAATCTGTCTTTCATTTTGAATTTTTGCATTCTTGATTTCCTTTTTACATATTCTGTTCTATTCTTTGTAACATTTAAATGCCACTAGCGTTCCTTCATTTTTATATTTTTTAAAAGCTCTTTTTTTTATAGTTCATAGCTTTTTTTAACTTTGGCCATGAGCCAGATCACAAACAGTCTTTTTGAAGAATTCCCATTTCTGTTCTGTGCCCATTGATGCCAATATTCTCTCCCAGTCTAGGTCCTGGAGAGCAGCCCTCATCCTTGGAAAATTTGCTCTCTTGAAATTAAGTGTTTTTATCTTTGCCGTATGTGATTTTTCCTTACAGCTAACATCAAATGAAATCATGTTATGGTCACTGCTACCCAGGTGTTCCTTTATCTGAACATTAGTAATACGTTCTGCATGGTTTGAGATTACCAGGTCCAACAGAGCATCATTCCTAGTTGGGGCCTCAGTAAACTGGATCATAAAATTGTCTTGTAATAGGTTTATACATTTTTGCCCTTTAATTGTCCCAGCAGTGCTATTACCCCAGTCAATTTCTGGGTAGTTAAAATCCCCCATTATTATCACTGTCCCAGCCCTTGCAGCCCTTTCTATCTGTGCAAGGAACTGAGTCTCCACCTCCTCATTACGTTACCGCTCTGCTGTGAATCCGGTAATTAAATTTGTCGGCTTGGCTGCAGATTCAGTCCTCTGAACAGTTCCCGTAACTGGAGCATAGGCTGGGGGAAAGTCCTCACCAGTTGCTTTTCCATAGTCAGATACTTGCAGGTCAAGGCAGCGCCGACTCCCATCCTTATGTCCCACTATGAGTCTTACGGCTGTTGCTCAGTCAGACCGGCATCTTCTTGGTCTTGACACATCACACTGAAACCACGTCACAGGACTGGGCTGCGTTTTGCGTGATGTCAACGCGTTTCACTCTGTCTAATGGCGTAGCTTCATGTCGGAACGCAGCATAAGCAGTATAGGCTACTGATGCCCCAAGTTAAAATTGTACCTTCGTTAGAATGGTCGGTGATTCTACTACTCCGTCCTCTGTACACAGATCGCTCACAGATTGTATGTACGATGCACGCGTGTTATGCTTTATATACACCGCGCATGCGTGAAACTCTGCCCGCTCCTGACCTTCTTTATAGTATATTCCCTGCCCCTTCTTTTTCGGTGCAGTGGGAGAGCACATGGCAGAGAAAGAATAAGTGCATGAAGACAGCAGCAACAAGGAAAGCCCAGAGCTACGGACGTCCCCATCCTGGAGGAGATTTAGGGCCTCTAATATGTCCTTTGTAGACATGGTGGAGATGGTGGACATCTTGAGGGCAAGAGGGCCGACTATGATGGGAAGCATGGACCTTACCCAAACCCAAATGTCAGAAAGGCCAAGATCATGGCTAAAGTTGTCAAAAAGACTGCAGAAGAATTTTGGGGTACGGCAATCCAAGGATCAACTGGGGAAATGATCGTCAGACCTCAAATTGAGGGAGCAGGATCAGTACAGAAGACTCAAGAGAGTGCTGCAAAAAGTAAGTATTTGTTGTGTGTTCCTATTATTCTTATTACATTTGTGCTGCTCCATTGCTTTTCTTTATTGTTGTACAGTTTAAAATGGCAAGTTTCAGGTTTGTGGGCACAGAAAATTGTTTGTAGTAAACATCGTTCGTTCGACTACTAATACAATGTTTATGGCAGATGCAGGTTAACTACATTTGTTCATGCCTATTTGGATTAAAAGAAGTTTAGGACATTGTTGTCTAGATGGGTTTGTAACTAGAATAAAAAACAAACTTGATTCAGTGTGATGAGAGGACACTCAGCAGGTGTTTACACATCTGGACACAGGAGCACTAGTGTGGGACGCTAGAACAAACTTTTTAGGGTGTCCCACACAGGTGCTCCAGTCGATACCAGGGGTGTCCCCATGTGTGAAACTACCCAAAAAGGTAAGTATTCCAGCTTTAAGAAAGGGAAAAAAAATGTTTTCAAAATCATGTCTTCAGCTTGCAACTCTGCCAAAACAGACAATTGTACGACATTTCCAAGCAATGTTTCATATTCCTATTTCTTGCCTCAAATATCTGTGTGCTAAGTATACCTTTTTTTTTATTCACAAAGGGGAGAAAAGAATCAGAGGACACCAGGGACCCACAACCTCCTAAAGAAGGGGAAATCCCAAAACCACAACCTCAGGATGTAGAGGAAGGAGATGTTTATGAAGTGGGCGAAATAGTGACCACAACAGGCGAGTGTCTGAGAACACAGCTTCAGGTAATAGGTGTATGCCTGCATATTTATAATACATGGTGTTTTTTTATTTTAGGGGATGTGGATGTTGTGGAAGAAGAATATTATTTTGCAAGTGCACATGTCCTCATCGGGGAGATCATGGTGTGCAATCAGGATTTACAGAAGATCAAGGAAGACATCAGTGATGTGGAAAAAATACTCAAAAACATCATTGATATTTTAGGCAGAATCTAAAACACACCAGATTTCTTTGTAATTTTTTTTTATTATAACTTTTCTAAAAAATGTTGAAAAACAAATTTTGAAAATGCACACAGTGTGTCAACATGTGCTATCTGCCATCACGGGATATCGAGGTATGCGTTTTGTGGGTGCAACCCTTTCCTCGCAACTAAAGTAGCTGAGAGGAAGGGGTTGCACCCCCGAAACACGTCCATTGATCCCCCCATGATGGGAGCTAGCATATGTTGACATTAGGCATGGGATTAGGAGGGAAATCCCCATTTTGACTCCCAATTTGTGTGCATCTTCAAAATTTGGCCTTCACAGGGGTGACCTCACCCCATCTGATGAAGGCAAGATCAACACAGTTTGGACATACTAATGTCTGATATTGCCTTCAATTTATCAAAGTTGAATTTTGTAAGTTCCTGAGTTCTGTATTGTTTTATGTTTTTAAAAACATGCAATGTTTACCACAAAAAAAGATATTTCTACTGTCCAAAAAAATGTTTTATTCAAAAAATATGTTGGTTTGTTCAAAAACCATTTTCTAAATGCACATGTGAATGTGCACAGAGTAAAAAATGTTCTACTCAACAATGTGTGGCTTCTTCTTTCAATGTTCAATAGCATTTTTTTGCTTAGGTTGGTGTTTACGGTGGCAATGGGGGTTATTTACTAAAGACAAATCCACTTTGCACTACAAGTGCACTTTAGTGCAGTTTCAGTGCACATTCAAGTGTACTTTTGCAGTGCACTTTTAGTGCAAAGTGGATTTTCCTTTAGTAAATAACACCCACAGTGCTTTATAATTTGCATCAATCAGGCCATTTTCGTCACTCCAAAAAAGTATTCAGGGTGCTGAAAATGATGAATATTTTTATCATTAATGCATTACATACATTAACAACAAAAACAAGGTGTGTTTGTAGCAGAACCACAACATAATAGTTAGCCGAAGGAGAGATTGTCACCTCATGTATCCAAGAAATTACCTTTACACTATTGAAGAAAATGGCAAAAAGAAAAAAGCCCATTAGAGAACCTAGGAGACAGCTAAAAGAAACACAAGCAGTAAATCAAAGGAAATATTTTTCAGTTTAAAATACAAATTTATTTAAAAAATACAGTTATTTAACTGGTTGCTGACCTCCTTCTGTCAAATGAGGGCCAGTCGGCATGGCTCTTGTGGCGGGAGGCCGTCATATGACTCCCATTTATACAGGGAATGTGGGCGATCGTGCGCACGCATCCCTGTTCCTTCAGTGGCGGCGTGTCACAGAGACACCGCTCGCAACAGAGGGGGGTGAACATCCATTGGGTATGGCTGTTTACCATGTGATCAGCCATGATGAAGTTGGTTCCACCCCCACTGTACACGGCGTGTGTGAGCGATCACTAGCACGTGCATGTCGGGGGCAGTATGTTCCCAGGAACACTGCTCATCACCGACGCTGGTAAAGAGCCATTGGCCGGCTGTTTGCCCACGTGATCGGCTGTGATAGTTTCACAGCCGATCACTAAATGTAAACAAACCGCGGTAACGAGATATTACTGGGTTCTCCTCCTCACACATCGGAGGAGGAGATTGCGGTAACATCTCGTTACCACTTACAGTGTACGCCAATCACACTGCCCCCCCCCAATAAAGAGGACCTGTCACCACCCATCATAGTACCTGTCACTCACAGTCCATCAGAGTACCTGGCATAGCCCATCTGAGTACCCGAGTACCTGTCAGTCCATCTGAGTACCTGTCACAGTCCATCAGAGTACCTGAGTACCTGTCACAGTCCATCTGAGTACCCGAGTACCTGTCACAGCCCATCAGAGTACCCAAGTACCTGTCATAGCCCATCAGAGTACCTAAGAACCTGTCCCTTTCCATCATAGTACCCGAGTACCTGTCTCAGTCTATATGAGTACCTGAATACCTGTCACAGTTCATATGAGTACCTGAGTACCTGTCAGTCCATCTGAGTACCTGTCACAATCCATATGAGTACCTGTCACAGTCAATATGAGTACCTGAGTACCTTTCACAGTTCATCTGAGTACCCGAGTACCTATCACAGTCCATATGAGTTCCTGAGTACCTATCACCGCCCTTCAGAGTACCCGAATACCAGTCACCAGGCCATCAGTGTACCGGGGACCTGCCACCAGGCCATCAGAGTACCCGAGTACCTGTCACCAGGCCATCAGAGTACCTGAGTACCTGTCACCAGCCCATCAGAGTACCCGAGTACCTGTCACCAGCCCATCAGACTACTGAGTACCTATCTGCAGCCCATCAGAGTACCCGAGTACCTATTTTCAGCCCATGCATCATAGAATATACATTGGGGTGTTTACTTTCCAAAATGGGGTCATTTTGTGGGTAATTCCACTGTCCTGGTGTTCAAAGACCTTCAAAAGTGTGATAGGTAGGAATGAAATGAGATGTGTAATTTATGCTCCTAGCTCGCCTGAAGGTTCTACTTCAATGTTTGGCCTCTCTATGTGGCCAGGCTGTGTAAAAGTCCTACACATGTTTCATAGTTAGTAAGGTTAAATAAAGACACCAGTCCATCCAGTTCAACCTGAGTGAGTGTCTACAATTGTCCCTATCCCTATACATTGCACACTCACATCAGTCCCTACCCTCAAGGAGACCACTATCCTAGGTCCCAATGCATGGGGTGTTTGCTTTCCAAAATGGGGTAATTTTGTGGGCAATTCCATTGTCCTGGTGCTCCAGGGCCTTCAAAAGTGTAATAGGTGGTTGTGAAATGAGATGTGTCATTTTTGCTTGTAGAACGCCTGAAGGTGCTACTTCAATGTTGGTGCAATGTATGTGGCCAGGCTGTGTAAAAGTAGTATCGCCATACTCAGGAAGAGTAGCAGAATGTATTTTGGGGTGTAATTTGTTGTATGCATATGCTGGGTGTGAGAAATAACCTGATAATATGACAATTTTGTAAAAAAATAAATAAATAATTTTTTTTTTTAAATCTTTATTTTGAAAAAGAATTGTGGGGAAAAATGTCAACCAATTCTTGGTCCATGAACTACACCTCGCCCTGTTCATGGACTGGGCTTGGGTCAAAATAAGAACTCCAGCACCAAGCCCCTGCACAGCACAAACTCTACGATGAGTACGTACCCTCAACATGGCTTCAAAGCGGTCAGTTGGTCAGAACAAACTAACAGAATGCACTAAAAAATCAGAAAGGCTTGAGAAGACCAAGCTAAAATTCAGAAACAAGCAGACAAGAACGCACTGAAGATTAAATACGTATGTAGCACTGACCTACAAACGAGTTGCTGGTTTTATTAGGCTTACCGCTACCTTCTTGCCCTCTTCTCCGTCTAGGGGTTCCCATGGTAGATGGCCCAAATAAATGTAGAAACTGACACTGAATCTTCTTTTGGGTTATTTATTTGAACCAGAAACAGAGTCTTTAGATAAGGGTAGAGGGTTAGGATTAAGTTCAGGTACTTTAGACTGCAAAAATGGAAAGTCTCTTATAGGAAAAATCCAGAGAGTAGCTATTTTTAGCGGCACTTTACAGTCGTTTTAGCGGCAGTCTGCGGCCGCTAGCGGGGTGGTTTTAACCCCCGCTAGCAGCCGAAAAAGGGTTAAAACCGCCCGCAAAGTGCCACTGCAGCGGCGCTTTGCCGGCGGTATAGCCACACTGTCCCATTGATTTCAATGGGTAGGAGCGGTTTAGGAGCGGTGAATACACCTCTCCTTTCACCGCTCCAAAGATGCGGCTAGCAGGACTTTTTTCACCGTCCTGCTAGCGCACCGCTCCAGTGTGAAAGCCGTCCGACTTTCACACTGGAGTGAAAGGGGTTGGTTTTTCAGGCGCTATTTTTAGCGTTGTAGCACCCGAAAACTGCCCCAGTGTGAAAGGGGCCTTAGAGGTATGTAAGTGGTCCTTCTCTGTGTATATATGTATATATATATATATATATATATATATATAAAATATGGGGGGGCATGACAATGGAGGCTGATGTACATGTTATGTTCATGTCTAATGAAGTATAATTAATAGTTATGCTTTCTTTTGGATAGGCCACCTCTATTTTGTGGTCAAGACATTGAGGTCCTGAAAAAGCAATTTTTGCAAAATGCGTAGACCTCTTGACACAGTAACAATAAATTCAATATTATAGTATCCGATTGGCCTATAATATCTGTATTGAACACATTTTTTTAATGATTTTATGAATAATGTTATGTATAGATTTTAATTTTTGTAATAAAGACAATATTATATAAACTGCTGGTTATCGTCCTCTCTGGCACTGTTATAGTCCGTTCAGCTGTTCTCTACAAATTTTCTATTATAAAATAGGTATGAGGTACTAATGTAGCCCATAGTTCCTTGTAACCGAAGTAACTCTGCATTAGTTACCATATTTATTGGTGTATAATGTGCACAGGTGTATAACACGCACCTTCATTTTAAGAGGGAAGTTTCAGGGAAAAAAAACATATTTTTTAAATAAACAACTTTGAATTAAAATAATGCAGGAAATCACAGAGCCGTCATCTCCTGTTTACTCGGCTCTCAGTCGGCAGTCACACACACAGTCCCACCTCTGCTATCGGCATTGTAATGAGTACCCCATTGTCATATTTTTTAGCCATATTTTTAGTTGCATAACTATACATTTATCAACATTAAACCTCATTTGCCACACGGATGCCCAATTAAACAGTGCATTGAGGTTGACTTGTAAGTTGGAGACGTTATTCCACTGCATAGCTTGGTGTCATCTGCAAATACTGAAATGGTACTTTTAATCCCAGACCCAATATCATTTATAAAGATATTAAAATGTAAGGATCCCAACCCTGAATCTTGGGGTGCACTGCTTATAACCTTAGACCATTCAGAGTATGAATAATTAAAGTATTTGTTAACCCATATATAACAAACACTGCCA
The DNA here is from genome assembly GCF_037356315.1 of Lithobates pipiens. Lineage (NCBI taxonomy): Eukaryota > Metazoa > Chordata > Amphibia > Anura > Ranidae > Lithobates > Lithobates pipiens. The sequence continues at coordinate 105,083,513 of NW_027507686.1, read as the reverse complement.
GACTCTCTATTAGAGCCTGGCATAGCACACTGCATTAGTGTTTCATAATCAGGCCGGTCACATGACTTGCGGCCGCTGTATAAATCCAATATATGGCTTCTGCACGAGGGGCCGAGATCTCACTCTGACATCAACCGGGGAGGTTACATGGGCACTCAGCCTCTCCTGCAGTAGCTCTGGAAATGACCGACCGGAAGATCATGCTAAATCAGTATTTACAACACCCGTTTTTATAAAAAAAAAATGCAGTGTGCTATGTCAGGCTCTAATACAGAGTCTGGCAGTGTTTGTTTACTAATAACAGCGGGGCAGGACAGAGATGGAGACACACAGAAGCAGAGATGACAGGCAGAGAGGAGGGGTTGAGGGGGAGAGAAGCGAGCTGAGAGCAGAGCTGGGTATGACGGAGAGACGCACTCTGCTCAGTCAGCAGCCCCCCCCCCGAGCACCGTGGTCAGTATAGAGAGGGGGATACAGGAAGTGGCAGTTTTTTTTTACAATTTAAAGGGGGGAAGATTACACAGCACAAGCACTGTGCTGTTTAATCTGCTTTAAGGGTCCAGGAAATCAATTTTTTTTTGGAGGGTTAACAAACACTTTAATCACTACTCTCCAAATACGGTCTTTTAGCCAGTTTTCTATTCCTTTACAGACTGATTTTCCAAGCCTGTAGACTTTACCTTACACATTAGCTGTGTGTGGGGAACTGTGTCAAATGCTTTTTGTGCTGTTGGTGTATTGTCTCCCTTAATATTGTAAAGCGCTGCGCAAGCTGCTGGCGCTATATGAATCCTGTATAATAATAATGCTTTGCAAAGTATACTATGCCCACAGTAACTATGTCTAAGGTTTTACTAACCTCCTCATGAAAAGAAATCAGATTTGTTTGACAATTTCTGTCTTTCATGAATCCATGCTGGCTATTGCTTAACCACTTTCAGACCGGACCATTTTGCTGGTAAATGACCAGAGGTCTTTTTACACTTTGGCACTGCGCTGCTTTAACTGGTAATTGCGCGGTCATGCAATGTTGTACCCAAACAAAATTTGCGTCCTTTTCTTCCCACAAATAGAGCTTTCTTTTGATGGTATTTGATTGCCTCTGCGATTTTTATTTTTTGCGATATAAACGTAAAAAGACCGCAAATTTTGAAAAAAAATGATATTTTCTACTTTTTGTTATTAGAAAAATCCAATAAACTCAATTTTAGTCATACATTTAGGCCAAAATGTATTCAGCCACATGTCTTTGGTAAAAAAAAAGTCAATAATTGTATATTTATTGGTTTGCGCAAAAGTTGTCACATCTACAAACTAAGGTACGTTTTCTGGAATTTACGCAGCTTTTAGTTTACGACTGTCTATCTCATTTCTTGAGGTGCTAAAATGACAGGGCAGTACAAAACCCCCCCAAATGACCCCATTTTGGAAAGTAGACCCCCTAAGGAAATTGATAAGAGGCATGTTGAGCCCATTGAATATTTTATTTTTTTGCCTCAAGCGATTGAATAATGACAAAAAAAAATTTTTTTTTTTTTTTTTACACAAAGTTGTCACTAAATGATATATTGCTCACACATGCTATGGGCGTATGTGAAATGACACCCCAAAATAAATTCTGCTGCTTCTCCTGAGTACGGGGATACCACATATGTGGGACTTTTTGGGAGCCTAGCCGCGTACAGGGCCCCGAAAACCAAGCACCGCCTTCAGGCTTTCTAAGGGCGTAAATTTTTGATTTCACGCCTCACTACCTATTACAGTTTTGAAGGCCATAAAATGCCAAGATGGCACAAAACCCCCACAAATGACCCCATTTTAGAAAGTAGACACCCCAAGCTATTTGCTGAGAGGCATGTTGAGTCCATGGAATATTTTATATTTTGCCACAAGTTGCGGGAAAATTACAAACTTTTTTTTTTTTTTTTTTTTTTTCACAAAGTTGTCACTAAATGATATATTGCTCATGCATGCCATGGGCATATGTGAAATGACACCCCAAAATAAATTCTGCTGCTTCTCCTGAGTACGGGGATACCACATATGTGGGACTTTTTGGGAGCCTAGCCGCGTACGGGGCCCCGAAAACCAAGCACCGCCTTCAGGCTTTCTAAGGGCGTAATTTTTTGAGTTCACTTCTCACTACCTATTACAGTTTTGAAGGCCATAAAATGCCAAGATGGCACAAAACCCCCACAAATGACCCCATTTTAGAAAGTAGACACCCCAAGCTATTTGCTGAGAGGCATGTTGAGTCCATGGAATATTTTATATTTTGCCACAAGTTGCGGGAAAATTACAAACTTTTTTTTTTTTTCACAAAGTTGTCACTAAATGATATATTGCTCACGCATGCCATGGGCATATGTGAAATGACACCCCAAAATAAATTCTGCTGCTTCTCCTGAGTACGGGGATACCACATATGTGGGACTTTTTGGGAGCCTAGCCGCGTACGGGGCCCCAAAAACCAAGCACCGCCTTCAGGCTTTCTAAGGGCGTTACAGTTTTGAAGGCCATAAAATGCCAAGATGGCACAAACCCCCCCCCCCAAATGACCCCATTTTAGAAAGTAGACACCCCTAAATTTAGGGGTACACTAGTGAGACTAGGTAATAAATGGCGGGTGCCCTGAAACTATAAAAAAATAACTAACCAACCAGCGTCACCTGTAACAGTTATATGGTGATCACTGGTGAAAGGGTTAACTAGGGGGCAATCAGGGGGCTTTATGCGGTAGTATATGGGGGTCCCTGGCGCTATAAAAAGCTGCGGCGAACCTAAATACCTACCTGCCTAACTAGCGTCACCTGTGACACTAATACAGCGATCAGAAAAACGATCGCTTATTAGGCTGGGTTCACACTGGAGCGATGCGGGAACGCCACGAATGCGCGGCGGGTTCCCGCATCGCATGCCTCCCGGCGGCAGTTCACACTGCCCTATGCGAACTGCTGGGAGTGTCAGTGAAATGTTAATGACACCCCCAGATCAGTTCGCATATCGCAGTGCGATCTGCAAACTTGGATCGCATGGTGTGAACACCCATGCGATCCGATTCTGCTGCGGACCAAAAAAAGGGTCCCGTGCGAGTTTGCGGCGGGTGCGGCGGGTGCGACACGAATTCAGCCATACTATCTGTATAGCTGAACTCGAATCGCACAGAGATCGGATGTGATTTGCACTGCAGTGCGGTGCGAATCACATCCGTTCTCATAAACCGCTGCAATGTGAACCCAGCCTTAGTGACACTGGCGACGGGGGGTGATCACGGGGTTAAACCTTTATTGGGGGGGTTAGGGGGGTACCTTAGAACTAAAGGGGGCTAACCCTAACTGCCCTAACAGTTATTAGTCACAAATGACACCTGCCGGGTGATCAGGGGGTTAAACCTTTATTAGGTAATAAATGGCGGGTGCCCTGAAACTATAAAAAAATAACTAACCAACCAGCGTCACCTGTAACAGTTATATGGTGATCACTGGTGAAAGGGTTAACTAGGGGGCAATCAGGGGGCTTTATGCGGTAGTATATGGGGGTCCCTAGCGCTATAAAAAGCTGCGGCGAACCTAAATACCTACCTGCCTAACTAGCGTCACCTGTGACACTAATACGGCGATCAGAAAAATGATCGCTTATTAGGCTGGGTTCACACTGGAGCGATGCGGAAACGCCGCGAATCCGCGGCGGGTTCCCGCATCGCATGCCTCCCGGCGGCAGTTCACACTGCCCTATGCGAACTGCTGGGAGTGTCAGTGAAATGTTACTGACACCCCCAGATCAGTTCGCATATCGCAGTGCGATCTGCAAACTCGGATCGCATGGTGTGAACACCCATGCGATCCGATTCTGCTGCGGGCCAAAAAAAGGGTCCCGTGCGAATTTGCGGCGGGTGCGGCGGGTGTGGCGGGTGCGGCGGGTGCGGCGAATGGCTGAACTCGAATCGCACAGAGATCGGATGTGATTTGCACTGCAGTGCGGTGCGAATCACATTCGTTCTCATAAACCGCTGCAATGTGAACCCAGCCTTAGTGACACTGGCGACGGGGGGTGATCACGGGGTTAAACCTTTATTGGGGGGGTTAGGGGGGTACATTAGAACTAAAGGGGGCTAACCCTAACTGCCCTAACAGTTATTACAGTCACAAATGACACCAATGCAAAAAAAAAAAAAAAAAAAAAAAAAATGACATTGGTGTCACTGTGACTGGGGGGCAGGGGTAATTGGGGGGGTGATCGGGGGGTAAAGGGGGGGTGTGAGTGTGCCTGGCATGTTCTACTGTGTGTGGGATGTGTTGGTGCAACTCACTGATCCGCTCTCCTCCGTGTCGGAACGAAAAATACCGACACGGAGGAGAGAATACATCACTTCCTCTCCTGTGTTTACATTACAGGAGAGGAAGTGATGTCACCGGGGATTTCCATTCGTCGGGAGCGATCGCGAGGGGGTGGCCATGAATGAATGGCCGTCCCCTCGTCCGGGATCGCTCCCGAACGAAAACCGACCGCCGCAGGCACCGGGCGGGGGCCCGATCGGGCCCCCGACCCGCGGGAGGCAAAGCACGTACATGTACGTGCTTATGCCTGCCCGTGCCATTCTGATGACGTACATCGGCGTGAGGCGGTCGGCAAGTGGTTAAAATGTTTCTAGGAAAAAGGCGAAGACCTCGCAAAAACCTGTCTATGTAGTCTATTATTGAGCTCTCCAGTATCTTCAAACAAATCCTGTAAGTAGCGCTCACACCTCTTTATAAAGGTACAATGGAACACTCACAAATTGGAGTACCTATACAATAGACCACATTTTGCAATAGTATTATTAATAGCATGTAGGGTACCTGCCTTTCAGAATAACAATTTGTCCCCAGGTCAGAGCATTTTATATACAGTAAATACAGTTTCATCACAATGTGTCACACATTACAACCACAGTCCATCTAGCATAAATAGTTTGAACAGGCTTATGTCATCTGCCTCAGAAATAAACAATCGCTTAGCAGTAGTAACAATTCCTCAGCATTAGGTGCTTGATCATATCTGCCAGTACCGCAGGATCCCTGAACTCTTTACTCCTTACCTAATCCTTACCTCTGCACTCTGTGTGTTTCTTAATCATGACCATTAATCTTTGTGCATTACTTACTCCTGATCCCTGCACACTTGGTGTTACTTAACCCTGACTCCTGAAACTCTGTACATTACTTATCCCTAACTCCTGCACTCCATTTGTTACTTAATCCTGACCTTTGCATTTTGGGGGTATATAATCCTGATCCCTGAACGCTCTGAGTAAGTTAACCCTTGACTGAGGGATGTGCCTATTTTGTGAGGCTCCCGAAGATGACAACCTATACCCCTATCTTATCTTATTCTTCGATTGACCAGACGACACATTCTTTTGGAGTCGATTGGCCATAGCAGCCTTATTTTTATTACCAACATATGAAAATACAAAAAATCTTTGAAAAACATAACTTAATGCATATAAATACATTTTACAACAAATTTTTTTTTTATTCTTTATTTACATTTTCCAATAATTTTTAATACAAACAGGCGAAAAATATTAAATATTAAATACTTTTCCCCTTTTACCCCCCTTTCTCCCCTCTCTCTACCCATCCCCCTCCCGGCTCTCCCGTCCACCATTTTTTTGGGCGGGGGAACGGGAAGCCCCCCTCCCCTCCTACGGTCCTATTACCTCGCTGTAATTCTTTCTTAACTTGAATACTTTCCAACTCTCCCATTTCTTCTGAGACCCTCTACTTCTCCTCTCCTCATCTACTCCAAGTCCTTCCATTTTATATATTTCATCTACTTTTTCTAGCCACTCTCTTACTTTGGACGCTTCTATTTCCTTAAATTTTTTTGGGATTAGGCTCTTTGCCGCATTTATCAGGCAACTTATGAGTGAGTTTCTGTACTCTTTTATTGGAGTATCTATACCATGGAAAAGACATGTCCATGGATTTTCTGGTATCTGGGTTTTAGTTATTACTTTAATATATCTTAGTATTTCTCTCCAGAACTCTGTAACCCCTGGACAGTTCCACCATATGTGTGCCATATTTCCCAGTTGTCCACACCCCCTCCAGCATTTCCCAGATTGTCCCTCTTGGTATTTTGCCATTATATCTGGTGTCCTATACCATCTTACTAAGCATTTGTAGTTTGTTTCTATCAACCTAATATTTTTTGTGGTTCCATGTACCTGCTTCAATATTTTTTCTATATTCTGTTTCTCACCCCATGGTCTTATATACCTGGGCAGTACCTGCCTGTGATGTTTTTCCCTCACACATCCGCTCCAAGACTGTTAATTTTTCTCCATCTCTCAGCGGTTGTGGTAACACTGAGACAAAATGTCTGAGCTGTAGGTACCACCACCCATTTAAATCCATCCAATGTTTTTCTTTCTGTAATGTTTCTAGTGTTTTTATTTTCCCCTCTTTTATTATGTGCCGCAATTGAATATTTTCTTTTTTTACCCACTTCCCTCCCATAGTGCTTTTACCTGGTGGAAAAAAAATCATTATCTTTTAAGACAACAGCACAGTGATGTATTGGTTAGCACTCTCACCTAGCAGTAAGAAGGGTCGTTGGTTCGAATCCCAACTACGACACTACCTGCCTGGAGTTTGCATATTCTCCCTGTGCCTGCGTGGGTTTCCTCCGGGTACTCCAGTTTCCGCCCACACTCCAAAGACATGCAGGTAGGTTAATTGGCTTCTGTCCAAAAAAATGGCCCTTGTATATGAATGGGGACCTTGGATTGTGGGCGCTTGAGGGTAGGGACTGATGTGAGTGTGCAATGTACAGGGATAGGTCCTTTCCTAAATTTATTCCTGACAAATAGTGCTCTATCTTTACCCATCTTTTTTTACTATGTAATTTTGCCCATTCCACTACCCGTGTTAATATTGCTGCTTCATAATATTTTTTAAAATCCGGTACACTTAATCCTCCCTGATCTTTTTCCAATTGCAAGATCTTTAATGATTTTCTGGGTTTCTTATTTTTCCAGATGAGCTTAGTGGTTAAAGACTTGATGATTCTAAAATACAATGGAGGGATATAGATCGGGAGCATCTGGAATTTGTACAATATTTTGGGCTGTATAATCATTTTTAGGGCATTAATCCTTCCCATCCACAATTCTCATTATTTCTTCTCTTAACTCCTCCAGAAGGGGGATATAGTTTATTTGGTAGATTTTCTCCATTGATGATGCCAGTTTTATCCCTAAATATTTGATTTCCTTCTTCCATAGGAAGGGAAATTCCTTCGGAATACTCTGCTCTTCTTTTTGATTAATATTTACATTTAAAATGTCTGACTTCTTTGGATTAATTTTAAAGTTGGATAACTCCCCGTACTCCTCAATGGCCTTTACCAGGTTTGACATGGAAATTCAGGGATTAGACACAGAAAACAAAACATTGTCCGCAAACGTGGCTACCTTATCTGTCTCCTCCCCTAGCTCTACCCTTACTATATTGAGATTTCCCCTTACTGTCTCAAAGAATGGTTCCAATGCCAGCACAAACAATAAGGGTGACAGCGGACACCCCTGTCTAGTCCCGTTATACATCCTAAAAGGGGCAGATAGTATTCCATTAACTCTTACCGCTGACATTGGGCCATTATAGAGCACTTTTATTCAACTCAAAATTCTAGGGACAAACCCCATTCCCTCCAAAGTACCCATCATGAATCCCCAGTCTACTCGATCGAAAGCCTTTTTAGCATCGATCGATAAGAGTAGACTGGGGACCCTGCTTTCCCGCATTTTCTGGAGCAGCAATAGTGACCTCACACCGTTTATCTTTTCCTTCCAGCCCCACCACAAAACCCACCTGATCTGGATGTACCAGACTTGGCATCAACTTTTTTATTCTAGAAGCTAGTACTTTCGCAAACAATTTTACATCTGTGTTCAATAATGATATCGGTCTATTGTTTGAACATATTGTATTCTCTCTCCCCGCTTTCAATATCATGATAACTGTCGCTGTAGAGGCTTCTTTACTCAGTCCGTTTTTAATACCTAATCCGTTATAGTACGCGCATAGTTTTAAAGCTAGCATTTCCCCAAACTTTTTTAGTTATTCTATTATAAAACCATCAGGACCAGGGCTTTTCCCTCCCATGGTCTCTTTTATTACCTGGTTTATTTCTTGGACTGATATTGGGTTCTCCAATTCCTGCACTAATTCCTCCGGTAATCTAGGGACGTTTGCTTGAAGTACATATTCTTTAATTTTTTTCCCTTCTGATAGCCTCTTGTTGTGTTGTCTCTCTCCTCTTTACCGAATATAGTTGCTCGTAGTACTCCCTAAAAACTTCTGCTTTGCCCTTAGTATTATATAACGGCTCTCCATTTTTATTTAATATTTTCTCAATATAATTAATAGATCTTTTTTTCCTCAATATCCTAGCTAAGACCTTGCTATTTTTATTCCCACAATGGTTTGCGATCCTGTTATAAGTCTTCCTCATTTCTTGTTCCATTAATTCCCCTAATTCCTCTCTTTTGGTAACCAGCTTATGCAGTAAATCCGCGTCTTGTCCCCTTTCCTTACTGTTCTCTTTTTTATGGGTTTGTTCTAATCTATAGATTTCCTCCCTTAACCCTCTACTCTTATTGTTACTTTCTCTCTTTCTCTTTGCCTAAGGAAATATACATCCCTCTTATATAGGCCTTATGGGCCTCCCATATGGTATTCTCCATATTCTCTCCACTTACATTGGTAGCAAAAAAGAACTCCAACTCCTTTCTAATTATTTCCTCTCCTTTCTCATCTAATAATTCCTTATTGAGTTTCCAGGAAAATTTAGGTTTCTGAAACCCGGGGATTTTGATTTTCATGCACATTGGAGCATGGTCTGAAAGAGTTCTAGTTCCTATATTTGTAGATATCACCTCATCTAGTACCCGATGTTCCACTAGTCAGTAATCGATCCTAGTGTACGTCCCATGCACAGGGGAATAGAACGAAGAAGTCTTGCGTTCTCGGGTGCTGAGTTCTCCACGCATCAATCAGCTGAAACTGATACAGCCTGTGCTTTATTACTCTCAACTAAACGTTCCCTATCACCTGCGCACGAGACGTACTATCTAGTTCTGGATTCATACAAAAATTCAAATCTCCAGCTATAATCACTCTCCCACTCTTAAACTCCCACAGCCTTTCCAGTATTTATTTCAGGAAAACTGTTGGACCTCTATTGGGACAATATATATTAGCTAAAGTATAATCTACTCCCCATAATTTCCCCTTTAAAAATAGGAATGTTCTTCCGAGTCCCCTAACCTGTCTTCCACAGTAAAGCGTACCTCCCGTCCTATACCAATGGCCACACCCTTTGCGTTACTTGACATTGAATTGCCGTAAAACCACACCGGGTACTTTGGGGAATATATTCTAACTTTGCTTTCATAGGATAAGTGAATTTCCTGCAAGAACACAATACCTACTCCATACTGTTCAATCTCTTTCAGGACTTTAAACCGTTTTGCTGGTATGTTTAGGCCAATTAACTATAGACATAATTTGTAATCAAGCTGAAATTCCCACTTAGCGAGGTTGTAGGCTGCAGGTTCTTTCCCCTCCTTCCCCCTCCCCCCTCCCCTATCCCCCCTAGGCCCTTCTTCGGCCATTGTACCACCATCTAGAATATGACCCCATCCTAGTGTGTGCACCTCACCCCTTGAGGTGAAGCACCAATCCCGACCCTCTGTGTCCCGCGGGAACAGGCATTCTGGAGAGGCCTACCCCCACTCCTACCCACCCCCCACCTTTTTATTCATATTTAACATCTCAAACAGCGTTTCTTTACGTACCCAATACCCTCCATCCCAATCTAAATCTCCCTTTGTTCTTATATTATGCTCTCTGCCATCTTCCTTCTTCGCTGGGTGTTTCTTCTCTCTCTTGTCTCCCAGGAATACTTGGAACTGGAATCTGTAATTTTCTACAGAAATCTTGTACTTCCTCCAGGAATTTTAATCTCACCGTCTTTCCCTCCCTATGCACTATTAGTGCTGCTGGGAATCCCCAACTATATTTAATATTAGACTGTCTTAAATGTTCCAGCAAAGGTTTAAGCTGTGTTCTTCTTGTTAATGTTTCAGCCGATAAATCCGCGAACACTTCAAGAGTCACTTGTTCATATTGCAGAGGGAGTTTCCCTCTGAGATTGCGCCATATTCTCTTTTTATCTGTGTACTGATGAAATTTAACGAGAACATCTCGGGGGACTTCCTCCTTCATTCCAGATGGTTTCCTTATTCTGTGCACTCTGTCAATCTTTAGCTCCTCTCCCTCTCCTCGCCCCAATAAAGGGTTAAATATTTTCTTAATTTTTTTCCTCAAAATTTTCTCTGTTTTGTTCTGGTAGACTGTTATCCTTAAATTTTGACGTCTGTTTTGATTTTCTTGCTCTTCCATTTTATAGAGGCAATTCCTCTGGTTTATTTGCAGTTCCTTCACTTGTGTTTTTAATTCTATGATCTCTTGTGCTTGTTTCTCAGTTTTCTCCTCAGCCTCCTCTACTCTCCTCAACAGGTGGCCCAAGTCCATCCGGACATTTGTGATCTCACTTTTGATCAGATTTTCCATCCTCTCAAACATTGCCATCATCTCTATTTTTGTAGGCATTTGAGCTATACTTTGCTGATCTTCCCCTTCAATAGCCTCTATTTCTTTCTTCATTCCCATACTTTCTTGTGTTTTATCTCCTTGGGCCCCCTTTAGCCTGGCCATCTCCTTCTTGGTGTTTTTTGTTGCCTGAGATTTTTTCCCCCCATACCTGGCCTTTTTTGATTCCCCTCTTTAGTTGTTAAATATTTCTGTATCAAACTCACGTTTACACTTGTATTTAAACTCTCCCTTGGGGTTTTGAGTTCTGTCGTTTTTTTTGGGGGGATCTTCCCCTCATATTTTGCTTGTTCAACCTTTGAGTAGTTTATTCAAAGTCCATTACTACTTTGCCCTCAGGGACAAATATTTTATTCACTACTTTCTCCAAAGCTGGAGGGGGGGGGGTCTATTTCTCTATTACCATCCATTCACCAATAGTTCATCCCTCCTACATCCCTCCTTCAATATCCTGGTTAACTCTTAAAAACCTTTTAGTGATTATTTTTCATTAATCCTGGGGAAGACAATACCTCCACGACAGAGTCCCTTTAATTGAGGGGAAAGCTCTTATAGTTCACCGCGTGTGCTTCCCAGAGTTTGGGTGAAATATCTTACTCTCAATAAACAGCTTTAGTTTACCCCCATTGCTTTTATAGATATATTTTTTTTAAAGGCGAGGAGAAGATTTTATTTCTTTTTTTTAATTTCTCCTTTTATCACGCCAGTTAATCTGCAGAACGTTTGATAGCGAAAAAGGGCACATAATACAGCCCTTTCAAGTAGATTTCACTACTATAACGATCGGGCTGTTTCAAGGGTTACCAGTGAGGTAAGCGGACAGTTTTTCTTTATATTATTCAATACCAGGTACCAAGCGCCACCGGACGACAAAAATAGCCAAACAGCACAGGAACAGGGAGACCTTTTAAGCAGCCATAACTTCTAAACAAATCGAATAGTTCATGAGGTTACTTGTGAGGCATATAGGAAGGAATTATTTATGTTATTCAAACCCTAAACCAAACACAGCCAAGAGCCATTGATGACAGATCAGCACAGAGCAAAAAAAAAAGTATTTTTAAGCAGCCATTGCAACTAATAATTTCAGCAGATTTAGTAATTACCTGAGAGGAGAGTAGCAACTTGATAGATTTTCCTCTTAGCTGTTCCGACCATGAGCCAGGATCTCCACTGCTCCTCCACTTCACTGGGCTCCGCTGAATGCAGTATAGAAGTCCTGGTTACTCCAGAGGGGACGGAGGAGAAGAGAAGAGGAGAGGAGAGGTGGTGGGAAGGGCACAGGCAACGGGTCCAATCGATCCTCGTAGCTGCTGTGAGACTTTACAGGGCTTGCTCTCACCTCCTCCTGATTGGTCTCCAGCGTCTCTGATGTTACTTGATCGGGTTAATCGCCCCGTCACCATTCACCTTGTCCTTCTGGCTCATATAGTGCTGGGCGTGGGTATTGGCGGATGCCTCCATATGCGGTCACCTAGCTCGGCGTTTCTCTCACTCCCGCCTGGCATCGGCATCGGCTTTACCGCCACAAATCACTGCCTCTCCGTCCGCCCTCACAGGCACCGCATCGGGGCTCCTCCCCCAACCTTCCTGGGTCACGTCATCCCACTCTTACAACAAACATTATAACCAAATATACATCCGTATTACACATTCCTGATCTAGAGGTCTTTGAAGGTAAATTATAATTTCCAACCAGCTAGTTGTATCAGTACACCCATGCAAAGGCCCCCCACCGTGTATTACGAAAGCTCAGGGACAAACCAGCAACTTCCTTCCAGATACAACCTTCTACACCATCTTTACCATTTAAAGGAAAAGGACACCCATACCTCCATATGAGCCCAACTCCCCTAAACCTCCATTATTTTTAGCACTGCCTTCAAAGACCCTGTGACGGAACCGATCCCATACTCCGATTGAGTGCTTCCGTCAGTATACCGCTTCTAAACCGCTTCTAAAGTCTGAATATTCCAGATATTCCAACCGCTCACAAGCACAAAACAAGAGGACACTTGCTTAGCTGCTCAACATGGACTGCTTTATTAGAACCAAAATGCCAAGTATTTATAATACAGTAGAAAACTAAACCCTAACCTAATTAGCATGAGCTAATTAACTAAATCAACGCTCAGACTAGTTGACTGAGGGATAAGACTTTTCGGCTCCTAGCTCACTAACAATTCAATAAACATTACCATAAACATCAACACAGGGTTAATTAGCCCAAACAACAATGTGCCAGACTAGACTCATTTACATTATACAAGCCAACAGACAGGTGGCTGGAGTTCATGACATTAGCATCTGACAGTGTGTGTCCCAACAGCATGAGACCAACACACATTATATATACATATATACAGCATTGAATCTGACTAGCACAGATTATAGTGGGGTTCTCATTCACCCTGTGCCCCTTAAAATCCAGGGCCCAAAATCGGTCGGCAAGAGGCTCGCATTCAGTCCCCTCAAAAAGCCTGTGTCCCGGCTAGGTCTGTCACAGACCCCATAGACCTAGCACTGCTACGACAATAAACAATGCAACCATCCGTGGACACCCACAACCTTCACTAGACCACCTGAGGGAAAAAAAAAACAAGTCCACATCAACCCAACCCCTTAGTCCTCAAAGTGGGGAGGGAGGGTGGGAAAAGCTCCTGCTTCTCCGGATAATGGGACCGACTGCTCTTCCTCGTACCGACTCCGCCCCCTAAACCAGCGATCCCCAACCACCGGCCTGCCTCCTATCCCTTCTTAATTCCCCTAAACTAACACTCAGTCTCCGCCTCACGCCCCCCCTCGTCATGCTGGCCCTCCCCCTAGTGCCTGTGTCCGGGCCATTACTTGACTAAGGGACGTGCCTATTTCGTGAGGCTCCCCAAGATGACAACATATACCCCTAGCTTATCTTATTCTACAATTGACCAGACAACACATTCTTTTGGAGTCAAATGGCCATAGCAGCCTTATTTTTATTACCAGCATATGAAAATACAAAAAATCTTCAATCCCCAATCTAGAGGTCTTTGAAGGTAAATAATAATTTCCAACCAGCTAGTTGTATCGGTACACCCATGCAAAGGCCCCCCGCCGTGTATTATTAAAGCTCGGGGACAAACCAGCAACTTCCTTTCAGATACAACCTTCTACACCATCTTTACTATTTAAAGGAAAAGGACACCCATATCTCCATATGAGCCCAACTCCCCTAAACCTCCATTATTTTTAGCTCCGCCTTCAAAGACCCCATAGACCCACACATGAAAACCTTACGTGCGTGACGCCCTCCACATTCCAAATGCCCACTGCATTCCATCTTGCAAACCCAGCTGCCAAAGGTCAATCCCGATGCATGCCATCCAAACGCAAAAAACGCCACCTTTCCTCCTCCAAATCCCAGTGACGAACCACCAAACCCCCGTTCCGCACAAAAAAATGTTGCCACCGCTTTGTTGACTTTTACTCTTGCTCTGTTCAGACCTGCAACAGAGCGAGCTAAATGCCAAGTCGTCCTGGCCACAATGTCTGACCAAATACAAATTGTGTCTGGAAAAGAGGATTGTAACCACAAGAGGTCAATTTTAATGTCCCTCACCAACTCCCTTGCACACCGCAAATACAGATCATTACCCCCTACATGTAACAAGACCACATCAGGGGGACGGTCCAATCGGGCATATTTGTGCATTTCAGGCACCACCCTAGACCTAAACATACCCGGGACTTCCAGCCAGCGAACCGTGCCCTTCTCCCCAGACAATCCCAACAACCTGACATCTTTTCTGACATTTGCCCTCCTGGCACCCCAATACACACAGGAGTGTCCCAGGATCCACACCAAGCAGGTTCCTGAATCTGAAAGAAAAATAAAAAAAATAGAAAAATAGGAGGGAGGGTGGGGAAAAACATATAACCCCAATAAAACAGGAATTTTTGCAGAAGCGGAAAAAAGAGAGGAGCCACAAACCGTTAACCCCCCACCCCCTGGCCCAGCATGATTTATCATCCTACAAGAAATGGGGGCGGACATACAATATAAATCATGCTGATTCCCAGCGACCAATCCTCTGTACCACCCTATCGTCCAATCCCCACCGAATTGCCTCCGTGGCCGCCCTGATGCGGAACGAGATAGAGGAGTAATTTGTGGCCGTCAACCCCACTGCCGCCAAACATTTTCTGAACACTGCCTGAAATTGAAATCGGGACACGGCAGTTCCATCCTCATGGTGGAAGAAACCCCCCCCCCCCCCCCCGCCCTGAGGCCTGAGTCAACAAAATTCACCCACAGCCACCACCAGACAAATGGGAGAACCAGGAATCTACCTCAGCTCCACCCAGGTCCCTTTGCCCAATTGATCAGTCTTGGACCTCCTCAGGAACACCCCAAAGTTTCGCCCTGCACCAGCACATCACTTAGGTCCAGACCACCACCCGCCTTTTTTGTTCCTACTCACCATCTCACCCACCCAAAAGGCCCCAAAGAAGGCCAACACAAAGACAGCCTGAAACAAAACCCTCTCAAACTGTGAAAATCAAACGCTCACTAACTGCGCCACCACATCCCCTAAAACCTGAAAAGAAACTCGGCGTCTTTTGTCATCCACCGTGCGACCAGCGCAATATCCACACATAGCGCGCCATACCCTTAGTAGCGTCCCGCTGGCCCGCCAACTGGAACATGAATGCCAGCCCGGCCAACTTTCTGAACATATATGAGACTAACACCTCAAACTCAAAGTTCCTACCAATAAAGTAGAGCAGCAAATTAACTCAATCCTCATCGAGAGCGAATTCCCCTACTTCCCGCATCAAGGCACCCCATTCCAACCAAACCTTGCTGTACATATGCTGTACACATAGCAGCAGAAACCGATCTATGAATCAACATCTGGGCTGTGGCAATGCGATGTTCCATAACTGATCGGGGCAAGGAATCCTGCGCACATCCGCCTCCGGAGCCAGTTGACGAAATCTGTCCCACTGGAAATGAGACAATGCATCAGCCACTGAATTATCGATGCCTGTAACGTGCACAGCAGTCACAAACCAGTTAATGCATAAACACTTCAGGACCAGGTGCTGCAATAAGCGCACCACCGGGGGGAAAAGACGCAGTGTTATTATTGATGGCCTGAACCACCCCCAAATTGTCACAATGGAAACGCACGTGGCGGTCCCGGAACTCCTCACCCCATAGCTCAACTGCTAGCACGATGGGAAACAATTCAAACACTGCGAAATAAACCTTCCACCTTCCATGCTGACTGCCATCATGCTGACTGCCACTCCCTGGCGCTCCATCTTCCCTGATAAAAAGCCCCAAAGCCACAAGAAACGGCCGCGTCGGTGAACAATTCCATATCAAAATTCAATACTACCTGTCCTAACCAGAGAGAGCAGCCATTATAAGTGGCAAGGAAGGAGTCCCACACCTTCAAATCAGCTTTTTGCTCCTGCCCCAGCCTAATGAAATGATGCAGGGCCTGAACACTGGCTGTGGCCGCTGCCAGACGCCTACAAAAAACACGCCCCATCGGCATGATGCGGCAAGCAAAATTCAACTTGCCGAGGAGGGATTGCAGGGCTCGAAGCTGTATCTCCTTCACTTGCAACGCCTCGGCCACCTCCAACTTCAAACCCTCCAGTTTGTCCAAAGGCAAACGGCACTCCATCTTCATGGTATCTATCACTATCCCCAAAAAATGCAACTCAGTGGCTGGACCTTCAGTCTTGTCAGGGGCCAACGGAACCCCAAAGACTTTGAAAAGCTGCTGAACTGTAGCCAACAGGGAAGCACACACAAGACTATCCGCAGGCCCTATACACAAAAAATCATCCAAGTAATGGATGATTAATGACAAGCCTGCAACATCCCGGACCGCCCATTCTAAAAAAGAGCTGAACTGCACGAACAAGGAACAAGAAATAGCGCACCCCATAGGCAAACATCTGTCGACAAAAAACTTTCCCTGCCACAACATCCCAACAAACGACAGCAGTCAGGATGAACTGGCAAGAAGCGAAAAGCTGCCCCTACATCTGTTTTCGCCAACAAAGCCCCCTTGCCAAAACATTGAACCCAGGCGTCCGCCGCATCAAAAGACGTATAAGACACCATGCAAAGGCCTGGATCAATGGAGTCATTGACCGATCCCCCACGCGGGTGGGACAAATGGTGAATGAGCTGAAACTTGTTCGGCTCTTTCTTGGGAACCACGCCCAAAGGTGATATAACTAGATCGGGTAGTGGTGGCCACTCAAACGGGCCAGCCATACGCCCCAGCGCAACTTCTTTGAGTAACTTCTGCCAAAGACGGCACCACCCGGAGGTGACTATTCAACCTAAAACCCTTGGTAAACCCCAACTCCAGCAACCTGGCAGCATCCTGATTAGGATAGCGCCTTAGGAAGGGAACCATCCTTCCTACCCTCACCGGCGTCTTCTCTGTTTCCAGGATTTCCCCCTTTTCTGCATCCCTGCTTGAAGCACCGAGACTGTGAGTGCGAACCCCCGCATGTGGAACATTCAAGTCGAAATCGAAATTTTGCCCCAAATTTGCAAGTGCCTGCATTAATTGCCAGCAGAAACCCATGCGATTTCCGGACGGTTGTCTGGCAGTTGCCAAACCACCGGCCCCACCCTGAAAGGGAGACAAAGTACTCTGCGGAGACGACATTAGCTTCATCCAAAGACTAATGTCCTTATGATCCCCCCATAAGGACGGACGGACTGCCTTCTTCTGCCTGATTTGTTCATCATCGCGCAACCAATCGGTACCCCCATATACCCTTTGCACCGCCCCAATGGAATAGAGGTAGCAAAACAGGGGGGGCAGTTTTCCGGCGCCTTTTCACCGATAACACTCCCCAAAATCGCAAACAGCTGCAACCAGTTTGCAAACGTACGCGGTATTAACCGGTTTCGCCGATTCTCCTCTTCCTCCTTCTTGCTCTTGTCGGGCTTAACTTTGTCCAAGTCTTCAAGTGAGCGCCCAAAGGCCCCTCAAAACAGACGTAGACCTCGCATTTAGCGGCGTCCGCCAGATGCACACCGTCTGTCGCTACTGTTGCCTTACCAGCCACCGCAGCCTCCCCGACCGGCGCCAAAGTCACAGCCACTGCCGGCGATGACTCAGACGTGGCCCCAGGATTGACCGCCCCTGCCCCAGCAGCAGTAGTGCTCCCTGCCAACCCTGCAACCCCAGCCGCTACGACCGGGCTTGTCCCCGCCAACCCAAAGCCTCGAGCCACAGAACTATGGGCAGCCACCCACGTCGCCACCGGAGAAGCGTCTGCCACCGACCGTGTACCAGCCTCACAATGCACCAGCACCTCTCGCAGACCCGCCAGCAATGTTTGCACTACCCCCCATCTTGCGGCCCGCTACCCCAGGGGACAAGGAAACTGGACCGGGACGCACCTCACCAAAGCCAACCCCCTGCTCCACCGGCGCCCCAACTCCACACACAGAAACCCCCTTTTCAAGGACAGGATAGGGAGAAGAGAGAACAGAAAGGATCTTACCTGGCTGCCGCTGCCCCAACGGACATCCAGCCGTACGTCCTGCTCCACGTGCCACCACCAGGCACCTTGTCTTCTTCCCTCTCGATCAATTCTCCCTCCGACAAACTGTCTTGGGAACTTCCGGCCTCCCTCAGATCCGATTCCATAGGCCACAGGTCAGGGTTCCCCGAAGCCACAGTGCGCCCAGCAGTGATGACCTCACTGCGAGCCGTACTGTTACGTGCCACGCTCAGAATTGTTGCCACGCCGAGCCCTAGGCCGGGCAGGTGAAGTCCGCCTGGCCGCTTACCTGGACCGTACCTCGGCTAAGTCCCCCCAATGGCGCCATCCCCTCGGGTCTTCTCCTCCCTCTCCCATCAGGATTACAGGCCCTGGCCATTCCACATGCGTGGCCATCACCCGCCGAGGCATCTCTCCCCCGCCGAGCCGCCCTCGGTTCAGGTGGCGAGACCCACCAAGGCGGCCGCCTTCTGTCTGTCATCAGCCGCAGGGTAGTGGGGGTCAGGCCTGGCTGCATTATTGCCCCCCCGCGTCCGCCGTGTGTGGGAAAGTCCACTGACCACCACACAGGCGGCAGCATGCTTGCGCTTGCCGGCGGGGTCGGAAGGGCCTGATCCTGGCTCCCAGCCCCATCCCTATCGCTGGCTGCCCCTGGGCTGTAGCACTCAGGAGGCCTTGACCTCCTGGCACCTGTCCGAGGTAGAGGAGGGGGGCCAGCGGGCACGCTGGACGAGGCCTGGCTGGGGCCCTGTAACAGGCTGGCGACCGTAGCCTGTAGCCAGCCTGCACCTCATGCCGCTGCCTCCTCTTGGAGCTGAGCAAATATGGCATCCAAATCCCCCATGATACCTGCCACTACCGCTACTATACGGGGACCAGAAACACCACTGCCGCCGGAGTTAGAGGAAAAGTTCCTGCTTCTCCGGATAATGGCACCGACTGCTCTTCCGCGCGTCGACTCTGCCCACTAAACCGGCGATCCCCGTCCACCGACCTGCCTCCTATCCCTTCTACATTCCCCTAAACTAACTCAGTCTCCGCCTCACGCCCCCCCTTGTCATGCTGCCCCTCCCCCTAGTGCCTGTGTCCGGGCCATTACTTTCCCGAGTGCGAGCCGTCGGAGCTGTACGTTGGCTCTTTAACCTCTTCAGCCCCAGAAGGTTTTACCCCCTTCCTGACCAGAGCACTTTTTGTGATTCAGCACTGCTTCGCTTTAAATGACTGCGCAGTAATGCGACGTTGCACCCAAACAAAATTGACATAATTTGATCCCATCAAATAGAGCTTTCTTTTGGTGGGTGGTATTTGATCACCTCTGCAGTTTTTATTTTTTGCGCTAGAAACAAAAAAAAGAGCGCCAATTTTGAAAAAAAATTAATTTGTTAATTTTTGCTATAATAAATATCCCCCAAAAATATATAAAAAAGTTATTTTCCTTAGTTTAGGCCGACATGTAGTCTTCTACATATTTTTGGTAAAAAAAATTGCAATAAGCGTATATTGATTGGTTTGCACAAAAGTTATAGCATCTACAAAATAAGGGATAGTTTTATGGAATTTTTATTATTCATTTTTTTAGTAATGGGCGCGATCTGCGATTTTTATCGTGACTGCGACATTATGGAGGACACATTGGACACTTTTGACACTATTTTGGGACCATTATCATGTATACAGAAATTAGTGCTATAAAAATCACTGATTACTGTGTAAATGACACTGGCAGGAAAGGGGTTAAACACTAGGGGGCGATCAAGTGGTTAAGTGTGTCCTAGTTAGTGATTCTAACTGTGCGGGGATGGGCTTCAACTCACATGGCAGCAGGGGCGTACCAAGAGGTTGGCCAGACTGGCGCCCGCCAGGGGTGCAGGCCAAGGGAGGGGTGCATATTGGCAGTGTTCTTCTGCTCTTCTAACTTGTTCTCACACACACAGTCCGCCTTCAGATCACCTCACACGTTTCAGTCTCTCGTCTTTTCAGCCTGTCTCACACACACACAGCAGAACAAAGCTGCTTCCTCCCCCCTCCCCTTCCTTATTCTGCTCTGTATACAGACAAGAGGAGGGGGGAGCAGGAACATGCGCTGACTTGAGGTCTGTACAAACCTTTCCATGCTTTATAGATAGACAGGGAGGAGTGGGAGAGAGTGTCTGGGATTGGGGAGGAGGAAAATAAAACAATGTACAGCCTGTACATACAGTGCAGCCTGGGATAGAACTATAGTTCCAAGCATGTTCTGCACCTCCATGGCAACCTGTGATAGGACCCAGAATGTTGTGCACCTCCATTGCAGCCTGTGATAGGAGTAGAAGTTTCTGCATGCCTTGCTCCTCTATTGCAGCCTGTGATAGAACTACAGTTCCCAGCATGAATGCTCTGCACTTTCATTGTAGTATAGGTTACTGGGTGGCTGGGCTAGAACTACAAGTCCCAGCATGCGCTGCACCTCTCTTGCAGCCTATGATAGAACTACAAGTCCCAGCATGCTCTGCACCTCTCTTGCAGCCTATGATAGAACTACAAGTCCCATCATGCTCTGCATCTCTTTTTCAGCCTGTGATAGAACTACAAGTCCCAGCTTATGCTACACCTCTCTTGCAGCTTATGATAGAACCCCAAGTCCCAGCATGCTCTGCACCTCTCTTGCAGCCTATGATAGAACCACAAGTCCCAGCATGCTCTGCACCTCCCTTGCAGCCTATGATAGAACTACATGTCCGAGCATGCTCTGCACCTCTCTTGCAGCCTATGCTAGAACTACATCTGCCAGCATGCTCTGCACCTCTCTTGCAGCCTATGATAGAACTACAAGTGTCAGCATGCTCTGCACTTTAATTGCAGCCTATGATAGAACTAAAAGTCCCGCTATGCTCCGCAGGAGCATTACAGCCTATGATAGGGCTACAAGTCCCAGCATGCTTTACAGAGGTGGGGCAGAAGACCAGGGGGGTACAGAGGAGGGACTGAAGAGCAGGGGGGTACAGAGATGGGGCTGAAGACCAGGGGGTACAGAGGTGAGACAGATGTGCAGGAGGTACAGTGTTGGGAAAAAAAATCAGGGGGTGTAAAACAGTGGGGCAGATGTAAAAGGAGGTGTATTGGTGGGGCAGATGAGAAAGCGGGTTACATTGGGGCAGATGGGTTTAGTGTTAAGACAGATGAGAAAGTGATTCAGTAGTGAGACAGAAGAGCATGGGGGATATGGCGATAGAGCAGATGTGCAGGGAGGCCAAGTGGTGGGGCAGATGAGAAAAGGGGTACATTGATGGGGCAGATGAGCAGGGGGGTTACAGTGGTGGGACAGAAGAGCAAGAGGGTACAGTGGTGGGGCAGATGTGCAGGAGGTACAGTGGTGGAAGGGATGAGAAGGGGGTTTAGCGGTGGGACAGAAAAGCAGGGGTTACAGCGGTGGGGCAGATGAGCAGAGGATTAAGGAGGTACATCAGTGGAACACATGAGCAGGGGGTTACAGTGGTGGGGCAGATGAGCAGGGGGGTACAGTGGTGGGGCAGATGAGCAGGGGGTTACAGTGGTGGGGCAGATGAGCAGGGGGGACAGTGATCTGAGGGGTGAAGGTGTATGAATTGGGACTGATCTGAGGCGTGAGAGAGCAGGATGTTAATTTCTCACTACTAAAGTAGTTTACAGCATTTACTTTATTAAAAAAACCTTTTAGTGATTGAGAATGTGAAGTTGACATTTTTTTGTTATAAAATCGGCACTTTCAAATTCTTTGAAAACCTTTTTCAGCACACTGTGCTCAAAATGTTGCCTACCCCTGTACTAGAACATTTATTATTATTATTATACAGAATTTATATAGCACCAATAGTTTACGCAGCACTTTAGAAAATTAAAGGGAGACAATACAGTTATAATACAATAACATACAAGAGGATTAGGAGGGCCCTGCTTAGAAGAGCTTACAATCTAAAAGCATTCCACTTTTTATTTAATTTGGGCAAATAAGCCATTTTTTTTTTTTTACAGTTTTTTTTTCTCTTTTTTACCGACAGCCTATTCTGGATTGTTTGGCAACCGTGACACTAATACTCATACTCTGTCAGGAGACTATGAACAGGTGATGGTTCAATAACAGTGGCAGGTTTTATGGTGCTGCTGATTGTACAGAACACAGGACATTCCCAGGAACCTATTGGTTTAACTAGAACATTCATTCTAGATTGACATCTACGTGTGCTGGGAAAGCCCACAAAATCGAATGCTTTCCCAACACACAGGGAAATGCACTGCACTTGAGTGGGGGTGCCACTAATTGTCAATGGTACCTCATATGCATCTGCAAACACACATCCTAAACTGAATGCGGTTCTATGAAGCATGTTTTTAGAAAAGAGTCGGGGACTTCTTTTCCGTGTTTTTCAAATGTAGGGGAGTGCATTAAAATGAATGGGCTGTCCTATGCGCAAGAGCATGCAGAGAGGCATCCACACAAGCAATAGTGCCAACCAAGCCCATTCACACCACCCTGTGTTGAGCTGTGATGTGTAGCGTATAGACTGGGTAATTTGCTTTGTGTGCCATGTGTTTAGTTCACACCACTGAAGTCAAAACAAGTAGAATGTTCTTTATTACTATACTGTTTTTGGCGCACTACAACACTGTGTACGGTGCTTAAACAGGAATGAAATGTCAGTTTGTGACATTTCAAAAAGCTGCAAAATGAAAAAAAGAAAAAGTTGAATAGTGTGATACATTGTAATAAGCACATCACTCTGTTCCCTTCCCAGCGCACACCAGGGACCTCTTCTGATATGAGGTCACATTGAAATTTTAGATAGCCAAGCTAAGCACAATATGAAGCATAAGCATATATGAATACAGATTCTTATCTTTTATTATATTTAGCACCTTTAAAAATGTAAAATGAGTTATAAGTCATAAATGTCACCTCTGAATCGCATTTAACACATAAGTACCATCATCCACCATTCATAATGTTGAAAGAATAATTGGTATGGGAGTGCCGGGGTAGCCGCTCACGCTAGCCCTTGAGCAGTTCCAAACCACAATAGCAAAAATTGGACTATGTCGGTACTTAGTAATTTCAACAAGCAAAAAAGAATTCATTAAAATTTCATATTTAATAAACACATAAGGAAAAAACAAAACATCACTCATTAAAATACAATAGTATGTACACCCCAGTTAGAGCGTTCCCAACGGATTTCCCACGGGGAGGGTTCAAACTTGGTGTCGCACAAAATTTCCTCTACTAGTTTCGCGGGGCAAACCGCTTCTTCAGGAGGATATCTATACAAAGTATGAGTAAATAACATTTTAATAGTTAACAAACAAAAGCAACATTTCATAACAGTGACCATTTATATATATATAACTATATTCATCACATAATTGAGAAAAAAAAGGTCAGCTCACCACAAACTCAAAAAATGGGTTGCGGGTAGGAAGGCCCCTATATTCCCCCTACGGCGGACACGGGGGATGGTTAGCTGGCTCTAATAAAAAGAGTTTATATTTATTAACTCATAAAATTGAAGAAAAAAAAAACTACCAAAAAACGTGGGAATGGGGGAGGGGGGGGGGAGAAAAGGGGGGGGGATGGGGTTGATAGAAAAAAAAAAACCTTTTAGCAAAAAAGCTTACTAAAAACGCTTACTAAAAACGCTTACCAAAAACTTGTTATTGTAGGATTACCAGGGCAAGATAGCTAAAGACCATAGCGTTGCATCTAAGGGTGTCAAAGTTCAGTCTGGACTGGTAAGCCAAACGGAGCCAAAAACAATAAAGGATAGGCTAGAACATTTGTGTCTGTGGAGCAAAGGGGTAATAATCATTATGAAGCCCACCCACCAGCTAATTGCAGTTGCTATTAAGAAATGCTAGATCACAGTGTGGGTGAATTACCTGTTCACAAGGTTCCCCCGAATTGAGCCCTGGGAGGTCCGTGCAGCCTTCCTGTTCAGCGGTCAGAGAGACTGCTAAATAGGCTCCCCAACACACTCCACGTGGAGGAACTAACCACATGACGTCAGACGCCGCCAGCTTTCCGGCAGGCGCCTGACGTGGAGTGTGTTGGGGAGCCTATTTAACGGTCTCTCTAACCGCTTAACAGGCAGGCTGCACGGACCTCCCAGGGCTCAATTTTTTTGGTAGGTTTTTTTTTTCTTCAGTTTTATGAGCTAATAAATATAAACTCTTTTTATTAGAGCCAGCTAACCATCCCCCATGTCCGCCATAGGGGGAATATAGGGGCCTTCCTACCCGCAACCCATTTTTCGAGTTTGTGGTGAGCTGACCTCCATTTTTTTTTCTAAATTATGTGATGAATATAGTTATATATATAAATGGTCACTTTTATGAAATGCTGCTTTTGTTTGTTAACTATTAAAATGTTATTTACTCATACTTTGTATAGATATCCTCCTGAAGAAGCGGTTTGCCCCACGAAACTAGTAGAGGAAATTTTGTGCGCAACCAAGTTTGAACCCTCCCCGTGGGGAATCCGTTGGGAACGCTCTAACTGTGGTGTACATACTATTGTATTTTAATGAGTGATGTTTTGTTATGTCGGGAGAAGAACAGAAGGCCAGAAGACAGCGGTGACAGAAGACCGGCAAGAAGAACTATAGAGGGGGACAAGACCCTCGAAGAGGGGGACAAGACCCCCGAAGTCAGAAGAAGAGGGCGGCAGTGAAGAAGAAAGCCGGGCTCCTCCACTAGTGAAAGAGCTAGCAAAAGAGTAGAAGATAGCGGAGGAGTCCGGCGAGAAGACCCCCGAAGACGGAAGAAGACCCCCGGAGCTGTGCAATAAACTATTTTAACCCTTGTGTGTTGTGTTTTTTTTGTACTTTTTTTCACAGGTAAATGGGTAGGGGTACAGTGTACCCCATACTCATTCACATAGGGTGGGGAGCCGGGATCCTTATTAAAGGGGACTCCCGGGTTCCGGTAAGCCTCCCGCCCGCAGACCCCGACAAACAACGGCCAGGGTTGTCGGTAAGAGGCCCTTGTCCTCATCAACATGAGGACAAGGTGCTTTGGGGTGGGGGGCCACGCGGCCCCCCTTCCCCAAGGCACCCCCTATGTTAAGGGCATGCAGCCTGGTACGGCTCAGGAGGGGGGGCCGCTAGCTCATCCCCACCCCCTTCCCTGGCCGGCCGGGTAGCGTGCTCGGATAAGGGTCTGATATGGACCTGGGGGGACCCCCACGCCGATTTTTCGGTGTAGGGGTTCCCCTTTAAGTCCATACCAGGTGACGGTGCCAGCGACGCCTCCTTCGCTGGCCCCGGCTACCTGGAGATGCGCTCAAAATGAGCGGACTTTCCTCCGTGTGTGTGGGCGAGTCGGTTCATTTCAAAAGTACGGCAGATAGTCCGGCGGACTTAATACGCCGTATTAGTCCGCTGAAAAAGTGCCGTGTGTGGGCAAGTAGCTCGTTTGGAAAGTCTGGCGGACAGTCCGGCGGAAAGTCCGCCAGACTAAGTCCGCTGGATAGTCTGCTACGTGTGTACGCGGCATTAGGGTACAAGTTGTGTTTAATTGTTTTGTTCCCCAAAATATTCTAATTCTGACCCCTGAACTCTTTGCATTACCTTCTCCTGTCCCCTACACTTTGTTACACTCTCCTGACCCATAACAGTATAGACTTAAGCCGCGTACACACGGGCGGACTGTATGGCCAACTTAGTCCGTCGAAACACATTTCAGCGGACAGTCCGCTCGTGTGTGGGCTTCAGCGGACTTTTTCAGCGTGCAGTCTGGCGTACTAAGTATTTCGGAATTTCCGTAATACTGTCCGTCATACTTTGGTTTCAGCAGACAATCCGCTCGTCAGTAGGCTAGTTCGACGGACTAAGAATGGCGCATGCTCAGAAAGGATTTACACGGCGAAAGGTTGCATTGCTGTGTATTGGACTTCCTATTTCTAGTCCCGTCGTACGTGCTGTACACGTCATCGCGCAAGCTTTCGACGGACTGTTTGTACATCCATGTGTGGTCAAGTCCGTTCATTCGAAAGTATGACGGACTGTCCGTCGGATTGTATGACGGACTAAGTAGGCCATACAATCCGCCCGTGTGTACGCGGCTTTAGTTTTACACAGAGCTACATTGCTACCTTACTGCTGGCCATGGGAAATTGACTGCTGCTTTTTTACAGCCGTGGCTTTCAAATTTGTTAAGCACTATGTAACAATCATGTCTGTGAGTGCATTTTTCTTTAATATAAAATGTGATCCTTTTTAATGCACTAGATGGTGTGCATTTTCGGTCTCCTAATGCCCCGTACACGCGATCGGATTTTCTGCCGGAAGATGTGGGATCCGAGCCCAGAGGCGGCTCTCTAATTAGGCAAATGAATCGATGGCCTAAGGCCTCGCCCTCTCAAGGGCCTCGCCCTCTCAGGGTCCTCGCCACCGCCTAGTTTGCCTAAAGAGCTGCCTCTACTATCATCCTGCATCAATTCTAGTAAAGTCAGCGCAGGGGAGCTTTGTGCCCGCCTCGTTCAGTTTACAAACAGTCCTCCTCCTCTCTGCTCTGTTACACCACGCCCCATGAGATGACTGCCCAGTCTCCATTGGAACAGTCGGCAGAGACTGACAACTGCCCCGCCCCTCACAGCCCCACCAGCAAATGCTGTCCGTCCCTTGAGCTGATACCTTGTGCAAAGGCTGGGCACAGCTAGCACTTCAGCAGGATTGCGAGTCCACCCTCATTCCAGGGCGGGGCTTCTGTGGTGGAGCCAATTCAAGTTCTCTCACTGTAGCCTGTCTGTGTGCACCCGACTGACTACTGAGCTCAGTGAGCTGAGGATGTGCTGACTGAGCTGTGAGGGGACAGAGCATCTATGTGTGAGGTACATATGACTGGGGGTGTGTGCATGTGACGGGGTGACCATGTGATTGGGGGTGTGTGCATGTCACTAGGGGGTGAACATGTGACTGGGGGGTACATGCATGTGTCTGGGTGGTGTGCATGTGATTGGGGGTGTGTGCATGTCACTAGGGGGTGTGTGCATGTGATTGGGGGGCTGGGCATGTGACTGGGTGGGTGTGTGCATGTCACTAGGGGGGTGACCATGTGATTGGGGGTGTGTGCATGTCACTGGAGGGGGTGAACATGTGATTGGGGGTGTGTGCATGTCACTAGGGGGTGTGTGCATGTGATTGGGGGGCTGGGCATGTGACTGGGCAGGTGTGTGCATGTCACTAGGGGGGTGAACTTGTGACTGGGGGGGTGTGTGCATGTCACTAGGGGGTTAACATGTGAGTGGGTGGGTGTGTGTATGTGAATGGGGGAGGTGTGTGCATGTGATTGGGGGAGGTGTGTGCATGTGATTGGGGGAGGTGTGTGTATGTGAATGGGGGAGGTGTGTGCATGTGAATGGAGGAGGTGTGTGCATGTCACTAGGGGGTGTGTGCATGTGATTGGGGGAGGTGTGTGCATGTCCCCGGGGGGTGTGCATGTCACCGGGGGGGGTGTGCATGTCACTAGAGGGAGTGAACATGTGATTGGGGGTGTGTGCATGTGACTAGGGGGGTGTGCATGTCACTAGAGGGGGGTGAACATGGGATTGGGGGTGTATGCATGTGACTGGGGGGTGTGAATGTGACTGGGGGGTGTGCATCCCACTGGGTGGCGTACATGCGACGGGGGGGGGGGTGAGCATGCAACGGGAGGTGCGAATGTGTTTGGGGGGGTACATGTGACTGGGGTTTACAGTCAGGTCTGCTCAGTCCTCTGCCAGTGTCCCAATGCGCCTGCCTGTGATTGACAACCCGTGTCCTCCTGACCTGACTCCACCCCAGCCATCCAGGGCTCCACTGCGGTGGTCGGGAGGTCCCAGCTCAGTCCAGTGTAATCCTCAGCCATTGTGGGCAAGGCGCTCTTCATTCTGCGCTGGCAGTGCTCATGATCAGCTTCTCTGTGGCTCCCACCAGGAGCTCTTCCACTATGAGGAGTCCGAGGGGACCTACTCCTTCCCAACAGGGATGACGAGAGAGACATAACACTGACACCAGCACTAGCAGAGTGTACACTGAAACCAGCATTGAGAGAGATAGAACACTGACAGCAGCACTGAGAGACACTGACACCAGCACTAGCAGAGTGTACGCTGACACCAGCACTGAGAGAGACAGAACACTGACAGCAGCACTGAGAGACACTGACACCAGCACTAGCAGAGTGTACGCTGACACCAGCACTGAGAGAGACAGAACACTGACACCAGCACTGAGAGAGACAGAGAACTGACACCAGCACTGAGAGAGACAGAGCACTGACTCTCTGTCAGTGCGCTGTCTCTCTCAGTGCTGGTGTCAGTGTTCTGTCTCTCTCAGTGCTGGTGTCAGTGTTCTGTCTCTCTTAGTGCTGGTGTCAGTGTTCTGTCTCTCTCAGTGTTGGTGTCAGTGCTGTCTCTCTCAGTGCTGGTGTCAGTGTATACTCTGCTAGTGCTGGTGTCAGTTTTCTGTCTCTCTCAGTGCTGGTGTCAGTGCTCTGTCTCTCTCAGTGCTGGTGTCAGTGCTGTCTCTCTCAGTGCTGGTGTCAGTGCTGTCTCTCTCAGTGTTGGTGTCAGTGCTCTGTCTCTCTCAGTGCTGGTGTCAGTGCTCTGTCTCTCTCAGTGCTGGTGTCAGTGCTGTCTCTCTCAGTGCTGGTGTCAGTGCTGTCTCTCTGTGCTGGTGTCAGTGTTCTGTCTCTCTCAGTGCTGGTGTCAGTGCTGTGTCTCTCTCAGTGCTGATGTCAGTGCTCGGTCTCTCTTGGTGCTGGTGTTGTTGTGCACTCTGCTAGTGCTGGTGTCAGTGTTCTGTCTCTCTCAGTGCTGGTGTCAGTGCTCTGTCTCTCTCAGTGCTGGTGTCAGTGTTCTGTCTCTCGCAGTGCTGGTGTCAGTGCTCTATCTCTTGCAGTGCTGGTGTCAGTGCTGTCTCTCTCAGTGCTGATGTCAGTGCTCGGTCTCTATTGGTGCTGGTGTTATTGTGCACTCTGCTAGTGCTGGTGTCAGTGTTCTGTCTCTCTCAGTGCTGGTGTCAGTGTTCTGTCTCTCTCAGTGCTGGTGTCAGTGTTCTGTCTCTCTCAGTGCTGGTGTCAGTGCTCTGTCTCTCTCAGTGCTGGTGTCAGTGCTCTGTCTCTCTCAGTGCTGGTGTCAGTGTTCTGTCTCTCGCAGTGCTGGTGTCAGTGCTGTCTCTCACAGTGCTGGTGTCAGTGCTCTGTCTCTCTCGGTGCTTGTGTTAGTGTGCACTCTGCTAGTGCTGGTGTCAGTGTTCTGTCTCTCTCAGTGCTGGTGTCAGTGTTCTGTCTCTCTCAGTGCTGGTGCCAGTGCTCTGTCTCTCTCAGTGCTGGTGACACCAGCACTAGCAGAGAGACACAGCACTGACATCAGTAATTTGAGAGACAGCACTGACACCAGCACTAGCAGAGAGACAGAGCACTGACACCAGCACTGAGAGAGACAAAGCACTGACACCAGCACTGAGAGAGAGAGCATACTGCACTGAGATGGAGTGCCCTGACACCAGTACTGAGAGCATGCCAGCCCTGACACCAGCTTTGAAATAGAGGACACAGACACCAGTACTCTTAATATGCAATTAAATTTTATTGCTTGAATTATTTTTTCCCTTATGAACGTGAGTGGGGCCTCATTTCTAAGTTATGCCTAAGGCCTCACAAAGCCTAGAGCCGCCTCTGTCCGAGCCTGTTGTCAGAAATTCCAACCATGTGTAGGCTCTATCTGACTTTTTCCATCGTCATTTTTGGCACACATCATTTGAGATCTGGATCTCAAAATTTCTAACAACAAAATCCGTTTGCATAAATTCCGATTGTGTGTACACAATTTCCGATGCACAAAGTGGCACGCATGCTCAGAATAAATTACGAGACGTAATGGAGATAGCACATTCTTCACGCTGCAATTTTTAAAATCTTTTAATGCAGCGCATTCTCTTCTTCTTTAAATTGCTAGAAGAATGAAGTTGTTTTGCTGCTGCTCATATTCACACAGAATTCTCACAAACTGATTTCTTTATTATTTCTCATGCTCTCCTGAATAACGTATTTTTTTCGTCAGATCTCCATAATAATTTTTTGTTTTTGTTTTTATAGGGATATTTTTTATTTTTATTTTTTTTTTTAATCAAGATCTCATTTTTTGTGATCTCCCTAATCTTTTTTTTTTGGTTTTGTGCGTCAACTTACCACAACACCATTATTATCTTGTGTTTTTTCAAGGAGGGTGGTTGGTGTCCCTTGTTAATTTGACATTGTATTTAGAAATGTACCCGCCTACTCACAGACAAACTGTCCTTTTTGAAGTAAAACACATAGGCAAGTATTTGTAAAAAAAAACCTTTTTAGGGGGTCATAACAAAATAAAGAGGAAGGCAACGCTTGAGAAACTGGTGAAATTTGCAAAGCCTTTCTACCCCAGAGCCGACATCAACTATTTAAAGTCAAAATTGGTGGCCTGAGGAGTCCATATATAAGGGAGCACAATCTGGTCCAGGACTACAAGAGATCAGTAACAGCAGCAGATGACATCTATGTCCCCAGGCTGTGGTCATATAACAGCCTGTGTCTTTTGTCAGACCAGACTTATCCCAGGCCATCACTCTCTTGTCTTCCTAAGACACTTCCTTCCAGGCTGTGGCTCTGGTATTGGTGGTGTGGAAGGAGGTGGAGGAGGAGGAGGACGATGGCCGAACTCCTGGTTTCCACTTAGCCCTGCCGCCTCCTTTCAGCTCATGACTGTTGCAAATTGAATGTTAATAAATAGAAAAGACTATCATTCTGAGCCCAGCATTTTTCATTCTTGTCCCAATCATTTTTGGCCACTACGGTCTATTGATATGTAAAACACTTTGTTAAATCAGAAATTATTGATCAATGATAACATCTAGTTAACATTATTCATTTTTGAACGATACATTTGTTGAACAATGCTATACCTGACTCAAGCTTCCTGCCTGGAAGCCCCAGGTTAGACATCGGAAGCCTCAGCTGGGGGGAAGGAAGCCTTGTCTGACAGAAAATGCAGCCTGTCATAGTACCACAACCTGGGGACATAAATGCCATTTCCAGCTCCTGATCTCAGGGAACCTTGGACCTTCTTTCGCTCCCTAAGATAAGCGCTCCTCATGCCACCAAGTTTGGCCTTCAAATAGGTGATTTCTGCCATGAGGATCATTGGCTTCACAAATTCCAGCAGTTTCTCCAACGCTGCCTGCCTCTTTTTTTGATTAGTGTAGAAGGGGTGGTTCACCTGTTACAGACAGGGCAGCTCCATGTACATATCAAGGAATATTGTGAGAAATTCACAATCATTGAATGGATCCATTTTCTCTGCAAGATACAACATAAGACAAACCCTAATGTCAGGCGAAACTCTCCTAAACTTGACCCAATATAGGCCTCAATCTAGAAGCAGTATAGTCCACTGATGCACCAAATTAAAATTGTACCTTCGTTATAACGATCATAGCTTCCGATACTCTGTCCTCCGCTCACAGATCTTACATACAATGCACGTGTGTTACACTTTATATACACTTCGCAAGCAGGAAACTCCGCTAGCTCCTGACATTCATTCTAGTGTATTCCCCACCCCTTCTCTTTCGGTGCAGTGGGTAGAGAATATGGCAGAGACAAGGCAGGTGCATGCAGAGGAGAGCAGCAACGAGGAAAGCCTTGAACCACGAACGTCCTGATCCTGGAGGAGATTTAAGGCCTCAAATATGTCCTTTGAAGATATGGTGGATATCTTAAAGAGGGCTGACTATGATGGGAAGTATGGACCTTACCTAAACCCAAATGTGAGAAAGGCCAAGATCATGTCTAAAGTTGTGCACTGGAATATTGGGGTATGACGATCCAAGGAGCAACTGAGGAAACGCTGGTCAGACCTCAAATTGTGGGAGCAGGATCAATACACAGACGATCAAGAGAGTTCTTCAAAAAAGTAAGTAGTTTTCGTATGTTCCTATTATTATTATTATTACGTCCATGCTGCTCCTTGTGCTTTTCTTTATTGTTGTACAGTTTAAAATGGCAACTTTCATGTTCATGGACACAGTAATCAGTTGTAGGCAACATCGTTCTTTCGACCACTAATACAATGTTTTGTGCAGATGCAGTTTAACTACATTTGTGCAGGCCTATTTGAATTAAAAGAAATTCGTTGTCTAGATGGGTTTGTAACTAGAATGAAATGGAAAATTGATTCAGTGTAAGGAGAGGACATTCCGCAGCTGTTTTCACATCTGGACGCAGGAGCACTAGTGTGGGACACCAGAACAAACTTTTTAAGGTGTCCCACAAAGGTGCTCCAGTGGATGCTAGGGGTGTCTCCATGTGTGAATCTTGTACAAAAAAGGTAAGTATTCCAGCTTTAGAAAGGAAATAAAAATGTCTTCAGCTTGGAACTGGCCTCAAACAACTGTGTGCTAAGTATACCTATTTTTAATTCACAGAAAAGTCTCAGGACATCTGAGGAGACCAGGAACCCCCACCTCATAAAGAAGGGGAAGTCACCAAAACACAACCTGAGGATGTGGAGGAAGGACATGTTTATGAAGTGGCTGAAATTGTCACAACAGGTGTCTGAGACCACAGCTTCAGATAATAGATGAATGCCTGCATATTTATAATACATGATGTGTTTTTTTTTTTTTTAGGTGATGTGGATGTTGTGGAAGAAGAATCTCATTTCACAAGTGAAAGTGCCCAGATCCTCATCGGGGAGCTAATGGGGTGCATTTGGGATTTAGAAAATATAAAGGAAAACATCAATGATGTTCAACAAAAAATGAAGAACATTTTGATGTTTTAGGGAGAATCTAAAATACACAAAAATGAAACATTTTTATTGTGTATTTTTGCTTTTAAATTTTTTTTAAGTTTAGTAAAAAGCTAAATTTTGAAGATGGACACGGTGTGTCAACATGTGCCATCACGGGTTATGCATTTTGTGGGTGAAACCCCTTCCTCGCAACTGAAGTAGCTGTGAGGAAGGGGTTGCACCCCTGAAAAATGTCCATTGATCCCCCATGATGGGAGCTAGCACATGTTGACATTAGGCATGGGATCCGGAGGGAAATCCCCATTTTGAATCCCAATTTGTGTGCATCTTCAAAATTCGGCTTTCACAGGGGTGACATCACGCCATCTGATGAAGGCAATATCAACACAGTTTGGACATACTAATGTCCTATATTGCCTTCAATTCCTCAAAGTTGAACTTTGTAAGTTCCTGAGTTGTATATGTTATGTTTTGAAACATGTCTGTTTAACCAAAAAAAGGCTATTTCTAATGTGACAAAAAATGTTATACACCAAAGATGTTGGTTTGTTCAAAAATCCTTCTCTAAATGCACATGTGAATGTGCTTTGAGCAAAATGTTTTCTACTCAACAATGTGTGGCTTCTTCTTTCAATGCTCAGTAGCAGTTTTTGGAGTAAGTTGGTGTTTACAGTGACAATGGGGGTTATTGTCACGTACCTGATAGGAGAGCCCAGAATGCAGGGAGCGGCTCCTCGTAAGCCTCCGCCTCGAGAGCCCCTGGAAGTGGAGACAGGGATTCAAGAGTTCGGAGGGCACAAGTGCCAAGCTGGAATGTGGTAGGTACCTGTAGCAGCAAGAGATCCACAGAGGCCCTGGAGGGTAGATACCCGGTAAGCAGCTGGGGATGCGGTCACACCGTAGGCACAGGTGGATGACTGGAACAGCTGACGGAGGTCCGTGTGGACAGCAGGCACTGGTGGTCAGGCTGGAACAGCAGGTGTCAGTCAGCGGGTTTCAGCAGGCACTAGCAATCATGCTGGAACAAACAGGTGGCAGAAGACAAGGTCAGGAACAAGCCGGGTCGGTATCAGGCGGGCAGCAGAGGTACACGGGAGAAGATGGAGACGTAGTCAGACAGGCAGGAGGTCGGTGGCAGGCAGCAATCAAAACGAAGTCGGGAACAGGCTGGGTAAAGGTAATCAGGAGCAACAGAAACGGATAGCAGAATCACCGGATACGCTGTAGACAGGACAGCAAGAAGGAACAGAAGCTGGTTTCTTAAGTAGCCCTTTGGGCGCCAAGAACGGTCGCACGGCGAGTCTGCGTGCCCCCGCGGGTAACCGTGCGCCCGTTTGTGACCCCGCGCACCCGCGTGCGCCCGTTCGCACCGCCGCGCACCCGCGTGCGCTCGTTCGTGCCATCGCGCACCCGCGTGCGCTCGTTCGTGCCGTCGCGCACCCGCGTGCGCCTGTTCGTATCTACGTGCACTCGCGTGCGTTCGTTCGCACTAACGCGCGCCCAAGGATACCGACAGGCTTTCTGCAAGGGAATCCTGCGGGCAGGTTTCCTATGTACGATCGGGACAACAGATCGACCATGACATTGCCCCCCTCCAAGGGGCAGCCTCCGGATGCCCAACTGTGCCATCTTATCCGGATGAGATCTTTTGAAGGCAAGGATTAATCTTTTTGCATGGATGTTGGGTTCCGGTTCCCAGGAGTTTTCCTCAGGGCCATACCCCTTCCATTTAACTAGAAATTGAGTCTGATTCCGTCTCCTCCTGCAGTCTAAAATGCATTCGACCTCGTATTCAATTTCTCCGTCGATCACCACAGGTTCCGGAGGGCTGGCATTTCGATTAGCAAAAGAATCCGGGACTGTCGGCTTGAGTAAAGAAACGTGAAAGACCGGGTGGATCCGAAATGACTCCGGAAGCTTCAATTCAAATGCCACATCATTCAACTTCCTCACAATTGGAAATGGACCCACAAACTTTGGACCCAGCTTCTTAGACGGGCAGGCCAACTTTAGGTTTAGGGTGGACAGCCAAACCTGATCCCTGACCTTGAGATCAAGTTCCCCCCTTCTCTTCTTATCAAAGACCTCCTTGTTGTATTTCTGTGTCTTGGTCAAAGTCTCTTGTAGGAGTTTGTTATTAGTTTTGAAGAAATTGAGGTCTTCCTGTACAGCCGGTACTGAACATTCGGGGAGATTATTGGATAGAAAAAGCGGGTGAAAGCCAAAATTCGCAAAAAACGGAGATTGCTTGGTGGCGGAATGAATAGAGTTGTTGTATGCAAACTCCGCTAATGGCAGAAGCGATGCCCAGTCATCTTGGGAAAAAGAAGAAAAGCAACGCAGATATTGCTCCAGCGTTTGATTTGTTCTCTCAGTCTGGCCATTGGTCTGAGGATAGTAGGCCGAGGAGAAACGGAGTTCAATCTTCAGGGCCCCGCAGAGCGCTCTCCAGAACCTAGACGTGAACTGCACCCCCCTGTCTGATGTAATGTTAGCGGGGATGCCGTGAAGCCTCACAATCTCCCTAATAAAAGTCTTAGCCGTCTCTGCGGCCGAAGGAGTGCCCTTCATGGGCAAGAAGTGAGCCATTTTGGAGAGCCTATCCACCACCACAAAGATTGTGGAGTAATCCTCAGAAGGTGGTAACTCAACGATAAAGTCCATGGAGATCATCCTCCATGGTCTATCCGGGACGGGTAGCGGTTTCAGCAGACCCCAAGCTTTCGATTTACTGCCTTTGTTCCGAATACACGTGGTACATGCCTCCACATATTCCCTGCAATCTTTCTTCATCTGTGGCCACCAGAATGTACGTCAAAGCAATTCCATGGTTTTAAGTACCCCAAAGTGGCCGGCCAGCAAATGGTCGTGACAGGAGCTGAGGGCTGAGACTCCCACTTCTTGAGGAACATAGATCCTGTCCTGGTGCCAAAGGAGACCATCTCTGGATGTTAGTGGAGTGTCAGGTGGGAGGACCGGACCAATGGAGCCCTGCTTAATTTGGGAGAGTAAGTCTCCCTGAAGCAAAAGGAAGTTCCCTGAGGAGAGGATGGTGTCAGGAGATGAGGGACCCTCTGGTTAACTGTACATGCGGGAGAGGGCATCAGGTTTAACATTTTTTGATCCTGGACGGTAGGTGATGTGGAACACGAACCTAGAGAAGAAGAGTGCCCACCTGGCCTGTCTTGGTTTCAGCCTTTTGGCAGTCTTAAGATACTCTAGATTTTTATGGTCGGTATAGACCAGGATCGGGTGGGTGGCGCCCTCGAGGAGGTAGCGCCACTCCTCGAGTGCCGCCTTAATTGCCAGCAGTTCACGGTCACCGACATCATAGTTTCTTTCTGCCTCAGATAACTTGCGGGAGAAGAAGGCGACCGGATGCAGGAGAGACTTAAGCCCCTGTCTCTGGGAAAGCACCGCCCCGACCGCTATTTCTGAGCCATCCACTTCTAGGATATACGGCAGAGTCGAGTCGGGGTGCTTAAGGATCGAGGCTGATACAAACAAGTCTTTCAGGGTTTTGAAAGCCTCCTGTGCCTTGGAAGTCCATTGAAACTTCTGACCCTGTTTGGTCAGTCCGGTGATGGGGGAGATGATGGAGGAGAACCCCTTGATGAATTTCCTGTAGAAATTGGCAAACCCTACGATTCGTTGGACCCCTTTCTTATCATAAGGAGCGGGCCAATCCAGGATAGCTGAAATTTTCTGAGGATCCATCTCTATCCCCTTCACTGAGATAATCAGACCGAGGAATTGGATGCTTCGCTGCTCGAAAACGCATTTTTCGGGCTTGGCATACAGACCGTGGAGACGGAGTCGGGTTAAGACATTCTTCACGTGTTCCCGGTGCTCAGCTAAAAAGGGAGAAAAGATCAGGATATCGTCTAGATAAATTATCACAAACAAATCAAGGTAGTCTTTAAAGATGTCGTTTACAAAATGTTGGAATGTGGCAGGGGCATTGCACAAACCAAAAGGCATAACTAAATATTCGAAGTGCCCAAAACGAGTACGGAAGGCAGTCTTCCATTCGTCGCCCCTTCGTATGCGGACAAGGTTGTAGGCACCCCGAAGATCCAGTTTGGAAAATATTTCGGCTGACCCCAGTCTCTGGAATAGTTCGGGCACTAATGGTAGGGGGTAGCGGTTCTTTATAGTGACCTTGTTAAGTGCCCGGTAGTCCACACATGGGCGAAGGGAATGGTCCTTTTTTTCAACGAAGAAGATCCCCGCGCCTGCCGGGGAGGTGAAAGGTCGGATGAAACCCTTCTCCAAGTTGTCGTCCAAATAGGTTTTCAGGGTCCCCAATTCTGTTTCGGATAAGGGAAAAATTCTTCCGAAGGGAATCTCTGCCCCAGGAAGCAATTCAATAGGGCAGTCATATGGCCTATGTGGGGGTAAGGTTTCAGCGCCCTTCTTGCTAAATACATCCAAGAAGTTATGGTAGTCCTTGGGTACAGCCTGTCGGACCTCAGCGTCCGTTTCTAAACAGAGTAGAGAAGAAGAGTCCTTGTTGTCAACTGGGAGACAGTGCTGAAGACAGTAGGCAGAAGGGAACTCAATCTTTCCAGTGGACCAATCGATGTGTGGGTTGTGAGCCTTCAACCAAGGCATCCCTAGTATAACAGGGAATAAAGGAGACTTAATGACGTCCAGACACAAAAGTTCTTGGTGAGTTCCAGCAACGATGGCAAGCAGTGGGGAAGTCTCCTGAGTCACTGGTCCTGACTTAAGGATGGAGCCGTCGGCCAGATATATTGAAAGTCCTTTCACCCTAGGCCGAAGAGGGATGTTATTACTTAAGGCAAAGGACAAATCCACGAAGCCACTGCAAGCCCCAGAGTCAATAATTGCGCTGGTTTTGACAGTCCTTCCTGAGAGCTGCAAAAGAAGAGGTACAGCCAGATGAGAGGTGTTATTAAGCAGGACGGGAGAGGAAACAGGAGGGATGAGAAGGCACTTACGCATTTTGGCAGGGCAAGTGCGAACGTAATGTCCCGGTTCTCCGCAGTAGAGACAAAGGTTGCCGGTCCGGCGGCGTTGGCATTCCTCAGGCGTCAAAGATGGACGAAGTAGCCCCAGCTGCATGGGTTCTGAAGAATCCGGAGTGGGCATAGCAGGAGCAGGAGGGACCGGATGGTTGGAGCTTGGGACACGTGGCATCATCCAGACGGGGCGAGAAGTTGCAGAAGAACGCTCCAGGCGACGTTCTCTTAGGCGTCTGTCTATTTGAACAGAGAGGTCTATGAGTGCTTCTAGGGTCTCAGGGATACCCACTCGAGCCAGTTCGTCTTTCAACGATTCTGAGAGACCCATACGAAACTGGTATCGTAAAGCTGAGTCATTCCAGTCCGTGTCGGAGCTTCAGCGTCTGAACTCAGACACATAATCTTCCACGGGCCTGCGACCTCGTTGGAGTGCATGCAGAGCTGCCTCTGCGGTGGCAGCAAGCTGGGGGTCCTCGTACAACTGAGACATCGCTTGGAAAAAGGCATTCAGAGTATCCAGAGAGGGGTCCTTTCGTTCCAGGAGACGATGGGCCCAGGCCTGGGGTTCGTCTGTCAGTAGTGAGATGACAAACCCCACTTTGGTTGCCTCGAGAGAGAAAGTCCTGGGTTGTAAGGCAAAAAAGAGTTCGCAGGAGTTATGAAAGGCTCTGAATTTATTCCGGTTGCCGGAGAATCGTTCCGGAGTGGGAACCCTAGGTTCAGGCGGCATCATCACCACCGAAGGTGGAGCAGAGGGTCCGGAGACAGCTGGTGTTGAAGCAGATAGGGCTTGGACCTGTTCCTCTAGTCGGCCGTAACCTTCCTGCAAGTTCTTCACTGCTTGGGTAAGGCCAGCTAAGTGGCGGCAAAGCTCGTCCATAGGGGAGGCTCCCTGCGTGGGCTCGGACATGGCTGTCCTGTACTGTCACGTACCTGGTAGGAGAGCCCAGAATGCAGGGAGCGGCTCCTCGTAAGCCTCCGGCTCGAGAGCCCCTGGAAGTGGAGACAGGGATTCAAGAGTTCGGAGGGCACAAGTGCCAAGCTGGAATGTGGTAGGTCGGACCTGTAGCAGCAAGAGATCCACAGAGGCCCTGGAGGGTAGATACCCGGTAAGCAGCTGGGGATGCGGTCACACCGTAGGCACAGGTGGATGACTGGAACAGCTGACGGAGGTCCGTGTGGACAGCAGGCACTGGTGGTCAGGCTGGAACAGCAGGTGTCAGTCAGCGGGTTTCAGCAGGCACTAGCAATCAAGCTGGAACAACAGGTGGCAGAAGACAAGGTCGGGAACAAGCCGGGTCGGTATCAGGCGGGCAGCAGAGGTACACGGGAGAAGACGGAGACGTAGTCAGACAGGCAGGAGGTCGGTGGCAGGCAGCAATCAAAACGAAGTCGGGAACAGGCCGGGTAACGGTAATCAGGAGCAACAGAAACGGATAGCAGAATCACCGGATACGCTGTAGACAGGACAGCAAGAAGGAACAGAAGCTGGTTTCTTAAGTAGCCCTTTGGGCGCCAAGAACGGTCGCACGGCGAGTCTGCGTGCCCCCGCGGGTAACCGTGCGCCCGTTCGTGACCCCGCGCACCCGCGTGCGCCCGTTCGCACCGTCGCGCACCCGCGTGCGCTCGTTCGTGCCGTCGCGCACCCACGTGCGCCTGTTCGTATCTACGTG
Source organism: Lithobates pipiens (assembly GCF_037356315.1). Classification (NCBI taxonomy): domain Eukaryota; kingdom Metazoa; phylum Chordata; class Amphibia; order Anura; family Ranidae; genus Lithobates; species Lithobates pipiens. Next base: position 105,043,882 of record NW_027507686.1, on the reverse strand, counting down.
CACTCGCGTGCGTTCGTTCGCGCTAACGCGCGCCCAAGGATACCGACAGGCTCTCTGCAAGGGAATCCTGCGGGCAGGTTTCCTATGTACGATCGGGACGACAGATCGACCATGACAGTTATTTACTAAAGGCAAATCCACATTGCAATACAAGTGTAAAGTGGATTTTCCCTTAGTAAATAACACCCACAGTGCTTAATAATTTGCAACAATCACACCATTTTCGTGACTCCCAAAAGTTACTTCATGGTGCTTACAATTATGAATATTTTTATCATTAATGCATTACATACATTAACAACAAAAACAAGGTGTGTGTGTAGCAGACCCACAACATAATAGTTAGCTGAAGAAGAGATTGTCACCCCATGTATCAAAGAAATTATGTTTGCACTATTGAAGAAAATGGGCAAACAGAAAAACCCATTGAAGAACCTAGGAGACAGCTAAAAGAAACACCAGCAGTAAATCAAATTAAATATTAGTTCAGATTCTCAAAAATATTTATTTAAAAAATGTCTCAGACATTTGCTGGCATATCAATGGCTCCCCTACCTGCAAAGTATTCCAGATATTTTTTATGGACTTCGTGGACGATTTGGGTGGGCAAGCCAGGACGGCCAGGTTCAAGAGCCGTCAGATTGTTTGTCTGGTAATAAGCTGGCCTCAGTCCCAACTGAGGCCACATAGTTGGATGCATTTTTACGTAAAAAGTTATGTAATATGCAGCATGCAAGAATGATGTGATTGAGTTTATATTCTGCCATGTTTATTGCAATGAGAAATAGGCGTAACCGGCTGGCCATTATCCCAAAAGCGTTTTCCACCACTCTTCTGGCTCTGGCCAGCCGGTAATTAAAAACCCTCTGGTCTGGGGTGAGGGTCCTCATGGGGAAAAGCTACATTAGGTGATCACCCAGCCCAAATGCTTCATCAGCAACAAAGACAAACGGAGTCCTTCAACTTTTTCTTCCAGAGGTGGCAATCCCAAGCCACCACTCTGAAGACACCTGTAGAACTCCGTGTGGGTGATGACTCCACCATCCAACATCCGGCCACGTCCACATAGAGGAACTCATATGCCCCTTATAGTTGTAATAGTATGACCCTGAGTTGGGGAGGTGGGACTGTGTGGACGGGCTACCCATCAATTGCCCCTCCACAGTTAGGAAAGTTCCAACGATCGGCAAAGTGGGATGCCACAGTCTGCCATTCCTGTGGCACTGAAGGAAACTGTGGAGTAAAGCAAGAAAAAACAAATTAGTAATTTTGCACATAACATTGCAAGCAGATTTGATGAAAACATTCTTGGCCAACATTAGCATAACATTTATTTTAAGGAGTATTTAAAGACAACACTATAAGGTCCACTTATCAGATTCCTCCCCCACTCTGATGGCCCATTGTACATTTTTAGGGGGGGATGGGTAGATGTTTTGGACAGGTAACCATCTCCACTTCATTGAGAGCTGAATGCATGCATAATGTGTGTTACTATGGCCAGCCCCTCCTTACTTACACTATTTGTAGCCCACTGGACAGGTAAAAAGTGTCATAATCAAAAAATATGAATACACACTGTACAAATTGAAGCACATTCTTACATTCTGCAATTAGCTATCAAGATAATAGGAGAACAAAACTTTAAACAGTACCATTTGAAAGTATTCAGGCAGGCCCTTTCACTACATGCTTTGGGGAATTCATCCAAAAAATATGACCACAAAAGAGGTAGATATAGTGCGTATGGGTTGGGCAAAGTCAGCAGATAGAGGATTGTTATCGACAGACTTAGCAATTTGGGGGAGGGTGGGTTCAAAATGATTTTGGGACTCCAAAAAAAGCCTCTGCCACTCCACCTGAATTTAAGGACACAAATAACATTTAAACACATTTTAGGTGGTGTTTAGGGTAAAGCAGTACTATGGAACTAACAAAATACATTGTTAAGTGACTAGGCTAGGTGGGTATGGGCCCAGGATAGCATGCTGGGGAGGTTAGTGAAGAAAAATATGCATGAAGGACAAAAAAGTAAGTTAAAAAAATTCCAACATGCATGAGGATAAAGGGGACATTCACAGCATATTACACTCATGGTAATTAGGGAATGATGAAAGAAATAAAATACATTAGCAATATGGATGAGCTTCGAGTTCGAGTCGAACTCATGTTCGACTCGAACATTGCCTGTTCGCCTGTTCAGCGAACAGTGAACAATTTGGGCTGTTTGCAGCAAATTCGAAAAGCCAGAACACCCTGTACAAGTCTATGGGAGAAATCTAAAGTGCTAATTTTAAAGGCTAATATGCTAGTTACTGTCCTAAAAAGTGTTTGGGGACGCTTTCAAAAATTTTTCAAAAATGGCAGTTTTTTCAGGAGAAGTGATTTTAACACTTTCTGACCGCTGACTGTCAAATGACGGCCAGGCGGCGCTCCTGTTGTGGCGGGAGGCCGTCATATGACGGCCTCCCATTTAAACAGGGAATGCACGCGATCGTGCGCACGCATCCCTGTTTCTTCGGTGGCGGCGTGTCACGGAGACACCGCTCGCCACCGAAGGGGGTGAATAGCCATTGGTTATGGCTGTTTACCACGTGATCAGCCGTGATGAAGACTTCATCACGGCCGATCGCAGAAGGTCACACCCCACTGTGCACGGCGCATGCGCGCGAGTACGTCGGTGGCGGCGTGTTCCTCTGGGAACACTGCTCGTCATCAATGCTGGTAAACAGCCATTGGCCGGCTGTTTACCCACGTGATCGGCTGTGATCCTTTCACAGCCGATCACTAAAATGTAAACAAACCGCGGTAAAGAGATGTTACCGGGTTCTCCTCCTCACACACCGATCGTGTGTGAGGAGGAGATTGCAGTAACATCTCGTTACCACCTACAGTGTACACCAATCACACTGAATAAAGAGGACCTGTCACCACCCCTAATAGTACCTGTCAATCACAGTCCATCAGAGTACCTGTCACAGCCCATCAGAGTACCTGAGTACCTGTCCCAGTACATCTGAGTACCCGAGTACCTGTCACAGTTCATCTGAGTACCCGAGTACCTGTCACAGTTCATCTGAGTACCCGAGTACCTGTCACAGTTCATCTGAGTACCTGTCCCAGCCCATCAGAGTACCCGAGTACCTGTCACAGTCCATTAGAAGACCGAGTACCTGTCACAGTCCATCAGAAGACCGAGTACCTGTCACAGTCCATCAGAGTACCCGAGTATCTGTCACAGCCCATCAGAGTACCCGAGTACCTATCACGGCACATCAGAGTACCCGAGTACCTGTCACGGTCCATCAGAGTACCCGAGTACCTGTCACGGTCCATCAGAGTACCCAAGTACCTGTCACGGTCCATCAGGGTACCTGAGTACCTGTCACGGTCCATCATGGTACTCGAGTATCTGTCACGATCCATCAGAGTACCCGAGTACCTGTCACGGTTCATCCGAGTACCCGAGTAGCTGTCACAGCCCATCAAAGTACCCGAGTACCTGTCACGGCCCATCAGAGTACCCGAGTACCTGTCACAGCCCATCTGAGTACCCGAGTACCTGTCCCAGTCCATCTGAGTACCCGAGTACCTGTCACAGTTCACCTGAGTACCTGAGTACCTGTCTCAGTCCATCTGAGTACCCGTCACAGTTCATCTGAGTACCTGAGTACCTGTCACAGTTCATCTGAGTACCCGAGTACCTGTCACAGTTCATCTTAGTACCCAAGTACCTATCACAGTCCATATGAGTACCTGAGTACCTGTCACCGCCCTTCACAGTACCCAAATACCAGTCACCAAGCCATCAGAGTACCTGTCACCAGGCCATCAGTGTACCCGAGTACCTGTCACCAGGCCATCAGAGTACCCGAGTACCTGTCACCAGGCCATCAGAGTACCCGAGTACCTGTCACCAGGCCATCAGAGTACCCGAGTACCTGTCACCAGGCCATCAGAGTACCCGAGTACCTGTCACAGCCCATCAGAGTACCTGAGTACCTGTCCCAGTACATCTGAGTACCCGAGTACCTGTCACAGTTCATCTGAGTACCCGAGTACCTGTCACAGTTCATCTGAGTACCTGTCCCAGCCCATCAGAGTACCCGAGTACCTGTCACAGTCCATCAGAAGACCGAGTACCTGTCACAGTCCATCAGAAGACCGAGTACCTGTCACAGTCCATCAGAAGACCGAGTACCTGTCACAGTCCATCAGAGTACCCGAGTATCTGTCACAGCCCATCAGAGTACCCGAGTACCTATCACGGCACATCAGAGTACCCGAGTACCTGTCACGGTCCATCAGAGTACCCGAGTACCTGTCACGGTCCATCAGAGTACCGGAGTACCTGTCACGGTCCATCAGAGTACCCGAGTACCTGTCACGGTCCATCAGGGTACCTGAGTACCTGTCACGGTCCATCATGGTACCCGAGTATCTGTCACGATCCATCAGAGTACCCGAGTACCTGTCACGGTTCATCCGAGTACCCGAGTAGCTGTCACAGCCCATCAAAGTACCGGAGTACCTGTCACGGCCCATCTGAGTACCCGAGTACCTGTCACAGCCCATCTGAGTACCCGAGTACCTGTCCCAGTCCATCTGAGTACCCGAGTACCTGTCACAGTTCATCTGAGTACCTGAGTACCTGTCTCAGTCCATCTGAGTACCCGTCACAGTTCATCTGAGTACCTGAGTACCTGTCACAGTTCATCTGAGTACCCGAGTACCTGTCACAGTTCATCTTAGTACCCAAGTACCTATCACAGTCCATATGAGTACCTGAGTACCTGTCACCGCCCTTCACAGTACCCAAATACCAGTCACCAAGCCATCAGAGTACCTGTCACCAGGCCATCAGTGTACCCGAGTACCTGTCACCAGGCCATCAGAGTACCCGAGTACCTGTCACCAGGCCATCAGAGTACCTGAGTACCTGTCACCAGGCCATCAGAGTACCCGAGTACCTGTCACCAGGCCATCAGAGTACCCGAGTACCTATTTGCAGCCCATGTCTCATAGAATATACCTTGGGGTGTTTGCTTTCCAAAATTGGGTAATTTTGTGAGTAATTTCACTGTCCTGGTGGTCCAGGACCTTCAAAAGTGTGATAGGTAGGAATGAAATGAGATGAGTCATTTATGCTCCTAGAACGCTTGAACGTACTACTTCAATGTTTGGCCTCTCTATGTGGCCAGGCTGTGTAAAAGTCCAACACATGTGGTATCGCCATACTCTGGAGAAGTAGCATAATGTGTTTTGGGGTGTAATTTTTGCTATATACATGCTCTGTGTTAGAAATATCTTATAAATTGACAACTTTGTGTAAAAAAAAAATGCATTTTAATTTTTTTCCACATATTGCAAAAACGTCTGGAAAAAAATGAACCATTCAAAAGACTCATTATGCCTCACAGATTATACGTTGGGTTGTTTGCTTTCCAAAATGGGGTCATTTTATGGGAAATTCCATTGTCCTGGTACTCCAGGGCCTTCAAAAGTGTAATAGGGTGGTTGAGAAATGAGATGCGTAATTTTTGCTCGTAGAACGTCTGAAGGTACTACATCAATGTTGGTGCTCTGTATGTGGCCAGGCTGTGTAAAAGTCTCACACATGTGGTATCGCCGTACTCGGGAAGAGTAGCAGAATGTATTTTGGGTGTAATTTGTTGTATGCATATGCTGTGTGTGAGAAATAACCTGATAATATGACAATTTTGTAAAAAAAAATAATAATTAAAAAAAAATCTTCATTTTGCAAAGAATTGTGGGAAAAAATTACAACTTAAAAAAACTCACCATGCTACTTACTTAATACCTTGGAATGTCTACTTTGTAAAAAGGGGTCATTTGAAGGGTATTTGTACTTTCCTGACTTGTTAGTGTCTCTAGAAATGAGATACACCTGATGTACTGAAGGCCTGATCAGATGCGATCAATTTTCAGCGATTGGCACCATACCACTGATTAAATACCACTAAAAGAAAGCTCTATTTGTGTGGAAAAAAGGACGCAAGTTTCATATGGGTACAGTGTTCGATGACTGAGTAATTGTCATTCAAACCGTGAGAGCTCTGAAAGCTGAAAATTTGTCTGGTCAGGAAGGGGGTGTAAGTGCACTGTATTGAGGTGGTTAATAATGATTAAAGTGAAACAATAAAAGTGTAATATTCCTTTAAATTTCGTACCTGGGGGGTGTCTATGGTATGCTTGTGAAGGGGCGCATGTTTCCCGTGCTTAGAACTGTCCCTGCACAAAGTGTAATTTCGCAAGGAAAAAAAGTCTTTTAAAATCACTTTGAATTATCGGCTCCCATAATACAGAGAACACTCAATGAATGTTCTCTGTATTATGGAGCCGACAATTCATTCATTGATAAAAAAAAAAAAAAAGCGTGGGGTTCCCCTTAAATTCAATTACCAGGCCCTTCAGGTCTGGTATGGATATTAAGTGGAACCCCGCATCAAATTAAAAAAAAATTTGCCGTGGGGGTCCCCATAAATATCTATACCAGACCCTTTATCCGAGCATGCAACCTGGCAGGCCGCAGGAAAAGAGAGCGCCCCCCTCCTGAACCGTACCAGGCCACATGCCCTCAACATTGGGAGGATGCTTTGGGGGTCTGTGACCCCTCAAAGCACCATGTCCCCATGTTGATGGGGACAAGGTCCTCATCCCCACAACCCTGGCCGGTGGTTGTGGGGGTCTGCGGGCGGGGGCTTATCAGAATCTGGAAGCCCCCTTTAACAAGGGGACCCCCAGATCCTGGCCCCCCCTGTTTGAAATGGTAAGGGGGGTACAAAAGTGCCCCTATCATTTCACAAAGAGACTGTAAAAAATGGTTAAATAAGACAAACACACTTTTGAAAAATTCCTTTATTAAAAAAAAAAAAAAAAAAGATTCCAGCGGTGCTAATCCACTCTTGCTATCCAGCGATGGATGATCATCTCTCCGGGGTCCAGCGATGGCTGATCTGATCCAGCGATGGGTGATTTTCAGTCCAGCGCAGTCCATCCATCCATCTTCTGTCTCCACTGAGGAGACACTGCGGGGATCCCGGCACTGACGTTTCAGGGGGGCAGGATCTGGGGGTCCCCTTGTTAAAGGGGGCTTCCAGATTCTGATAAGCCCCCCCGCCCGCAGACCCCCACAACCCTGAGGTTGTGGGGATGAGGACCCCCAAAGCATCCTCCCAATGTTGAGGGCATGTGGCCTGGTACGGTTCAGGAGGGGGGGCGTTCTCTCGCCCCCCCCCCCTCTTTTACTGCGGCCTGCCAGGTTGCGTGCTCGGATAAAGGGTCTGGTATGGATATTTAGGGGGAACTCCACGCCATTTTTTTATTAAAATTGTTATATAAGACAAACACACTTTTGAAAAATTCCTTTATTTAAAAATAAAAATAAAAAATCTGATCCAGCGCATCCATCCATCTTCTGTCTCCATGGAGGAGACACTGCAGGATCCCGGCGGCCTGACGTTTGTTATATGCGGAGGGCGGGGTCACCTGACCCCGCCCCCTCTGATGCTAGTGAGGAATGCCGGGCTTCCCCAATGACGTATGGGTGACCCGTCCCCCTCTGATGTAACGCAGGTTTCCATTACATCAGAGGGGGCGGGGTCACCCACACGTCATTGGGGAAGCACGGCTGCCCCAATCGCGGCAGGGTCAGGGTCAGGTGACGGGTGGCCCCGCCCTCCGCATATAACAAACGTCAGGCCGCCGGGAACCCGCAGTGTCTCCTCCGTGAAGACAGATGGATGCACTGGATCAGATCAGCCATCGCTGAACCCCGGAGAGATGATCATCCGTCGCTGGATAGCAAGAGTGGATTACCACGGCTGGAATTTTTTAAATTTTTTTTTATTAAGGAATTTTTCAAAAGTTTGTCTTATTTAACTATCTTTTTTACAATTTCTTTGTGAAATGGTAGGGGTTCTTTTGTACCCCCTTACCATTTCAAACAGGGGGGGCGGGATCTGGGGGTCCCCTTGTTAAAGGGGGCTTCCAGATTCTGATAAGCCCCCTGCCCGCAGACCCCCAAAACCACCGGCCAGGGTTGTGGGGATGAGGCCCTTGTCCTCATCAACATGGGGACATGGTGCTTTGGGGGGGACCCCAAAGCATCCTCCCAATGTTGAGGGCATGTGGCCTGGTACAGTTCAGAAGGGTGGGGCGCTCTCTCATCCCCCTCTTTTCCTGTGGCCTGCCAGGTTGCGTGCTTGGATAAAGGGTCTGGTATGGATATTTAGGGGGACCCCACGTCAATTTTTTTTTATTTGACGCGGTGTTCCCCTTAATATCCATACTAGACCTGAAGGGCCTAGTAATTGAATTTAGGGGAACCCCACACTTTTTTCTTTTTTTTTTATCAATGAATGAATTGTCGGCTCCGTAATACAGAGAACACTCATTGAGCGTTCTCTGTATTACGGGAGCCGACAATTCAAAGTGATTTTAAAATACTTTTTTTCCTTGCGAAATGACACTTTGTGCAGGGACAGTTCTAAGCACGGGAAACATGCGCCCCTTCACAGGCATACTATAGACACCCCCCAGGTACGAAATTTAAAGGAATATTACACTTTTATTGTCTCACTTTAATCATTATTAAAATCATTGCTCCTGAAAAAATGTCAGTTTTTAAAACTTTTTTTTGCATTGATCCATGTCCCCTGGGACAGGACCCAGGTCCCCAAACACTTTTTAGGACAGTAACTTGCATATTAGCCTTTAAAATTAGCACTTTAGATTTTGAACGTTCAAGTCCCATAGACTTTAATAGGGTTCTAAAGTTCACACAAAGTTTAGGTCTGTTCGCAGGTTCTGGTGCGTACCGAACAGGGGGGGTGTTCGGCTCATCCTTAATTAGCAAACATTAAATACATAGAATGTGATGTTAAAGGAGACATCTTACCTTAATATAGTCCTTCTGCAGGACCTGAATGATGGCAGAACAGGTCTCTGGGATAATGATACCCAGAGCCTGGTGGAGATGCCTGTCGAGAACTTGATGTCCTGCAGACTTTTCCCAGTCGCAAGTACCTAAACATGGAGACTAGCTTCTGCTTGGGAGTGATGGCTTGCCGCATGCAGGTGTCCTGTGTGCCAATATAAGGGGACAGCATAGCCAACAAATGTTGAAAAACGGGGTCCGTTATCCAGAGATAATTCCTGAAATCATCAGGATTATTCTCACGGATCTCCCGCAGCAAAGGCATATGACAGAATTGGTCACGCTGGAGCAACCAATTCTTGGTCCATGAACTCCTCCCCGCCCTGTTCATGGCCTGGGCTTGGGTCAAAATAAGAACCCCAACTCCAAGCCCCTGCACAGCACGAACTCTACGACGAGTACATGGCCGCAACATGGCTTCAAAACGGTCGGCTGGTCAGAACGAACTAACAGAAAGCACTGAAAACAACAAGGCCTAAGAAGAACGCACTGAAAATCAAATACATACTATAATAATAATAATAATACACACTGACAAACAAATGCAAACTGACTACACGCACTGAAGAACATATACGAACCCACAAGCACAAACTGAAGAGCAGTAACGATCTTAAAAGCATGAGTCTGAAAATTGCGAATCGTCTCTCACCAAACTTCTACTAACACGAGATAAACTCGAGATTAACAGAAGGAGCCCAAGGGGTGGCACACTGGCTATTGAACTTCCTCTTTATAGTCCCATCGTACGTGTTTTGTACGTCACTACGTTCTTGACGTTCGGAATTTCCGACCAACTTTGTGTGACCATGTGTATGCAAGACAAGTTTGAGCCAACATTCGTCAGAAAAAAAAACATGGATTTTGTTGTCGGAATGTCCGATGGTGTGTATGCGTTATAACCGTGCTTTTACTTATTGTTCTGAGACTGACATTTGGGTCAAGGTTTAGCAAGCAAGTAGAGGAACAGCTACGAATCTTATGATGATATAACCGATTATATCCTTCAAATTGTGAGTGCAGCACTGTTTATTTCTTTCATATATTTCTATGGTATAAACAGAGGTTATTGCACCCTGTCCTTTTGTTTTTGTTTCGGTGCAACATCACAGGGCCGACGCAGTGTCGTATCGCAAAATATGGCCTGGTCAGGAAGGGGGGAAATTCTTCCGGGCTGAAGTGGATAATCCTGACCCCTACTCTCTGTGTGTTACATATGCCTAACCCCTGAATGCTCCCTGTTACTTAATCCTGATCCCTGAATTATGTGTTTTACTAATCCTACCTAACCCTTGCTCTCCATGTGTTGCTTAATCCTGGCCCATGCATTCTGGGTGTATTTAATCTTGCCCCTTGAATTTACTTAGTTCTGACCCCTGAAGTCCTGAACCCTAAATTCTTCCTCATAACGGAGGTCCTCCAGTGTCCTTATTAGCTTTATTGCCCTTCTCTGGTCTCCAGTTCCAGCGTATCCTTACTGAGGATTGGTGACCAGAATTGGACAGCATACTCAAGATGCGACCGAACCAGAGTTTTATAAAATGACAGAATTGTTTTATATCTTGAGTAAATACCGTTTTAAATGCATGGCAACATTCTGCTAGCTTTGCTTGCTGCAGCTTTGCATTGCATGCCATTGCTGAGCCTGTGATCTACCAGGACTAGGGATGAGCTTCGTGTTCGAGTCGAACGTACGTTCGACTCGAACATTGGCTGTTCGTGCGGTCGGCGAATTCCGAACGTTTTGGCCGTTCGCGTCAAAATTCGAGTGACGCGCGCGCGGACCATAATGCACTGCGTTGGCGCAGTGCATTGCTGCCCGATGATTGACCAAGCATGCACTGTGACCCCGCATGCTTGGCCAATCGCAGCGCCGGCAGCGAGGAGAGCCATGATTGGCCACAGGCATCCTGCCTGTGGCCAATCATAGCTCAGGCTGTGTAGTGCACGCCCCACACTATATAAGGCCGCCTTTGAGGCGGCCTCGTGTAGTGTGTTACTTAGCATCTGAAGCAGTGGGTGTTCTGTGTACCTTCAACACAGTACACACCAATCGTTTTTGGCTGATTTCCTATCTTGCTGCTGTGTAGTGGTTGTTGTCTGTGCCCTGACTGCAGTATACACCACTATATTCACCTCACCTATATAGCTAGTGATCTAGCTTTAACCACTTAACAACTGCCCATTGCCGATTAACGGCTTCAGGGGGGGTTGTTTAACTCTGAGAGGCCGTTAATTAACGGCCTCCCAGAATTCTGCTCTCGCGTGCCCCGAGGTGTGCGCACTCGAGAGCATCCGTGACCGCCGGGTCGCATCACGGATCACGGTAAACGGACGCTCATAGCGGCCGTTTACCACGTGATTGCTCCGTCAAATGACGGAGTGATCACTTGGAAACAAACCGGCGTCATGTTATGACGCCTGTTTCTCCCTCCCCTCTCTGTACCGATCGGTACAGCGGAGGGGAAAGAGATCGGTGTCAGCAGCGATGTGGGCTGCATCTGCAGTGCCCACATCGCTGCTCACCGAATTTAACCCCTCAATTCCCTGCCAATACTCTGCAATACCAGTGCATACTCTGCAGTACCCTGCCATTACTCTGCAGTACCCCCCATTACTCTGCAGTAACCCCCATTACTCTGCAGTAACCCCCATTACTCTGCAGTACCCCCCAATACTCTGCAGTACCCGCCATTACTCTGCAGTACCCCCAATACTCTGCAGTACCCTGCCATTACTCTGCAGTGCAGTACCCTGCCATTACTCTGCAGTACTCCCCATTACTCTGCAGTAACCCCCATTACTCTGCAGTACCCCCAATACTCTGCAGTACCCTGCCATTACTCTGTAGTACCCCCCAATACTCTGCAGTACCCTGCTATTACTCTGTAGTACCCCGCCAATACCCCGCCAATACTCTGTAATACCCTGCCATAAATTGCCATACCCAGCCATACTCGGTGATACCCTGAAATACCCAGCCATAGACGCCCCCCACCCCTCACCGCCCTCCGGTGCTTCTACCAACTCGCCAGTACGATCAAAGCCAGAATCTTTTTTTTATTTTTTATTTCAGGCTTCCCAGCCTAGAGGTGAGATGTGGGGTCATATTGACCCCCCAGATTTCACTGTAAAGAGGACCTGTCACCCCATATTCCTATTACAAGGGATGTTTACATTTCTTGTAATAGGAATAAAAGTGATCAAAAATATATTTTTGGGGGAAAAAATGTCAAACTAAAATAAATAAAGTAAAATGAACAATAAAAAAATAAAATAAAAATTAAAGCGCCCATGTCCCCATGTACTCGCATGTGCCACACATGTGAGGTATCGCCGAGAATGTTAGAGCGAGAGCAATAATTCTAGTCCTAGACCTCCTCTGCAACTCAAAACATGTAACCAGTAAAAAAAAAATTAAAGTGTCGCCTATGGGGATTTTTTAAGTAGCGACGTTTGGCGCCATTCCACGGGCATGTGCAATTTTGAAGAGTGACATGTTTGATATCTATTTACTCAGCATAACTTCATCTTTCACTTTATGCAAACATTGGGCTAACAAGTGGTTAATAATAGAGCTTGCAGTCAGTAGTGTTAGGAGATAGTGCGTGCTGTCTGCGTGCTCTGTACCCAGTACATACCGCTATAATATAGGGCAGGCCCCTACTTTCAAACATCCAACTTACAAACATCTCCTACTTGCAAACGCAAGGAGACAGCAGCAAGTGAGATGAAAAAGATGGACGACAAAACAAATTATACAGGGGTGATAACCCTTCCCTATGTTTTCCAAAAAGCTTAAAGATAGTTTTTTTGACTGGAGCTACACTTTAAAAATGTACCGGTTGAAAATGACAAACAGATTCAACTTAACACAACAAACCTACACAGTCCCTGTCTTGTTTGCACCGCCTGTATACTGCTGTTCTGAGTATATAGGGCCTGGGGGCCACACGCATTTCCTTTTTTTAATATGGGTACGGGGTTCCCCTTAATATGCGTACAAGACCCAAATAGGCTGGTAATGGGCAGGGAGGGCTACCCATGCCATGTTTCTCAATGATTTTCAACCATATTGCAGGAACCAGATATAACATTAAAACCGCAAGCAGTTTTAAATGGTGTTATTTCCGTTTAATGTCATTTTGTGCAGGGACTGTTCTAAACACGGGAAACACGTGGCACTTCACAGGCATACTACAGACACCCCCCAGGCACCATATTTAAAGGAATATTTCACTTTTTTTTCACTTTAATCGTCATTAAAATCAGTGCTCCCGCCAAAACGGCCGTTTTTAAAACTTTTTTTTGCAGTGACCCATGTCCCCTGAGGCAGGAGGCAGGTCCCCAAACCCTTTTTAGGACACTATCTTGCATATTAGCCGTTAAAATTAGCACTTTCCAATTAGAACGTTCGAGTCCCATAGACTTCAATGGGGTTCTAACGTTCGTACCGAACGCGGGGGTCGTTCGCAAGTTCTGGTGCGAACCGAACCGGGGGGTGTTCGGCTCATCCCTAACCAGGACCCTCAGATCCTTTTCCATCCTGGATTCCTCCAGAGGTTTTCCCTCTACCAAGTAATTTGTGTTCATATTTTTAGCCCCCAAGTGCATTACTTATTATTTTTCAATATTAAATCTCACTTGCAATGTAGTTGCCCACCCATTTATTTTATTGAGGTCTTCCTGTAATATTTCTATATCCTGCTGTAAAGTTATTGCCCTGCTTAGTTTTGTATCAGCAAACATTGAGACTGAGCTATTTATACCAAGCTCTATATCATTAATAAATTAATTAAACAGTATTGGTCCTAGGACAGAGCCTTATGCCCCGTACACACGAGCGGAATTTCCGTCGGAAAAATCTTCCATGGTTTTTCCGACAGAATTCCGCTCAAGCTTGGCTTGCATACACACGGTCACACAAAAGTTCTCTGTAATTTCGACCATCAAGAACGCGGTGACGTACAACACTATGACCAGCCAAGAAAATGAAGTTCAATGCTTCTGAGCATGTGTCAAATTGTTTCTGAGCATGCGTAGGAATTTGTCGGAATTGCTACAGACGATCGGAATTTCCAATCGGAAATTTTTCTGTCAGAAAAATAGTGAACCTGCTCTCAATCTTTTGCTGGCGGAAATTCCGCCAGCCAAAGTCTGATGGAGCATACACACGGTCGGAAATTTCCGACCAAAAGCTTACATCGGACTTTTGCTGGTGGAATTTTCGATCGTGTGTACGGGGCATTAGGGTACAAGTTGTGTTTAAAATACTCTAATTCTGACCGTTGAACTATTTGCATTACCTACCTATTCCTGTCCCCTGCACTTTGTTACACTCTCCTGACCCATAGCAGTATAGGCTTAGTTTTACACAGAGCTACATCGCTACCTTACTGCTGACCATGGGGAATAGACTGCTGCTCTTTTACAGCCGTGGCTTTCAGATTTTTTAAGTACTATGTAATAATCATGTCTGTGAGTGCATTTTATTTAATTTTTTTATAAAGTGGAAGCCTTTTAATGCACTAGGTGGTGTGCATTTTCTGTCTCCTAACAGTGCTTTTACTTATTGTTCTGAGACTGACATTTGGGTCAAGGTTTAGCACGCTAGTCTAAATCTTATGATGAAATACCCTATTATATCCTTCAAATTGTGAATATATATGTTACAATCACTTTAACCATATTCCTAATTTTATTACCCTTCCCACTACTTCTGAAATAATAGGATTTTGTACTTGTTAGGTGCTTCGTCTTCTTAATAATACCCCTGGTAGCCTAGGCTAGGATGGAGGAGCGGAGGTCCCGATCACCGGTGGACAGACATCACACATACACGATTTGTACGTGAATAATGACTGTGTATATTGAAGCACACACAGCAGTTTTATTTAGTTTGAGCTAAAGCACAGCCCTGTGGGGGGGGCTAATAAGGTAATTCATGCATACATCGACAATTTTCTTAAACTCATGACATTATCTAAGTCAAAGGTGAAATACAATCTTCTGATAGTTATTTCGTCATTTCAACATCTGCTGACTGACCATATTCTTGCGTAACCAGTCCTATCTTAGCTTTGTGCCTCTTACCGCAGACAGATGCTTCCTAATATGTCAACATCTTGCATCTTAATTCTGAACTTAGTGAAATGCACGCCTAAGCATATTATCTTAGACCTTTAACTTAGTATATCTTTTGGTAACCTTAATAAGTATTCCCTTATAATCCTCCCTTTGATCATTCTGTGATTTACATAATGATCATTCCTTTTCTAATTTAATAGCACAGGCTTCATACTCCGAACCCTTATGCTCTTGGTTTTTATACCATACCGTTGGATCCTTAACAATGGAAGTGAGTTTCAGATCCTTCGGAGCGACCGTGTTTCCCTTTTTACATAAACATTTGATTATCTTATAACAGGCATATAAAAATAGAATGAAGAGAATCACAGTGACAATTGTCATGGCAGCATTTCGGAGCTAAGATATTAATCCCCCAAAACTAAAACTGCTCGAGAAGGGATCCCAGTTTTTTCCTATGTTCCTTGCCTCTTTCTGTAGTTTATTTACCTCTTCCCTGTTTTGGGCAATAACGTCATAGTAGTCTGGGACTTCGATGCTGGTATTATGAATCCAGGTACAGCACTCATAATCCTCAGTAGTCTCACAGAGGCCAGTAAGGGCTGCACTCATACTTTCTATAGCCAACTCATGTAGTTCTAGTTGCTTCCTAATTGCCCTAGTTTCTAGATTTAGTTTGGTTATGTCATCAGAATTTTCCTCCAGAATCTCATCAATTATGCCAGTGTAATTATTTAATCTTTTCATTAGGTCAATTCCCCACCCTGTCCAGGAAGGGAACCATGCCCAGGCCATATCTTTTTCTAAAAACAATTCTCGTTTATTACGGTGTCTAAGGGGATATCTAGGATGCATGCTAGCTTCAAGGAGGTGACTTCCCTTGTTATCCCCTAATACCCCCATAATAGGAACCAGGGCTGCAAGGTAACACCACCCCTGGGGTTTGGTTGGGATCCAGGGGTGACAGAATTTGCCGCAGCATATATATATATGGTATTTCCTAGAGCTAGGGGTCGTTTATGGAACACGTTCCTAAGAGTATCAGAAAGGCCAGAGAGCACCAGAATTGACATTAATTGGTGTATTGTAGTCTTGGTACTGGAGCTAAGAAAGTCTAAAAAGGTGGCATTTAGGGTGGGATCTGAAGTATGGAAGAAAGAAGGACTGTTAAACGATGTCATTGAAATGTTAAGTTTTGCTTGTTTGCAAACCTCGGCTCCATCTGTGGTGTTTCCCAGTCGGAAACACCAGTCTGGGAAGTGGCTTCTACCTATAATTTGGAAAGTGAGGGTTTTATTTGGAAGGGTCCTAGTAACATTCGTTAGGACGATAGGGGGTGTTCCATTAAGGAGGGGGGTAAAATTCAAGGGGACTGCCATGAGAGGGATTCTAGCTGTACTGGGATGTAGCTTGCTGCAAATCCAGCATTTCTCAAAACCGGATTTTTGAGCATAGCTATATTTGAATTTTAGTAGTAACATCTTGTTAGTCAGTCCCTTAGGTGACTCATTAACGGGTACAATACTTCTACTATGTCTTTGGCCGGGGGTATTATTCATCTTAGGTGGTCCACATATCCCTTTTAATAGACCTAAGTCTTCTGGATGATATATACAGTTGGCTATCAACCAGGTTGGTAGGAACACTACTAGGGTAATACAGCATAAGAGGCACAAGGCCTTCCCTCACACTGATGGAGAAAGCATCTTTGTTTTTTAAAGTTCTGATTATTTGTTATCTAAGAGTTCTGTTCTTCTTCTTCGTTTCTCATCCCGGCAGTTGTTGGCTCTGTTTTGTCCTTTTGAGGGGGTGTGGGATCTTCCAGGGAAATTTGTTCTATGCCTCTCTGAACTTCTTGTAGATCTTGTTCTTGGGAGTTGCTGCTCTCTGTCACTGCCAGGGGCTCTGGAGTCGAGGGAAGCTGGGGACACTTCTTAAGACGGCTGGCGTGGATCCAGGTGTTTCCTAGGTCTGTTAACACTGCGGTCCTGGATACCTTTTCCACCTTCCATGGTCCTGAGAAAGCCGGTCCGATACTCTTTCTTTGTGCTAATTGTTTGATCAGCACTTTATCCCCAGGGATGAAGGGATGCGTTGGTTCTGTGGGAAGAGGGAAAAAGGTGACAGAAACTTGTTCATTTATTTCGTGGAGCATACTTACCAGATTTTTCACGTACATTTCCTGTTGGGAATAAATGTTAATGTCAGAGTTAGGGTCTAATGGGGGTAATAGTCAGAAGTTGGATTTGTTTATTCAAATTATTTGTACAGAAAGATTTATTATACAGGTTGGTTAAAGGGACAGCTCCTATGTGTCCTGGGCCATGGAGGTATGAGAGTATGAGAATGCAACTTTCAGGTATTCCCAGTACCTTCCCCTCTTTTGTCCAAAGACCCTCGGGGTCTTTGGTCAATCCTGCAGCGACCCAGAAACGAACGTCCTGGTCTGTGGCCATTGTTTGTATTTGTGCTACAATTGTTTTGAAGTTAGATGAAGTGAAATGCTCTTTAAAGAAAACTGTTGTGGGGGCAGGGGGGTTAGGGGAGGAGGCGGCAGCCTGCTTTGCAGTCCTATCGGCTAGGGTGTTACCCTTGGATATTTTACTGTTATCCGAGGAATGGGCTTTTACCTTGATAATAGCCACTTCCTTTGGGAGAAGGATGGCCTGGAGAAGAGCCATAATATGTGTTGAATTGGCAATTAGTCTATTGTCTGCGGTTTTGAAACCTCTATTAGCCCATATCACACCAAAGTCATGCACCAATCCGAAAGCATATCTACTGTCAGTGTAAATGTTCACCTTTTTATCAGTGAATAGAATGCAGGCTCTGGTGAGAGCTTCCAATTCTGCTACTTGGGCTGAAGAGGGAGGTAGCGGCTTGGCTTCTAGCACCTTGTCTGGTAATTGGACTATCGCATAACCTGTTAGGAAAGTGGAATCAGAGGGGCGGGAGCAACTACCGTCAACGAAAACATCTAACGCATCTATAATAGGTGTATCCGTGAGATCAGGTCTAGGGGATGTGATGGATTCCACTTTTTCCACACAGTCATGAAGCTGGTCTGGGTCTTGTGGTAGACGCGGCATGGAGTGCAGGAGGCGGACAGCAGGGTTGCTAGCGGGAACATATTTAAGAGATAGATTGTCAGTGTTCATAAGGGTAATCTCATAACCGCTGAGCCTTTGTGAGGTCATGTGTTGGGTGTTCATGTTCTGTATGAGGTGGGTGACAGAATGGGTGGTGAAAAGTGTCATTGGGTGGCCCAAGATCATTTTGTTAGCGTCCTGTACTGCCATAGCACAGGCTGCTAAATTCTGGAGACATGACGGCATGCCTTGAACCTAGACAGGGAGTTTCTTGGATAGGTAAGAAACCGGGCGGTATCCTGTTCCATGTTGTTGTGTGAGAACCGCGGCAAAAGATTTCCCTGAAACTACACAGTACAGCTGAAAAGCTTTACCATAGTCTACCAATCCCAGGGCGGGTGCACATGACAGACTGTTTAATAGAGCTTGAAAAGCTTGTAGTCTGTCTTCAGTCCAATCTATTAATTTAGGGGCTGTCGAGCCAGTAGCCTCTCTTATGCCCCGTACACACGAGAGGGATTAAGTCTGACAGACCTCCAAAGGAGTTCCGCCGGAGTTTCGACGGAGTTCCGACGGAGTTCTGGCGGACTTTTCGACCGAACGGACTTGACCACACACCATCACACCAAACTCCGACGGAGTCGAACGTGATGACGTACGACTGGATTCGACGTAGGAAGTTCATAGACAGTAGGCAATAGCTGCCCTAGCGTCGGTTTTAGTCCGTCAGAATAGCACACAAACGAGCGAATTTTTCGAAGGGGACCGGGTCCGGCGGAGTTCCGTCGGGAAAATTTGAAGCATGCTTCATTTCTAAAGTCCGTCAGACTTTAGCGAAGCTAAAGTCCGTTGCAGCCCACACACGATCGGATAGTCTGACGGACTCAGTCCGTCGGAGTTTGGATGTCGAAAAGTCCGCTCGTGTGTACGGGGCATTAGGATACTATCATAATGAGAACAGTCAGGAATCCTATTGGCAGCAATATACCATTGCACCCAAGAACGAGAGTAGGGCGGCTTTGTCTTTTGGGGGACTGAGAGCTCGAAGGGCTGCGGCACGTTTGGGGGACACTAGCCTTGTCCCTTCCTTTAGAATGCACCCTAGGTATTCTACCTGTGGCTGGCACCATTGTATTTTCTTCCTTGAGGCTAGATGCCCGGCGTGAGCTAGGTGTTGTAACAGTGATGTTGAATCGACCGCACAATCTTCAGCAGTTCGACTGCACAGGAGCAGGTCGTCCACATACTGTATTAGTACCGACCCACGCTCAGAAGTCCAAGACTTGACAGTCTCGTTGAGTACCATAGAGAAGGCGGCTGGACTGTCTACATACCCTTGCCAGGTTAGTTGGCCCCCGGCCCAGGAGAAAGCAAACATAGGTTGGGCTTCTTCTGCAATGGGAATGCTAAAGAAAGCATTCGCTAAATCAATTACTGTGTAGCATAGAGAGTCTGCCGGTATGCATGAGAAAATAAAAGTGATGTCTGAGACTAGGGGTGGGAGGGGAATCACTTGTTTGTTTACTGCCCTTAGGTCTAAGTCTCCACTCCCCACTGGCCTTTTTTTTTTTTACGGGGTAAATGGGCGTGTTCCAGGGACTGATGATTGGTTTCAGGATACCTTTTGATATGTAATCATTAATTTGAGGGGAGATGCCTTTGACTTTCTCTGGGGGTAGGGGATACTGTTTTTGATATTGTATCCCTGCATCTGACCGCATTTGGGGTGCATTTGGGGTGCAATTAATAAAGCCCACACTACCTTTGTTTTCTGCCCAAATTGTGTGATGGTCAAGGGAGGAAGGTATCATTAGAAAGAAACTCCTGTGTGCATGTCTTTTTGGGAACCCTCTGTGTGTGTGTCGTTTAGGGGCGTGTAAGTCACATAATGGGGAACTAGCTGTGAGAGAACCCTTTTTGTCAAATTTTATAGTAATACTCAGTTTGGACAGCAAGTCCCTGCCCATAAGGGGCACAGGGCATGAGGACAAAACCGCAAAACTTTGGGTACATAGCTCCTGTCCCTCGGGAGTGGCTACAGACAACGGTGGGGTGATGGGGTGGGTGACGGATGTCCCATTTATACCAATAGAGTTTCCCTCAGTACATTATTTGTGGCTGTGTAGGATATTGGGGTAGTGGTTGACGAGGGTTCTGGTATGGCGGATAACGGGGATACTGTGGGCGGGTCTGGGGGTTAAATCCCCTGCCTCTGCCTCTTGCTCTAATCTGTCCAGTCCTATAAGGGCACTGGGATTTCCAATGTCCTTGCTGTCCACAATTGCCTATATTTTCCAAGGCATTTGTTCCATGCACAGAAACAATCCTTCATGTATTGTGGGTCAGCCCCTTTGCAGGGAGGATAAGAATGCTTATGTACCTGACAAATTTTACTGACTTCTTGCCAGTCTTCCTCTGAACAAGGACCTTGGGGTCCTGGGTCATGGATTCCCAATTGGTGACACCTTTCTCGGACTTGTGTCCAAAATGGTTCTACCTGGGGGCCAGGGATCATATTACTGACAAATTCATAGGGTGATGGGGTGGCCATAGCTTGGGTTGCTGCAGAATTCCCCATCTAGTAGTCTGGGCAGTGTGTGTCTAGTGGCAGGACACAGGTGATAACACCCGATTTGTCCAACAATCCGGTCTCTGGTCTGGGAGTAGGATCCCTGATCTTTTTTGGGGCAGATGGACTTATATAAAACTATGAAGATTCACCCTTAATATACGATAAAGGGTAAATCTTTCCTGGTGGCGGGATATACCCCTCTTACACCAAGTCTGCAAGAGAACCCCCCTGGTCTGGTGGTCAGTAAAATCCACTTGTCATCTATTCTTAGGAAGAGTAGACCTAACGTGCAATGGGGGCAGGCGGATGCTATGTCACTACAAGAGGGCTCCTCATACTCTGCACTCATTTAAACAACAACAATTATTTTCCTTATACTCTATATTAAAACTTATACTCTATATACTTACACACGTACCTAGAGAGAAACAGACATATTCTTAATATACTTTAAGACATGAAATAACCGTATTGCAATACATTTATCAATTTATAGTGCACTTTTTAAAAAAAAAAAAAAATTTTTTTCAAATGGGCGTCCACTCCACCAATCCCTTTGTCACGGGCGTAATCTACTACTTCCCGTGTTAAAAATACTATCACCAATAGTTTTAAGTCAGACCAACCTAGTCGGACTCCCCTAAACCTATAAATTCCTTGCGAGCCCTTTTAACCTTCCGAGGGACCAGCCTAGTCCGCCGCGAAGGCACAGTTACTTCTTTTAAATTTAAACTAAGTTCGTAGCGGCCATCTGGACAGAGTAAGTATTCACACCATTCACCTTTTAGGCAAAAAGGAGTAAAGTGACTTACCTGCCGCAAGATGACCCCACTTTTCTGGTACCAAAACTGTTAGGTGCTTCGTCTTCTTAATAATACCCCTGGTAGCCTAGGCTAGGATGGAGGAGCGGAGGTCCCGATCACCGGTGGACAGACATCACACATACACGATTTGTACGTGAATAATGACTGTGTATATTGAAGCACACACAGCAGTTTTATTTAGTTTGAGCTAAAGCACAGCCCTGTGGGGGGGGCTAATAAGGTAATTCATGCATACATCGACAATTTTCTTAAACTCATGACATTATCTAAGTCAAAGGTGAAATACAATCTTCTGATAGTTATTTCGTCATTTCAACATCTGCTGACTGACCATATTCTTGCGTAACCAGTCCTATCTTAGCTTTGTGCCTCTTACCGCAGACAGATGCTTCCTAATATGTCAACATCTTGCATCTTAATTCTGAACTTAGTGAAATGCACGCCTAAGCATATTATCTTAGACCTTTAACTTAGTATATCTTTTGGTAACCTTAATAAGTATTCCCTTATAGTACTCACCATAAAATCCTTTTCTCGGAAGTTCATTGACGGATACAGCAGCTCTTCTTGACCTTAGGTTTATATCTCCCCTTTAGGAGAGGACTAGGCAGAAAATTTTAAAAACAGCAAGGTGGTAAAAATAGCTAGTAGGTGGTCATACTGGCTATAACCCCTCACACTGCATCCAGCAGCTCAGTTCGTCAAAAGCAGTACTAACATAAATAGAAGGGGTGGGTGCTGTGTCCGCAAATGAACTTCAGATAAAGGGATTTTACGGTGAGTACAAAAATCCTATTTTCTCTATCGTTCATTTATGGACACAGAAGCTCTTCATGTGAGGGGTGGGAACAGGAAACAACAAGAACTCCACCCGTAACAACCAGAGTTCCTCAACAGAGGAGTTACAACCTTAAACAGCCACCTGCAAAACCTTGCGGCCGAACCAAGCATCCGAAAATGCTCTCACATTAACCTTCTAAAATTTAGTGAAAGTGTGAACGGACGTCCAGGTCGGCGCCTTACACACCTGGGAAACGGACGCTTGATGTCGGAAAGCCCAAGAGTCACCATTTGCTCTGGTAGAATGTGCCGTGACAGAAAAGGGAGGCGCCCTGATCCACCAAGAGATGGTGGCCAATGAGACCGCCAGTCCCTTCTTCGGACCAGCCACTGAGACAAATAGTGAGTCCGACTTCTGAAAAGGAGCCGTAGCAGACAGATACACCCGTAGGAGCCTGGACCATGTCCAAGGAATGCAAAGCCACCTCTTTGAGGTGTGATGACCAAGGACATAAGAACGGAATCACAATGTCCTCCTTTAGATAAAAGGCCAAAACAACCTTTGGAAGAAACTAAGGCTACGGACACAGCACCGCCTTATCCTTGTGGGGGATCAAGTAGGGAGATTTGCAAGACAAGGCTGCCAACTCAGAAACCCTCCTGGCATATGTAATGGCCATTAGAAAGACTATTTTCTGAGAGAGTGTCAATAAGGGAATCTCCCTAATGTTTTCAAACAGCGGTTTCTGAAGCACCGAGTGCACCAGATTCAAATCCCATGGAGGTAGCGGTGGTCAAACCGGAAGGGCCACATGTCGAACCCCCTGAACAAACATACTCACCAATGAATGAGCCGCCAAGGGTCGCTGAAAAAAGACAGCCAAAGCTGACATCTGCCCCTTAATGGTGCTTAAAGCGGGAGTCCGCCGGGACTCTGCGTTTTTTTTTTTTTTTTAAAAGCCAGCAGCTACAAATACTGCAGCTGCTGACTTTTAAAATAGTGACACTTACCTGTCCAGCGCGCCCGCGATGTCGGCACCCGAAGTCGATCTCTAGATCGTCTGTCGGGTGCTGCCGCCGCCATCTTGGGTATGGGAATCAGGAAATGGAGCCTTTCGGCTTCATTTCCAGGTTCCCTACTGCGCATGCGCGAATCGCGCTGCGCAATAAGGACGGTCCCCGCTGCCTCTGGGATCTGTGTGTTTCCCAGCAGGCAGCGGGCCACTTGCGGAAAGGGGCAGGCACTTGCGGAAAGGGGCGTAATCTACGCCCCTTTCCGCAGAGAGCTATCCCGGAAGTGGGTGCAGAATACCTGTACTGTACAGGTATCTGCACCCCCCTCCCTCCTGAAAGGTGCCAATTGTGGCGCCGGAGGGGGGGAGGGTTCCGATGAGCGGAGGTCCACTTTAGGGTGGACCTCCGCTTTAATGCAAGTTTCTGATCCACTTCTCGCTGCAAAGATAGCAGGATCCTGGAATCTGAATATGTTCGTGGACGCCACCCCATCTCCTCACCCATGAAGATGTAGAACTTCCATGTACGATGATAAGTCTTTCAAGATGATGACTTCCGTGCCCTCAACATAGTGGATATTACCGAATCCGACAGACCTCAGTCCCTTAGCACCTGGCTTTCAACAGCCATGCCGTTACAGCCAGTGAGTTAAAGCAGGATGAAATATCGGCAGTCACCAAGGAACATCCACCACCATTCGTACTATGTCAGTGTACCACAGACGCAGTGGCGGCCCGTCCATAGGGGGCGCATGGGCGCCGCCCCCCCCCCCCCAGCTAGTGACAAAAAAAAGTTTAAAAAAAAAAAAGGGCCCTTTAAAAAAAAAAAAAGTTCTTCAAGTTCACTGTGCATGGGCGCCGGCCATAGTCCACTATGGAAGCGTCATGACACTGCAATCTCGTGATTGCAGGCAAGATGCTACATTTGCGGGGTTTTGTGTTGCTTTGTGGCGCACAGCTAAGCGCCTCTCCACTATGATTGGGTCAGCCTTCTGTCTCTCTGCCTAACTGACCATTAGCGCTGCCATAGGACTTGGGCGGTGCTGTCCCCCGGAAGCGTGTTACTTTCGGTTTCTGTGCCAGTGCGATGAAGGCTCCATGAAGCAAGAACAAGGTAATGTGATCTGACACTCTGCTCTGCCAGTGTCTGTCCTCCACATACCTTGTATTGTATTCTTATGTTGTGACCTGTGATCGGACGGTGGAGGGAGGGGGAGGGGGTGCCCTGCTCCTTTAGGGCCGGTTCACACAGCGAGGCGCGGCGAGGCGTCTCCGACTTACCTCGCCGCGACCTGCGGGGAGCTCAGCGGCGACTTGCAGAGGACTTCTGTATAGAAGTCAATGCAAGTCGCCCCCGAAGTCGCCCCGAAGTAGTACAGGAACCTTTTTTCTGAGTCGGAGCGACTCGAGTCGCTCCTCTCAGAACGGTTCCATTGTACAGAACGGGGGCAACTTGCGGGAGCGAGGCGAGGCGAGCCGTGTCGCCTCGCCTCGCCTCGCTGTGTGAACCGGCCCTTAGTCAAAGTGTTGTTCCTCTACATACCTTGACTGTATTCTGCTCTGATCAGACGGTGGGGGGAGGGGGTGCCCTGCTTGTTTGTCTTTCCTCCACATACCTTCTACTGTATTACCCCGCAGTGATCTGTGAGTAGAGGGAGGGGGGAGGGGGTGCTCTGCTTCTTCTGTGCCATTCACCCAGCAATCTGCAGGAACATTTATGTGTACCATGAGGGGTCCCAGCTACAGCCATCGTATGCAGTATCCTCACCTTCACCAGGTCTCTATCTCTCTCCCTCTCTCTATCTATTATCTATCTATCTATCTATCTATCTATCTAT